>NC_139739.1:11855048-12455048 GCF_964211835.1 Anser anser | reverse complement strand
TTTCTAACAGTCATATCTTCAAAGAAGAGGCAGAAAAATGTGACCTCTTATGAGCTCACAGGCCACATAATGAAAACCCCACCTTTATTCATTTTTTTTTTTTCTTCTTGTCACGGTTTTCGCAATTTGCTCTTGCAGACTGGGCTTGCTGGAAGTCCTCTTTCTCTATCCCTCGAGTCTTGCAATGCTGTAAATGATCCCACGTTTGTGCCTCAGGTGTGTTGACATCTCAGGTCCGGAGACTTTGATAATCTACTGTTGATATTTTCTACCTGGTGATGCACAATTTTGTGCAAAAGGCAGGGAGGGCAAGTAGAAAGGTAGTAAATCCCAACCTGTATGCAACAGACATTTGCTGGTATGACTTGTCTTGCATGAGCACGTCTTGGATCCACCCCTTGTTTTGAACCCCGTCAGAAAACCCTGATTTTATGCTGGTTGGGTTTAATTGTCTGCCAGAAGGGCCCAAGACCTTTATGAGCTGAGTTCTGCTGAGCATCTCTTCATTGCCTGCTACAGGCAAACCGTGATCCCACGCTGCGCCTGTCCCACACAACAATGTTCTTTGGCCCGAGTTTGAAATCTTTTGCCCAGTCTTTTCAGCTTGTTTCCCCATTCCTTTTAAATGCACCCTTCTGGTCCAGGAGGAGCTCCAAGACCTCCCAGTCTCTTTGCGACCACTAGGTGAGACAAAGACGATCATTTGATGCTGGGATGCACTATGGAGAAGCAGGGATACCCGGAGGCGAGGGAGGAACTCTGCTGGTCCCACCCACAATAAAGCATCAGGAACATGAGCACGATGGAGATGTGATGAAGTGATCCCATCCCAGGCAGCTCTCCAGCTCCTTTATGGGACAGCAGGGACTGCAGCCACGAGACACGCAGGAGAAACTTGGTGTTTTCCTTGTTCTGTTGATGAGCTTCGAATATTTTAACTCTGTCCTCAGCCCCCCATCATGGTAGCCAGAGTGCATGGGCAGGGGCCCAGGGCATTGCTTTTTGGAGCAATCCTCTTAATTTAACAGCAAGCACCGGTGATCTCCAGCGAGCGAGAAGCACACAATTAGAAGTAATCCAGAGACATTCCCAAACACATACTTTCTGGATGCTGGGTTGCTAGCATTTTTAGCAACATCCATCATTGCAATGGCCAAAATCACACGTTCAAATCAAGGCCTACAAAATATGGAAAAGTTTAAATAATCCTTGGAAGTAGTCCAGGAATCAGTCCTTTGTTCTGCGGGACTTTTTACAAATAATGCTGTAACAGAAGCCCCATAATGAAAGCCCCAAATCCAGCCTATTGGATTTCCAGTCCGATTTTCCTGTTCCAAGAGGAACAACTTTGATTTTGGTGGGGGGTAACGGCAGAACTGGTTTGTTCCCTGGCTGGACCAGCTTGGATTTGAAGACCTCAGCTTGCAGGAACAGGCAGCAATGTGGATTTTCTCCATTTGAGGTTTCTCACGGGCTGGATCTCCTTTTTATCCTCTATTATTTACACCTCTATTACATAACCAGGAAGTTCCCTTCTTTCTACTGCAGGAGATGCTCTCCTCCCTCTGCTGGAGGCCTGATTGCCATGCAGCAGCCAAAGCCTTGGAGATGCAGACGCACGTTTTTCTTCTCTGGCCCTCTTGCACCCATACTGACATCTGAAGTTTTCCATTCTTGAGGCCATGGGACAGAGGAAGAGGAGCCACTCCACTGTAAAGGCCACCAGAGTGACCTTAGTGTGGCTGTGACCCCACTTTCCGGATGGATAGCAGGAGAGAGGGACTCACCGTAGAGACAGCTGCTTGGCTCTTCATAGGAGAAAAAAAAAATAACACCAACCACCCAAACAACTAACCAAGCAGAAATCCTGCAGAACTTCCTCACTTCTGTTTTCCCTGTTCCTCAGCAACAACCTTAAGCAGAATCCCCTTTGCCACTGCTAAAAGAAGGATGAAGAAATAGACGTGGGAGGCTGTGTTTCCCAACCATCTCAGGAGTCAAAAGTCTCTGGAAAGGAAGGAAGGGGACGGATGGGAGCAGAAAGCATAGCCCATGGGCGTATTTCCACACTATAAAGCCCTCTGGCACAGTGAAGCATCCTGCATCCATAATTCTCCAGACTGGCACCCAGCAGCTGCTGCACGGGGTCTTGATGACACCCAGCATCAAGCCATAGACATATCTTCCACCCACCACGAAGGCGCCGATGTAGCACATTAACGCATCTTCCTCCTGCATGTCAGGAAAAAAATGAGGCAGCTTAATAGATATTTGCTGACCTGCAATTCATACTGAAGCAGTCAAGCACCTTCCACTTGCTTTTTATGTGGTTTTAAATGTTTTTTAGAAGTATCTGTTTATTACAGCTCAATAAAGTTTTATTTTGCGAAAAACCATGATTGATTTCCTCTGCTTTAAACAACAGTCAACCTCCCCGGCTAGCACCTCCTCCCCGATTCATAAAAATGTGTTAACAATTCATTTAAAATTCATATACAAGCCAAGCACAGTTTATTCATGAAGTTACACAAATTAATACAAAGCAGCACACTGCCTAGGCCTGGCACGAAGTCAAAGCGTGCTCTGACGGCCTCCCTCTGCTGCACAATATGGCAATGTGCTCCTGGAAGCTGCCCTCGTGGCTGGCGGCTCCGCCATCGGCAGATAGAGGTCCGAATTTCTCCTCCCCTCCTTGCTACTGCCTTTGCTCTGCACATCTCACGGATGTGATGCAGAGGTGAAGATCTCAGGCTGTAGGAGGCTTTGTGTGCCTTCAGCAACTGTGCATCCTCCGTGCATCAGCACTTCTCTTGCATATGCCGTGGTGATGGCAACACCTCTCCTTTCTATTGTGTGGGCCCCCGCCCAGGGTGGATGGGCAGGGATAGCAACCAGTATTGTGAGGCTACTGGTGGGGCAGGATCATTGATCTGCTTGTGGTGATGGTCGTGCCCTTGGAAGTGTTTCCTCAGTGGGGTTTTCCAGCCCCAACCAGGACTCCCGGTGCGTGTCCCGTCAGCCTTTCCCCTGCCAGGGCAGGCACCACCATGGGAGCAGGCACAAGCTGGTGACCTTGGGTGTCCTTCTGGTGGTCCTAAATTTGTCCTGTTGTTAGGTCACCATCCCTTTTTTCTGCTCCTAGACATGCCTCTGGCAGTGCTCTAAAGGCACTAATTGGCCTTAACTACACTCACCAGCTTCACCTGGGACACCTAGCCACCAGCTCTTCCCATGGCCCAGGACCTGTATTTAAGGAGAGCCCTCAGCCTTAACCCTCCCTCTGTCCCTGAGCTATGTTGTAGGTGTGTTTCTAGCCCTGCCTCCTGGATAGACCTTGGACATGTTCTCATCTCCTGCCATGCTTTCTGTCCAGACCTGGAACAACTTCTGTAGGGAGTCTGTCCGTAGCCCTGTCTCCTGGCTGGGCTTCAGACCTGCACTGTAAGTAACCTGTCTGTCTTGGCTGGACCCAGAGTCTCTGCTGTAGACAGTGTCTCCACTCTTATTTTCTAGATTGAGCCCTTGTAGTACGTTTGAGCCTTGTCTCCAGCCCTGTCTCTGGTTTTTCTTTTGCTCTGGGTGGACTCTGGACCTGGTTCATCACTGCCTTGTCTGAGGCTGCCAATGGCCCTGCTGTGCTTGGCACTGCGGACAGCATCCCCTTGGCAAGGGTGCTGCCTGTCCTGGGATAACCCTCAGCTCCCAGCTTGCCCACCTCTTGCAGCTCCCCAGCAGGCTCATCTCCTGCAGTTGAAGCCACCTGAGGCAGCAGCATGTCCCCTCTGCTGGGCTCTCATGTGTCCCCTACAGCCCCTGGAGAGGGATGAGCAGCTCCAGAGGGCCAGCTCGGGCTGGTGTTGGTGTCCTCGATGCAGAAGAGCCTGGGTCCTGAGCCATGAAGCACCTGTGCTTCTGCTAACAAGGCTGGAAATGTGTCCTGGTTTTGGCTGAGGCAGAGTTTATGTTCTTCATAGTACCTGCTACGTTGTTGTGTTTTGGATTTAGGAGGAAAACGGTGCTGATAACTCACTGATGTTTTAGTGGTTGCTGAGCAGTGCTGACACTAAGTCAAGGACTTCTCAGCTCCTTGTGCTGCCCTGCTGGTGAGGAGAATGGTGCTGTACAAGCTCAGTTGGCCACGCTGCTCTTCCTGAGATGCAAACACAGAATGTGGCCAGGCTCACTCTCATCTGTGTCCTTGTGATGCTGCCAAGCCTGTTCAGAGGGTTCCCTGCGAGCCTGTGGGTACCACCGTCAGTGCCTTTCATTGGGGGCATGCAGCAAGGGGATTACAGCTCTTTGCCATCAACTTTCCCTATGCAAGGGCTGTGCAAGGGAATTATGTAATTCTAACAGTGATGATCTGGGGAGAGAAATGACTTTTAACTTAAATATTTTAAATAGTGTTTAGTACTAGATTCTTTTTGGTAGCACCCAGTATAGCTATGCAAATCTGCAGCCTGGACTGATTCATGGAAGCTGGCTTGATCTGCTGAAACATGTGTTTGTTTAAATAATTATTCACCCTTATTCCTCCTCTTTCTTCTCTTCCAGCAAGAAACAAGTCAACAAAACAGTGCTGAAAGGCTGCTTTGTATGGAGAGCCTGGGGCCTCTCCCTCCTCTGCCTCTGCTAGCACAGCATTTGCCCCTGTGCTGGCACCCGAGCAAGGTGCTGAAGAAGCCAGGGCTGTATTTTGGGGGAGGGAGAGCAGAACAAGGTGACAATCCCACCAGGACACATCGATTGTCCTCGATGAAGGAACCTGGAAGTGGCAGCAGGGAAAGTGTGAGGCCAGGTGGAACTTGAGCAAACATCCCTCGCTCCCACCGCTCATGCCTTTCTGAGCAGGGAGCATTCGGCTCCAAGGAGAAGCTCAAGTGTCGCTTGATGTTATCAATAAATTGTCAGCCTGAGCTTCCTTGTGTCGCCGAGGGTCACTGGCTGCAGTGTTGGAGGTGCTTTTCCCCCGGGAGGTGTGGGGCAGCCAGCAAGGAGGATCCTGAGCGTGCAGCACGGAGCAGAGAGCATCGGCTGCCCCGCCTGGGGGGACAGGGGTGAGGACATCCGTGGTTCTGAGCTGCAGCCTCTTCCATGGGGACCCTGTGAGATCTGTGCCTGACAGCATCAAATAGCCAGCGTGCTTGCTCCTTCCCCCCCTTCTCTTCTGACCTGTTATCTAAAATGCTTTCTCCTGCCTCCAGCAGCTGAGTTCCCTCATGCTGGGGGAGACCTGGTGGCCTCTTGGTAAAATCCACCTCTCCCAGAGCACGTTGGGCTGACCACAAAATGCTGCAGCCACACTTCAGCCCCAAGCTCAGGATCCTCTTCCCCAGAGTGCGCCTTGCCCAGGGCTTCCCACAGGGCTTGGTGTGCTCTTTTGCAAGGTGCCTGGTCTTGTCCACAGAGGAATGTGGTTGGAATTTGGCCCCAACTCGGTTTGCATCAGCTGCAAACCCAAGGGAAACCCTTGGCACTGTCTCCAAAAACTCCTGTGCTTCTGGGCAAGGCAGGACGTGGGCTCAGCTTTGCTTTGCAGGCTCGCTTCCCGGAGCAGACCTGTGCTGAAAAGTCTCTGTGGGAACACTCGGGTTGTTTCCAGCAAGATGTATCTGCTGCTTGGAGGAGAGAGGTGGGGATGAGGAAGGAGACATTTCAACAACATCAGTCAGGTTTTAAAAAAACTACTTATTTTCAGCCTAGCTGTTTTAGTCCAGCTGTTTTCAGCCCTTTTGGGGTTGCAGGTTCCGCACACGCAATTCCCCTGGGTTTCTGCACAGGCATTTTGAGTTTCTGATCAGTTCTGCTCTCCTCGGGCATCTCTCGTGGATCCCTTTGTGCCTGTGGCTCCACGAGAGTTTGATAACTGTAGGCTGGAAGCTTTGTTGTGTAGGATGGCACACTAACGCCATGCTTCTGCTTTGCCTGAGCCACGTTGCTCTCTGACTTATGATATGTGTGTGCTACCTTCAAGTCTAGCAGCACCTGTGTCCAAAAATCCTGAAGTTTTGGGTACTGCGTTGATGACTGCTTGTTCTACAGGTTCATTACAGAGTCTACTTGCAATGTCAATATTCAGTAGCTGGGAGTTGTGTTTGCTGAGGTTAGACAAGCAAGTATTTGAGACTTTATTCTTCTTTTACAGCAAAGACTGTGAAACAGTGGTGACAGAGCAGAGTCCCAGTTCACCCGTTGCCAAACCTGGTCTAAGTCCAGAACCGCTCTCCAAGGTAAGAAATGATGTGCTGTCTGCCTTAGCTAACTTACAGACAGCTTACGTTCGCTATTGAATTGCGAACCATGTGTCTCTTAGAGCCAACGGAGCAATATTTTGGGGATGGCCCTCCCTGCAGCTGCAGATCTACTGCCTGATGGCAGCGGACAGCCACGCAGTCAGCTGAGATGAGACACTTCTCTGCAGATGGTTAAGCTTAAGCAAAATGCATCTACGCTACACACACTCTTGAACTAAATTCCAGTCGTTTTGGGAACCTATTGCTTAAAGGAAAAAGTAGATCACATTTCATTAGATGATGCCTGAGATGAAAAACTGGAACTGGTTTTATAGAAAACACGGATAATTTTCTCCCAATGTGTATTATTCTTTTGCAGAGGATGGGGACTGGGGGGGAATCCTTGCAGATGAGCAGCCCCTGATGGAGAAAGGGAGTGAGGGTGAAGGCAGAATGAGCAAAGGCTGTCGCTTGCATCCCAGCAGCACTGGGAGAAGGCACTGAGAGCTGCTGCTGCTCTTCTTGGGCTGAGAGACACGGCTGAACCCTGGGAGAGATGTGGGAGTACAGAGGTAATGGTGATCTGCAGGGTAAATGCTTCACGTCTGCTGGGTTCCAGCTGAATCTGTGCTACCTGGGCTTGCTTATTTTTTATTTTATTCTTTTTAGATGGGGCTGACATAGGATTAGGAGAAAAGCAGGAAAAAATGTCAGTGCTAGAGATGAGGATTCAGGGAACAGCTGAATTGCAGGTAGGTGCCACTCCAGGATGAGCAATGAATGGATAAATGTAGGTGAGAGCTTGATGAGGGCTGCTGTGAAAAATGAGGAAGAAAGTGTTTTGTTTTTTTTTTTTTTCTCTGATCCCATCCTGAATCAGGAAAAAAGCCAGTATCCTAGAATTTCTGCACATTCAATTCCAAAAGGAAAAAATGCCTTTTAGAGCAGGCAACAACTTCCACTTTTGTAGAAAAACTGATTTGTTTTGAATTGAATGCAGAAAATGAATGTCAAAGAAAAGTCACTTCGAAGCAAGAAAGTCCATCCTTTTCATTGGGAAAATGTCAAAAGGGCACGCTGACATTTACATTTTTTTTCTCTCTCTACTTTGTTCCTGAACAAAAATTTGCCAAAGCCAACAGGGTGTGATTTGCTGATGGAAATCTGTTTTGACAAAAAAAATTTCCAACCAGTTTCACAAGCCACGCACAAACATTTCCACTCCTGATTCCAATCTGGATTTGGCAGGGAGCGGGGGGTAAGGATGGAGAGGGGCTATGCTGTTGGTTACCCATCAGGGATGTCTCACCCTGTCAAAGGACCCAGCTTTGCTAGAAGCAACCTGCTTCCAGAGTGCTTAGACCTGGGTTTGCTCTGTCTGGCTGGGTGGAATTAAAAAAAAAAACCTTTAATAAGAAATGTTCACACGTGAATCATGTTAGGGATTGATAGCTGCTGATTTAGACCCCAAATGGGGTGGCATACCAGCACTTTTTTTCTGCACTAACCTAACTACAGCCACTAGTGGTAGTGGGTGTCTCAGGGTGTGTGTGTCTTGTTCAGGACTAGTTCAGAAGTGCATCTGGGTGTCATTCAGGCTGTAGCCCATTGGCATCTTCCATCTGGCAATGTGGACTGGAATATCCTTGGGAGCAAAGTCAGCAGAGGTTTTTCTTCAGCTGGGTTGCAGTGCAGTTGTAGCTCACCTGAGCAGGCCAGCAAAGGTAATACGTGACATTTCTGCCTTGTGTGTGTTTGGGATGGTGTTCTGCCACAATACCTGCTTGCTTATACTTTTTTCTTTGTGATGTAGTTCATGGATGACAGATGAGATACCAAATGAGGACAGGAACCTTTCTGACTCCGGTTGAGGGACAGGCAAGCACCTGCTTCAGCGGTTCCTTTGCTGCTTCTGTCCTCCTTGGCAAAAGGCTGGCACCTCTAGAGGTGGCTGAGGAGGTGGAAAGGTCTTGGGGAACCCGTCTGTCCTCTCATTACAGCGAGAATAAACATTAACTTAGACTAGACATCACTTTTAGGTTGCTGAAGAAAAGCGAGATTAATTCCCCTCCAAGCATCTTGAGGAGAAGCATTAGTGACTGCAGGGTGAGCATGTGGATCTTGGAGGAGACCATGGTGTGGGTGGGTGTCGGATTTTTGGGGAAGGAAGGAACAGATCCACGTAGCCCTGCCCTTGTGGGTGACACCACCAGCTTGCCTTTAAGAAGGGAACGTCCTTGGTGACTGCAGGCCACCAATCCCAGCCAGCTCCTACCTGCTGACAGGGTGCCGCTGCGATGTGTGACAACCGCAGATGGCTATCAGCTCCTGGAGGGTCCCGTCCCCATCCCCTGCCCGTTTGTCTCACTGAGTGGCACCAAGGGAAAGTGACAGCTGAAGCACTGCCTGACCAGGCAACAAAAACACCAGCAAAAATGCAAAGGGAAAGTTTCAGAGTTTTTTTTTTTTATTATTCTATGACCAGCTCATGTGTGCAGTATTTTGATGTGCCACCATTTCCCCCTTGGCTCAGCTGTTCCTTGGCATTACTTAATTGCCCAAATCCAACTCGCCATGTTTTAGAGATTCATCTGAGCTCCTGTGGCTTGCTGGCCAAGCCTGTGGCAAGGATCTAACAGTACTCAAGGTTACAGGGACCTCAAGTTATGGGAAGCTGTGTGAAAACATATATTTACCCCCAAATCTTCTGTGCCAGTCAGTTCTGCTTCTCTTCTCCCTAGTGTGTCCCAGCTGGGCTGGAGGCAAAGCAAACCATCCTCCTTGCATCAGGGGGACAGAAGCATTGAAATATTTAGGCTAGTCTCAAGTATCTCTTCTCAAACCATTAGTTTGAGAATTGGAGATCCCAAATAATATTTCATAGGTATCCATGAGGTCTGGTTACTTGCTTATCTTTGAGTGCTTACAGACCAAAATGAAAGGATATTTTTGCTGTAGCTCATCCCTACATCACTTAAATCCAGCATATGTGAAGGAAGAGGTTTGCAAGTCTCTCTTGCTACCCCATGGTGGTATTTTTGGTGGTGGTGGTGAGAACCAAACCATCAGCCTGGGCACAGAGACCAGGGCACAGCCCATGCTGACAGCCCATAGCCAGCGCCTCCCCCCAGAAGGAGGGCAGCCCACCTTGTGCATCAGCTCAGTGCACGAAGGACTTGGAAAGGAGGAGGAAAAAAAAAAAAAAAACCACCAACATGTGAGCACAAGGGCTTGGACGTTACCGGGGAGAAAAAAAAGCCACAGCGGCAATAAAATTAATTTCCTTCTCTAATATATACAAGACTTTCTCTAGGAGAATTATGACCCAAGCTGATCAAAGTCTGTAAGTGGTACTTATGCTATCAGTTTCACCCCCTTAATGCCCTCCTGTCAAAACAAAATCCCTTCGAAAGGCTTTGAGGAAAATCACATGAGCATAATGGCTTTCAAAAAAATGGCCCTAAGTACTCGGTAACATATACAGAGAAGACTATTAGATCGGCTGGTGTAATTGTACTTATATTCAAATGTAAACATTCTTATATGAGCAAGTTACTGCTTACCCACAGAGCGGAGCACAGGCGGATCAGGCTGAAAATGCTTCAGTTATCAAGGGAAAGGGGAGGGGTGGGCAGCGGTGAGAACTTTGCCCTAAGGCAGGATGGTGATTTTGGGCAGAATTAGATAAAAGGAGACGGGAAGGATGGGGCTTATTAAAGAGCCATTTGGAGATGCACACAGAGAGGGTGAAATTCAGGTGGGGTGCAATTTGCAGTGTCGTGCTGCTCGCAGGTAGGAGACGGACACATCGAGCTATCTGATCCTTTATCTGTTGTAACGTGTTTGTTTGAACATGTTCTCAGTGGGTTTAGTGCTGCTCTGACAGCTCTGGGAACCGCAGTCCTCCCTGCGTTCCCAGCAGGGATGCGCCAGGCAGCACTGCGAGGGGCGATGGGGAGGTGCTGGGCTCTGCCCACAACCATCCCAGCCTATTGAGTACAAAAAGGTCAATTTCTCAAATACCTGTTTTTTGGGACCGTTATTACTGGGAGGCTGTGCAGGCCACAGACCCATGGGGATTGCAAGTCGTTGTCCGTGCACAAAATAAAGACGGTTTCCATCACCTGAGGATTTGCTGATGCACCTGTAGGGCCACGGGGCCTCAGCACCTTTACACAGGTACCACATTGCCCTCGGGAGCAATGATTGTCGCACAACTTGCTTCATGTGCAGCTCATGATATAAGCCCTGCTCTTTTCCCATCGCTATTTGGGACTGTTTCAGTATCTTGGATAACCTTTGCTACTAGGAGCAATGCTTCAAGGATGTTCCACAGCTGGGGAGGGATGGGGAGCATCAGTGGGTTCAGAGAGAGTCTAGAGGGTCTTAAATGGGGAGGGTGTTTGGGCAGATCCTGATGCTGCAGCACAAAACTGAGCTTTTCTGGTGACTCGGATGCTTCTGAGTGAAACAGCTGCCTCTGAGGGTCAGTGCCACTTCTGTTTCATCCTGTGCAAACCGAAAGCAGGCACTGAGTGCAGCACTCGTTTCTTCAGTCTCTCTTCTTCTCTCTTCCTCCTCCTGTTTGCATTGTCCCACCTTACAGGCAGAGACCAAAAGTTCATTCTTTAGAGTCTTCCTTCTCTTTCTCAGGGTTTCCGCCCTCTCTTTGTGCCCCCAGGACCACGCACCCTCTTTGCCATATGGCTTTTCTCCCTGGGGACACCAGCTCAGTCTACCCCAAGGTAAGACCAGGTCGACTAGGCAAGGGCTTTTTTTTTTTTTTTCCTCCTTTGACAAAAGCCTGAAATATTTCAAAGACTTTCTCCAAAAGACACAATAATACCAACAAAACCATACGGTTTCTATTACTCTCTTTCTGGTGAGTTGAAAACAAATCTTCCCCGGCCATCCCTCTTGCACTGCGGCAGAGACAAAGTCTGCTGGAGTCAATGAAAAGATGTTCATAGATCAGGCTCGTCGAGATTCCTAACATCTCATAGAGGTATTTCCCTATCTGTCCCTCTTTCCTGGACTTACTGTCTTGCTCTCCCTTTGGAGGAAATTCCTTTCCTGGTGATAACCATGTCTCTAGCTCATATTTCCTCTTTCTTGTTGACAGTTTTAAACCAATAGATTTATGAACTTTGAAGTAATAGAAATATTTAAGACATACCTACTCTTTCCCTTATCTAGAACAGGCTGGGATTATTATTCTTCTGGACATTGCACTTGTAAAGGGAGACATTTGCCTTTCATCCCATCTTCTGGAAAGCCAACCCCACTTTGCTTAATGAGGACTTTGGTAACCTCTGGTTATTGATGCGTAGCACCAAGTGTTGTTACCGGTTTCATCCCAGTAGGTCCCAGTGCTATTTTGCCACCTTTTATCCCAGCTGGGACTGATGAGGTGAACCTACTTTCGAGGTGGCTGCAGCAATTCCCAAGTTGTTACAGAGGCCAGGGAAGGGAAATGAAATTGGTGAAAGGTTTAGCTGTGGAATGATGCGATTAAAAGGTTTTTCCTGGGGGGTTCCCCCATCTCTGCCCCTTTCGTGTAGGATGCTCTAGGGTGGGAGGACCAGATTCTTCACCAGGAATTATCTGTTAGATGCAAAGTGTGCCATGTTCCTTGAAAATAAAATCATGCCCATACAGCTGTCATCTTGGGATGACAGTGTCTTAGTTAAATGGGGCAAGGAGGGAGCTGCAGCCCATCCCCAGAGTGTCTGTCCTGGGGGACAGGCCCAGCCCCAACAGCTCTGCGGCAGCATTGCTCTCCCTCACACACCGAGAACCTGCTGAGTGTAAATTCCTCCCTCAAGGACTCTGCAGATAGGGAATGACTTTCTCCACCTTCTCGCTTGCTCTTTCTGCTGGGTCCCTACTGAATAGGGGCAGAGGGAGGAGACCCTTCCCACAGCTGGTACTTCTGGCTGGCATACAGGGGCTGTGTCCAAGGTAAGTGAACCTGTGGGCTGATTTAATGCAGCCAATCCTGCAGGAGACAGGGGTTAAAGGGAATTACAGAGGCACCAGCAGCTTCCCACGGTCACCTGAGTGCTGCAGTCTGGGGTGGGTGAAATTACCCGGCGCTAATGAGCAACACCTCCCGGTGCTCCCACGGGGCAGAGGGGGAATTGGGCAGGTAAGACAACCTTGTGGTTAATTAAGATTTTTCTCATCTGTAATGAGCGTAATTTGGCAAACTTCCATGGCAATGTGTCTTTAGCTATGGTTGAGCTTGGGGAAGGATTTACCTGAGCTCCGGCATTTCAGGACCCCGATAACGGTGCTGCAAATGGATAAAGCACTGATGTCCCTCTGGTGTGCTGGTGTTGGGTGTGAGGCTTTTCTTTTCATGCTGCGTGCCAAGCAGATTCTGGGCAGCTTCTCCAGCACAATCTTGAGATCACATATTCTGCTTCTAGACAGCAGGACCTAAGGCAGGATATTCTGGAGGGACGGGGCTGTGTGAAGGCAGGGGAGAACCCTTGGGTGCCACAGGTGTGTGTGAGAGGGTCTGTGGTGCTCTAAGGAGAGGGACAGGCTGACCATAAAACTGCTTTGCCCAGGTGAAAGAGGCTTGAGTGTGTTATCCTGAAGCATCTGGGGTGCCAGAAGGTGGCTGCTGCGGATCCCCCCCCGGGGATAAGAGACCTCCATCTGTCCCACCTGCAGCCTGCTTGCGGTCCTCTCTGAAGATGGCTCCGTGGTGGAAATGGAGCACATCAGCTGGGTTTGTGCCCAGACGGACACGGATCTGTAAAAACAGCATTTACCACTGCGGTGAACACCAGACTTTGTGGCTTTTTTTGTTCATGTTCTTGTCCCCCCTCTGTAGCCCCGGCCTCTCCCAGATGAGCCTGAGCGAGAGGCAGCGTGGGGAAATCACATGCTGGCATTTCCCCAGCTTTATCAGCTGTGGGGCTTAAAACAAATAAATCATTTTCCGAGGCTATAAATCCAGAACCTTTCACCAACTCTTACAGTAACGCACATGTGCAGAACAACAGCAGGCTGTTTATCCAAACTCGCCAAAGCCTTTGTAGCAGAGCTGATGAGTTTGCAGCAATGTGGCTCACCCGCTTGCTGTGGAGCTCAGAGTATGTGAGGGGAAAGACGATGTTCTCCCCCAACCCAAGCTGGCCTTTTTTTTTTTTTTCTTGCTTCGTTGCATGGTGTTTCTAGGCTGGGATTTTCCCAGGTCAGCTTTCAGAGCTGCAGGAATTGGTACTGTAAGGGTTAACCGGGTGTGCAAGGATGTTCCTCTCTCCTCCTGATCCCCAGGTCTTGGCTCTGTTAAACATCTCCCCCTCTCTTTTACATTCAGCTCTTCTTTTACAAGGCTGGGCTCGGGAATCTCAGCCCAGCCAAGAGCCATCTTCCCCTCCATTAAGGCTGCGTGACAGCAGGTAACGATATCACTTCAAAAGGACAAAATTGTTCCCTTCCCCCTGACTCCCCCTAAATTAAACTCTCTGCAAACAGCATTTGAGCACGACATAGGAAGAAGCAGCTGCCCTGTTTCCTTGCAAGATCCAGCTCCCAAATGTGGGGACAAAAGCAGAGCCAAGCCCCATGGCCATTGATGCTGTTGGGGCTGCATGGCGGGGACCGCAGGGCTGTTTGTCCAGAGACATTTGCAGCTCCAGTTTTAGCCATCTCACCCCCTGAGAGGAGCTGAAGACACTCTGTTTTATCAGCCCGCTGCTGACCTCTTACCCTGGATCAAGCCAGCAAAGGCTGGATCATGTCTTGGCTAATCACCGTGGCTGCAGATCGGAGTCCTAAAGGTCTCCATCTACTGTGGGATGCACTGAGCTCACTTTCACGGCCTGCCTGGCTCTTTTTTCCACTTTTCTTTTTTTTTTTCTCTTTTTTTTCCTGCCTTTGCTGACTCAGTCTAACATTTCTCACGCTGTTTCTATGCCTGCCATCTCTCGTGCATCCCCGTGGGCTGCCCCATCCCTTGGCACACAGGTTGCACAGCTCTTGTGCCGCTGGCTGTGCTCGTGTGTGGTCCTCCACCTGGGAGCGAGCGGGCCCAGTGGTGTAATTTTGTCTCTCCTGCTCGGGCACTATTTAGGGATAACAATAACAGTCAGAGGAAGGTCTCCTGCAAGGAGAGATCAAATAGAAGGGGGAACACAGGACTGAGAGGGCAGCCCAGGAGGTGCTAGCACAGGCAGCAAGGAGGCACGGTCTGCCTTTCTTCCCAGCTGCCTGTCCTTTAACAAAAAATATGCAAAGAAGAGGTACCAGGGTTAGTTATATGAGTTTTGGGGTAGCAGTTTAAAAAAAAAATCTGAAAAATTAAGGCACACATGTACCAAAGCTACTAGACTTTGCCAACAATTTATTTTTTATCTTATTTTTATTTATAATATTTCATTTATTTATCCTAACTATTCATGTAGAACATCATTTTCCTAACCCCCCTCCCCAAAACCCATTTAACCACAGGATTTCAGCTTCATGGCATGCCCTCACCGCAGCTGGAGGTGCTTATAACTCCAACTGCCTTTGCTTTAGCTTCCAAGTGGTTGAGCCTCCCAGTTTCCTGTGAAATCTTCCCTTAAATGATCATTTGGGAGGCTGCAGTCCTCCTATGCCTTCCCAGAAACCTTCAGCAAGCCTGGACAGGATGGGGATATCTCCTAGGAGTGATATGCAGTCTGAGCAAGCCTGCAGAGTGCCAGGGCAGCTGGCTCCCCCTGGCCTGAGGGACACCCGCTGCAGGGTGCTGCTGATGTGGGAATAGCCCCATGGCTCCAAAGGCATAGAGTTCCTCAGCCTGGATGGCTCTTCATAGGTAATACTTATATTTTTTTTAAAGGATGGAATGGATTTGGACCCAAATAAGTCATTGGAGAACTCTCCCAGTCTTCCCCCAGGATTCCTGATATCTTAACCTTCTGTTAAAATAAGTTAAAGGTTTTAGGGGACTCCTATAGCCTCTGATTTATTTTTTCCTAACATCTTAAGGATGCTGGAGAAAACACAGGTGTCTCACAAACACTGATGTGCATAAAGTGACTTATTTCCCATGAACTCCTTGCTATCCTAGTCTCTCCTCTGACTGAAACCGATCCAGTGGCCATTTTTGCAATTAACCCCTCCAAAAGTTGAATGTCAAGTTAGAAGCAGGGTGACAGCAGAGCTTGGACCTAATGCTGGAGCCTGCTCTTGCACACCCTGAGGGCTGTGGGGCTGCTGCCGTCCTTCCCTGGGCTGCCTGCACAGCAGCTGCATCCCCTGCTCTGTCTGCTGGTCCGGCTGGGAACATGCTGTCAGGCTCTGGTATTCCCTGAAAGATGAAGCTGTGGGTCTGCAGGAGCCCCGTGATGAGGGTGTGAGAGCAACGCTGGACACTTTGCCTCCTTTTCTGGCATAATTTTGGGTCTTGGTGCTTCATGGCCCCTTTTCTGACCACAGGAAATGAGGAGGACATCAGCGAGCACATTGCGCTAGGAAAGCCGTGAGAGCCAGCCTTTGATGACACAGGGTAAAAAAAATGCCATGAAGAAAACAGGAGAAATGCATGGAGAGAAATGCTTGCAGAGAGGGGAAAGGATGAGCAGCGTGCAGACCGACCCTCATGGGGCACAGCTCCATCAGCCCCAGTGCTCCCCCGAAAGAGTTAATTCCCCAGCCAGTGCACTAAGTGGTCAGCAGCCCAATAAATTATGCCCTCAAAAGACAAACCACAATCATCATTAGTCACGGCTCATTGGCCTGTTAAGGCTCCTCAGTGAAGTTTATCTCTTCCCTCCTGTCCACCGGCAGCCATATTTCATGCTCCGAAAACAGATGACCCCGGGGGTCAGCGAAATGAAAGCCCCATTCAACAGGTCTGCGAAGGGCTTGCCGTGGAAAAAAACGGCCGGGGTCAAAATAACATTGAGATACGGCCAGACCTTCAGCCGCTGCCCTCCCGGAGCAGACACACACCACACGCTCAAGTGACCAAGACATGTTAATCCGTTTCAGGATCAGGCAGGGTCAGGCCGGGGCTGGGAGGAACAGTGGCATAATTAGGTGAGGGTGACCTCCATAAAACAGTAATGGGCTTCCAGAGGCACGCCGGCGCGGGGCAGCCCGCGGGGCTTTGGGCCCACTTCCCTGGTCTTTGTGAGATGGAGGTGGCTGTGGTGGGACGGTGCTGTCCCCAGAGATTGGTGCTGTCCCCAGAGATCGGCCTTGTCCCCGGAGATCAGTCCTGTCCCGAGAGATCGTCCTTGTCCCCAAGGATGGGCCTTGTCCCTAAAGATCGGCCTTGTCCGTAAAGATTAGCCTTGTCCCCAGGGATCGGCCTTGTCCTCAGAGATCGGCCTTGTCCCTAGCAGTGCCTGGTCTGGTGGACAAGGAGGGTGGCCCAGAAAGGAGAGGAGGCTCTGGGAATCCTCCTGGGAAAAGCGGGGTGCTCCGCGACACCGAGGAGCAAAAGGCTGGTGGTTGCAGGGTAGGAGCTGGAGCGACCACGTTTGGGTTCCTCTGTTCCTAGGGGCTGACCCAAGGTTTGTGCCGAGACACCAGGCTTGTGCCCACTTTCATCAGGGAAGGACAACCAGACCTCCTGATCTTCACCCCACTGCCATTCTTCTGCCCAGCCTTCAGGCTGCTGGGCCCACAGATGTGTTCCAGATTATTTATTTATATATTCATGTTCTATTCTTTATTTTAGGAGTGTTTCTATGTGGTGGAAAGACAGAATAAGAAAGGCAATGAGGAAAAATACCTTTATTTTATTTTATTTTATTTTATTTTATTTTATTTTATTTTATTTTATTTTATTTTATTTTATATTATTTTATTTTATTTTATTTTATTTTATTTTATTTTATTTTATTACATCTTGTATTTCCCACTTCTGAAATGAAATGGAATTCTGTTCTTTGGTACAAAAGGGTCAGATGACATGATGACTGGTTACTAAATGGAAGTTGTAGATGTTTCAGAAATACTACTCATTTAAATCAAATGATTTTGACTTCAGGGATTTGACTGAGAAAGAGCACATTTCAGAAATTGAGCCAAACTTTTATTCCAAATACCCTCCAGCTAGAAATTTTTATGTGTCCAGTAACAGAAATAAAAAAAAATTAAAATCAAACCTTTACAATCTGCTATGAAGTATCAATTCAAACCCTGTTATCTCCAGCAGAGCTGTGCGTGATGAAACCAAAAACTGTGGTCAATCAGCACACTTTACGGTAGAAAATCAGTTGCCACCTCCAAAACCCCATTTTCAGAAGGGACCTTGTTTTCTCCTTTTCTTTTTTCCTTTTCCTTTTCCTTTTTCCTTTTCCTTTTCCTTTTTCACCAGCTCTTGGTTAACCACTGTATCACCTTTAGGATGGAGCTGAGCATTTGAGGGCAGGGAAGACTTGAGGACAGCACAGGTGTTCCTGGATAGGGACCACCAATGCTCCTGCACCCCCAGCGCCCCTCTGGATGGGTATTTAGCCCCCAGAAAACATGTTGTACCCAGAGATGGCATTGTCATAGCACTGGAGGTCAAATCTGGGGTTGACATCTGTGTTGCTATAAAGGAAGGGCTTTAAAACCAGCTCTCCTAATGAAGCTGATCATGTATTTGAGCATTGTAAATCAGGAGGTACCAGGCCAGGGCCATACCAGCAAGGGAGGCAGAAGAGGATGGAGCACCAGGGGTGACTCTAGCTAGCATTCTGCTTCGATAATTCCTTTTCAGAACAGCTTGCAGGGATCACGTTTTAAAACAGCTCTTTAGCTGCGTGTTTATTGCCCTGTGCGTCATGGCATGTTTTAATGCAAAGCAACGGGGATGATGTGATTCGGGACATTCAATCTCCCAGCTCCTTCTCTCCCCAGTTACAGCTGTGCCTGGGTGCTGGTAACGGCTGGGGTGGGTGCAGGCAGGTGCCGTGCATCGCAGCCCTGGATCACTGCCACCATCCCTGGAGAGGGCTCAGCTGGGTGCAGGGATGTGATGAGACAGGGGAGGAGGCTGGTAGCGAAGGGGAGCTGCAGGGACTGGATTCTTGGTAGCAGGGCTGAGCAACCCTTGTGCAGGAATAGGGGGAAGAGAGGTGCTTCTATCTCTGCAAGGCTGGTGGAAGACCTGCAGGGATGTGGGCTGGGGTCCCTGCCCCTGCCTGGGGAGGGGGGTGCTGGGATGTTGTGCCTGTGGGATTTTAGGCACAGATGGGATGGAAGGGGGGTGTTAGGGAGCTGACAAGCTGATTGTTTCTCTCTCCACTGTCTAATCAGGGTCCCCAGCTCTTAACTCTTCTGCTGCATAATTAAGGTGACTGCACTGAGCAGCAGCACCCCCTTCCCTTGCGTTCATCCAGCAGGCTGCAAGAAAGCTTCAGTCAAACACATAAAAAACTTGCTCTAGATAAAGTGTGAGGGTTTCCACAATTGTTTTGTTTTTCTTCTCCTGGCTGGAGACAGAGCTTCGTGCTGCAGGTGCTCCTCTGGGGAGGAGGCGCTGGGGTGCTGCTGGCAATGCAGGGCTGACTGAGCAGGTCCTGTGGAAGGTGGCAGCAGTGTCCCAAGCAGCCTGGGGAACTGAGCCGTGACTTCCCGAGCCCTGACCCATCGTGGCAGCTGCCAACACATGCTGGCCATCTCTGATGACACGGCCCAGTCAGAACAAGGTGTGAACTGATGTGGTATTGATTCACTTCTGGGCAAGGGAGGTGAAAACGGGTATTGAAGTAAGAGCATATGCAACATGGAGTCAGCAGCAGGTAAGGCTTTATTACTTAAATCCACTTCTTTACAAGCCAAAGCAGACACAGATGCAAGACAGAAGTTGGGACAGTGTGTAGCACATGTGGCTTTCCATTCCCCAGTATATAATGAACCCATTAGCTACGTTAAATTAATTAGCATCTTATTGTGGCGTTCCTCTGCTGCAGACAAGCCAGGGATGAGCGCTGCCAAGCTTGTCCCTGCTGTCTGCATGGAGCACAGCACAGCCCGTGCTCCCTGCCAGATCTGCTTCAGTCACCTGCGTCTTGGCGAAAACAGCCTGAGCCTACCCCATTTCCCCCCCTTTTCCTCCGGTCACTTTACCCTTGCCGGAATGAAAGCCCTATTGCCTCAGCTCCTTTGAAATGCCTGATTCGGAGAGGCAAAGCAGCAGCACGTGGGGCCAGGCAGAGCAGGGAGGAGATGCAGCAGAAGCCCCGAGCAGGATGACAGGTGTGGTGCTGGCAGAAAATTTACAGCCTCAGCCTTGGGCTCTGGGCCTTCTTTTTATTACATTTTACACCGAGCGAGGTAGATTGAGTTACCATTGCATTTTCATCTGCTCCATCAGGGCTGTGCTCAAAACCAACAACTGCGGGGCTGGGAAGAGGGCTCCGCGGAGATGTCGGCTCTGGCCGTCAGCAAATACATCAGGTATAAGTAAAGAGCAGGTGATATTTCATAAGCTTAGAATGGGATTTAGCTGTCCAGCGGAGTCCGGAAGAAAAGGAGCACAGCTAGCGTTTCCCCAGTCCCCAGGACTGTAGAATGAGATGAATCTCCAATTTTTTGCCCTCCCTGGGTAATAGAGGCATGTCTGGGCTGCTTGCTGGCTCCTCCGCCACCCTGCCCTCACTGTGCAGGGGGCTGCTGGCAAAGCTGCAGGGAGTCCAGGCTGTGGGATTTTAATTGCTGGCTTCCAGAATGACATTCGGGACTCTGGAGTTTGGAAGGGGAGCTGGTGTGGGCTCAGCACGTCGGGTGTGAAGCTGTTCTTGTCCACATGAAGCTGCAGAGGAAGGGGACGGACCCCAGAGCTGCCTGCAGGTGGATGTACCTCCTCCCAGGCTGCTCTGGCAGGGTGAATTTGGGCTTCTGGGGCTGTGTATGTATTTTTATGGCTTCTTACCTTTAAGCTGTTAAATGCTGGTGGATACGGACCAGTCCTCACTGACTGTCTGTGTTCTGGGTGAGAGCTGGTCTGTGTGCAACTGGAATTGGGAGATACAGACAGGAAATAATGTCCGGGGAGACTTTTCTTAAAGAAAAGTAGCTTGTGGATGCAAGTTATGTCTTGAGCACCAGAGCTTGGAGTATTTGAGCTCTGCCTCCTCATTTATTTATTTTTTTAGCAGCAGATTTTTAGGAAAAGGACAAACTGCAGCCTGAGTTCTGCGGCTTGGCTCTGACTCTGAGGAGTCCCTTCTGCTCTCTTGCTGTCCAAGAGCAGCCTCTGGTGTGGCCCAGGAAGCCCACGGCCTCTCTGACCAGCCAGTTCTCCTGTGGGAGGGTTTGGCACCCAAAAGCAGCCTGTGGCAGGTGGCTGCCCACGCTCCCTTATGGAAACGAGCCCTGGGTTTGGCCAGACTCTGCCACGGGTGCAGCAGGGAAGGACGTGAGTGTTTGCAGGGACATCTGCAGCTCTTGGCATGGTGGCACCATCTGCTATGCAAAAAGCAGCAGGGCCAGTGCGTTCCTTTGACTATGGACCTTTTCCTTTTTATTCTGGAGGTGACTTTGCACAGAAGTCATCCCTTCAGGCCCTGTCTTCCTTCAGTAGTTGGGATTTTTGGCATTCTTTTTGGATTTTTTTTGGGCTGGTCCAGGCTGTCAGCCCACAGCCACCCTCCTGGAGCAGCTGTTCCCTATATCAGTGCCTACTGGTTTTTTTTTTTTTTTTTTTTCTTCTTGGTGCCAAACATGAGGGAAATAGGCACTACACGGGGCGACAAGGCTGCTGTTTAGGGCCTCCACAGGCTGAAGATCAGTAAAGGCAAACCCCTGCCTGCAGGAGGGACTCAGCCCCATGGCAGGGCAGGCTGGGGCCATCTTCTCTGGCTTCTTGTGCACAGCAAGCTGAGCAGGAGCTGGCGGTGAGTCCTTGCTCAGACAAGATGAGCTGGGTGGTATAAGTGTACAGGCAGCAGGTTGAGGTCTGCGACCATTCCCCAAATACAGGGGGCTGTGCTGGAGCACATCGGCCAGTTTGGGGCTCCCCAGTAGAAGAAAAGCACTGGCAAGTCCAGCGGAGCCATCACAATGGGGTGGGGGAGCCTGTGATGGACGGTGAGGCTCTGCCTCATGCTGATGGGCACAAGAGCAGGGTTGGTGATGTCTTGGGAGCCAAGAGCTGTCTGGAATCTCTCTTCCCAAGCCCCCCAGGGTGGGAGATGTTCAGACCCAAGTGATTCCTGCCTGCAGGGCAGCTTCTCTGGGGTCTCACCTGCACCACCCTTGCTGCAAATGAAGCTATAACCTGTTGTTTAATTTCTAGTGGAGAGAATGGTTTTCAAGTATTTGGAGACATCTCTTCAACCCTTCCCAGGCTTTCATCTGAGCTGGGGTGTGTGATACCCCCAGAACCAGTGAAGAAGCTGAGCTGTTCCCTCCGCAAGCCCCGTATTTCAGCTCTGGCTTTCAGCTGGGAGTAGCAGTATTTGCATGGGCTGGAAGCCATCTCCTCTGCCCTCACCAGGATGCTGCACATGGTGGTAGCAGCTGGTCTAGGAGAGCTACCGGGGCCTTTTTCTAAAGGCAGAGCTGAGTCTGGCATCCTGCAGTAGGTCAGGTTTAATGTGGCTTCTCCGCTTGCAATTTGTCATGGCCTTATCGGAACATCTGCATCCTGGCCTCTTATTAAGCCCTTAGAAAAATAGTTATATCTAATGCCTGAATAGTTTTAAATTTGGAAGCGGAGTGGGAGTAGATGGAAGAAAATAAATTCCCCTTCATGTAATCATCAGAGGAGGACAGTTCTGAACAATGACCAGATCGTCCTCACACCGATGATGACAGCAATTTCGGACTTATCACACCCCGGCACTATATTAAGGCACTGAGATTACATTGTTATTCATTAGCACAACATCTGTTGAAAATCAGCATGGAGAGGGCTGGTGCAGATGCTAAAAAGCCTCGCGATGGGAGCAGTGAACGTGTTCCCCCACAGGCAGAGCAATTCCTCTGCCCTCCTGGGTGCTGCTGTTGCTCCCCAGGTGCCGTGCATGTGCGATGCAGTTGGTGACGATGTCGGTCACCCACATCTGCAGGTCCCAGGGCTGCCCAGCTGCGTGCTTTCAGGTGGGTCTTCTCCCTTTCTCTCACCCTTTTCAGGTAGTCTCTTGCTAGTGTGGGCGCAGCTCCTCGCAGGGCACAGCAAGTTGGATGTGTGCCACCACCACGCTTGCCATGATGGGGGACAAAGGTGCCATCTCCTATGTTTTGAAATTTTAAAGTGTACCCAAGTGGCCATTCTCAGTGTGCTCACACCAAAATGCTCTGATTCCTCACAAGCCCAGAAAGGTACAGGATCTTCTTACTATTTATCCTGTCCTGCGCTGAGACCTCCTCTGCCCTGGCTGCCACGAGAGCCTCAGCTTTCTTGGCTTCCTCAGAGAGGAACCAAGTTTGTGGACAAACTTAGGAGTGACTTTCTGACTCAGTTTCCCTCCTGGACTAGCCTCATTAGTACTTAATCTCCATGGCCCTCCTTGTTTATAGCCTGGAGGACCACCTGCTTGTGGTGTATTTGCTGATTCTCACGTGTATCAGTCACAGGGGCATTAAGCTATAATTTAGACCTGGTGTTCTGATTTATTTTTTTTTTAAAGCATTTTCAGTTAACCACAGTACAAGGAATCAGGAAAAGCAGGACTGCAGGGGTATTTCATAGCCTCGCTGCTAAAAATACAGAAAAGGCTCTTAGCTGAAGGTCTCCTGGAACTGCAACCGTGGTGGATTTGCTTCTATATTTAAGTAAGCAGTTCTAGAAGCTACGCTGCCCTTCTGAAGGTGATATCTGAGTCTCTCCAGTCATCGCCATCCATGGCAGCACATCATTTGATTTCATAGAGCATGCGGATGATTCGGTGTGTTGAGGGGCGTCGCTATCAGGCACCGTGTTGATGTGTAGGTCTGCCCAATAAGTTCGGAAATCCAGCCCAGCCTTCCTCCTCCTAAGCTGCCTGCTTCTGCTCAGGAGTCACTGATGCTGGTCTGCAGAACCTCAGCTCGAGGAGCTTTCAAAGGACCATTTTAGCAGCTGGTGTGAAACATCCATCAGTGCTCCTGTCTTCGCTGTAGCTTGCACCATTCTGGTTTGCCTTACTTTGGTTATGATGAAATTTAGAGGAACTGCTCCTGACAAATGAGACTCTCTAGTGGGTTGCTTCTTTAAACCATTAACACATGCTTAAACATTGACGGAGCGTAAAATGGGAACTTTGAAAAGGAAGATCCTTCATTATCAAAGGCAGCTGGTGGCATGCAGTGGATCACTGCTACCCAGAAGCATATCAGTGCGAGCACATCCTCGTCTGGATCATCAACTCCAAGCATGTTAGGAGACGAGTAGGACAGATGGCTGCTGCCCTTGAAATGTACCTTGATGGTATAAAAGCTGGGGTGGAAAATGTTAATTTACAGGCAGAACAGGAAGGTGGTGAAGATGTGGTGTCGGCAAGGCTGACCTGAGGTTTCTCTGTGTTTCACATGAATCTCAAGGAGCTTTGGTTCTCAAGGAAAGGTCTTGCACTGAGATGAAAGGTTTCTTGCAACTCCTTTTCCAGACCGGATTGCAGCCAAGTGTCCCCCAAAGGAAGAACTCCTGAGAGATTCCCCTTCTGCTCCCCCTGCCTTTCCAGCACCAGTTCCTACCAGTGCTGCTGTGACAAGCCTCCCTGGGGGGCACCGAGAACTCTGGTGGCAAATACTCATTAATTGATTCTCTAGGACCAAGGATGCATCCGATCCAATTAGAGATAAATAATTTATGCCATCGAACGTGAGATTGGGACGCTATTGATCAAGGGCAAGAAGGGGGACAACAGCTGTTCTTGTTGTCAGTGTTAAGGAACCTTCAGCACTATGGAACCTAAACTGAGATGATGATGCTTCAGGAGCAGCAGGGGACCACCAGGCTGAAGATGAACCAGCTGAGGTCTCCGTGCCGCACAGAGGCAACAATTTCTCATTCTTTAATCCTCTACCTTTGCCCATGCCGAAACTTATGGGCTTTGAAACTTATGGAGATCCTGAAGGCTTCAAAGGACACCTAGCTTAAGCAGAGCATGGGTTTCAGGAGGTAACAACAGGGTTCAAGTGTTTATAGGGGACCTCACAGAGCAACTGCTTAAGTTTGCAAATCTTTTCTGGTCATCCCACTAAGCCCATGTGCTTTAGAGAATGGACAGGTCCACTCCAACAGCACCGGGGAGGAACTCAGCCACAGTGGGATGGGGTAAGAGCAGTTCTGCTCGGTGTCTTCAGACAAAACCAGAAGCATCAAGGGGGAAGGTCCCAATGGAAACACAGCCGTGTGCTGCGTGTCTGCAGAAGGCACTGCACCTGCGTGGGAGCTGCAGGCCAGACACATGCACAATGTGTGCATCCAGCGCACGTGGTTACAGAGCCTTTGGGAGACAGAAAAACCTGGTGCTGCCTAATCTTGCTTTAATTCTCAACCGTTGCTCTATATGAAGCAGCATAGGGAGGAGGAGCATGGTTTGGGTTTGGTATATAAAAAGAAAGGGAGGAAGAAAGCAGAGTTCCCACTGGTGACTTGTTCAAGCCAATCCAGAGAAGACAGAGGGACATTTCAGGGCTGGGGGCTGAAACACGGATGAAGATTTTCTGACAAGGTCCAGAATTGCTTGGACTCTACCCATGCATCCTTTTCAGCATTTCAGTGGCTGGGGGATTGCTGAGATGTGTGTGAGCCAGCTGGAGGCTTTCCATTGACTTCGGTGGAATTTGGATCAGGCCCAACGCGAGTGGGTCCTCGCTCAGCTCCGAGAGGAGAGGGGGAAACTTTGCAAGGTCCAAGTGGTCCAGAGAAATGAGGATCGCTCAGCTGACATCCCCCTGGAACTAGTGCGTGGTTATTTCAGGCAAAAGCAATCTGTTATTTCCACTCCTGAACATTTATTTGGGTCAGGGTGGGAAAATCCGATTTACTTGCCAAAGTCCCGCTGGGGTGGTAAAAATATAAATACCACATATTATTATGTGTGTATTCTGAAAAGTGGTTAGTGACTGTGTTTATTACATTTGGCCACTTGCGGGGAGTTATTCTCTGTCTGCCCCCTCCCCTAAATTCACATGCTTACGCTGAATGCTGGCCCTGCTGGGACCCGTAAAACTGCTGCAGGGGGATGGAGCCAGAGCGATTTCAGCTCCTCGCAGGGCTTCCCGCAGCCTGTGGGGAGGAAATGTCTTTCCAAGCCACCAGTCCCACCTGGCCGAGCCACCACAGGGATGTGGTGGGACGATTTCCCAGTCCCATCCACGCGGGGCTCCATCCTGTGCTGCTTCAACCCAGGGTGGACGCCCACGTGGCCGCATCCCCAGCAGCAGCAGGACGTGTATTTCATCCTGGTGGTGCTGGGTTTGACCTGTGATGGCTCAGGTAAGGCAGGGGGCAAAGAGGATGGCTGTAACAAATATGCCATTACCATTGTGCTTCTTTAATTGAGAAGACACTCTGATTTACCAGGATGGATGGTGACAGAGCCGAGGATGGGAGGCGAGTTTGGTTACAGGAAAATGGAAGGGAGCTTTGACTGCATGTCTGAAGCCACACAGCATTTGAAATTGCAAACCCATCCCCAAAACCAAGCGCTTTTTGCAGAGCACTGCTTACAGGCTCGGTTCTCAGCCTCTCCCAGTGCTGGCCAGACAAGGAGCAGCCAGAGCCTATTCCAATTTTGGCAGGGCTAGGAATGGAGCGGATCCACACTGCTCCAGCCCTAGAATGCATCATCTCCATCCAAGAGCTACAACTGCCCATCCCAGTGCTGTTCCTGGATGCCTCTTTCCACCGGAGGAAAGTTCAGCTGGAGAAGATGGTCTTTCTTCACCTTTGTGTCCGAAAAGTTATGGTTACACCTTGGTTTCTGGTGTTATACAGGACGAAGGCAGCACATCCCGGGGCAGGGCCACTCAGGCTTTCCAAGCGTGATTTAAACCTGCCTTGTGATCTGAATGCCTTGATCCCCTAGAGGGGGTTGGGATGTGTTTGCAGACTAGGTGGCCTCTGAACTGGATAAATAGCCCCAAATATCCCTCTCTTGGGTACTCGGAACTGCCAGTGGACCGGTGCCTCTCGTCCAAGCGGTGCTTTCCAGCCCCACATTCCCCATTTTGGGCCAGAGTCCTTCATGAGCAGCTTTTTAAGCCCCAGGTCACTCTTATAAGCTACAATGGATGTTATTAATTTGACTCCGTGCCATCCCCTTTTCTCATTTACCACTTTCTGCGGGGGGCTTTGGTTGCACGTGTGTCAGCAGTGAGATGCAGTGGGTTCAAGGCTCCTGCTGGTGCCTCGGCTTTGCACTGTCTGAACCCTGCTGCCTGTGCAGATGGGGCTGGCCTGGCATTTTTCAGGAAGGAGAAAGCTAGGTTTGATGCCGTGCATCAAAAAGCATGGGTATTTGTGTTGCAGCAACACCTAAGAGTCCTGCTGGGTCGGAACCACCAGCGAGGAGCACGCAAGCTGCTGCTCCCAAGGAGGGCTGTGTATTTCCAGCTAGCAAAAGTCCCCTGCATTTATTCTGCAGTGCAACCTGAGGCACCAGTCAGTTTCTCACATCTCCTGCAAGCACAGCATCCCCATCCCCAGCTCCGTGCAGCAATCAGGGATGGAAGAAGTGCAAAAAAAACCACAGCCCTGGGGTCCGTGCTCGCAGCATCCATCACAGCCTGCATGGCTCGGTGGCTGCGTGCGAGCCCTCGGTGCTGAAACGAGCCCCCGAGGGGCTCCTCCACCCCCCTCACACCACCAGCACTGCACTTAGCTCTCCTCCAGCGTGCTTTGTGGAGCAACGAAAGGCGTAAAAGCAGAGTGAGGCATATAGAGGTGAGGCATATCCCACCCAGCCTTGGCCTCGCTCCCTTCCGCAACGAAAGCCGGCATGCACGCCTGCAGATAACAGCTTTCCCTACGACAACCGGCATCTTTAGGAGGTACCGAGAGGCAGAAGGAGCAGGTGTTGCACAAAGATGCTGGCAGATCCTGCTGGCAGGGATTTCCTTCGCATCCAAGTGGGAAAAAACCCTTGCAAGGGCTGGCGGAGGCCCGCTGGCACCAAGGTGGCGTTGCTTGCAGCGCCTGGCCATTTGCACATTTGGGGAATTAGCCCGCATCTCCTCTCCGTTAGCTCACCCGCTTCCTCCCCCAGCCTCCGAGGAATCGCTTGGGTTTTGTATGGGCAGCTAATTAAAACCTCTCCTCGCTCGAGCCGCTGATTGCAGAGAGGGCTGAGACCACGAGCAGACCGCAGAGGAGGCTGCCCCAGCCCACAGGCTGACCCCACGCCATTGCAGACCCCACGCTCGCAGCTAGGACGTTATTTACTCTGATACCAGCAACGTTCCCTTAAAATATATTGAAAGAGAGATTGGGAAAATGAAGTGTATAAGATTTATCCTGCACTAGAGGATTTCAGCATCCAAGAAAGCCAGAGAGTCCAGTCCCTCAGACTTAATAGAAACCTCCTGCTTTATTAATGTTGCTTTGCCTTTTTTTTTCTTTTTTTTTTCCTTGTCCACAGGTCCTGGGCAGAATGTCAAAGCTGTATTTGAGGAGTTTTCCTGGAGGTTTTCATTAATAACAGGGCCAGGGAATCCACTGCAAATGTAAAAATAATAGATTTGAGAGCCCTGAAAGGATGGAGATTTACTTGCTGTGGAAATATAAGGGAGAAAGTGGGAGTGGGAGGTTCCCGTGGCTCGGCATTGCCTGCCTGCGAGCTCCAAAAGCTGCCTGAAGCTGAGGAGGTGCCGGGGATGGGTGCGGGAGGGAAGGCTGCCTCCTGCTCTGCTCAGCACCCGTCTTCCAGTGCTGCTGGATGTGCCTGAGCCTTCCAGGGGCTTTCCCAGGGTAAAGAGGAAAGGAAAAGGTGCGCAGGGAGCTGCCATCCACCGGATTGGGTTGGGTCCAGATCTGGGCTCCTTGCTCACCCCTCTGAAAAGCGAGGGTGCAGGGTGAGGCTGATTCCCAGTGGGAGGCCACACAAGCATAGACATGGGTAAGAGCTGTATGAGGCCACCAGCGCTCAGCTCCTGGGGGTGCCACGAGCGTGTCCCCTCCTTCATAATGACCCTCAGCCCATGGTCTTGTGCCCTACAGCTATCACCCGCCCAGCTTGCGACCTCCTCGGGCTGGTCTGTTGCACAAGTGATGGTGACACTATGCCTGAATCAGTCCTTGGAAAGCCACCTAAAGGAGACCAGGAGATCCCTTCCCACATCTCTTTCCCTGCAGAGGAGTCATCCCCAGGGATTTATAACCTGGGCATCCCAACCCCGTGAAGCCCACGGACACTGTGGGCTCTGAAGGCTCAAACTGAGCCAGGAGAGAGCCCCTTCTCCACAACTGGTCGATGAAGGCTTTGGGCTCCCTCCCCAAACCAGCCCCCAGCACGCAGGGAGTGAGCTGTCGGAGCTCTCTGGGCTCTTCCTGGGAGCCTGGGAGGTGCAGCAGCCCCGCAGCCCTCCGGAGAAGAACTTCAGCCCCGACACGGCTCCTCCTGCCGAGCTTTTCAACAGCTCTGCGGCCCCCCTGGCCCTGCCCGCCGCGCTGGTGGCCTGGGGGGGCCGGAGGCATTTTCCCAGCGCTGTAATCTAACAGCACCAGTGGGAATGTTTACAGCACGCTGCCACTTGAGGGCTTATCGGCTCCCTCCCTATCTCCCACCGCTCCGGCCTGATAAACCGAGGTGCTGGTGGCACCCGGGAGAAGCGCCCGGAGCTGGGGATGGGAGCGAAGCTGGAGGGGCTGCGGCATTTTTCCTCCTTGCTGCGGATGTGGTGGAGGTGTGGAGCCCATGTGGATGGGGGGGCAGCAGGAGAGACCCCTCCCTGATGGGTGGCAGAGGGCTTCCAGGCCTGGGGTAAAGGGAACATGCCCTATGGGGGATTTGGTGGATCGTGGGAGCGAGGAAAGGCATCCCTGGGAGAATGGGAGGCGTGCTGGAGAGCCTGGTGCTCCTAGCAAGGGGAAACTGACTGCTGGCACCTGCCCATCGTGGACGGGAACAGGTTTTCCCTAATTAGCCTAATCAGCGGGGGATAAAAGGCTGCTCACCTGGGCCCGCAGCTCTCTGCTTTGCTGGAGGGATGGCTCCGAACCACGACAGCTCGTGAGCATCCGCGCTGCCCTGGCTGCCGCCTGCCAACACGAAGGTGCCTCCCCTTCCCCCAGAAAACCTCCCAAACGCCTTTATTACCTCCGGGAAAGAAAAGATGCCCCGATGCTTTCCCTGCGGACGCCGGAGCATCCCTCCAGCATCCCTCGCTGCCCCTGGGCTGCTGTCGGCGGGTGCTGGCCTGGGACAAGCCGCTATTGCCCTCTAGCGGCCCCGGGGCCGGGCCGGGAGCGCACCGTGCCGGGGGATGCTCGGGGAGCCCTGCGGGGTCCCTGCGGGGTCCCTGCGGACACGGCCCCGGCAGCCGGCACCGCCTCGTCCCGCCTGGGCTGGGCTGCCCCCCGCACAGCTGGCCGCGGGGCTCGGTTGGGGTGGGTGTATTTGGGGTATTTTTTTATTTTTCTCTCGAGGTTTTGTGGGAAACGCACCTGGCTCGCAGCCCCCGGGCGTGCAGGGATGCGCCTGAGCCTCTCAGCGGGTTGTTTCCCTGGCTGGGGGTGGTTTTCCCCAAGCTGGGAATCTCAGGTTTGAGATTTGTGATGATAATTGAAGCAGGGAGTGTGTCTCGGAATGCACCCCAGCTTGATTTTAGATGCATTTGAAGCCAGTCAAGATTTATTTTTATTTTTTGGTAAAATGCACATTTAAGAAACCTGGCACTCTCCTGATGATGTGGCCAAGAGGGAGGTGGTGAGGCTGTGCAGGAGTTGGGGACCAGAAAAGCAAGACAAGCTCCGGGAGTGGGGGAATACTTGTACAGGGAATGGATCTGGGACTGATAGAAGGCCCTCCCTCCATGAAGGGTCTTGGGAAATGCAGGGGAAAGAGAGAGGCTGGAAAATCACCGTGTATTTCTGAGGATGCTGGAAGGACCGTGCATGGCACAATTTGTCCACCTTCCTCGTTGCCCTCTCCTTTTATCATAATACACAAGGACCCTCTGGAAACCGAAAATACCCTGCTCTTCCCGGAGCACATTCCCAAAGTGTCCTTCTGCAGCTAATCTGTCCGCCAGCAGAGCCCCGGGCTGGATGCTGCTGTTCTGGTCCCTGCGCCGTTTTGTGTGACTTGTTAGGACCTGCTTCATCCCGGACGTTATTGGGCTCATTTTCCACTTATAAATAAATACATTACTCCCAGGGCCGGAAACTCAGAAGAATCATAACCAAAGGCTTCCTGAGCCCGTCAGCTGCCCCAAATGGCATCTCCAGGGTAGACCCCAGTGGCCACCACCATCCAGAGGCACTGGCTCAGCAGCCAGCAGCAGTGCCCAAGCCCTGTCTGAGCCCTCCAAGCAGCTGTCGGGGCTGCAGTTGCTCTGGGATGCCAGGTGCTGGTACAACCATTCCCTCCTGGAAGGTGCTGCCCTCATGGGCGTGCTGGCAGAGTAGGGCACGGGAACATCCTTCAAAGTGGATTTAAATTGCTGTTGATGATCCCCTGGGTGGATTTTGCGATACAGGGAGCGCCCTCGTGGCCCCTTCCATGGGCAGAGCAGAACAGGGAGGTTTGGGGGATGCCGGGAGGAGCTGGGACCTGCCCACACCCTGTATCTGGCTCTGAATTTGTACATCTCGGGGAGACGGAGGGCAAAGAAGTCCCACTTCTAAAGCTGTAGCCTTTCATCCCTTTCACTGGGCCAGGTGAGACTCAGCTTTGCCTTTTTCTCTTTTCAAACAAGCGAGAGAAGCCAGCTCTGCCCACCCAGCCGGGTCTCCTCTGCCTCGCTGCCTCCCACCTACAAGCAGCATCTCCCCAGGCACCCCAAGCACCCCGGGGCTGCCCAAACCCACCCTGCAGCCCCCTCCTGCTCCTTCACCCATCAGAGACCCAGCAGCAGCAGCTCCTGCTCAAAGCCCCCTTTGATGCCTTGCCAGCCCCCGAGCAGCGCCAAGGGCACCCCGCCTGCCCAGCCCCGGAGCACAAAAGGGGCTGTGTGGCTGCTGTTTGCCCTCCGGGAGCTGGGAGGAAACTTGGCACAGAGAAAAACCTTTAGAAGCTACCGGGAAGACCGAGATTTATGTTTCGCTGCTCTTGAGCAGAGAATAAAGGGAAACTTGAGTGTGAGTGGGTAAAGCAGCAGCGAGGTAGGCACTTTATTTGTGGGGTGTCCGTCCAAGGAGGGCAGCAAATGGGATTTGTCTTCATGTATCCAAGAGGAGCATTCGGTGGTGTGTATTTGTAGTTTATATCCTAATAAAATGATTTGGCACTTGGGGGAGGCTGATTCTGCTCAACGCAGAAAGTGCCTTTGGTTTCCGTGGGGTGAGGAAGCTGCCTGGAAAAAAAAAATCTCAGCCATTTATTTCTGACCTGAATGTCTTTTGCTTTAGGTTATGAAGAACAGCAAGAAAGATCAAAAAAAAAATAAAAATCTCCCTGCAGAAGAGGGCATGGTGCATGTATCTGCAAGTTACAGCAGCCCGGAGAACAAAAAGGCTGCTGTTTGGAAATTAAGGCAGAAGTATAACGAGCTTAAAGGAACAGCGCAAGGAAAACTGAGAGTCCCAGCACTGCCCGGACCAAGAACAGCCCCGTCCCCGTGTCATTGTCCTGGAGCCCAGGTAAGCAGAATGTCCCCGGAGCCGAAAGGCCACATTGTGAATTTTCCTTGTATTTCTGAAGGGCTAGGTCGTGGATTCTGCTGAGCTTTGTGGTTGGGCACAGACTCCCTCCAACCCAAGTCTCCGTCATAGCCCAGCTGAGCTAGGACTGAGCCTCCCCGCGGTCCTGGGTTGCCTCCAGGGTGGACTGGGCTGGCAGACCTGCAGCGGTGTGGGCTGCTCGGGCCAGCACAGAGCTGTCTTTCAGAGCCAAGTGGCGAGAGCTCAGCCTGCCAGGCAGCCCGTGAATCAGAATTTACCTCTTGCAATGCTCTTCCTGGAGGTCCAGCGTTCAGAGCCTTACTGTGAGCATCCTCAGCCAGAGAAAGGCCCTTGTGGGCACACGGCAAGGGCTTAGGAGTGTCTCCTGCAGCATCTGATAGCTGCCTTCTGCAGTTATATGGATACGAGGGATTTCTTCTGCTGTCTCTCATATCCACTGGCATCTCACAAAAGGATTTCAGCCCCTCTAACAAAGGGTTATCCACCCTGCAGCCTTCCAAGGCAGTCCCCTCCAGCCTGCTGTCACTGTCTTCACCTTGATTTTGAGTTTTGCAAGGTTTTTTGGCAGTGTCTGCAGGCAGCGCACACCTTGCCAAGGGGAAGGGGAGACCGTAAAATTAGCTCTTGCACCTTCTGCAGAGGCTCTGTGGGCACAGTAAGTGCAAAAACAACTTGCAAGTGCTCTGCAGTTGAGGATGGCTCCGAGCTGAGCTATCCCAGCTGCAAGCTGTTCCTGAGAACTGCTCACACAAACTAACTCTTGCCACCAAATGTCCATATAATTTTATGTCCCTGGCCTATCCCTCGCGCCTAGTACATGGATATATGACCCGTGGTTAAATAACGAGATATGACAGGTTGTACATTGCTTTGCGATTATGGCATGTGTCATAAAACAAAAAGCTGAAGGCAATAATCCCCTGGAAACACATTGCCCTGGGGCGTCTTGTTACTATTATGAAATAAAATTACAAATGAAAAAATAATGAAAACATTCAAGAACTCATGGTGGAACCGAGAGGCAATCAAGCCTCTAGCCAAGGCTGTGAGGACCATTTCTATCCAGCGTAGACACCCGCCAGCCCCAAGGTGTTAGTGGCAGCCTGGCTGTGGGCACTGCTCTTCCTGCAGCCAGCACCCCAAGAGGAGCAGGAGCATAGATATCCCTCTGGCTAGCTCTAGGAATATTTCTTCACCTGGGGCTGATGTCCTCCTTGGACACATTCAAGAGGTCTCCATCCTAAAACCGTTCAAAAACAAGTTCTTTGCTTTCTTTCACCTCATTTAAAGTGGAGACTTGTGTATTTTTTGGCCAATAATTTCCCTCCTAGTTTAATTTGGTCCAAGGCGGGAGCTTTTTAATAAGCCAAGAGCTTTCTGAGGAGCATGGGGATGTGATATGTCAGGGTGGAGATGCTGAAACTCGGGTTTGCTTTGGTTCTAGACTCCAGTTCAGCTCTTTAGCAAAGCTTGACCTTCTCCAAGGATATCACTATCCTTCTGCCCTTTTTCTCGCTTCCTTAAATATCCTTGTATATATATATATATATATATATATATGTGTACAGAGAGAGCCATATCCTGGTGTTAGGATGTCACAGCGTACAGAGGTTCTAGGTGCTGTGTGGGCACACAGCGATAGCTCTACCCTGGAGAACAAGAGCAGGGTGATGCCAACGTTTCCCAGCTGCTCGGGGGCCAGGGATGGAGTTCCCCCAGCTGAGGCTGATGTTGGCAAATGGCATCACCAGCTGGGCTGTGAAAAGGGAAGCAAAACAGGCACCCGAAGCTGGGTGACAGCACGGTGCTGCTGTTGGGTCATCTTCTGTTCTGGGTGGGGTGCTGAGTGTGGTGTCAAGTAGTGCTTGGTGGTCTGGGGAGCTGGCAGTCCCCGTCTGACCAAAAAACGCTAAAAAGAAACGCATTAGTCGTGAATGAAAACCATGTATGAACATGACCACATGGGGAAAGGGTGAGGATTTCTAGTTATTTATTATTATTTTTTTGGCTTGAAAATGTTGGAGGAGTATCTTGAAGCTCTGCTGAGAGGGACCTGGAGGTCCTGGTGGATGGTAGCTGAGCAGTACTGGAGACTGATGGCATCCTGGGCTGCATGACCATGGGCACAGCCAGCAAATGAAGGAATGGGATTTTCCCCCCATGTTTTACATTTGTTGGACTGGGGGCTGGAGCATGTGCCCCATGAGGAGAGTCTGCGGGAGCAGGGCCAGGTCTGGGGACCTGGAGCACCCCTCCATCCCTGCCAGAGGTTGTGGGGAAGATGGGGCCAGGCCCCTTGCTAAGGTGTGTGAAAGGAGAATGAGAAGCAGCGGGTGTAAATTGGGGCAGGAGGGTCCGGCTGGCTTTGAGGAAAGCAGTTTTCACTCTGAGGAATGCTCATTGTGGGACCAAGGGAGGTGATGGGATCTCCAGCCTTGGTATTCAAGGACCAGCTGGACAAAGACTGAGAAACCTGGTCTGAATTCAGTGTCAGCCTCGCTTTGAGCAGGAGGATGAACTAGAGGTGTCCTGAGATCCCTTCTGAACTGATTTATTCTGTGATTCTATTGAAATTCTATACATTTTGGGGGTGTTTAAGAGCCTTTCACTTCTGCGAAATCTCATCCGCGAGCAGGCGTGGATGCGGGTACAAGGGGACAGTTACACCAGTGTTTTTATCTCTCTTCTTGGCTTCATTTATATGAGATAAGGGATGGAAAACAGCACTGCAAGCTTGCAGCTGGAGTCTGGTGTCACCCCCACAGGTGGGACACGAGTACAGATTTTCCCCATGTGCCAGCTGTATCCCCGCTCCTGAAAAGCCCCCAGGGCTGTCTGCAGTCCTGGTGTAAGCACAGTTATCAGCTGATAACCATCACCTGTCCCCTGCCCACTGACTCACACAGAGGCTGCCCTCCCGACGAGGAGCTGTAGCATTTCTTTGCTCTTTTTCCCAACCATAAGCATGCACCGAGGGCTTGTTCCTTGTCCTTCCCCCAGGTAACATCAGGAATCAGCAGCTAAAGCCCTGGCTGGCTGGGGCCCCAATGTCGTCTGTCCCAGAAAGGTTAAAATGGGTCTGATGCTCTGTGGCGTCCAGGGGTGTGATCCAAATTGGACCATAGCCTGCAAAATGGGGTTGGAAATAAGGGAACTGGGCTGGGAGTCATGGTATCAGGAGACCCTACCGGTGGACAGATATCCATCCGGATCCAGATGGACAAAGATCCTTTGCACTTGCAGATTTTAGTCCTTTTTTCTTTTTTTTTTTTTTAAGAAAAGAGAAATGCTTGTCACTGGTTCCACTTTTTTGGGTTGTCAGGAGCTGAAATCTCTTCTATAAACTGCCCCAGTTTTTGCTTGATTGGTGACTCAAAAACCAATGGATGAAAGCAAACCTCTTTCCTTCCCCGCTGCCTTCTGAGGGCTGGGGGGAAAATCTGAGAAACTTCAGTCACTTGACAGCTGACTGGGAATAGCAATTTTTAGCCTGAAAAGAACTGAGAAGGAAGCTTGCACGTTCTGAAAAACAATTAAAGTCAGCATTTTTCACGCAGTAAAAAATTGGACAAAAGCAAACAAGTTTTTTTGGAACTCTCAAATGCTTCCTGACACTTTTAAAAGAAAAAAAAAAAAATCCATTAGTTTAAATAAAAATCTGACATTTTAATAAGAGAAAATATTTTGTTTGGACTCCTGTATAGGTATTTGAATTTAACGTCATAAAATACATTGTTGCCTTTAATAAGTAATAATATGTCATTAAATATTTTAGTATATTTTAAAGAAAATGTTCCAAAAGAATAATGTCAAAAATGAAATATAATGCTCCAGCGCTGCCCTTGGAAAAGTCAAAGCGAACGCTTTGACCCCCTCACTTCAAAAAAAAAATTGTAGGAAATGTCAAGTTATTGCGAAAAAGTTCTGATTTGGATCCAGATGTGGTTTTAGAAGGCTGGCCTCCATCAATAACATTTTTGACCGAATGCTTTTGATCCACGTCCCTCCGGCTCCGCTCAGCACTCAGAAATGGAGGGAGGGTACCGGCCTGGAGAGGACGCGGGGTTGAACGAAGGTTGTATCCCGTTCCCCGAGGCTCTGCTTGATCTCGGTGTCAGAAGGAGCGCTCTCAGGACAACATGACAATCGTCACTTGTCCCATCACGGGTCAGGTTTGTCCCATCGAGTTACCTTCAATGGATCCGCAGCGGGTGGGTTGTTGGCTGAATTTCTGAGGGCTGAAGCACGGGTTTCTGTTTTATTTTTAAAGTGCCTGGTTTCACCTTTGGGGGAATCTCTGTAGTACTCAGCAAGGCTGAACAGAATGAGTGAATAACTCAGTTTTTGGTATGCGGAGAAATTAAAAAATGATCAAAGGTGAAAGGGAGCGTTAGGAACCTGACTTTTTCATCTTCATTTCTTCTGAAAGCAAGTAAATAGCCTTATATATTTCTTAACTTGGAAGAACAAGATCTCAACCCAAATGCTGCCTCAATAGCTTTAAGCAAAAACTCTGTGGGAACGGGTCCTCTCGTGTTCAGGAGCTCGGTGCCATGCTCAGGTTCTTCTTTCAGGTCTGAATCAACGGGTTCTGGAATTGTAAGCACCCAGAGCAGCTTTGTGGGTTTCACGTAGCAGTAATGATAACACAATAACAAAAAAAGTGACCCTCTGCAGAAATCCCTTATCTTTTCTGGCAGCCGCCTGCAGGAAGAACGTTCATTTCCAACCTGTTTCTAAACATACTGACAGTGGGCAATTAGGTGAATGAGGGAAGCAATATTCCTAGTATTTGGTCATAAATGAGGAATTAATTGAACACTTTCTTTTAATTTCCCCCCTTACCCAAGACTGAACCAAACTTGTATCTCTTTGGCTAATAACGTGCTTCCTGGCAGAGGGAAGGTGCACGGTGATTTTATTTTTTTTTTTTCCCTTCTTGATCTGGCCAGTTCTTTGCCCCTTTTGTGCCAGCTCTTGCTTCATGGTGCTCCTTTTCCCAAGTGTCTCCTTGCACCCTTGTTTCAGCTCCTGGTCTGGACCCTGGTGCGTCTTTGGGGAGCTGCTACGATCCTTGAACTTGATGTTGGGTAACCTGCAAGATAAGCTCCTTTCCTCAAGAAAAGGCAGCCCATTTTCCAGCAGAGTATGGGTCAACGGGGCAGAACCCCTTTGCTGGGGAGACCTAAAGCCTTCCTTCCCCTTTTTGTCTCCCTCTGGTCCCAGCAAGTCCCTGCCCAGCCCCAATTACAGCCCGGGCTCTCTAGGAGAAGCCGAGGTGCACTTCAAACACAACAAAGTCCCGTGGCTCTGCCTTCCCTACAGAGGCAGCATCTCCTGGCCTTCTGCCCTAATGAGAGCAAATTTTTTGTCCAAACATTTGAAGCGAGGAGGTGCCTTCTCTTGCCACCCCCCGCTGGGGTTAATATTATTATCCCGTTCGCTCCGGTTAGAAATTAAAACAAGGGCACTGGCCTCTTGTAATGAGACGTGACAGTGGCTCCAGCACTTCAGAAGGGAATTAGCAGAGCAGGGCTGGCTGCCCAGCCCGTCTGCGCACCGCCGCATCCCCCGGCCCCGCTGCCCCGGGGGATCAAAGGGCGCCCACCTACCCCCGGGGGGCCCGGCGCCCCTCCGGCACGGGGAGAGGGCCCCGGAGGGCTCCTGGGCATCGTCTGAGCCCAGCCAGGGTTTTGGATGGAGAGCTCTGGGGGAGAGGAGAGGAGGTGGTGGGGCTGGATTTCGGGTGAGACTGGTGGGAAAGCATCATCTGAAATGCTGGGGGGAGGATAAGGGTACATATATGATCATATCCGCATGTGCACTATATATATTATAGGACATATTATACTATTTATATCATATAAATATAGTTTATGTAATAAATACCATATAGTTTATGTAATATGTACCATATATATATAGTTTATGTAATATGTACCATATATTATATATAGTTTATGTAATATGTACCATATTGTATATAGTTTACGTAATATATCCCATATATTGTATATAGCTGATGCATTTATATGCATTAATATATGAGTATTTACATCTTATATACACATATATAATTAATGAAAAGCTTTCAATTTTGTTTTAAATACTTTTTTTTTTTAACTTTAGTCAGGTGTTCTGTACAAGGGTATTCTTAGGAGAGTTAAAAGTATATATTATATATAGTATTAGAAATACCCACCAAAGGCTCCCCAAACCAATGGTCCTATCACACAAACCCGGTGAGCCAAACCAGTTCTTGTATCTGTCTCAGGATAGGTTTGATTAGAAATGTCAAAAAAAATATGGGGCAAAAATGTGAGTTTTTAATCCCGTTTTAAAGGGCCTTTACCCATGCATGAAGTCTCCTTTTGAAGTGCTGCGGCTGGCTCCCTGGAGGAGGAGGTGCCCTGCAGCCCCACAAAGGTTTGTGGCTGAAGCCTTCAGGCAGCTGGCGCTGGTCATTGTTTGGGGCAGGATATTCCTTGTGCCAGCCCGGTCTGGGCACCGGGATGTGACCAGTAAATGGATTTACTGGTGCTCCAGAGGTGGAGAGGGACAGGGGGAGCAGCCTGCAGCAGGCTTTGAGCGCCATAATGAAGAGCCTGGGAAGTGAAAACTGATTGAGCGGGCTGCTAGCAGTGATCGCAATGAATTTCCTTGGTCTTTTTTTGTGCTGTGTGAATGGCACAGGGAGGGAAAATAATTCTGTGTGCTGATCACGTACAGGATGCTTTTTGCACACCTGCGCTGCAGGACTGGGTTTTCGTGAGCCACCGCGATGATGCGGGATGAATTCAACCCAAATCTTGCCCTGTCTTGTGTGACAGCACCTTCCTAGGGGAGCATCTGGGGCTAAACTCCTTGAATTGGGGTTACCAGCATGAACCCAGCTGGGGAGGCAGGATTCTTGCTGGAAGCAGATGGGAGGGAGCAGTGAATGGCCTGGCTTCTTGGACTTTCTCAGAGGAATGTCAGAGGCGATGCTGGTGGCTCGGGAACACAGATTATCATCATCCCCGTGGTGGTACCAGGACCAAGGGCTAACAGCATCATCAGGGCATTGCCCACGTTGGGAAAACGTGAGCGAATTTGTCACAGCTAAAGCTGGTAGGGAAAAAAAATCCCTTTTCCACTATATCCAACACAGAGGAAAAATTCTGTGGGGCTTGGGTTGCTGTGGTTTTGGTTTTGAAGGACGTTTGTTTGTTTTGGTTTTTTTTTTTTTTTGGTTTTGTTTGTTTTGGTGTTTTTTGGTTTTGGGGTTTTTTTGATTGAAAAGAAGAAAATTTTAGGCATTTTAGGTTTTTGAATGAGCCAGTTTCAATTTGCAATGGATGTGTGGCATGGCCTAGGAAAAGCTGACAGTCCTGGGAAGAAATCAGCTCATTTTGGTGCTCAGCTCTGCAGCAGGGCCAGAGCACATACCCGGGCACGTAGCCACGGGCTATGGGGGGCAGGCAGCGATAACCAGGCGCCCATCGCTCGTCCATCCCCATCGGGGCTGGGGGCTGCTGGCGGCATGGGGGCATTGTCCTTGCCGGGGGGAGCAGCACCGCTGCAGCTCTCCAGCACTGACCTGCTCAGTGAGCAGCAAGTGAGGAAACAGGAGCCTGCACCAGGAAAGCAATTAACATGAGGCTTGGGCATTGTTTTTATTTTTAATTTTTAATTAATTTTCCTTTTCCATTTTTCAGGCAGATGTCTAAGGTGCGGGTGCTGGGGGCATTTTCTCCTCGGGGCTGTTGCTTTTCTGTCCCCTCCCTTCACAGCTGAAGCGCAGCGAAGCCCCTGGGGCTCGGCACTTCTTCCCTGTTCCCCTCCACCCTCTGGGGTTGGGGGGCTGATGGGGTCGCGTGTCTGAAGGGCTGGCAGCAAGATCCAGAGCTGGGCATCAGCAGTTTCCTTGGGATGAGGGTTTGGAAATGCGAGCTGCAGTGCCTTTGTGCTGTGCTTGGCCTCTGAGCTCGCCCAGAGGTGAGGAGGGGCTGAGAGGGGGTTAAATCCATCCTGCCCCTCAGGCAAAGGCAATCCGTCTGTATTTAAGCAGCCTAAAATTTTAGTGTTGTGAACTCCCTGTCCTCCTTCCCCAGCCCCCCTGCCACTGCCTCTGAAGGCGCTCAGGGATTTCTGCCTCCCTCGTGGATTGAGAGCATCCCCCCCAAATATCTTGTGGTGCCCTGCATGGTGTGGTGGGATAAGGGTATCTCCTTTATCCCTAAAATTTCAAGATTTTGCTCAAAAGGATATGAAGGAACGTTTTGCAATCAGCATGATGTGTCTGAAATAAGTCGTGTTTGTTTTTTGCAGGGGGTGCAGATGTTACAGAAACCCAAAGCAGAGAGCTCCTTGTGCCTCGAGAGCACTCACTTGTGTCCTGGATGACTTCATAACTACAGGAAACAGGTATTTGAGGTTCTGCTCTGTTCCGTAAACTTCCATGACTTTATACTTAAGCTTCCCTGATTTTGCCAGAGTTGCAAAGTCCTTGAAAAACTTCAACTTGTTGATATAGAGACAGGTTAATTTACTTAATTCTGGTTAAGGAGAAACTGGAGATGGCATTCCAGGACAAAAACCCACTCCATGGAGGCGGACTAAATTCTTCCATCTCTTTTTTTTTTTTTTTTTTCCCTCCCCTTGTCAGAGCAGGAAAAGTGAGGTGACCAGTGCTCGGCCTTTTTTCCCGTTGGCTGCACGGAGACCTGAGCGTGCAAGGAACAAAGGTGATGCTGGCCCTGTAAGGAGGGCCAGGCTGCCTTGTTCTGAGATCTGTTTTCTTTGCAAGCATGGATACTATTTTAAAAACAAACATTGCCCTGGAATTAAAATCTGAAAAAACTTTCTGCTTTGAAAACATCGGAGTATTTGGTGGGTTGGGTTTTAATGTCATGTTTTCGTAATGTAAAAACCATTCAAGTCCAAATGCAAGCTCCTAAATAGCTGTTTTGCTGTAACCTAATTGTCAGTGGAAACTGGAATTCAACTTAAGTCACAGTGCAGGGAAATGAAACAGCATGGGCAGAGTGAAAGGCTGCTTGTCTGCCTGAACTAGAGCATTGCACTCATATTTGAAGGAAGCGGGTAAACTTCTGGTGAAAATGTCACCTGCATTTCTGCCAAACGTTGCGACTTCAGCAAACCTGCGTTCTCTGCTGGTAATATGTCCCATCAGAGGAGGAGCAGCCTCCTCCTGCTCCAGCAGCGAGCCAAAGGGGATTCCCAGGGGCTGGGGAGCAGAGGATGCTCTCCTGCAGGCGCTGCTGCGTGCCAGGAGCCGAGAAGAGGGCTGATCTCCTCGAGTCCTGCACACATTGCCTAGGAGTGGGGGGAGACCTTGGTCTGTCATCTGTCCCTTTGAATAGTCCCAGAGCGGACACAGGTTCATTCATCTTCTCTTAAAAAAAGTGAGGATCAGTACAACTGGTGCATTCATTTGCTGCTTGCATGCCTGGTGCATGCAGGAGATCTGTTAAGCTCCTTAAAACATGTTTTATTTTGCTCTGTTAGCAAGTTTGACATTGGAAAAGGATATGTTGCTCTATTCATCATTTCAATGATGGTTTTGGGAAGGGAATAAGAAGGCACTGAACATCCCTTGCTCTGTGCAAGGCGATTTTTTGTCTCTTTTTTTTTTTGGTATTTGTTGGGAAATTAGGATGTGGGAACCTAAACCTGTGGTTTTGTTCAAACCCAAAGTGAAGGGAGACATCATGAGAACTTCAGATTGGCTTGGGCTTTGCTTTTTTGTTTGTTTGTTTTGTCTGCGTGCATATAATGCCATAACCTTTGAAGCCCTTTTCCTCTAACTCTTTGTATCTGTGGTCTGGATGATCCCCTAAAAGCCGGTGAGCTGGGCTGCAGCTCGCCTTCAGCGCAGCAGGTCCCCAGGCCAGTCCCCTGGAGGACAGGTAAGGCTGTGAGTTACGTGCAATTATCCATCTCTGTTGCATTTCCTTCTCACCCCAAATCAGCCGAAAACACCCGGGGAGATTTTTCTCCTGGGGTTCTTCTCCAAACACCCATGAGCACAGGCTGCTGCGGCGCGAACATTGGGAGCATCGCTGCTCATCGCCGCCAGGACCAAGGGGTGCCCCGGTTTTTAGGGGGCGCAGACCAGGAGGTTTGGCAGCCCAGCGTATTTGTTTTAATACCGGCAGCCCCCGTGGCTGCTCGCTCCCTCCCGGCCCGTCCTGTTTCAATAGCGCGAGCCCAGCAATGTTATTTCAGCAATCAGCTGCAAGACAAAACAGCTGGCCCTGTCAGCCGGCCCGCGGAGGTGTGGAAAGTCCGCTGGGGGATTAAGCTGGTCTTACCATCAGTCCTCACTTGTGAAAATACAACCTACTAAGTTTGCCTAGATGATGCAGTTTTCAATTGCTTTTGTTTGCTTTGCAGACAGGTCCTAAATCACGCTGTCAGTCAGCCTCCCCGCCTCCCCCCGCGCCTTCCAGGCGCTCTCGGGGAGGACCTGCAATGTCTTTCCCAGCTCTGCGTGTTTCCACGGCTTCCCCTTGCTCTCCCGGTGGGAAGGGAGGTGGCACATCCCGCGGGGTGAAGCCCCCAGGTGCCCGGCAGCGATGCTGAGATGGGGCTGAGGAGGGGGCAGCACCAGCATGGGCCCTGCCCTGGTGCCCGGGGGCTTTGTGGCAGGACCCCCAGCTGCTCTCCAAATTTCTGCTTTCACGTTTTGTGCTCGCAGCATGGCAGGGAGGGCTTTATCAGCTCTCATCCCTCTCTTTGCGCCCGTGATGGGGGATTTCCGCAGCAGGGAAGAGCGCTATCCGCACCTCCCGTCCTCCTCCCTCTCCTGTTACATCCATCCTTCCTCTCCTCCCTCTCCTGTTACATCCATCCTCCCGGCTGCAGAAGACATCCACGCACCACGGGCAGAGCAGAGGTGGATTCTGGCTCCCTGCGAGCATTTCACGCTCCAGCCAAAAAAAAAAAGGGGGGGGGGGGGGGGTTGCCACAGTTTTTGGCACGGGAAGGACTGGCGGAGATGGGGAGGAAGCTGCTCCACAAGGTGCAAGCCTGCGAGATCAGTGGGAGTCATCTGCTCGGCTCTGTCCCACCGGGTACGTTTTTATATATCCGTAGGTGCCTGAGTACAGCCCTGTCAGCACCCATGGAAGGAGGTGGTCCTGGCTGCAGGCAGGGACCAAGCCTGCTCAGCACACGGAGCCTCTGAGACATGGTGCCCCTAATGCAGAGCTTCTCTGTGGGTCTTTGGGGGGCTTTCAGCCAGGATTTCGGACCATGGGTAAGCCCATCCCATGCTGCTGGGCATCAGAAGGCTGCTCGAAGTCAGTGCATTCAGGTCCTGGCGGTAGGTCTGCAAATTCCTTTATAAATCTGGCCCGCATCTCGTAAGCAGCCGTGGCAACATCTCTTCCCCCAGCCCCGGCCTCACTGTTCCAGGTGTTTTCTTCCGCCTTTGTCTCGTAAGACGATACACAAAGGACAGGCCCCTTCCAGGTCTGGGGGTCTGTGCGCCAAGCCCGCTCCCAGCAGCGCACTAAATCCTGCCCCTCCACGTAATTTAAATCGCAGCAGCGCTTGCGCCTCGAGGAAGGTGGGGGAGGAAGCTGGATCTGAGCATCACCTGGTTAATGAACTTGCTGCGATGCCTCTTCCCCTCCTCTATATACAGCTGTAGGGGCAAATGTTGGGGGGCAGAAGGGTTTGGGTCACCTGAGGGTACTGATGCTGATGGCAGGGTGCTGAGCTTGCAGTGCTCCTGGGGCAGGGCGGTGCTGAGCTGCCGGCACCTCCCATCCCCATCAAGGTGATGAGAAAACCCAAGGAATATTTCCAAAATATTTTTTTTTCTAGTGGGAAGGATGGCTCTTGGAGCAGCTCAGCGAAGCAGGGTGCCCTGCAGGTGCCTGGGGACGGAGGAAGAGCTCAGGGGGTGCATGGCACAGAGGTGAGGGGCGACCACCCCTGTGCTTGGTGCTGAAGGAGGAAACCTCAGGGGTTTTCCTCCTGCTCGTGGGTGCTGTGCGAGAGGCTTGGGTGGCTGGGGACCCCCAGCAGGGGTCCTGCAGGCATGGTCCTTGTGTGCAGGGGCACCGAGGGCAGCCGCCTCTTCGACATCCCCAGGAGCTCCACTCTCTGAGCCTTGGACTGTTTTCACACCTGATTTTAGCCAAGCCAGAGGAACAGCTGCCTCTAGGCAAGGCTTTTTCTTCTTTTTTATTTTCTACTGCCAAGCAGCCTGGAGACATTGGGAGAAAGCTGCATCCCCCAGTGCTCCAGCGAGGAGGACGTGCTGGGAGCCACACAAGCCACTTCCATGGGGGCTTCCAACCTGCTTTTGCAGACCTACAAGACCTGAAGGCCAAGAAGGACCCCAATTCCTGGTCCTAAGGTTATGCAGCCAGCAGTAAACCAGCCTGATCTTGCTCTGGGCAAGGTCTGGTGCTGACTTGGAAGCTCTCCCTGGTGAAGATAACAGTGTTTCCTCCACTTTTCTGGTCAAAGTGATGTTGGAGGTGGTGTGGGGCTGGTTTTGTCCTTGCCTCTTGCAGCCCAGGAGGTGGAATAGGTGATCGGTGCTCTGGCAAAGGAGCTGGAGTCATTATCTGGATCTTGTATGGCTTTGCAAATGCTGCTTGGGTGGTTTTTTTTTGTTGGTTTTTATTTTTTTTTTTACCTGTGAGGTTGTATGTGGATAAAATTAGAAGCATCTTAAGGGGAAAGAAAGTTCCTCAATTAACTCCAAAATACCAGCCATGGAGCTGCCAAAGGGTTAAGGTTTTAGCTGAACTCCTCCTCTTTCTGTGCGCCAGCCTCCCTGGGAAACAGTTTATCAAACTGATATAGAAAAATAAAGAAAATGGCACGCATCTTGTGTTCAAGGGGGATTAACCTCACCGGGAGCATCCATCGCTGGCCCTGTTCCTCAGAGGGGCTCCGGTGGGGAGAGCTGGAGGAAAACCAGGCCGTGATACGTGCTGCAGATGGCATTGCGATCCTGCTTGCTGCAGCAGGCCTTGCAAGGGGGTTTTGGAGCAACTGGAAGCAGACCTGGCTGGGATTCTGGGGGGATAAAATGTGCGTTGGAGTTATTTTGGCCAGGTGAAACTTCTCAGGGCTCCACAAAAAACTCTTCCATTGCATCTCTCTCTTTCAGTGCTAACAGAAACATGTCGGAAGGGCATGGTGAAGTACGAAATTCTGGGAGATGCCCTCTTTTTGCCAGGCAAGTGGTGTTTCTGCTGCTCGCCGCGTGGCGAGCTCCCCTACAGCTGCTCCTCCGGCATAAATCTGACCCGCGAGCTCACCCAATTCATTAGACACTGCCTGTTGAAAAGGCAGTAAATCAGCTAAAACCTCAGTCAGGACTGGCTTTGGCATGTTTTATGGTAGAATTAGAATAACGAATGAGGAGCCGGCTGTTTATGTTAGTTTTGGCTTGCAAGCTGAAGAAAAATTCTGGTGTTGGACTTCGCGATAAACTCTCCACGCTGTAGCGGGCTCTGAGATTGGAAACAACTTCTAAAAGCCTTGAGGGCCCGAGAGGGTGAGGCTGGCACATCATGAGCCTGCTGAGCACCAGGGTGAGGTGAGACACGGGCAGGATGAGACCGCACCGCTGGGGGCTCTCCAAAGCTTGGCGACCTGCAGCCATCTGCTCCTTGGGGCTGGTCTCTATGCCACATGCATGAGGAATATGTGAATCAGCCAAAGTCACGAGTGTCCAGCTATTTCCATGCTCACACTGGCTTATTTACACCTTGCTTGGATGCTTTTGGATTCCTTCATAGCTCGAGGTGGGCCAGCCATCATCTGTCCTTGGTGGGTTTCTTTCTAGCTTCACTCTGATATCCTTTAGGCTCAAATGCGTAAAATGGGCTTTGTGCTGGGGGGCAGGAACTGGGCTGAACTTCACCGGGGCTTTCTCCAACCTGTAACATGGGCCTGGGTGGCTTGTGGTGGAGGTGGATCAGTTTTCCTACCCCCCGAGGAGAAGATACCCTGGAAAAGCGAGATGAGCACATTTCTGGGCTGGTTTTGTCCAACTATACCACCAGAGCAGCTTCCTCTGGTCCCCGTGAAGCCAAGGAAGAGAAAGGAGGCTGTGTGTCTGTATTCACACCGGGGGGAGCATCTTTGGCTCTTTCCTGCTGCAGGCTGAGGTCGCCTGGCAGCCAGGCTCATGGAGAGGTCTTCTCCAGCCAAAATGGCCCAGACTGTAAGTTCAAACCCCAGAGGTTTAGCTGGGACTCTGGTGCTTACACTGTGTGTTATTTGCATCCAGGTGATGTATCACCAGTAGATATCACCTCTTGTCATCACAATTTACTATTGATAACCCAGTAAATTGCAGGTACAAAGTAGTATCTATGATCCAGGCGTGCTACAGTGAATTCCCATTTTCTCACCCCCAGGGTACTGGGAGGGATGAGCACCTTGACCTGCTGCTGTCCTTCCACCACACAAGCCACTGGGGCTCTCCAAATAGCTGGCATCGCCTCCTTGTGCTGAACGCAGGTCTTCACGTAGTCTTATTTTCCCTCTGATGACTGTTCGCAGAGTGGACACTGCTTCATTCAGATCCGAAGTCTCTTTGTCCCTTCTCTCTCTGTTCCAACCCTTTTACCACTGCCAGCTAGCAAAAGCTAAGCAAATGGACCAAAATTTCTGTGCCTCCCCTGTTGAACCAGTGGGCAGGACTTGGTTGTGTCCATGGTCTCACTTTTGTTTCTGCAGTTGCTTGATTTCTTCCAAAGGACCGTAACGCACGTCCCCTTCCCAGCAGAGGAGCCCAGCACACCTTGTTGTTGTTCATCCCTTGGTTCTGCCAGTCTTTGAGCTTCCCTTTTAGACAATTTGAGGTTGCAAAGTGCACGGTTTTGTAGAATGGAGTTCTTCAGGGTTGCACAAAAGTCTCTTCCACCAGGTGGAAAATGAAATGCAGTTCACAGGTGGGTTCTCACGTGCTGGTTGGAAGCAAGGTGAAGGCTTTGTGGAGTGCTGCTTAAAGCATGGGTTTCCAAGTGTTTGCTGTCTGAATGCAAGCTCCAACACCTGGAAAAGCAGGAAACATGCTTACAGCATCTTCCAAGAGTAACTCTGTGCAAAGAGCCCGGGTTGGGTTTGCACAGCAGTGAGCAGAGACGTAGGGATGTGGCAGTTCTCTCCCGACATACCACACAACCATGGGCTTTGCATGTCCGCCTTGGGCTCACTCACATGGATCTGTAGACATGTACCATCTCAGTTCATCTCCCTACTCCTCACCTCTCTGCTCCTTCCCTTGGCAGACACCGAAACATCCCAAGGGTTTTACCCAAACCCAGTGGGAGGTGGTCAACTTCAAGGGGCTGTGGATGAGGTCCTGCAGGTGGCCCACAGCATTCACAACTTCTTGCCACTTCCTAAAACATTTTGAGCCCAAACCATGCCTATGCTCACCTGGCAGGGGCTTCTGGGGCAGGAGAAGCAGGATTTGGAGGAAGGATGGTGTCACGATGGGGCTGCCCATTGCCTCCCCTGGTGCCACCCCAACTCATGGGTCTCTCCCAGACATCCCACAGGCCATCTCCCACGATCGTGCCCTTCTGCCTGCCTTTTCCTCCTTTCCTGTTCCCTGTTGAACCCATCCAGGCCCAGTCCAGGTTTCTCCCGGGACTATTTTGACTACTTTTCTCCTCCCTGGGCTCCGCGGCTGCCGCCTGCCGGTGGGGCTGGCTCAAGGGCAGCCGCCGGCCTTTAGCTCTTTGAAGATTAGGGGCTTTAGCCTGTCTTTAAAGTGAATTTCTCTCCCCCTTCCTCTGTTTTATTATTATAATTGATGACCAGCAAACTTTTCTTTTCCTTTATCTCTTAAATATGTTTCTTTACCCTTAAAAATGCAATATTTCTTTTAACTCAGAATATGGATGAGTCTGTGCCTAGCAGGGCCGCCTTTGCATCATCTGTCAACTTGATCGTGCAAAGCCTCTGTTTTCAGCTGGCATCCAGCGCGGATTTCAAAGCCGTGACTCACCAGTTCTTTGCAGAGTTAGGACCGAAAGAGAAGGTAAAACAAAATAATGCATGAAAACCTCTTTACATCGTTAATTACGAAATTTTATTCTGGGAGGCCTTGTGCCGGTGCTATCAGGGAGTTTTGCACAGGAAGGATTAAAATCGTCGCAAGATTTCAGGAGCGAGGGCTGCAAAATGAATGGTTGCTCCTTGGAAAACATCAGTTGGGAGAAATAAAATGACTGCAAGTGAAGTTGGGAGGCCAAGATGCAAACTTTTTTATTTTTAAAAAGTGTACGGCAGGAAAGGGGGAGGGCATTTGAATCATTTTTTAAGTAGTCAAAACATTGCATTTCCATACAATGCGTGTATGCTTAAGTAGTAAATGCTAGAAACTGAAATTGCTTTCTTTCTCTGCACGCGTTTGTATAAATAGCAAAATCAAGCCCACTTTCAGAATGAAAAATCTGTTGAATTGATGAACAGAAATCTGTTCTCTGAAAATGCGAGCAACATTTTCTCCTGAGCAATATAATTTAACCAGAAAGATCTTTTCTTTGAAATGCTTGTGTTTTTTTTGTTTGTTTGGTTTTGGTTTTGTTTTGTTTTGTTTTTTGTATTTTTATACCGTGGCTGATGCCATGAGCTGGAAGGGGGTCGGAACTTCTGCACTGCCTGCCTCCGGTGGCTCCTGTTACGGGATCCCAGGCTTCAGGGCTTTAACGAAGACAACTCTCCAAATAGTGTCAAAGGAGTATGCCCATAGCAGCTTAACGTTTCCTCTGTTGTCAGCTCTTTTTATGACACCTTATCATATGCATCTTAAATCCGCGTGCAGAGAAGGCAGGAATTAAAAATGAGCGTTTGGAGCCGGCTGATGAGCGCCGGTGCTCCCCGCGGGGTGGTGGCAGGATCCTACTGATGGGAGGGATGCTTCCTACGGGCTGTTCCTGCCCAGAGGCAGGGCAGGGCTTCCAGCCCCACTGATTTTAAAATGTCATGGTCTAGGATGGGGCTGTTCTAACCCTATAGAGGCTTTACCCCAAGGGCTTTCGAGCCAGGCTGGGCGATGGCACCCACATGGGACCCATCGAGATGGAGGCATCTCATGGTTAAATGCCACCCATGGTGCCAGGAGGTGGGTGGGTTGCAGAGGCTCTCGGAGCTCTGGTGAGTGCCTTTGCCTCTTATAAAGCTTTTGCCTGTGCTGTAGGGGAGCCTGGGAGAGGCTTGTGCTGCTGGGCAATGCTCTGGCCAAGCACACGCCTGTTGCTCCAGCTCCAGACTCGGTGTTTCATTCCTTGCTCCTCATCCCCAGCACGCTTATTTGGCGATCCCGAGGAATCTGGGTTTGACGTAATGCCTGCTCAACGCCTTCTGGACCACAAGGCATTTTTAAAAGAGAATTTGTGAACAGCTGCTGATGGAAAGCACTTTGCGATGTCAAGCACTAACGAAGAGCTGGGATTTCAGGGCTGGCCATCCTTCGTAGCCAAGGGTAAGGCGCAGGAGGGGCGTGAAGCAGCGGTGTGAGGTGCACGAGGCACAGAGCCTGGGTATGACCAAACTCTACCGAACCGTCTTTTCCTCTTACCAGCTGGTTTCTGCCGTTATGCCTTTCGTCAGGCACCAACATTCTCCAAAGCTTGATGTGCGTTGGCACCTCTAGCCTCAATTCTGGTGCTGCCAGGGCACCGTGCCGGCTGTTCCCCACACCGTGGCCATGTGAAATGTGTCCCTTCACTAGGACATTTCATCACCAAAGCCTCTTTGGCCAGAAGACACCTTGCTCGCCACCAAGAACCGCCTGAAAGGGGTTGAAATGTTTTCTTAAAATCTGAGAAACGTGCAACGTGGGTGCTTAACAACACTGAAATGTGGCCCTGTAGAACAGTCTTATGCTGCTGGGTGCTTGAATTTAGCACTCCTCAAACCCTCCTCGTGTGGTGGGGTGGGGGAACCCGACATAAAGCAGAAGGTGTGAGGTGGGGAAGGGAATGCCCGAAGGAGACAGCGGGGCAGCCACCGGGGCTCGGTGGCTGTTGCCTTATCTTCACCCCAAAAAGAGGAGGGTTCCTGCTGGAACACCCCGGGCTCTTCTCCTCGTCTCAGGGTCTGGGAATGGGAGCTTTGCAGTAGCTCCAGGCTCTTCGGCTACTACCAACACATGGTGGTAAATCCATTGGGGTCCTCGGTGGCCTTGTTCCCTCATGGGCACCACTCTGCTGCTGGGATAGGCGCTGCAGAAGGAAGGAGGTGGCGTTAAAAGCAGGGTGCGAGTCAGAGGGAGCTGGGCCACAGCTCTTAGCAGGGCTGTCCCTGCCCAACCGGGCACCAATTTCTCTCAGGGGGGGGCTTTGGGGCCACCACCATCAGCAGCAACAGGCCCAGGCTGGATCTGTGCCCGCGAGGGGAGATGAAAAGCTGGGTTAGGGGCCTGCAGAGCCCACCCAGGGCCCTGCGGCAGGCGCGGTGCCAGGGGGGCAGCTGGGCACACAGGCTGTGGAGAGACCTCATCGAGAGCCTGTTTGGTTTGTCTGGCGTGACACGCAGAACCTGAGTTATTATTTGATCCCGCGCTGAGTAATAACCAGATAAATGGGCCTGCAGATTTCCAAATAAACACTTTAATAAATGACGGGTGAATTAAAGGAGAGCTGCTCCCCCCCCCCCCTTCCCTTGCTCCCAATATTAATGTTCAAACGCAGGCGGGCAGTGTCTAACAGAGCCCTGGGTACTGTAAATACATTTCTTGCACTGTCACACATAAACACTGGAGAGACGGAGATCAAAAGGTCTCGCTGCGCGGAGCAGGGCGGCGTGATGAAGTGAACGTGGTGCTTTGTGGCTGGGCTGGGGTGATGGGACGCCAGAGAATAACAGACTGCCTGGAGACGTAGGAGCCCAGAAGGCCTGGGGGGCCTCAAAGGGGGGAAAAAAAAAAATCCCCACTAGCAGCAGGAAAAATAAATAATTCCGTTATCTCTGATGAATTTCTGCCTTTGATCTGGTTTTTCCTCTCCCTCGCGCTGCCTTTTCGCTCCCCCACCTCCCCCCTGGACGCTTTTTTTTTTTTCCCCCTTCCCCTCTCGCGGTTTGATTTATCCCGCGGCCGGCTCGGGGAGCCTGACGGGTGCTGATGAATGGGCAGAGCTTGTCTGCCCCTCGCCCCAAGCCGGCGTCGGCCAGGACATCCCCGGCTTCTTTTCACGGCCCAAAAAGCCGGCGTCCTGCCAGGCAGCAGCATGCCACCGCCGGGTGGGTGCGTTGGTTGGGCTGCCCTCCATCGGGATGATGCTTTCCCCCCTGGGCGCACAAAGCCCAGCCTTCCCCGGCCCCAGGGTTACCGAGCTTAACCCTGCCAGCTGCTAAATAATTGGGTGTTTCTTCCACAGCCAGTGCCTCCTTTCTGAGCCAGCAGAGGCCACGTGGGTGCCTCTGATATTTCCCTGCAACGTTGCCAAAAAAAAAATAGAGAGAAGATGGGGTTCTGGGGGCAGAGCATGGTGGAAGTGGGCCGGGTCGGGAGGGTGGCACGGGACAGGTCTGTCTGCTCCCCTGGGGCTCGCACGGGGATGGGATGGGATGGGATGGGATGGGATGGGATGGGATGGGATGGGATGGGATGGGATGGGATGGGATGGAGGCTCCGAGGAAGAGAAGGGAGGGATGGCACCAAGGTGGCTTGGGGCGTTTCTGTTTGCACAGAGGAATTTCTCAAGGGTTGTGCGGTCAGTAAGCTCACGAAGGCTGCTAGAAATTAAATATTTCCAGCCTAATCCTCAGCAAAATGTGCATGACCTGTGGAAGTTTGTAGGTAACTTAAAGGATGCCCTAAAGCCCTGCCATCAGAGGCACCCACCACCGGACATCCCAGTGCTCCTGCTGCTCCGAGAGTTTGGTGTCCACAGCACTGGGCAGCACTGTCCCCAGGCCTGGAGGACCACCGGGTAAATGCAACGAATTAATACAAATAGGTTATATGGAGTTATTATGTTTGCTACTTGAAATTAAAGCTCTTTCTAGTCAGGAGTCCCTCAAGCCAGCTGCCTGTGCTGTGAGATACTTTCCCTGCTTATTGTGTATAAGGAATGGACGCTTGTATTTCTTTCATAAATAAATAGATAAATTTCTTTATCCATGGATAGGAACTTTTGGTGTTAAAAATATATATATAATTCTGATTTAGAATAGAATAGTTTTCCCATTGAATTTCCCTAAAATGATTGTTTTCAACAACCAACCAACAACCAAAATGTTGTACGGTGGTGAAGGTGCCTGCTGTGTTTCCCTAGCATCGCTTTCGTTCTTTGTTTCCATTTGTCTACGCTACACAAGTGTAATATGCTCTGTTATACGTAATGTAACAGCACGTAGAGAAAAAGTGATAGTTTTCTAGAAACAAACAGGAGCCATCAAAATGGCTTTAGCACAACAAACTGTTTGTTTTTTAACTTGTTGCAAAGTTTAATCAAGAGCAACACATTAACATGCAAAACATGTCCTTGAAAAATCCCTCTTCTGATGTTAATTACTAGGGTTATTAGTGCTGATACTAATCAATGGTCCAAATAGGTTACAAATGAAGTCAGAAAAGCCCCTCAGATTTCAATTCAGATGGAAAATACCCCACATCCCAGTAAGATTCTGGTTCAGACGGCAAAACATTTTGCGGATTATTTGCTTTGAGCCTGCCCTGCAGAGCAGCTGTAGGGCTCCTCTGATTGTGACCAAGCTCAGGATGTGCTGAGCAGCACGGCTGCTGAAGATCCAGAACTGAGGAGGGCTAATTAGCTGAGCAGCCTGCAGGTAATTAGGGAAAGGGCAGGGCTGCCCCTCCCTGGGGTGGTGGGGCTGCTGGATATGGCTGGGTGCCAGCAAGGGGGGATTTCCCCGAGGGAGAAATCCACATTTCACGTCCTGGGGAGGACGATGTGTCAGGGGAAAGGTGCTTGGTGGTGCTGGTCTGGGGAGAGGCGTGCTCTGCCCTGGGTGCTGCTGGTGCCAGGGGGGATGTCTGGCTTTGGTGCGGGATGGGTCTGCAGGTGAGTGCCCGAGGGACTGAGGGGCAGGATTAAATCCTCTTTGCAGGGGTTATAGTGGGGCCCACCAGCAGGCTGAGGTTGCTCCGAGGCTCTCAGAGGGAAGAGCTCCTCTTCCAGCTAACCCAGGAGACCAGGTGGGTAATGTACAAACCCTAGAAGACCTCAGCTGTCTCCAGAAGAGAAAGTAAGAATTAGATATTTTTAGTTTTATGTGTGTTTTTCCCTCATTTTCCTAGACCAAGGTGGACAAAGTGAGATGGGAATGCAGCCTTTGGGCAGCCCTGTAGAAGCAAGGGGAGAGGCATTGTCTCTGCTGGCGTTTAATAAGGAGAGGCAGGGGCTGAAATGTGCCTGGTTGGGGGTGATGTGCTGGTGGCTGTGCCCTGCTGGGGGTGATGGATGGCAAGGAAAGGCTTGCTCCTTCTCCACCAGCCTCTTTTTGGGGAAAACTCTCAGATCCTTCGGGTGAAGGAGTCCTTGGTGAGCAGAGCACTCCGCATTGGGAGCGGTGATACGTGCTCTATAAAAATAAGTTTAACATAGCAGATGGTTTGGAAGGAGACTTGAAATACGTGGTGCTGTAGCAATGGGGACTGACCTGAGCATCTATACCTCAGCTCCCCAGCCTCAGGCAGGAGGAGGCAGTTGGCCAAACCTATTTGGAAGGCCAGGTCCGAGCACTCTGCGGAGTGACAAGCAGAGCCAGCCCCGGCTGCCACCCCTCCCGGCAGCCTTATCTCCCCCCGAACATCAGAGAAGTGATCTTGCTCCCGAGGCTGGGACCTGACAGCCTTGTACATTAGCACTTTTTTTAAGCGATGTCCACTTTTGAAATAGTACCTGTCCCGAGAGTGGTCACTTCGTTTGACAAGTGCTGGCGATGACAGCTGGACGCGGTGTTACAAACTCCAGCCTTCTGCTCGCCCTTGCTCCAGCCCCGCTCGCCGTCCCCAGGGGAGGAGGGCACGGAGAGCTGCCTTCGCCTTCTGGTCGAGACGTTTGTACGCTGTGCCGTGGGCCAAGGTCTGTTCGGGCTTTGGATGCGGGCTGCTCTCCCGCAGGACGTGCGTGTGGAGCATCGGCAGGCTGTGCAGGTGGAAGTGGGGTTTCCCAAAAGGAGTACCTCCACCTCCCCTTCAGCTCTTCCAGGCTTGTTCCTCTCCCCTGTTTTAGGTCTCAATCCCTTTTCCTTGCCCATCCTGTGCCATTCTCCATGGCTCAGGTACATCCCATTCAGATCTGTGTTTCTCCCCATGTCCTCCACCCCCCTTTGTCAGCTCCCCCAGCTCTCTGCTCCTTCCCCATCACGTCTGCCAAGCAGCATCTCCCCACCCCGACCTGTCCTTGCAGGCTGGCTCGGTGACAGCCCTGCCACTTCGCCTGTCCCACTCGACACCTACCCTCCCTGGGGGTGTGTAAGGAAAGGTTGGACGTGGTGCTTGGGGACGTGGTTCAGTGGTGACATTGGCGGTAGGGGGATGGTTGGACCGGATGGTCTTGAAGGTCTTTTCCAACTTTAGCGATTCCTGGCTGTCCCCCTGTTGAGAACCACCCCCCCTTGGCAGCTGCCACGTGTCCCTTTGGATATTTCCCCCCGCCCAGCCCCCGGTTAGGAAGCAGACAACTGGCACAGCCCAAGCTGAGCCTGCAATTTCCCAGCTCATAAAAACATGAGCTTCCTTCAGCCCCGGGTCTCCGCCAGGTCGTCCCCACGCGAGCCCTACGCCTCCTCCCCGGGGCTCCCCCAAAATATTTTGTGACACCAGCCACGAGCTGGGCTTTTATTGCTCCATATGTTGGAGGCGCATGGAAAAACACACAGGAGAAGTCCCCGTGGTGAGGGAGTGAAAAGCCACCGAGTTTACGGGGTGTTGCAAATAATCCGAGGCAAAACAAATGTTTTCGGCCGACCCGGCTGCCAATTGTTTTAAACGTGGAAAAACAGGCCAAGGGGCAGCTGTTAATGGGCCAGTAATTTTCTTCCTTTCTGGACACCCTGGAGCAGCAGATCTCAAATATTCCTTGGGAAAGGAGTTGAGCACGGGGGGCTTTTTATTGAGCAAACCACGAGGCAGCGCTGGCTCACCCTCGAGGAGCGCAGCTCCTTCCAGCGCGGGGTTTTATGAGCAATAACCTGCCCGCGGAGCCGTGCGGCCGGGCTCGGGGCTCGCTGGTGGTGCTGGCTTTTATAAGGCACCGCGGGGGCTCGCAACAGACGTGCTTTTGGTAGAGCAGTCCATTAAACAACGCAACCTGAGCTGAGCAGCCGTGGGGGACCGAGCCCTCGGGACCTCGCCGAGCCGACCCCTCTGCTTCTGGAATAAACCCAGCAGCATCCCACTTACAGCACGAGCATGCACAGGGAGGCTAATGCACTGCTGCAGGGGAGGTCAAGGAGGAAAAGACCCAGGCTGGCTTTTTTCCGGAGCACTCAGTTGTTGCTGCAGCGCCCAAAATGCTGCCAGTCCTCCTGGGTTTATTGCTGGCGCTGGGGTTTTAGGGTTTCTGGGATCCCCCTCGAGAAGGTTTCCTTTTCCAGGAGTTGGTGCGATCTTCTGGGTGTGCCACATCAGTCTGTAGCCTGTATTTGATCTGTTGGATGCTCTTCTGCTCCCTGTCGGGGCTGGGGAGGAAAATGGGTAGCCATGGAAAATGTTTCAGGCTTGCTTGTGCTGAGGCTGGTGCTGGTTGCAGTTCTCGCCCATGTCTGTGTTTGGAAATATGACAGGCTTGGCAATAAGGGGACATTGTGCCAGAGGGCTTGGTGCTCCCACAATTTCAGTAAACTCCATTCCCCCTTGACTCAGAATCGCTCACATCCCCGTAGCTCCCTACCAGCCTGCTCCGTCTGCTCTGGAGCCATCCTTCCTCTTAAAACATTTTAGTTGTCTCAGTTTTTGAGGTCTTTATTCAAGCTGAATTACTTTAGGGCAAAATATCTTGATGAGTCCACGGATTAAAGAAGTTTGCAATTTACTTACAAAAACAGGGTGTTTTGTTCTGGGCAGGATAACACCACTCAAGCTCCTTCTGCGCTAAAATCTTGCACAGAGACCACCTATTGCAGTCCTGAGCCAGAAAGCTTCTCCTTGCCAGCTTGAAAACCACTTCTTTTACTCATTTATGATCCGGGTTGCAGGTCTCCGGGTGGATGAGAAATTTAAGGACGGTTATCCCGGTCCACGAGGGGGTCTGGGACCTGGGGCTGAGCACCCGCAGCATCCCGCGGTCCAGCGCTGGTCCCCGGGGGATGCCGCAGCTGGGGGGTTTCCATGGGGACGGGGAGATGCTGAGTTGGGGACGAGGTTTGGTGCCCCTCCGTGCGGCAGGGGACGAGGCGCTGGGGTCTCAGCACCCCGCAGGGGCTGGGAAGGGGGGGTCTCGGGGCAGGCTGCCCCCGGCCCCGCTCAGCAAGGCGGCCCTACGGGGGCTGCTGGGGGGCTTTGGGCAAAGGGTGCGGGTGACATCTTGTGGTGGTGGCTCCTCTCCGGGGCTGTGCAGTGATGCTGCTGCAACAGCAGAGGCTGCTCGGCCATTTCGGCTCAAATCGGGGCCGGCGATGGGGAGAGGAGAGCACCTTGGGCTGAAGCCAGGCGTGCCTGGGCATCGCTGCGAGGTTTCCCCACTGGCTGTTTCTTTTTTTTCTTTTTCATCCGTGGCGTAAGGATGGAGTGGTGGGAAGTGCTGGAGGAGCTGCTTGGACAGAAACCCAAAGGTCGGAGGCTTTCCCAGGTCCGTGCCCCGCAGGGTGCCTCCGTTTTGGTGATGCTGTGCAGCCCTTGTCCTCCCCGGTGGGCAAAAACCCACCGAGGGGCTGTCGTTAAACCCAAACTCACAGCTGTGAGGTGCAGCTGAAGGTAGAGAAATCAGTGGGATCAAGAGGGGCTGCAAACCTTCTGGAAGAAGAGGGCTGTCTATGCGGGGAGCTAAACACCATGGATGTCCGTGGGCTGCTGGCCCCAGCAGCTGAGGCAGGACTCGGTGTCCCCCCTGCCTGGTGCTTGCTGGTGTGGGGAGGAGGATGCTGAGCCAGCTGGGCGTCTGCCTAGCCCCTTGTTGCTGGTTTTGATGGACAGCAACAATTTTTTAGTTTCTTTTTCCAGCAGGGCAGAGCAGCTCTGGCAGCAGACAAGGGGTAAGGTGATGCTGGGGTTTGGTACCCTCAGGTCTCAGGGCATCTGCTCCTCGGTCCTGACATCCCTTTGCACAGCTCAAGCCTTAGGGATGTTTTGTGCTGCCTGCTTCCTTGCTGTTGGTGTTTTGAACCTTTGTTTATGTGAAGCTACCTTCGTTCACCTTTTTTTGGAGTGGCACGAGGTCTCTGGTGCATTCCCCAAAGCTTTTTTGGGGGTAGGACCTCCTGAATTCATCCAACTCTGACTGCAAGCAGGACTTGGGGTGCAGCTAGGATTTTCTACGTGATGGAGGGCTGCGGAGACCACGGTGCTACGGTTAAATGGATTTCAGAGTGCTGCAGGGGAGGAGCTGGGGGTGAGTCCCCATCCTGGGGGTCACAGCTCTCCCCTCCTGCCCACGGACCCTCGTGGGGTCAGGTCTGGCCCACAGCGAGCTCTGAGAGCTCCTCTTGGGGTGGCTGAGCTGGTGGGGGGTTAATGGGTCGAGAAGGCTCCAGCTTCCTCGGCAGGTGGAGGGGTTTAACTCTGCCCCGCCGCAGCCACCGTTTTTCTGCTCGGGCGGGCAGGAGGCTTAAAATGGCACTTTGGCTGGCAGAAAGATGGGGGCCAGGGGAAGGGCGAGGAAGAAAGCTTTTTACTGCCAAAAATAACTCCGGAACAAAACGAGGAGGTCGGGGGGTGAGCAGGGGAATGGAGAAGCGCTTTCCCTGGGGGCCAGCGCTGAAGTTTTCACCCTCTGAGTACGCGAGGAAGGAAAGCTTGGGTTTGTGGAAGACTTTCCCCTCCTGCCAGGGCTAAAATGAGCCGTGGTGAGGCATGAGGGTGGCCGGGTGACAGAGCATCCTCCTGTCCCTCCCTCCTGCTGGCTGGCTGCAGCTTTCTGAATGCACTCCCCCCTTGTGTAATAGTGGTTTTCTTGTGTGTTTTTTTTTTCCCTGTATGGTTGGAGCTGGGACAAGAGGGACATGGGATGTGTTGTCCCAGCCCCAAATCCCGGTGTGTGCTGAAAGCAGGGACCCGCTTCCCCACGGATGGCATCACCCAGAAGTGCTCGTGGTGCTCACCTGCGCCCCAGGGAGGTTTAGGGCCGCAGGAAGGATTGGGGGCTGCCCTCATAAATCTAAGCAAGGACACAAGGACACCTGACCAGGCTCTGTCCCTCCGCTGGGGACTGATGTGATGGAGCAGGATTTGGTCCGGGGATCATCTCCGCTGGCCGTGGGGGAGGTCTGGCTGCAAAATCTATGAGCTTCAGGCCCTCCTCCCCAAAAAATGGATTTGTAAAGAAGTCCCTGCAGAGGGTGCTTCCCAGAGCAAGTGTTGGGTGGGCATTTGATCGCCGGTGGTGGCCGGCGTGCCAGGAAATACTGTTATTTCTTCCCTTCCCAAGCTGGGAGATGATAAACACCGGGCTCTGCCTCCCTTCAGCTGCGATCCATCAAGGGGGGGGGACTCGCACCAGCGAGCGGGCGAGGGGAGGTCAGTGATTGTGTAAACAGGCACTTCAGAGTTCAGCCGAGCTGGTATTACTGCAATTCATTAGAGGTGTCAGCCCTCTTTGTAGTCCCCGTGCTCGCAGAGCCCCTCGCCTGGCAGCTTCAGCACCCAGCCTTGCCAGCAGCAAAATAAACGGCGTGAGGGAGAAGCCCTTGCGGGAGAAGGGAGCTTTGCCGCAAGCTGGGAAGAGGATTTGTTCTGGGGGGACGTGAAAAAAATTTGGGGCCCCTTTGAGGATGGGGTGAGGACCACAGGAGCTCCCCATGCCGCTCGCCATGGGCGCTGTGCGGGGATGGAGCTGGCTAAGGGTGCACCATGCCTTGCCCACCGGGACAAAATGCTTTGCACTGAATTGTTGCTGCTGTTCTGCTCCCTGCGTGTCCCTGGGATGGAGCAGGGACGTGCTGCTGCTCGGGCAGCCCCTGAGCTCCTCCGGGGCTCGGTGCAAAGCTCCTTGCCTTGTGTGAGCAGCCAGGGATGGAGCGGGGCTTTGCGCGGAGCCCAAGCCCTTGTGCTGGGTGAGGCTGCGACAGCTTGTTCCCATCCCCTCGCCGCCTGCTCTGCTGCGAAGCTTCAAGGGACTTAAAAGAGCACCAAAAACACCGTTCCCAACAGCGAGACAGGCTGATGTGGTACATAACTGTGGGGCTGGAGCCATGGGGATGTTTTTTGGATTTGTTCATCGCCAGCTGGTAGGTGGCACAGGAGCTGTGTTTCCTGGCTTACTCCATATCGCAGGCTTGAACCAGATTCTCTGCTTGTAACGAATGGTTGGGATGCGCCCCGAGTGGTTGGTGCTGTACAGAAGGCATTCAGGGGAGTGAAATCCACGGCAGAAATGTGAGGCTTAGCACCTCTGCAAAGCCCAAGAGGTCAGAAGCTGTGGGAGAGGGGCTGGGGAGGCAAGCACACAGTGCCCCCGGAGTGGTTATATATTTAGTGTGAAAACCTAGAGATATTCCTGATTTTTCCTGTAGGACTTCAGAGCTTCATGTTTTTCAGGCCAGGCTCTGCACCAGTAGAGGCTCTTCCCCTGGGGCACCTGGTGCTGAAGCCGCCCTTGCCCCTTCCAAACCAGGCACACGCGGCGGTGCCAAAGCACGCAGAGCACACCCGCTGCTGAAATCGCCAAATTTCCTTAGGAATAATAATAAAAAAAAAAAAAAGGCAGGAGGGCGCTGGCTGCCCTTTGGCTTTGAGGAGCTCGGTTGGCTCTGCTGCAAGGCTACCAAAAAGCCTGCGGTGTGGCGTGCTGGTCCTGAGCAGGTGGAGCTGGACCGCAACACAGCGAGGATGGTATCAGCATTGCTGGTGGGGTGGGAGGAAGAGCTGAGTCCAGGATGCAAGGGAGCTGCAGCAGAGCCACTTCTGGGACACAAAGCGCCGGCCCCCAGCTCTGCAGCCGCTAATAAACCATCTGGCACCGCTTATTTTAATTGCATTGTGCCCTGGCGTAGGGCGGGCAGGCGGAGAGGGTGCCCTACATTCTTGCACCGCGGCATTTGGTCGGGGATAATTGTGCCTGGCCAAGGCAGGCAGGTGCTCTTGATATTTGCACTGCTGGGCCTCTGCAGGCAGGGAAAAGTGATGCGTGCGGTGGAGGAGGGAGTTAAACCTCGGGAGCTGCTGTCTCTTGCTGTGCCTTGCCCTTCCCGTGCTGCCTGTCCCCGTGCCTGCCGTGGTGAGGTGTCAGGGGTGGCCTGTCACCCTGCGCTGCCCCCAGCGCCCCGGGGGTGGCAGGCTGTGAGCTGAGGCTGAGGGGATGGCTGGAGGTGGAGATGGTCCTCAGGTGGCTACGAAGGGGGAAGAAAAGCACTGGGTGGCCTGGGAGATATACGGCAGGTGGATTCTTGGGGCTGGGACTTGTACAGGGCTCGGCTCCCACAGGAAGCATCTCCCTGCTTTGGGGACACCTCGTCTGTATTTTTTTATGGCAGCCCCGCCATGTGTCCTTGGTCACAGTGCAGAGCATCTCTGCTCTGGGAGCAAGCAGGGAACAAACCTCGAGCTTCCCATCCCTTCCCCCTGCTCTTCACCTCCCTGGTCCCCCCGCACCCTTCCTCTGCGCTGGCTCCCATGCCTGAAGCCCCCCACCCACACATCAGTGCTCATCCCTGCCCCATCTCCCCAGGCTGGCAAGCCAGCAGGCATCTGTGGGTCTTTATTTTCCCAGGGCTTGCTGATAAATGCCGTCTCCGCAACCCCGGCCCCGATTGCCTCGTTATCGGGCAGCGTGCTGTGAGGAAGCGACCCGTGACCCTGCCCGGAGCGACCCCCAGGGAATTGCCCTTATCAGCCCCTTTCTAAAAGCTTCCCTTTTTGACACGACAGGGGAGCCTTGTCCGAGAAGTACCCAAACAGAGATGGGGCAAGGGTGCTGCGTGCGGCGAGGGATTATTTTCCTGAGGTTGGGAGGGGAGAATCCTCCTGGGGAACCCCGACCCCATTGGAGCAGCATCGTGGGGAGCGTGTAATCCCTCACCCAGCACCTTGCTGAGTCCACCTGCTCTGCACAGATGGGTCCCCAGCTCCACACCCGGGGTTATCAGGGAAAGAGACGGCAGATAAGAGCGTCTGTGGCAGGCAGTGCCGTGGGACAGGCTTGGGGGCTGCCAAACCCACAGGAGGCGAGGCTGGGCTGTGTTCTCTCCTCCTGCGGACCCCATCTGTCCATCAGGAGGAGCGAACCTTCCTCCCTCTTCCTCCTGATGTTTTTATAGCAAACATCCAACTTCCAAAACTTCCAACCTAGCCTCACGTTTATGGAGGTGATGTGCTGGGGCACCGCTGCCCCATTTTCAATCCTGTGCCCTACCCAAGACTGCTCAGCCTTTCTCCTGCTGCTCTGGGTGCCAGCACCGAATTTTGGAGGCTGCCCTCCGGCCCCGTTCCACGCTTTGGGGTGCAGATTTTCCATTTTGATGGACGGACGGACGGATGGCCAGCCTGTGCGGGTTGCTGGTCCTACCCCCCAGGGATTAGCGGGGATGGGCCCTTGCCAAGCCCCGGCTGTCACTGCGTTCCCACCTTTGATCAGGAGTCGGCATTCCTGAAGTGCTCCGTCTCCCACATGTTGCGCTGATCAAAGGCAGCTGTTGCCCGGACCCTCCCCTGAGTCCATTTACACACAACCAAAAATACAGAAACACAAAGGAAAGCGAAGGCGGTGGGAGGGGGTGACGGATGGAGGAGAGACCAAGTGAGGGGCGGCAGCAGGAGGAACCCTTCTCCTCGCGGAGGGTCCCGGCCACCAAAAGGGCCGGTGGTGAGGCTTTGGAGAGTCACGAGAGAGGTGCTGAAGGCTGCCTCGGGGTGCGCTGCGAAGGGGCCGGACCTCTTCTGTCCCCTGAAGGAAACGGTGTCACCGCTGGGTGACAGCAATGGCCAGGACCAGCTGCAGCTGCGGGGCCAGCAGGGCATGGCCAACATCTCCGTGGCTTCGTGCGGTCAGGAGGAACACCAGGTGAACCTCATTTTTAAGCCCGTGCCGATCACGGCAGTTTGTGTGCTCGATGCCGAGGTCCCTGCAGCCCCCCGGGGAGGATCATGGTTTTGGTTTGTGCTTTATGATCTGTGATTTATCTCCCGTCCCAGTGAGGGTGACCCCAGCTCGGGCAGCCCCCACCTGCCCAGCACCCAGCAGGGATGAGGTGCTCCTGATCAGACAGGCGTGAAGGGCTGCCCACGGCCACGCGTGTCCTTCCTGGGCAGGGCTGGCAGCAGGACAAGCCGTGCCGTGGCACCCGGGTGACCTGGGGACAAACCTCTGGTGCCCCTTTGGACACCAGGCCAAAAGAGACATCTCTCCAAAACCGTGGCATGCTTTGAGTCTGACCCCTCGATGCACCCGGGGAGGGACAGGATCTGCAGCAGCTTCTTTCTTTCTCCCCTTCCCGCCCCTCGCTGTAGCCCTGGCTGCCCAAAGTTCAGCCGCTCGGCTGCAGGCAGCCCAGAACAGCGTTTTACAGCAAGGTGACCCCTGCTCTTTGGCGCTGTGCAAGGCCCTGTCCGGCTGGCGGACGAGCCGGCCGCCTAACGCGCTGTGACAGCTCCACTGGGACCGGCCGAGGGGCCGCGACTTCTCCTCCTGTCAGCGGTGGGATGGGACGGAGAGCTTGTCACCCCCTGCCAGGCACGGGGGGCCTTGGAGGAGGGAGGGCGAGGGGGTGGGCAGCGCCATGACCATGCCACCATCCTGATGCCCCGACTTGGTTCTTGGTCGGCTGGCACCCAGGCTGCAGGTGGATGGAGCATCACTGGGTGCAGCACCTGCCAGGTACCCTCCTGGATTCAGCTGAATATCCCCCTTAGGCATGGCCACGGGATCACCTGAGGTGTATTTTCATGGAGAAAAGACCAAGAAATGTGTCGTGTTCAGTCTAATCCTGAGTCTCTTCTCCGGGGCAGGGCAGCACCTGGTCTTTCCCCCACCGATGCTGTGTGCCCGCAGCAGAGGGGTCAGGGATGGCCTCAGGGCAGGTGTTCAAGCACTGGGAGCTGCTTTCCAAAACTTTTGTTGAGCCTTCTCAAACAAGGGCCTCAGTTTCCCTCTCTCCTACCTGGGGCTGGGACCTCTGCTCAGGAACGAGCCTACATTGGGGCAGGATCTTCCATGGGGCAGCAGGAACACCCACCGAAGAAGCCACCTATTTTGATGTCCCAGAAGCCTAAGACTGGGTGAGAAAAAAATATATATATATATATTCCAGCTTTCACACTTGCAAACATAAAAACTGGGGCCAGAGGTAGACTGGGGAGTAGAAAGTAAAAAGGAAATCAACTCTAAAGTCAGAATTTTGAAAGCTTTTGCTTCTGTAGCTTGATCTTTGCATTTGGGGAGGCTGAAATATGTTACTTGCAAAGGAGGGGGAGTAGCAAAGGGGAGAATCTTCATGGCCCTGGCAAGAGCCATGTCCCCTCATGGACACTGAGGCTTCTTTGTGAGCCCTCACCCGGGGAGGATCAAACCTCATTGCAGGAGGGGATGTTAGAGGGAAATCGCATCCCCGGGTGAGGCGTGGGAACCCTGGGGAGCAGGATGGCTGGCTGTGGCTGGGGACAGCTCTGTCCCAGCGGTGACAGGTTAGGAGGACAAGGTCAGAGCTGTCCTGGACAGCACAGGCTGGAGCTGGGCACTGCTGGCGGCTGCGATCAGCAGGTGAGGAGGAGATGGGGAGGGAGAGAGGGGGACGAGCGTCTTGGAGAGGACGGGAGTGACAAGGGCACGGTCTGGATGTGTTAGTGACAGTGTGAGCGGGGCCCTGTCAGTGCCAGGCTGCGTCCCAGTGACAGGGCTGACAGCCCGGCAAGGACAAAGCATGAGCAGAGGGCGAGGGGGAGGGAGCTGGGTCCCCGGCTCCATGACAGCTCGCAGAGACCCCTTCAAAGAGCTGGGTGATGGGAGCAGGAGCATCTCCTCCTGGACACTTCGTGCTGCGTGTTTTTCCTTCAAGCAGAGCCTCAGATGGCCATCCTGGAGCATCCCGTTCTCTCCTGAGCACTGAGCTTGGCCGCTCCCCAGGTTCTTGCCTGGAAAATACAGGCGGTTCCCTTTCTGCTCACCTGGGGGGCTCAGGTTGGGCTCCCCAGTTACAAGCCTGCATCCCAGTCCCGCCAAGCCACTGGGATGGAGCCGTGGTGTGGCTGGGGTGAGCCTGCTGCCTTCACGGAGATCTCCCCCCTGTACAGGGCAGGTGGGAACCAAAGCGGCCCTGAGCTCACACCATCACCCCCAATTTCCCCTAATTTTTTAGGGGTTCCTTCCCCCTGCCCTCAGGGCCTCTCAGCTCGGAGCAGCACCAGGCACGGAGCTCCCTCCTCCGGCCCCACCGAGCAGCACCAGGAGGACCCAGGGAGGTGACAGCGGCGTCCCCTGCTTTGGGGACACCATTTTCTTTGGGGACATCAGTGTCCCCCCTGCCATGGCTGCATGGCCCCAGGGGCTGTGTCCCCGGGCTGGCAGGGAGGGGACACCCCCTGGGGAGACGACACCCCCTGGTGGCCCCCTTGTCCCCTCCGTGTCCCCTTGTCCCCTCACCGCCCCCCATGGCCACCTCCATCCCCCTCCTTTGCCCCCCCCCCCCCCAGGCCCCAACAGGCTCGGGCCCGTTGCTAGGGCCCGTTGCTATGGGTGTTGCTAGGGCCCGTTGCCATGGCCCCTCCCCTCTGCCCCGCTCTCACTTCCGCGCCTGCGCGCTGCCGGCCCCGCGCCCACGTGACGCGGCGGCAACATGGCGGCGCCCACGGGGCGGCGTGCGCCCGGCTGAGCGCGGCGCGGCCCTCGTCGTGTCGCGGCCGCTGTCGCCGCCCCTCTCTGTCGCCGACATGTCGAGGCTCATCGTGAAGAACCTCCCCAACGGGGTGAGAGCGGCGGCGGCCTCAGCGGGGCGGCGTTTGGGGGGAGCGGGGCCTGGGGTGCCGGGTACGGGCTGCTGGGTGCGGGGAGGCCCCGGTGAGGTCCCGGGGAGGCTCCGGGGAGGTCCGGGAGGGAGCCGGGAGCCGGGAGCGTGCCCAGGGGGCCACCGGCGTCCTGGCTTGTGTCGGGAGAAGTGCAGCCAGCAGGGCCAGGGAGGTGATCGTCCCCTTGTGCTCGGCTCTGGTGGGGCCGCGCCTCGAGTGCTGGGTTCAGCTTTGGGCCCCTCCCTCACTGCCAGAAGCACATCGAGGCCCTGCAGCGTGTCCAGAGAAGGGCTACGGAGCTGGTGAAGGGCCTGGAGCACAAGTCCTGTGAGGAGCGGCTGAGGGAACTGGGGGTGTTTGGTCTGGAGAAGAGGAGGCTCAGGGGAGACCTCATTGCTCTCTGCAACTGCCTGAAAGGAAGGGGTGGGGAGCTGGGGGTCGGCCTCTTCTCAGAGGTAACCAGTGATAGGACCAGAGGGAATGGTCTCAAGTTGTGCCAGGGGAGGTTCAGGCTGGAAATAAGGAGACATTTATTCTCAGAAAGAGCAGTCAGGCATTGGGACGGGTTGCCCAGGGAGGTGGTGGTGTCACCGTCCCTGGGGGTGTTCAAGGCAAGGTTGGAGGTGGTGCTTGGGGCCATGGGTTAGCGGTGATGTTGGTGGTAGGGTGATGGTTGGACCAGATGATCTTGGAGGGCTTTTCAAACCTTAATGATTCTCTGATCCTATGGCCCAGCACAGAGGGCCCTCGGCTTGGTTGGAGGAGGCGAGGGAGGGCTGGTGGAAGGGGGAGCAGGACCCTCAGTGGTTGGGGTGCTGTGGGCCAGGGGTCTCGTGGGGGGGTGCAGGCAGCTGCCTGTGGTTGCAGTGGGTGCCGGATTGGGGGCAGCCCCCACCTGGGTGCAGCATTTGGGTGGGGAGCTCCTGGAGGCACAGATACATACATGTAGGGAATTCATGGGGGAGATGAAGAGCTTTCGTAGTTGATGTGCGTTTCTTACCAGCCCTGCCACAATACAATGTGCTTTATTTTTTCAGAAGTCCGTTGTTAGTAAATGTTTTGGTTTGGATGTGTCCACAAAGCATTTCTGTCGTTATATTGTATCGCTGACTTCTTTTCCTGTTCCTCGTTTCCCAGATGAAGGAAGATCGCTTTCGGAAGCTGTTTGCAGCCTTCGGCACGCTAACCGATTGCTGCTTGAAGTTCACCAAGGATGGCAAATTCCGGAAATTTGGCTTCATCGGCTACAAGTCCGAAGAAGAAGCTCAGGTGGCACTGAACCACTTCAACAGGAGCTTCATAGACACCTCCAGAGTCACCGTGAGTTGATCTTTAAAAATGCCTTCTTTTGATTCAGAATGAAGTTGATAATTGGAGATCTTGGTAGTCTTACTAATGAGCATCTAGGGTCCAAAAAAGTCTGAATTTTAAGTTCTCTGCAGCAAAACAGCAAAGCTTGATGTCAGCCCTTGTTGCTGGTGTCCCAGGCAGGTAGCTGATCCGGATGGTCCGTCTTCTGGGCACTAACAGTGATTTCAGGAACAGCAGTGTCAGATTTTGAGCTATGATCATCCGAACTTGTGAACTTGAGCTCATTTTTGCCTTTAAATAAAGTGGTTCATCACATTGTACGAGGCAGAGGGTTATCTGTGATGTGCAGGAGAACTTGTTTGACTGTTTAGTTGAGCACTGTTCAGACTGTTTACTTTTAAAGACTTGATTTATTCCTCTCAGGTTGAGTTATGCAAGTCTTTTGGTGACCCTTCAAAACCCAAAGCGTGGAGTAAGCACTCTCAGAAGGCCCCTGCCTCGGAAAAGCAGCCTGAGAAACCTGTGACGAGTGCAGCTCCTGCAGGCACAAAGAAAGTAAGTCTTGCTTTTTTCTGTGAGAATCTGATGTGTGTCAGTGACTTGGCAGAGGGAAGGATAGCCGGGTGTGTGGGAAAGGGGATCGAGTAGCTGGGACAGCTGATGTTGGAGGTTCTGGCATTTTTCGCCTTAGGACCTACGTTCCCTAGACCTTTGGGTTACCTGAGAAGTGATATTGCCTCTGCTACTAACAAGGCTTTCTAAATATGGTTTATCTTCCTAGAAAAAAAAGAAGAAAGACCCCACAGAAGACTTAAAGGAGGTGAGTTAAGTTTCAGTTCCAATCCCTACATTGCTGCTAACTTATATTAAAAGCAGGAATAATATAGCGTGGTTTTTTTTCTGTATTGCTTTCATTGCTGTCAATTCAGGCAAGATGTATGATGTAAAGAACTCCACTACAGTCAATTCTGTTGTAACAAACTATGGTTCTGATAATCCCAACGTTTGAAATTGATTATTTTTTTTAATTGTTAACTACTACTCTGTGAACAAACACTGCATCCAGGACAAATCTGTTTCAGCAACTGTGTTTTCAAGCCACGTGCAAGTTTTGTTACATTTGACTTATGCACTTTTTCCTTCTTTAATGTTTTTTTTTTTTCCTTAAAGTGCTTTCTAAACAGTAAGTACAACAGGAAGGTATAGGGCTGAGAGATTGGGAAGATGTTAGTGACTTTAAGTGTTCACCTTGTATAAAGTGGACTCCCCTTTATGAGTTTTCTCTCTGTTGCTGGAAACGAGCTGTCTTTGAATTTAAACTTGCTACTACCTCTCCTCTGTCTGTCTTCACAGTTTGTCTGCTTGGTTTTTCAACAGCTCATTTTGTTGCTTATTTTTTGTCTGCTTATTTTTCAACAGCTGGAAGGAGATGAAATGTTCCAGGAGTTCTTGGTGGTTCACCAGAAACGGTCTCAGGTGGCCACCTGGGCTAATGACACTTTGGCAGAAAAGCCCAAGAAGGAAAAGTCAAAGGCAGCAGCTGATTATCTGAACTTCGATTCAGACGAGTCTGAGGATCTGAGTGAGGAGGAGAGGGATGGGAATGAACCCTCCGAAGAAGAGGAGGAAACCAAAGGTACCAAAAGGAGCCATCTTTGCTCATCTTTCTCTCTGAATGTCAGTGTCCTGCCTACAAACAGAGACAGTGTGATCAGAAGGTAGCTTCCCCAGCGTGAGACTTGCTCTGTACGCTTCAGGTGTATGGCTAGCTCCCCAAACGTGGAAAAATGCAGTTTCTGGTACGAAGTGGATGGCATTTGTGCTTTCTCCTGAAAGTCTAGGAAGAGTAATAGGGGAAACGTCTCTCTCCCTTAGTGCTGGCCTAGCCTATGGCCCCTTTCATTGCCAGCATTTCCAAAGCTGGATGTGGTTTCTTTTTATTTAGTAGCCCTTAACTGATATCTGTGGACATGGTCTGCCTTTGATGCATGTTTCTGAAAATGTTGGTGTGTCCTCAGGCTCTGTCAGAGTTGATGGGAATGGCCAGAGTTTGGTGTGTTCGATCCTAGAAGGAAAACTATCTAGTGGAGTACTGGGGTGACTTAGACTGAGAAATCTGGGCTGTAATCTGGTATTTTTAGTCTCGTGTGTTCTTGCACCAGTGATGAATGTGGTTTGGGAGCCATCCTTGCTCCCTGTGTGGTATTGCCTTACGTCCTTTTGAAGTAAATGGCATCTTGCCTGCTGCTCTTTGCCTCTGTTCAGGTAACTAATGTGTAGGTGTGGTCGGTTGATCTCTGGGGATGGATGGATGGTGTTTTGGAGAAATGGCTTCCTTTGTCTTTTACCATGCAGAACTAAACTGAACAATTCTCTGGACTCCAGAACGACTCTCTGGAGTCCATTTGAAGTATTTAGTTAAAACGGAGACAAAATAATTCATGAAATGCTTCAAGCTCCTTTCTAATTTGTTTTATATATGAACTGTTGCTTTTAAAAAAGAAAAAAGAAACAGCAGTCCAGACATGTCAGTGTGAAAGCGCTGATTTAAAATTGCTCTGCTATTTTCAAGTCCTTCGTTCATGCAGAAAGGGTAGAGGAGAGTAAGTTGGTTCTAGTGATTGTGTCTGTTCTCAGATTTTACCTGGTTGTGAAGAAAGCAGCAGTACCTGTACGCAAAACTTCTTTGGTCTTCTTTCTGACAGCAAAGAAAGGCCAGGAGAAGAAGGCAGCTGCCAGGGAAGACCTCTCAGATATGGATTATCTGAAATCTAAAGTAGTGGAGGATTCGTCCTCCTCTAGCACAGAAGAAGAAACAGACAGTGAAGAGATGGAAGGTGAGAGTGAGGAGGACTCAGACATTATAGAAACTGTCAGCACCCACACAGAAAAAAGGGGGAAGGCAAAAGCCCAGAAACCACAGCACGAGTCACCAGCAGAGAAGCAGAAAAAAGGATCCACGCTGCAGGTATTGTTGAATTATATTTTGTCTGTCTTAAAGCAGGAACTTCATGGGATAGTACATTCTCATTGGTTGCTCCAAGGATGAGATGGAAAGCTTGAAATCTGCAAGACCCCCAGGTACCAGCTTTGTTGGTGCACTTGGTGGGAGACATTAAAAAAAGTTTGTCAGATATCTTTTCAGTGCTGATTAAATTTCCCTTTTTGGAAACTAGGGCTTTTTAAGAAGTGCTGTTAGTGCACTTTTCAGAGGCCCTTCTCTCTTTCCCGTGCCTATCTCTGTGTCTGCAGAGAATGCTCTTTTGCAGAGGTTGCTTTTTAGCAGTTATTTGAACATCCCAGTCCAACTTTGCACCCTCATCCAGCAGCTCCTGCCCAGGCTGATGCAATTGAGAGAATCTCTTGTTTTTTATCTCAGACCTCCTGCTTGCTGGGCAAAATCATCTTGTTGTGCTGTGACTTTAACTGTTTTTCATTCAGCTGCTTTGTTTTTTCTGTCCTTCTGTGCAACAGAAGAACCAGGTCAGCTCGGGAGAAGCAAGCACGCCATACACAGTGAAACTGCATGGTGCCCCTTTGAACATCACTGAGGTGAGCTTCGTTCCCAAGCTGGGAGTGATTGTTCAAGGCTGTTCCCAGTTTGTAACTCAACCAAATCTTTGCAGAGGCCCCTTTCTTCACTCAGTGGAGCTGTGCTGAGGGTTGTATGGGCAGCCAGAGAAGCTTTTTACCTGGCTTTGTGCAGAAATGCTCTATGTTGCGTGTGATGTTTCTGTAGTGCTTATAAAAAAAAAAAGTCTGAAACCTACTTCCTGTATCTGAGAACTCATTTAAGCAATTCTAATTCTTCCTGCAGCAAAAGATTCGAGAATTCTTCTTGCCTCTGAAGCCAGTGGCAATCCGGATAGGAAAAAATGCCCAGGGGAAAAACACAGGTAATGTGTAAATGTTGAAGGGAGTTGGGTCTGTGACTTGGAGGACCTCTGAATCACACCACTGCTCTTTCCATCTGTAGTTCTAAATTGCTGGCTCGTGCCCTGATTCTTACAGACCTTTCTGTGACTTTGCAGCTCACCTGCCCTAGTTGCCATCCATAGGATGCCGTGGGCAGAGTAATGTTGGCTGTGCTCCCTTAGGGTACTGCAGCGTACAGCAGCAGGAGCCTTTTCTTTCATCTGCACCTGGAGCTTTCCTAAACATCCCAAACCGTGCCAAGGAAAGGTCCCTTCCTCTGGGAAGGGCTGCTGCTGCCAGTCCGTCTGTAACCAAGGTGGGCTTCTGAGGGGCTGCAGTTACTGGAGGTACCCAGCAGAAATAGCAGGTCCTCAGAGCTGGCAGGGAACTTTGCATGCTGTTTTTCTTTCATAGCCTAAGAGCAGACGCACCTTTTCTTTGCTCTTGACGGCTTGGAGACACCTGTGAAAGCCTACTTGAGCTGTTAAATTGGGCTTGTTTGGTTTGTACGTAGAGAATGAGCTATTAAAAGGCAGCCTTCCAGTCTGATGGGGCTGTTTTCAGGCTGGATTGAAACTTTAATGGGACCTGAATGCTTTATCTATAGGAATCTATATTTAAAAAGCCTGATTCACCCTTAATTAGCCAATTAGTGACTCTGCGCCCCACATGATGCTCAGCTGAACCTTTCCTTCCTCCAAGGTTATGTCTTTGTTGACTTGAAGAGCGAAGCAGAAGTGCAAAGGGCCTTGAAACGGAAAAAAGAATGCCTAGGTAAGGGCTGTTTGTTCCTTCTCTTTCCGGCTGCTGTCGATGGCAGGGTGCTCAGCTGCTGAAGTGTTCCCTGCGGAAGAATCTCCCATTGCTTCAGTTTTTCCCAGGCAGATGGTGGGGGTGGTTTGCTCTGCGCTGCTGACGTGGGATAACCAGGTGCTATGTCAGTGCCATCAGGAGCAGCTTAGACTTGGCAACGGACTGAGCCGTGTGCTCTTTGGCTCCTGTTTCTTGCCACGTGCCTGAAGTGTATCTTGCTCTTGGCATAAAAATGGTATCGTTTAAATCTAGGTGGGATACTGCAGGGGGTTTGTAGAAATGACTCTGTAAATCTGTGTTTGAAACCTGCTCCTGGCCTGGTCTGTAGTGGAACTGCTCAACTTATACTTGTAAAAAAACCCATGTAGGAAGGGAACACCTGCTTAGAAGCCTGTGGACGAGGCTGGCAGAGGCAGAAGTGTTGGAGCTCTGAAGGGGAGGGAAGCTGTGCAGCTGGCTAGCAAGCATTATTCTGCTTTTCATGAAGACTAATCTCTTGCAGCCCTCATCCTTTTGTTTAATCAGGCAGAGTTCTACTCAGAGATTTTTTTCGAGTTGTAATTGCCTGTGTCTGCTGTAAGCCCAGGCTCTGAACTCATTGGTACAGCTTGCCCGTGGCCTTGGGAATCATCTAACGTGCTTGTGTTTGTGGACTAGGTGGGCGATACGTCGAGGTATTCCGATGTGGGAATACCGCAAAAGAAACTGTTCCAGCAAAAACTGATGACAAGCCGTGGCAACGAAGGAAGAGGGACGATGAGGAAGAAGAGGACTTGTCTGAATCGGGAAGGCTCTTTGTCAGGAATCTGCCTTTTACCAGCACTGAGGAGGACTTAGAGAAGATCTTCTCCAAGTATGGTACGTACTTGCTGTGGGACTGGGACAGAGGCTTGCTTGCTGGGAGCGGATGTATGAAGCTCCGTGTCCTACACCTCATCTTTATTGTCTGGTGTGATAGGGTGTGGTTGCTTGGCCTTGAAACCGATCCTGGTGCTGTTGTGCTTAGCTCAAAGCATGCTGTGTGCGCGCCCTCATTCCTCATCACATCTCAAACGCAGCACTAAAAACTCTTGCCAGTCAGTCTCAGAGTCCTGGTGGGATGGGATGGGATGGGAAGGAGCAGAGGGTAGCTGAAATTACTTGCTGCATGAAACCCTGATCACGCAGGACACTTCTAGATTTTGTAGGTAAGGGGTGAATTTCTGAGTACCCCAAATTCCTGTTTGTGTTTGGCATGTGAGGTGGGAGCTTCGAGCTTCCCTTTTTGCTCAAAGTTAGGCAAATCCAAGTTTCTCTTGGCATGAGAGTGTCCTGGGGGAGATGGAGGGTTAGGTTGTGGAAATCCTTGTTCCTGACTTAAGATAAAGAAGGCAAGTTCTAAGCAGCTGCATTTGTGTGGCCAGGAGGTGCCAGTTCAGAGCGCTGTTGTGAGCTGTGATGGCTGTGCCGGGACATCTCTCACGGAAAGGCCTTTCCTCTTGCAGGGCCCCTCTCGGACATCCATTTCCCTATAGACAGGCTGACCAAGAAGCCCAAAGGATTTGCTTTCATCACCTACATGATGCCCGAGCATGCGGTGAAGGCCTATGCAGAAATGGACGGGCAGGTGTTCCAGGTACAGCCACCGATGGGTTTCCTGTGCTGGGAGGGTGTTTGGTGCTCCTGTGCTTTGCCGAGCAGGGTTCCTCTGGGCGATCAGGGGCAGAGGCAATTCTGCCTTGCTCTGAGAACACAGTCCCTTCTGGTAGGGCAGCCTGGTGTGAACAGCTTCAGGGGTACCTGAGCTAGAGGAAGGAGGTCCGAGTCTGTCATGTACTGCCTGGCTACTCTTAATTGCAGTAATGCCTTCTCTGGGGAGGAAGGTTCCCTCTTTCACCTAGTTCACTTGACTAGGAAAGGTGCCTGAAAGTTTCTTCCCTTTGCCTTCCCTTTGTTCATGATTTTCTTTTGGGTTATTTCAGAGCTTTTTGACCACTTCTTCCTTCCTTCTAGGGTAGAATGATGCACCTTTTACCCTCCACAATCAAAAAGGAACAAATTGAAGATGCGGATGCAGACGAATCTTCTTCCTACAAAAAGCAGAAAGAGGCCAAGGAAAAAGCCAACAGTGCCAGGTACAAAGGTGTCTTTTAGCACGGTATGATGATACAGCCTGCCAAATTCCCAAACGGCCAGAATGCATCTTTGCAGGGGATGTAGAGGTTACCAGAGCCAATAAAGCATTTATTGTGCACCTTTCTGATTCTTTTATCTACTTGACTCCTCACTCCAAGTAGCTCTAGTAGTTCAGTGAGTAGCACAAATTGAGAGAAACATGGGGTTCGGTGGCTCTGCTTAGGAGTTTCTCTGGTGCCTAACAGACGTTGGTCTGGTGCTGTAACTCTTAGGGGGTCGTGGTTTCAGATCGGTTGGGTCTTTGTCTTCCACTTGGCCACATGTATTTCTAAAATTTGCAGGAATTTTGGGTTATCTTCCTCTGCAACATATTGGTTTGAAAGTTTATGATGTCTTCAGACTTTATGGGGAAGGAGTGCAGCTTTGCTTGCACAGGCTTTGTTTTTAAGAAACCAGATGAAAAAATGTGTTCCTCTGAGCCAACATCTGAACTTCCAGCTGTAACTGTGTGGCTGTGCCTAATGACCTGCTAGGGAAGAAGAAGAGCTAAGATGCCAGCACTGCTGCCTTGGTTTGCTCTCCAGTCATGTTTCCCTCATTCTGTTCCTTCTCTAAGGGTCTTCTACCCTTCTTTCCCTCTAACTTATTGTCCTGGCTGCTAATGGTGGCATGCAAAGCTGTTTTTTCCCAGGACCATCGAGTAGAGAGATGCCAGTGGAAGAAGACTGCAAGGCTTTGAACCTCGCTCTTTTTTCTCTCTGCAGCTCTCACAACTGGAACACCTTGTTTGTGGGGACAAATGCTGTGGCTGATGCCATTGCTCAGAAGTACAACGCTTCCAAAAGCCAAGTGCTGGATCACGTGAGTTGGTTATTGATCAGTGAGGAGGGGAGATCACTTTCCTACCTGTTTTCTCTGGGCCAGGACCTGCCTGATGGTCTTGTGCAGCAAAAGCTGCTGCTCAATCATGAGCACCATACAGGCTGAAAGATCAGTGATCCTGTAGCCTCTCTGTGGAGGACAAACCCTTCATCACTGGAAGACAAAATGACGTTTCTTCTCCCATTTCTTCTCCCCATTCTCCCCTCTATCTGCTTTTCTGTGGCTGAATTTTGAGTTTGTACATGACTGGAAGTTGATGGGAATTTACACCTTTCCACTCAGCAACTCCCAGCAGATTCAGAGGAGCTGGAGCATTTTGCCTCCAAGCTCTCTGCCAAATTCCTGATGCTTTTAAGAGCAGCAGGAGCAACAGTTGCTCAGCACCTTCCTGGATCAGGCCGTTTACTTCCCTGCTTTGACCTCTGTCACACTGCTAACCGATGTTCTTGCCTGCAGGAGAGCAAAGACAGCGTGGCAGTGAGGGTCGCTCTGGGAGAAACCGAGCTGGTCCAGGAAATTCGCCGGTTCCTAATTGAAAACGGAGTCAGCCTGGATTCCTTCAGTCAGGTGAGATGCCCAGCTGGAGCAAATAGGACCTGCCTCTTCTATGGTTGCCTAGTCCTGACATCCTCAGCTCTCTCTGAAATTAATTAATCCTCATCGTCTTGCAGGATTGAACTCTTTTAAGAGTTAGGAAACCTTCTGAACACTTGCAAAATGCAGCTGTGCTTGGGATGGTTGAAATACATGCTGCATGGCTTTCTAAAATCCCGTCTCCCCTTTCTCTTTTCCCCCCACCAAACGTGGCAGGCCTCTGGCAAGCGGAGTAAAACTGTGATCCTGGTCAAGAACCTCCCCGCCAGCACGAGCGTGTCAGAGCTGGAGGTCCTTTTTGGCAAGCACGGCAGCCTGGGCCGGGTGCTGCTCCCGGCAGGAGGCATCACAGCCATCGTGGAGTTCCTGGAGCCAACTGAGGCCAAGCAAGCGTTCACCAGGCTGGCTTACTCCAAGGTGAGCATGGCCAGGGGCAGGCAGCTGCCTGGAGCGCGTGGGTCCTGGCTAATTGTGAAGCTACATAAAGCTGTGCTTCTTAAAATGTAAGATGGGGGGTTTTGGAGGATGAGATTTCTCAGAGTCTCTACTATTCTGTAAGAATTCCTCTGTGGTATGGGAGAGAGTTTCTGATACTTCTTGCATTAGGGGAGTGTGGTACTGACGCCCGGAGCTCCCCTTGGAGCTTGTTTGCCCAGCTGTGGCCTTGCTCCTTGACCTCTGGGTGCCGTTTGGCAGGCTGCCCCTGTGTGAGGTTGGATACATCTTCTCCTTCAGTGGAAGATAGTTGAGCCAGGCAAAAATGTTGCTTAGCTTTCCTACTGCTGTTTCCGTAACAGCGTGTCAGTGGAAAAACTCAGAGCAGAGCTTTTTTTCATGTCTTACCTTCTTCATGTTTCTCCTGTGTTCTCTTCAGTTTCACTCCACGCCACTGTATCTGGAGTGGGCTCCGATGGGTGTCTTCTCCAGCCCAGCCCCTCAGAAAAAACCCACAGAGGCTCCAGAAAAGGAGGGAGAAGCAAGCCTGGCACCTGGTAAGAGCTTTAACTTCGGGTCACTCCCCTGCTGCATTCTGACAAAAGCAGCAATGCTGAACTTTCTGGTAGGGAACCATTCTCTTGATGTCCTCTGTGTGGTTTTCAGGGTCCCCTAAGAACGCACCTGCAGTGTGTCCCACACAAGCACTGGGCTCTATCCTGTCTCTGCGCTCCCCACCTCCTGGATGAGTTGGGGGCAGCGTGGTGCTGCTCGCACACAGTCCAGTTGGCCTGGGCTGATGGGAGGAGATTTTTGGGCTGGGCTGGGCAGCAGCAATCAGGAGAGCTGTAGCTGTTTTCTTTGAGCCTGACCTGCCCCCCTGAGCGTGGCTTTGAGGTGGCTGCGTGCTGTGCAAGGCCACACTCCCTGTCTGTGGGCAGCCAGCTTGCCACAGCAGGCAGCGGTGGATGGAGCAGCCGACGTGCCAGCCTCAGATCGAGGGTCCCTGTGCTCGTTTCTCTGTGCTCCTGTGTCAAGCCCTGCTGTATGCTTTGTCTGGGTGATTTTCCACTGCCTCAAGGGCACAACCTTCCCTCCACCAGCAGACTCTTTCTCCCCATCCCTGGGGCTATAACAATTAAATCTTGCCTGTATGTTTAAAACCTTTCAAGATCCTTTAAACCTTAAAAAAAAAAAAAGGGGGGGGGAGGGGGGCTGGAGAAGCATGGCTTTATGTAGGTTTGTTTTGCTGGAAGCTATTTCAGGACTCTGAGGTTTGGGGAGGGGGGAGAAAAGCTGATGAAAAGCCTCTTCCTGGGCTGCTGTTCTGTGTGTGGGTCACAGGGGACAGCCGGAGCCCAGGGGAGCTGGGGGGGACGCTTTATCTCCCTGTGACCGAGACCCTCACCTCGAGATAAAGGGCTTTAAGCGCAGGAGCTCCTGGAAGGCTGCTTGGGGCTGATAATGGTCTTTGCTGCCAGCCTCTGGCGCTCTGCGTCTGGGAGAGGGAAGGGAGGGGATGCGCGGTAAACTCCTCGCCTCGCTCACAAAAGGGCTTCAGGCGGCGGCGCGTGGCGGCCTCTCATTGTGCCAGCCACAGATGGAGGCACCTTTTCATCCCACCCCGTCTCACTAAATCTCTTCCCTCCCCGTTTCTCCGACGAGTTGCCTTCGGAGGCGATGAGTTTTTTCCATACCTTGCTGGCAGATTCCTCGCGGGCTGGGATGAGGAGAGTTTGGCCACCCGACCGAAAAGGTTTGGGCTGCGTGGTGTCAGAGGCAGGGAGGGCAACCAGATGGAGCCCTGTGGGGAAAGGCAGCTCTTGAAATAGAGCCGGGGGGTCTCTGAGCACCCCTGACCCCATGCAGGTTTATCTCATGCAAAGTGAGAGAAATAAGCCTAGGAAAATCATCGAGGGGGTGGTGGTAATGCCAAAGGGAGGTGCTTAGCGTGGTCCCCCTGAGCACAGCATCAGCTACGCTGTAGGGGATGAAGCTAGTGTGAAAATGCAAGTTGTTTAGCAAGGAAAGGAGTTGGAGAGCCAATGGATGACAGCTTGTGTGTATACCCTGTTGTCTAGGAAGTGCCTTTGTGTGCTGATGGGGAAGTGAGGGTTTTGCATCCTGCAGATAAGCGTTAGCAAGAGGCGAGGTTGTAGAGCCGCGCAGAAGCGTGTTCAAGCAAGGCTGAGGCCCCTTGCCTAGTTCAGCAGTGTCTGGAGAAGGTGGATGTGAGGGCGTTTGGGTGCTGGGGACGCAGGTTTGTGGAGTTTCTGCGTTCAAAGGACAGGCAGTATCTTAGTTTCCACAGCTGACGTGTTCACATACTGTGTGCTGAGCTTGCCTCAGTCCCTGTTCACCCACAAAGAGCCAAGGGAGGACTGGTCTGTTCCTGCTGGAACGCTGGCTCACAGCTGGGGCAGGGGGCAAGCTCGCCCCAAATTCAGCTTTGTTACCCCTTCCAGCGTTGTGTTTGTTCTTGTTGTACCAGGTGGTGATGACACGGCCACAGCTGTCAAGGGCTCAGAGGAAACAGCAGCACAGGAGGAGGAGGAGGATGAAGAGGAGGATGAGGAAGAAGAAGAGAGCGTGCCAGGGTGTACCTTGTTCATCAAAAACCTCAACTTCGCCACCACAGAAGACACCCTGAACGAGGTAAGCCGTAAGCAAAGGGTGGGGACTGGGTTTTACTTGGCACAGGCCGCTCAGGTGGGGTGGGAGTGGGCTGGAGGTCAGACTGGGCTGCTTGCTGGAGCAAACCCCTTACTCCCTGCAGGGGCTAAAAGGAAGGGCTCTGCTGGGCTGCAGAGGGCCAGGGGAAAGCTGTTTTCCACCTTGTTGTGCCAAGGATAGTGTCCAAAGGAGTTCAGTTGCAGACACTACGGGCTAATGAAGGGAAGAAGAGGGAGCCCAGGATTGGACTGGGGCTGGAAAACTCCACTTAGAGTTTTCGGCATCAATTAGACAAACGTTTCTGAAACGGTTTTGATGAGGTTTAATTCCACCTTGGGACAGGTGGAGGCAGCAGGAAGTCTTTTAAGACTCCTTGCTTCCTGTGCTTCTCCTTGGGATCAGCTTGAGCAGCTGTGACGCTGCTTTGTGTGCTAAATAAATAAATGGTGATTTCACTGAGGTGTGCTTTTCATCTTCAGTTTTCTACCAACGCAGAGCTGCTTTACCTCAGCAAAGCGCTTGGGAGAGATTGTAGCGTTTCTGAAGCCCCGTGGGATGTTAATAGCAAGGCTGGGAGAAACAGCTGGAAGTTCCCATCCCTGCTAATTTCTGTAGCCATGTGCAGTGCCACGTTTCATGGGCCAGGAGTGCTGGTGGGGTGTTAGTCCATTCTGGACCTGTGCTCCTCTGCCTTGGGACTGTGGTACTAGTATAGACGTGGTCCAGTGGGCCCTGGGAACAACTATAAATATCAGAGAGAGACTGGGACTTGTCCGTTTTTCCTTTTTTTGTGCTTTGTGGCTACAGTTTTACAGGAGAATCAAATAGCCGGTGTGCTGCTGTAGGGCACCCCCTCCTGCTCAGCTCTGGAAGGAGCTGTTTTCTTGGGACGCCACTGGAGTTGCCCACCCCTAAGGTCCCTGCCTGGGTGAGAGCATCTTGTAACCTGCAGTGGTCTTCCAGAGCCACCCCAGATCTCAGAGGTTCTGAGGAGGGTGTCCAAGAACACCTGTATTTTTTTTTTCCTTTTTTTTTTTTAAAGTCGGTGTGTATTTGCACAGAAGTAATCTTATAATAGAAAAAGCAGCTGCACTGACTGCTTCTCAGGTGTGCCGGGGGGAGGTGGGCTCGTGAGCTTGTGCTCGTGGCTCTGGAAGAGGGCCACGTTGTCACTCAAGCTGAGCTGTAAGCCTGTGACAAAGAGAACGGAGTCACGTGTCTGAATTCCTTGCAGACGTTCTCCAAAGTGGGAGCTGTGAAGAGCTGCACGATATCCAAGAAGAAAGACAGAGCAGGTACTCTAGATGTTGCTGTTCAATTCCTTCCCTTGGCTGGTTGCTGAGGGCTCAGGTGTGGCGTTGCTTTAGCATTCATCTAGATGAGCGTTTGTGTTCTTGCTGGTGAAGTCTTTAACATTTCTAGAAGTACGCCTGTTGAAATGGCTGAAAACAGCCACCAAAAATACACCGGGGTTCAGTCTAGAAGGTTAAGCTCGATTGTGGGCTTTGTGGGGATGTGTGTAGAGGAGCCAGCTCCTTCAGGACCACACAAGACGCAAGTTGAAAGGAACCAGCGTCATGCAGTGGTTGAATCATTGCAGGGCATGCTTTAATCCACAGCAGCAGCCAGGATCGTTGAGGATCCCTGGCTGAGCACTGTGCTGTGTGTGCTTCGTTTGCCATCTCCCTGCCTGCGTCGGTCCCGGCGCGCTGCAGGGACAAGTGGTTGGAGCTGTTGCATTGCCTGCTTGCTTTCCACGGGGTTGGACGCAGGAAAGGTTTTGCGTAAGGCAAGCACAGCCTGGATGGCCTTTGACTTCATGGCGTGGGCATGGGCAGGCTGGCCCCTTCTCTGGGGTATTACTTTTTGCCTCCCCAGTTTTGACAATCAGCAGTTCAGAGACTTCTTGTGCTCCAAATTGTCCCTGCATCACATTGAAGAGCCAGTGCAGGGCACTGCAATTCGTGGTGTGAGTGCGTGTGATGCTGTGGCAGCGAGTTCCCCTAGTCTAGTCAGTGTGCAACAGCGCTTTCTTCTGGTTTGTTTTTAAATTTTTAAATCTCCAGTTTAATAGCATGGTTTTCTACTAACTTAAGTTCTCTCTCTCTCCTCCTAGGCACGTTGCTTTCCATGGGCTTTGGATTTGTGGAGTACAAGAAGCCAGAGAGTGCTCAGAAAGCCCTGCGCCAGCTCCAGGTAAGCTCAGGTTTGTCTATCCAGATTTGTCTATCCAGGTTTCTTTCCAGAGGTGATGGGCAAAGGCATGGATGAGCTGAGAGGCTCAAAATCTGGTTGAGGAACAGGGTGTAAAAGGGACAGTGGCTTGTTCAGAAGGGTGTTTGTTAGCACTGATCCAATGCGGAGGTGGCAGAAAATGTGGAAAGGTGCAGATTTAGTGAGTTTGTATTCTGCCGGGTGTCTTTTGCAGAGGTGACAGAGACCCAGGCCCTCACAAAACGAGAATAACTATTGCTCAGTATTTAGTGCTGTGGAGTTGAGTTTTACCTTCTGTAAATCTGCCAGGGCTTCAGGGTTTTCTAGCCTTACGCCTTCTCCATGACACATGCCACAGGGCTTGGCTGCGCTCCAAGGGAATAAGTTGTTCCTTGTGCTGCTAGAACACCACCATTCAAGTCCTGGGTCTGCATTACCTGGGCGAAGCGGGCCAGACAGCTGGAACGATCCCTTTCTAGATAGGTTTGAGGAAATTGCTGGGTTTGTACAATCTGTTCGTGCTCCGTGACCGCAGTCCATGGGTCCCACCTTCAACAGGTGGTGATTTCACGTTCCACAGCCCACGTAGTCTTGGGGTTAGATTTGCGTTCCCAGTTGTTTTGAAAGCAGAATCCTGGGGGAAGGGAGAAAGCAGCAAAGTGGGTATTTTGCAGACTTTTTTTTTTTTTTTTTTGCTGTATTGGCTACTGACAGCAAATGAGTCATCCTTGGCTCATTCCAGAACAAGCAGTAAGACGCTCCCTGCCTTGAAGAGTTTGCAGTCTAGAGGGAGAGGAAACAGTAGTCGGAGGCAGTGAAGTGACTCGCCTCTGCCAGCTTAGTGGCAGAGCTGAGGCTGATCGGCAGGGAGATCAGGGACGCGGGCTGCTGCTTCGGTCGGTCAGGCTGTCTTCAGCCTCATATCAGAAACCTGGCCTTGTTTGAACAGCGTTCAACAGGGAAAAAGTTTGATGGGGAGAATGGGAGGAATATATGGGAAAGAGTAAAGACGTGAAGTGCTGTGCCACTACCTTGGAAGCGTGAAAGCTGTTGTGACTTTTTTTTTTATATATATATTTTTTTTGACTTTTAGGGCTGCATTGTAGATGGACATAAGCTGGAAGTGAAAATCTCAGAGAGAGCTATCAGGTAAAGCTGCCTTACCTCTGTAGCATGGTTACATTTAAGCTGCAGTGGTTCTTGGTAGGTTCCTCATTTCTTAGCCAGCTTCTCTGCATCGTGAGGGTTGTGAGCAGTAGCGCTGGTCACACATCAGCTCTTGGTATGATTAAGTGGAGTCACCTTAGTCAGTCTTACTTGAAAAGAAAAAAAAATCAGCTGAAGGTGTTTGCTCAGTAGAAGACATTTCCAAGTAAAATCCCTAAGCAGCATGCAGTGGTGGGGCCCCAAAAGTGACCCCAAACCATGAACCAGGCACTTGAGACTTCCACATTCAAAGAAAGAAAAGGCTCCTCAAATGCTTTTGCGATGGTGCCTCACAGACAGACCTTTCTGTAGAGGTGTTTCTTGCTGTCAAATAAAGAGGATGACTGACTGAGATTTATACCTTTAATGCTGAAGTCTGAGACTCCTGTCCACTGGGATTTTGGTGATTCGTACCCATGAAGCTGAAAATTAATCCAGGTGTTTGAAGGTGACAGTCAGCACTCAAAAACCGTTGTTTAGGCACTTTGGAAACCCTACCAGAAGAGGTGTCTCTTAAATGTCAAAATTTCTCCGAAAATTTGGTACCTAGGGACCAGAATTCAACAGTTCACGAGCTGCACTTTCTACTTCGGTTCTTTAATGAAGCATCCTCATTCATTCTGCACTTTACAGTCTGGATAACCACTAAATGAATTTTAATGTAGAAAGCTTTCCTTTATTCTGCTGTTTTTTGTCTTAGGTAAATTTTTCTCTTGTTCAAATGCAACACAACCTGGGCAAAATAAATTAGTTTGATAATCTATTAAAAAGTTTTGTTTACTGTTTTCTAATCCAGAAAGAATGAAAATTAGCTTACATTAGACTAACTGCTTGCATACGCACAAATAATATCTCCTTCTGATAATTGAGTAGACAAGATTTGGTTTCAAAAGAAAAATTAGTGGCAGGTACAAGTACAGGCCTGCTGCCTGATCTTGGTTGTGGTTGCACTCAGCAAACTGGAATCCAGTTTTCAGACATGGGATTTAAATCGCTTGCATTCATTCCTACTTGACATACCTTGTGAAATTTCTATTGTCATCAATAAGATACCAGTGAAGATGTCACTCTGAGCTGGCTGGCTAATTTTTCCTGACTCCTAACTTTAAAGGTGCCCAAATGCCCTGCGTGTGCTGCTGCACAGTGGTTCTCACCTGCCCTCTCTGTTGACTTCACAGGCCTGCCGTGAAATCCTCCCGAAAGAAGCAAACGATCAAGAAGCAGAAGACTTCCAAGATCTTAGTCCGAAACATCCCATTCCAGGCCACCGTCAGGGAAATCAGGGAGCTCTTCAGGTAGGAACGCGCTTTGTCGGGCGTGTGGTGTGCTCCGTGTGGGAGCCAGCAAGATTTGAGTACAGGAGCTTGCTGCTGGAGTGTAAATGTTAGGAGTTCGGGGGTTTTTTTGTGGAAGTAAGCAAACCTGGAAGTAGAAATGGTTTAGCAGGTTATATATCGCTACAGAAATTCTGTCTGAGGGACAGAGATGACATGTGCCAGCTTTGTGACTACAGCCCTGGGAGCTGTCAGAGCTGGGTGGCCCTTCGCTGTGCCACAGATGTCCCCAGAGCACGGGCATCACTCCCCATTGACCGAATGACATCGCCTTGGATTTTTTTCCCTCGTCTGATCCGTGTGCGGCAGCTTTCCTGCTGCTTGGCACACCTGGCTGGGGAGGAGCACCGTGAGCCGCTGCAGACAGCTGCTCTGAGAGGTTTTAGCTCGGGCTGGCTCCCTCCTCCATCTGCCCTGCACGCATAATGCCGTAGCTCCTTCCCAGCACACAGGGAGCGCGTAAATCTTGCTCTGCCTTCGAGTGTTTTGCTTTGTGTACCTGGATGCGTGCCTGGTGCACTTGGTGTGGCGCATCCCTGCGTGAGGATGTGAGGCTGTGCTGCCTGTCGGAGCCTCTCCAGCACGGAGTGCCTTGCCAGGCTTGAGACCTGCCGTAACAGCAAAGAGGGATTTTAGGATCCCAGCCTGCATTCCTCTGCACGCTGGCTGGTCTCGGTTTCCTTTGTACCCTCAGCCTTTTGTGCAGCTACTCGTTACGCTGTGTAACACACCTCAGGAAAGAGGTGCAGCCGTGTAGAGTTCAGCTTACGGTGTCTTTTCTGCTCCCACCAGGATGAGAACCTGTGGCTGGTTGCCCCAGGCTGTGGTCCCAGCTCTGTTCTTCCTCCTGCATCCCCAAAGGAATTTGGGGGGATCAGCGTCCAGCTCCATCCATCCCTTTTTGCATCCACAGAAGCAAGAGTGGTGGCATCCGTCCACAGGGAATGGTGAACTCCTGGGTTAGGAGGGGGCTTTCCTGCTGAGTGTTGAAGCAGAAGGCAGGTGGCTTCAGCTGGTCAGGGCTGCAGCGTCCCTTTCCAAAGGGACTGAGCCGAGGAATCGCTTTAACCCTTTGAAACCCCTCAGGGCACACTGTGAGCTGCCTAGCGAGGAGCCGTGGGGCAGGGATTTGTTGGAGCAGAGGAAGCAATGTAGCTCCCTGTGTACAGTGAATTCCAGCTGCCTCATTAGCGTGGGATGCCCTTCTCCTGGCCTGCCCGCAGGTAAGGACGGTGGTTTCTGTGCTGCTGGCAGCCTGATTCCTGCAGGATGGAGGAAGGGTGTAAGGTGGTGAGGAAAACTGTGTGTTGAAACACTGTTTTGGAGCGGGGTCCTCGGTTCTAACCGGTTGCAGACCGTGGACTCAGCTGTCGGACACACGTTGAGGAAAGGCACCATGTAAGGAGCCCTGTGGAAGAGCAAAGGGGTTTTCTTGCTGGTGCAGCCTGGGTGCTGTTGCTTCCCGGCTTCCCTGAGAGCCCTTTTGAAAGAGGACAAAAACCCTTGGGCTTCAAGTTCTCGTGCTGAGTTCTGGTGGCACACGGGGCTCTGCTGATCTAAAACTCAATGCAACGTGGTTGTGGAAATGTCCTTCCTAACAGCAGAGCAAACAAAACCGTGGGGATCTGTGCCTGTTAGGGCTCTGGGTGAAGTTCAAGGACCTGGGAGGCTTATGTGTATCAGGAGAATAGACGAGCCCGGCAGAGAATGAGGGGTTTTTGGTACATTTTTTTTTTATTTCTTCCTGCCTTGTCTGGCACCTGAGTGCTGGGGAGCGGAGGGGCAGCGGAGCGCTCTGATTAATATTGCAAGGAACAAGCGGCTTCTGGCTCCGGGCGCTGCTGACAGCGTTCTCGGAGCGACGCGTGAACATCCGTCCCATTTACCTAGGATATTTGGAGATGCGGGTTTTATCCTCAAAACAAAAATCAATGGCTTGGGGGGGGGGACACCCACAATCCTCCCTGCACCCCTGCCATCCCTCCTTCCCTTCCGAGAGGCTCAAACCGGGCATGACAGAGCGCTACCCAACACTTCATCCTCCTAGATTGCTTTCTGTGCTTTTAAATCAGCTGCCTTTGCTCTTGGAGCTTTTAGCTCTCCCTCCATTTAGGAACCTGTCCGATTTGTATTTTCTTACTTTATTTATTTGGAATTGCGACCGGTCGCTTGGCAGCGGAGGCGGCACGGACGGCAGGGCTGCAGGGGGCACTCTTAGCCTGCCCAGGAGAGGCTGCTGGGGACAGACGGCCTGGGGACAACCTGGGGACAGCCAGGGACCCCGCCGGGCACCGCCACGCCGGGCAGCAGCCCCCGGCCCGTGGAGGTGGGAGGCTTTGCAGGACGAGCCTCTCCCCTATTGTTTCACGCTCTCAAAAGCCCTGCAGCTGATGTCTCTCAGCTTGCTTCCTTCTGTGCTTGATTTTTTTTTTCCTTTTCTCAGCTGCTTTGGCAGGAGATGGTACGTGTGTTTTTACCCCCAAACAAATATTTGCGTGTTTTGAGCTTTGTCAAGGAGCTGTCTTCGTTTTTAACTCTCGCAGCGGTAGGTGTTAATGACACTGAAACAGCGAAACAAGGGAGTTGGGTGTTGGGAACAGCAGATTTGGAAGGCTTCGTACACGCGCTGCTCGGCGTTGGCAGTTCAGGAAATCCTTCCCTGGTTGTCTTTATGCTTTTTAGTATCTCAGCGTACGGATCCATGGCTTGGATGCTCACACTTGCCCTGCCCCATTGCTCGCGTTCGTACAGCCGTCGAGTGGCGACGTGGGTCCCTGGTAGCGCGGAGAGGTCTGCGAGCGCGTGCAAAATTCAACCTGATTTGTCCCCAGGTGGATGGCGTGCAGGAGTCTCGATGTGAACGAGTTTAATTTTGGAGTTCGGGGCTATCGAGTTCAAATCCCTGGGATGAGGGAAGGAGCTGAAGTCAGGAGCACTCGGGTTAGCAGCCCTGAAGGCTGGAGTCCTGCCCCTGCAAAATCAGGGTTGCAGGGTGGACGTGTGCCCACCCCGAGCCCGATGGCTTTGGGACATGTGGTGTCCCTCTGTCCCCTCCTGCTGGAGGTGCTGGCCTCTGTCGTGCCGTCGGGAGAGGTTTTTTGAGGCCTGATGGGTGTTATTTTCTTCAGAGGGAGAAATGCTCTTCAATTATAGGGGCAGCTTTTGGGCTAGGTGTGAAGATTTAGCTTTTGTGGGTGGTGTGGTTTTTTTTCGCCATTTTTGTTCTTTATTAGATTCTACTCTTATCTTCACTACCTGCAAAAATAACAAAAGACAAATGGTCCTTCGTCCTTTCCAAAGAGCCGTGCTTAGGGGAGGAGAGACAAAGGAATTGATATCCCATGAAGGCTGCTAATTTTTGCTACCAAATTGGGGGGCTTTTATGGCACGACTTTTTTCAAAAGGAACTCTCGATGTGGCAAGCTGAATTGGAGATCTGTGAAAGGCCACATTTTCACAGATTGGAGCTCTGGCAATTTCTGAAAATTGGGCTCCTTTAAAATCTCTCACACTAGATCCAACCTTCATTTGAAGTCCCAATTAACCGTTTGTTTCGTAGCATCCTCTTCCATCCTCCTTCCTGCACCAACTTTCATGAATATTACAAACAAGGCCGGTTTGCAACTGCCATATGACACTTCAAGGACACCTTTTATTTTTGCCAAAAGGGAAACGGTGAGATTTAGAAGAAGTCTTAAAGATTTCCACCCAATCTAATGCAATGTGAGACACAAATACTGCAGAGAGTCCATCTAGAGTTTGGTGCCTGACGCTTGTACCACCACAGAAGCAGTTGTTGGTGTTGCATCTCGACTTGTGTGCATTGAGGATGGTGTTTTCCTTTTGCCTTCTTTGCAAAACATACCTAAAAGTACGTAGTCATTTTTTTTTTTCAGTATAAATTCTCCTAAAATTGCAAGGAGCTTCGCTTCCAGCCCTCCTCTGCCAATTAGTCGCAGCCACCCTCACGTTGTGAGCGCTGCTCAGAGCGAGATCAGGCGTCAGAGCAGTGCCCCTAGAAGGTGTTTTATCATCTGCCTGGCCACCTCTTGTCTTTCGCCTGTAGGAAACGAATCCAAATGTGTTGTGAGAAGCTATTGAGTCTTAGAAATTATCCCCAGCTGTTAAGAGTGGACTTGAGTTGCGCGAAGAAGCAACTGAAAGGTATGCTAGAGCACGGGGGGGCTGTGGGGCGAGTTTATCTCCGTTGTGACTTCCCTGCGAAGAAGGAGGAAGAGAAGGAAGACCTTTGGGGTCTCTCCTAGTTTTTAACTACTTTGGCTGTTTTCTTTGTCTTGACAAAGACATGGCGTTATTGCATCTGGCAAAACAAGTGCCTGGGACTGATCAGGAGAAAACAGCTCCATTCCCTCTGATAGAGGGCAAAAGTGAGAACAGGCAGCGGGACAAGGCTTTGGAGTCACAGCTCCCCTAGAAGAAGAAAAATCTCTGAAGAAAGATGCGGTGGATAAACTGGCAGATATATTTTTTTTTAAAGGCAGTCTTTATGAAGTTAATTTTATAAGATGATGCCTTTCACTTCTTCTGACCTATTATAATAAAGTGTAGTTATCAGAATGGGCTTTTCATTTCCCATTATAAAGGACACGGTGGTATAATGAATCCGTCTGCCAGACATGCTTGCTGTTCACACCTTTCTCCCAGTAATGGAGTCTACATGACTGGAGACAATTTCTCCTTCCTGGACTAACGTTGCCTTGTTGAAGCTGTGGAAATCTTTGCTACTGAAAGGCAGAAGAGGGGAAAAAAGAAACAGAGCCTTCATAAACATGTGAGTTTGTTAAGCAAGTGCTGGACAGTTTTAATTAGAAAATGCAGTGTAAACACCCCTAGGATGCACAGTGCTGCAAACATTTGCCGAACAGTCTGTCAGATCATTCTCCAAGTGATGGTTTTGCTTTTAAAACCCCAGCTGTGTGCTAGAAATATCTCAAAATCCATTGCTGCTTCTTCTTGGCTGCTTAAATTTTTCTTTCCGGGCCATGCCCACGCCAGTGAGCCGGCCTGTGAGCGTGGGGGAAGCTGCAGAAAGCACAGCGAGCATCAAATCGTGGTGTAAAAGCCTGTCTGGGTCAGGCAGGGGCTGCTCGGGGGGGGTGGAGCTGGTGGTGGGGTGAAGCCCAGGAGCTGCAGAGCCCCTGCTGGAGGTCTGGTCTGGAGGAGGTGGCTCGGCGATCCCCAGGAACCCCGGGTGCAACACTTTTCCTCTTCTTTCTGCCACCCTCCCACGTCGGCAGGCCAAATCACCTGCTCAGCTCCTCGCTGGCTGCTGAGAGCGATGCCCCCAGCGTGTTCTGTGCCCTCCTGGGGACAGCTGGTTAAAGCACAGCACGGGTCCCTCTCTGCTCTGCCGCAGCTGGAAGCTCCCCCCGGCACCCTGAGCCGAGGTAAGGGGGTGTGTGCGCACAAACGACTGCAATTCACAGGACTGTAAAACTTCCCGTTTATTATGCCCTTAGCCCTTTAAAGCTGAAACAAAATTAAGTCAGCGTGGATAAGATGATGGGATTGTGATCTGAGGGGCAGAGGGAGGCAGTTGCTAGCTGTGCAGGCGTTGGGCACGCTGGTCTGGGCACACTCAGGCAGGACGTGGAGCAGATCATCGAGCCCTTTTTGAGAAAGGCTGCTGGAAGCCGCTGCTGGGTTCGTGCCCTGTTCCTCTGGGCTACATCCACCAGCAGATTAAGCTGCGTTTCTGAATCACTTCATCAAGACGGTCCAACTGTCAGGCTGCAGCTAGACCCGGCTGAAGGACTTGTATTTTGGAGAAGGAGAGGGGGCTGGCTGTTTGGGTGATGAGCAAAATGCCTCTTGTCCTACCCCTGTGTGGTTACTGGTGTAAAGCCAGCGGTTTCAGCTCCCCCACCAGCAAATACAGAGATGTTCCCTGGAGGAGATGCAGCCCTTTTCCCCGGGAGGATGCTTCTGCCCGGGGAGGAGCCTCCTGCTCTCCTCCACAGCCTGGTGGGCCAGCCAAATCCCTTGTTGCTCAGTGCGGGCAGATTAACAAGCCCCTGTGCTAGAGCAAAAGCAGGGAAGAGAGGCTCATCCCGTGGGCGAGGAGCCTTGCTCAATTTTTTTGTTCGTTATCCAGGCCAGCACCGATCACTCACTTCACTACCTCCGTGGATTGGGGTTTAGGTGCCTCGGAGAAATGGACACTAAGAGGGGGAGTAAGGCATTAAAACAAGTGCTGGGATGTACCCATAGCAGGGCAGGGCCGTGCCAGAGGATATTTGTGCTCAGCAGAGCTCCGGCTGCTCCACGGTCTTTGCAGCCATCAGGTCGAACTGGGTCAAACCCAGCCAGCAGCACCCTGCACCCTAGGCAAAGTCACCAAGCTCCTGCTCCATCTTTTGACTCGTCTGAGGCTGCAGACGGCTCCTGGGCAGCGTTGCTGGTGGTAGCTCATGTCAGAGAGCCCGTGTAGGTGCGTGCGCGCGCCCTGGTGTCCGCAGCGTGCAGGTGGATTCATGTGCCAACAGCGCTTGTAGCCCATTTTGGCTTATCTCCGGGGGATTAAAAACCCACCTGCTGTTGGTTCCCGTTTCAAAGGTGGCTTTCCAAAAACACGTTGCAAATCTAGGCCTGGAGGCGCGTATCGGAGGAGCACCGGTGAGCCAGTTTGGGACCGAGTCCTTGGGAGATGTAAACAGAAGGGGCTTCTGATGCTGCACCGCTTCGTGTTAATGCGGGGTTTCAGCTCTGTAATTAGGATGTGGGGTCTCTGCGCGGGCTGAGGGCTGAGCATTTGGGGCTGCAGAAAGCTGCTCTGGGATTGATGCCTTCAACCCCAGTGCTCCTGCTGCAGCTTGGCCCCGCTCACCCACTGAAGGTCTACAAGTGTGCTTCGAAGGCACTTGCAAAATTTTTGTCTTTGCTGGGTGCCTTTCCCTCGGTGCTGTCAGGAAGCAGCTTGGTTCCTAGCTGGGAGCTAGCTCCTCTTCTTCTTCCAGAAAGGGTGGCCCCAAAAGTCTGCATCCAGCCCTGGTGGCTGCTGCCCCAAATAATCCATGCTCCTGGAACATCTGGGGTGTGGGTGTCCTTGCCCCCCCCCCCCGCAGCCTGACCCAGCTCACGGCACCCAGGGTTTTCTCCGCCAGGCAGGGATGTGCTGGGCTGGTTTATTTCTCTTCCTGTCTTGAAAAGCATAAATTAAACTTTTGAGGGAGATGGGGGTCCTTCTTCGAGACCCTTCCTTACGCCTTGGGAACCCAGGCGCAGCGATGTCGAGCAGAGCCCAGACGTGGAGCTGGCCGCTTTAATTCGGCTCCGCAAAATGAGCCGTGGGGCGGGGGAGAGCGAAATAGGTTTTTGGTGCTGTTTTCCAGTTTGAATCATAAAGGTGTTTAACATAGATAAGGAAATGTTTAACTCTGTGTTATCTTGACAGGGCTGCTTTAAAAGGTGGATCTTCCCAAGAGCAGAAGGAAGATTTTTTTTCAGTACATCTCTTTCCCTGCCTTGAATATTCATTGCAATATTTGATTTATTTTTTTTTCCCCACCTCTTCTGCACTCCGCGTGTCCCCTGCCCACAGGTCCCCTTTTTGCTCACCTGAAACCTCTGCCGAGGAGCTCTCGGCTGCCTGCTTTTGCTCAGGCCGCCCGTCCGACACAAATTAAGGAGTTTTTAGGCCGCTTCCTTCCGCGGGAGCGCCTCTCGCCCAGGCGCCGAGCCTCCCGGGGGAGCTCAGTGAGTTTCACACAGGCTCCTCGGCGGGGAAGGGCTTGGGGAGGTGAGGAGAGGTGGGGAAGGGGCCGCTGCTGAGGTGTCTCAGTCGGACTTGACTCTGGGATTCTGCGTCGGGGTCGTTGCCAGCTTTCTGTGCCGAGTGGGGCTGGCACACGTGCGTGCGCTTCTGCTCCTCGATGGGAAAGGAGCAACAACTCCGACGGAAAGGCTGGCTGCTGGCTGCTGCAGTGTGAGTGTTAGGAAGTCTCCTTTTGTCTGAATTGCTCTGAGCGCTGCATGTGTGCCTGTATATAAGGAAGGGAAAACGTGTGGGGTTTTTGTCTTAGGGTTTTTTGTCTTAGGCTGTAGCCTGATCTCGTTCTCCTCGTGCGTTGCCCCTTGGCCGGTCAGGCTGGGGGCTCGCGGGACCTGCCCCGTTGGAATGACCTGGACTAACTCTGACTCTTGCCTCAGTTTTTCACCCAAGGAGCCATCCAGCTGATGATTTCCTTCGTCTTAAAATCCTTCCCCATCGCATTCCTCAGCCAGACGTTGACATTGACCTGCCCACCTCCCCGCCTCTCGCCGGCGCCTGTGTGTGGGTATTTCTCAGTCTCGCTTCCCGCGAAGGTCCTGAATGAGCCTCTAATGAATCACAGTTTGCTGCTCGGGGTGACACCGTGTCCTTTATTTGCATCTCTATTTGCATTATCTTCTTCTTTAACGTCAAGCCCGCTGCAGCATTTCTACCTCCTCCAATCTAGTGGGGTTGAAGCCTTTGGGATGTGGCTGTGATCGGTCTCCTGCCCTGCCCGGGCGGACCCCAAAGGTTTCCTGTGCCCCGGCGTTTGCACCGCGTTGGCTTCTGCTGCTCGTGGCACCGAGAGCATTTCTCTGTGCATCTTGCTTTCCCCAAAGAAGCCAAGCGAAGGCACAGCACGCTGACCATCTGTCTTCTTCCCTCCTCCCCCAGCTGCAGCTGAGCCAGCTGACCACTCCAGGCATCTGGCAGGGAAGAGGAGAGATCTTAAACGTGAGAACCTGGTACCGGGAGGCGTAGGAAGCTCCTGGGGAGCTTTGCAGGGATGTGGTGCTACGGGACTGACCCTTTTTGAGGCAGCAGGAGTGCTCGGAAGGAACCCTCGCACGGAGCGCTTTTTCAGACCGAGGTTTTTTGGGCCCCTGGGAAGGTGATCTCCTGGCTTCTTAACGGAGGTGGTGGGGACATGTTGGGCTGTTCCCCTCACGGGTGGCCTCCTGGGACCAGCTGGGAGAGGCCCGGAGGCCAGCCTTGATCCCTTCCAGCCCCAAAACACCTTCCCGTGGAGCCGTGCTCTTCGACGTTTCGGGTCCTGCCTTTCCGAGAGCGCTGACCTCAGCACCTCCAGCATTTGCACCGAAACTCACCCCACAAATTCAGCAGCTGCCTGGGCTGCTCGGCCCCTCTTTGCCTCTCTCCACCCCAGCTCTGCCTCTTCCCCTCCTTCGAGCCCGCTCTCCCGGCATCGCCGTGCGAGCGGCTGAAGGGTTAAAGGAGTTCAGGGGCGAGGGGGGGGGTGGAGGCGAGGTATTTCAGATGCTCATTACTCACTGCCAGCTTCCCCCAAAATCATATTAATTTCACGCTGTCACGCAGGACTGCGCTGTCTCTCTCGTCAGCATCCAGGAGGGTGGCGGGGGGGCAGCGCCCATCTCCCCCCGCGCACCGCGGCTGCAATTTGGGAGCTCAGCAGCAGGCTCCCTCCTCGCCGCCCCAGCAGGGCCGGGCTCCGGCCACCCGCCCGCCGCGCACCCGGGGGCCTGGGGGTGCTTCTGCATCCGCTGGATCATTTTCCAGCCCGCCGCTCGTGCAAAAACCCCATGAAATGAGGGCCGCCGCAGCGAGGGGAGGGAGCTGCCGTCCTGCCCTACCTGCGGGCGGAGGGGGTGCTGCTGAGAAGTTGCTCTTTAACCACTTGCCTCTTTTTTGGTTTTCCCCCATTTTTTTTAATTTAACGCAAGCAAGTGCAGCCCGGCTCTCCCCGTCAGGACCGCATCCATCGCCTCCTCTCTTGTTTCCCCCCCATTTCTGCAGTACGTTTGGCTGTTTGCTCGCTGCATCTGCCGGCGCCGTCACCTCTGCGGGGACTTCTTGCTGTCACACGAGGTAGGGCTGGGGCTCTGACAGCTCCCTCGCAGGCTCCACGCTCCCCAGGCCCCTCGTGGCTGGCAGCTCTCCCCCCGCTGCCCCTCTCTAGCTGCAGGATTTCTGCACCACCCCCAGTGATTTGTGGTGTTGCCATCCCTAGAAGGTGTCTCAGCTCTTGGCCAGCCGTGCTCTTGTGTTGTATTTTTGGAGGGTTCAGGCTGTAAGGACCACCCCCTCACTTCTCTCTCACCGTGTCCCCTGTGGCTGCACTTTTTTTTACAGCACTCGGGGCGATGCAGCCCCATCCGAGGAGCGGCACAGCTCGCGTTTCCCTGTGTTTGCAGAGCAGGAGGCGCGTTAAGGGGAACAGCTCTGCCTCCCCCGGGTGGGGAGCTACCTGCAGGTGCGGGAGGAAGGATCCCATGAGCCTGCAGAGCCCCGCTCTCACAAGCTGTTTTCCTAAGGAAACAGTTTTCCTGAGGAATCAGGGCTCTCCATCTGCCTGCGTAAATTTCTAACCCCCAGGTTGAAAGCTGAGAGGAGGGCTCAGGGGTGCTGGCTTCCTACAGGCAACACCAAGCTCAGCAGCTGGCTGGGAGATGGACTGCAGGCTGCCGGTGCTGCGTGTTCTCAGAGCTCTCTAATATTTATTTAACAGCGCAGAGAGGATGAACCCAAAGAACTTCATTCTTTTAATCGCCCCCTGAGCATCCAGCTCGTGCTTTCCCAGCTCAGATTCCTTTTTGAGGTCCCATCTTCTGACGGGAACAGAAACAGGCTCTTTCTGCGCGGCCACCTCCATGGTCCCGGCGGTGCAGCGTTTTCCTCGCCTTCCTGCCGACCTCAGGAGCAGTGAGTGCCCGCAGGAAAGCTCTCCAAACCTCCGTGTGTGAGGCTAAAGCAGCGTGCGTAGCAGCCAGCTGTCGTCAGACGCAGGGTACGTGGCACGGGGACGCTTCTCAGCAGCCTCTTTTCCTCTTCCCCGTATCGGGGAGCTTCCACTTGATGCGGCCGCGTGGGAGCCCTTCCCTCGCCTGCCCTGCTGCTCCTTGCAGGTCCCGGGGTTTGTAGGGCCGCGTGTTCGGTCCTCCCGCAGACATCAGGCATCTGTCAGGGAAATGGCTTTCTCCGGCGCTCGGCTGGAAGGTGCCAGCCCCTTTCCATCTCGCTGCCTGCTGGCGATTTGCAGCGAGAGCTGCGCCTTGCTTCTTCTCCGGGGGATACGGGAGGGATGTTTACCACTTGGGGCTTGTGTGCGTAGAGGATTCCGTCAGAAACACCACCAGAGTATTTTGTTTGAGCGAAACATTTAAGATTACGTTTTTCAAATATTTTTCTCTCTTCCCCAGGAAGAGAGGTCTATGAGCAAGAAGCCCTCAGCGTTAAGTTGCTGTGAGACTGGGGCAAATAGATGGCCAGGGAAGGGGGAGACCAAACTTGATACCCCCAGCACTGGGGAGGGCTTCAGGTTTTGTGGAGCCCAGCTGCCAGAGCAGGCGCTCAGCATCCTCCACATCCCTTTATGAAATCCCTGAGGCAGGTTCACCACTGCTGCTGTTTGCCTACCCACAGGGTGAGACGCTGGGCGAGGAAGGCGCAGGGAGGCACGTCCCTGCCTCTGCCCTCAAAAGCTGGCCCGAGACCCCAAGACAAGGCTAACGGGGTGCGTGTGTCCTCAGGGCAGTGCTGGGGAGCGTGGGCTTGCGCCGTTAAATTGCAGTTAGCACAGCACAGCCCTGCTCAAAGAGTGGTGCTCTTCCACTTCTGTAACACCAAGGCGTGATTAAGGAAGCAAGGAAGGCAGAAACATTGTGAGTCCCGTAACGGCTCAGGTGATGCTGGCAGCGTGCGGTCGTTGTCCTTCCTTCCCTTCCGTCCTCTGAGGCTTTCCCAAGCGACCTGTGAAGGTGTCGCGCCGCGTGAAGTCACCTCTGAGCTCCAGCAGGAGCTCGGGGAGCTGCAGGTAGGGAACGGGCAGCCAAAGGACGGAAACTGAGCACGGGGAGCAGCCCCGGCTCCGGTTTGGGGGCAGGATGCAGGAACTGGAGCATCATCAGGGTCGATATGGTACATCTGGAAATATTCCTCTGTTCCCAGTGCATCCAGCAGTGACACAATCTAACGTTTGACCAGGACGGTGCTGGACAGTGGCGGTGCCCCTGCTGAGCCCTGTGCCTGTTCCGACTGCTGCGTCTCCTCCTGGCCCCTGGCAGGTGTAGGACGTGGGTAGGGAAAGCTTCCAGGACTGTCCCGTGCTCAGGAGATCTCACCATCCTCGTGGTGTTTGAGTCACCAGAACAGCAGCACTTCACTCAAGCTTCCACATGCATTTGCATGCATTTGATCTTCCCTACGTGTTTCTCGGTTCTCCTGGTGAAAATAATTAATCTGGTTATTTCTCGAAGTCATCCTGCGGCTTCGCAGGGCCGGGACTTAAATAAGGATTCTCTTTAAAGCAGAGCCATGTTAAAATAGCTGCCTGCCTATAAATATCTTAGTGCTTCTATATTTATTCTCCTTCAGCCCGGTGCAGGAGGCTCTGGAGTCAAAGCCGAGATGTTTTTGGCTGTCGGTGCAGCCATTTCGCCTGGGCTCCTACAGCAAAGCTCCTTTCTCCACCGGATGCCCTTTTGGGGGCCACGAGGCACGGCTGCATCTCCCTCCTCTTTTTTACTGCTCTGCCAGTTGCCTGAATTTCCTCTTCTGTCTTTAAAACGAGCTGACTCACGAGGATCCGAGAGGAAAGGAGATTTGTGCCAGGCCCTCCTGCGAGCACTATTTTTAGCGTAACTCCTTTGTGACCGCAGCTGCGCTCTGATCGGGATTTTCAAAGGAGCCCAGGAGAGATAAATCCCCAAATCTCGGCGCTGTTCGAGCTGCGGGTTCCTTTGAAATCCTGACCTGCTGGTGATCCCTGGGGGGACGTGGGGGCTCCTAAGCCCTGGTCTTGCAAGGTGCTGCCCGCAGGAGAAGCGTGGCTGAGAGCTGGAGCTCGACAAAATGCTCTGCGAGCGCCGAGGCTCCCACTGAGGTCGGTGGGAGGATTTAGGTTTCCTGGGGTTTGGGATATAGGGGTCACGGCTGTGCTTGTACATCTCAGTGGGAGTGACCGTGGGAGCTGGCGGCAGGAGCCGTGGGGTGTCCCAGGGGGTCCTGGCACGGCGCTGGGAGGTGGCGGGGACAGGAGGCCGGCAGGGCTCGAGAGAAGTCCTCTTGCAGTGGTCCTGGTGGATGCGGTCTTCTCTCCACTGAATGTTTTGCCCCAAAAACAAATAAAAAAGCAGCAGTAGGGGTAAGAAAGCCCCCAGGCAGATGAAATCACGGCATGTGAGGGTGACGGCCTTCCAAAAACCTTGACTCTCTCCCAGAGTTTAGTGCAAGTCCAACAGTGGTGTCCTACCTATGGCTTCCTAAAGCTGATGCCATTCCCCATCCTGCACCATTCCCCGTGCCTGCGGTGGCTTGGCAATTTCGAGCGCTGAGACGTAGTTAGAGCAGCAACAGCAACAGATTTCCTTCTGAAACGAAGCTAATGAGTCAGAGGAGCCTTTAAAGCATGAAAACGAGCGCGGATAATGCACAGGTGTCTTCCCAGGGAGGTGTAAGCATGCTGGGTAAGTCCCGGGCACTTTTCTTTGATCTCACCAACTCTAAAATAGATGTGTAATAATAGGTAGATTAAAAAAATTCTCCAGGTGCGTGGTACTCCCTGTGGCACACGCCCCTCCATCAGCGGGGCTGAGACAGAGCAGGGCAGCACGCCGCGGGACGTGGAGCTGCAGAAGAGAAGAGCTCACGCTTCTAGGTACGGCCAGCAGGACCAGGGGGACAAATTTGGGATCGCCACATCCCGTCCTCCTGTCGAGAGGTGCACGAGGGCTGGGCACGGCTTTGGAGAGCCAGGACCCGGCCCCTGGTTTTCTGCCTGCCCCTTGCGGAGGTGTTGGCTTCTCCTGCACAGCCCCCGGTGCTCCCTGATGGTTTTTTGGCCCCGTTGCCCGCTTGGATTACTCTGTAGGGTCCAGCCCTGTAGGGCTAAATCTCGGCGCCAGCCCTGCCGTAGCAACTGGACCTGCCTGCGTCCGCCGTCCTCCGGCTGCGGCCGGGAAGCTGTTGGAAATAATCGTTCTTCAGGGGGAGAGGGAGGACGAGGAGAGGCTGCGAGACAATGCGACCCCGTTTCCCCGAGCACAGCAAATCCCTGCCGACCCGGGAAGGGAGCTGCAAGCCCCTGGGACCGTCAGCCCTGGAGCAAATCCCTTTAAGGAAGCGAATCGGCGGCGCAAGGCGAGGATTAGACGTGACAAAACGAGGAAACCAAACCTGGTTCTAGCACCTGTTCAGAAACGGCTGGAGTGGAGGGATATTAAAATTTTAAAACCCGCCGCTGTGCTGGTGATGGGGGATTTAAAAAATAATAATTACCGGCCTTTTTTTTTTCCCCTTTTTCACTTGGTTTTCAGAATTGGTTTCTTTCTGTTTAGCATGCAGCCTAATTGCGTAATTACACGATAGACTGGAGTAGAATTTAGCGCGTGTAATACCAGTTATAAAGAAGAGCCCTAATTATGTATATCTTCTCAGGTAAATAATACATCAGGGGCATGGAGTGGCCTAATTACTGTTCTGAAAACCTGCCTAATGACTAATTTACTTGGAATTTCAGAAAGCTTTTGATAAGGTCCCTCACAAGCAACTGTTAAGGAAAATAAATCGAGGAGGGGTGAAATGTTTTGCTCTGGTTTGAAGCAAGCAGTTTAGGCGAGGGGGAAGCAGCTTCGGGGGGGAGAGGGAAGGGCCCGAGGCTGCCTCCTTTGCGAGGCTTTGAGGGAGGCTGCGAGGGCGGAGAGGCTTCCCTGGAAAATCAGGACCTTGGCAAGAGCCTCATGCGTAAATCCACCGCTCCTTGGAAGAGCTCCTTGGAAGAAGCGCATCTGTGTCCTCCTAGTCGCCGGCACTGGGAGTAGTTGTGGGTTTTTTTGAAGTTCTGGGCCCAAATTTGACGCATCCAGAAAGAGATGAACTTTGGTTTTGCCCATGTAGAAGAGGTGGGGAGCGAGGGCAATGCGGCACCCCGGGCAGGTTGCCCAGCGGTGAGGCTGAGGGGGCGCAGGCTGGGGGACCTCAGGGGCTCCCTTGGAGCTGGGAGCACGGTGGCACGGAGCTGAGGGCTACTGGCAACCCAACGAGTGTGGGAAGGCACATCGGGACGGCATGGCAATGAAACCTCCACCGGCAGCACGCCCAAACGGGTCCCAAGCGAGAGGAGAGGAAGGCGAGGGACGGCAACCCGCTGGCACCAGCAGTAGGAGAAAGAGGATTTGAAGTGACAGCCAGAAAAGGGAGCCATCGGCCAGCCAGAGACTTGCAGGTGGAAAAGAAGGGGGAGCAAAGTCCCGAGGAAGCTTTCAGAGGAGCCCTGAGCCAGCAGGGTGATGGGGATGAAGGAGGAGAAGGGCTCGGAGAGGAGAGGTGAGGACAGCCCGGCACAGGCAGCGAGGGAGAGGAGCCAGGCTGGTGTGGTGGCTGGAGTGGGGAGTCTGGAGCATGGTGTGGGGCAAGGACATGGGAACGCTCTGCTCCCAGAGCACAACACCCTGACCGCTGGCAATCTACCAGGTTTGTTTATTTATTTATTCATTTATTTCTCAAGTACTTGCCGGCACGGCATCATTTTATTCTGCCCCGTGAAGCCAGGTCCAACGGGCTGCGTGCCCACCTCTTCCCAAAATTCAGTTAAAAATCATCTGCAAGTGCCTTCGTCGCATTTATCCCAACCGTTCACCCCAATCGCCGGATCTTGGGGCTCTTCTTCAGGCACACCTCTTGGCATCTCCTCGCTCCCTGGGGAGCTGCGGGGCTTCCCAAGGTGGCAGGGACAGCCAGGGCTGGGCACCGCTGCCCCCCGCCCTACAATCCCCCCTCCCACTTTGCTTTCGAGTCCTCTCTGCGTATTTCCAACTGGAGGAGCCAAAGCGGAAGGAGGGAGGGAATTAGCACGAGAGGTCCCCGCTGCCGAGCGGCGGAGATAAAGCGCGAGGGATCTTCGTGCCCAGCTGACATGCTAATTGGCTTTCCTCCCTAGCAAACTTCGCGAGCGATGCTCTTGGAGGCGGCGAGACAAACAGTTGCTGCGGCAGGTGCGCTGGAAGCGCCGTCTGGAGGTAATTAGGCAGGCGCAAGAGAGAGCACCCGGAGAAATGGGGTAGTGCCGCTCGGCCCGGGGAGGCTCGGCCCACCGCATCCCTCCCTGTCCTGGGCATCGCTGGTTTCCAAAAGCCTGGGTCAGTCCCAGCCTCGTTCACGGGGCACGAGGTGGAAATGTGGCTGGTGGTAATTTCCTGCAAGCTTGGTGAGAATAAAGCCTAGGAAAAGGGGAAGGACAAGCTGCTGTTTGTGCTGGAGTGGCACAAAGGTGAAAAATTCCCCTGTGGCACATCAGAGAGTGTCTGCATGGGATGGGGAGGGGACAGCCACCAGGCTGGACCCCAAATGTCCCGTCTCTGTGACCCACGGAGGCTGGTGGCACGCTGCTCTTGGTGGCCCGGCCTTCTGCAGCTCACCCTTCTGCGGTGCTCCCAGCTCTTCTGCTGCTTCTGCCACGGGGCTTTTGCTTCATCTCACTCCAAATTCTCGCTTTCGTGTTGCTCCGTCTCTGTTTTAAATCCCAAAGGTCGCTGTTTCCGTGGAGGGACTGAGGCGGTGCGTGTCTGCGTGAGGTCGGTAAGCAGCAGCCGGGGCTTTGCAGCTGCTGAGCTGGAAGGGTGGGAAAGGTTTGGCTTTCCCGGGGTCCGCGCCATCCTGCCACCACCCAGCGGTGCAGGATGGGGACAAGCGTGAGCCGTGCCCGTGTCAGGCTGCAACCAGGAGGCGCTTGGATGTGCGTGGGAGCTTGGGTCTCTCTGAAATCTCGCCCGCGGCAGCAGCTCTGCCCCTGGGCCTGCTGCATCCACCTGCAGGAGGTGGGGATCGCTTTGCTTCGTGTCCGGCTGTCCCTAGGAGTGGAGAAGAACAGGAATTAGGTAAGGCAAAACCCCGTTTTTGCTGCAGCAAGCGGACCAGGAGGCCTCCAACTACAGATGATGCTTGTGGGCAGCGAGGAGAGGATGGTGAAAAATTAAACAAAAAAAAAAAAAAATGGTGATCCGTGCAGGAAGGAACAAGGAGCACCCGTGGCTGCCTTCCTCCCGTGCCCTGTGCGGTTTTCGGAGAGGTTTGGAAGGCAGTTTGGTGACCCAGCACACCTCCAGCTAGACCAGGGAGCTGAGGACGGAGCTGCTGTGGGAGAGGAAGTCTGGGGTGTGCGGGTCCAGGCTTCAGCCCTGCCGCCCCCTTCTGTCCCCTTCTCTGTCCCCTTTTCTGCGCCGGGGTGGTGGCAGCGGCAGCGCCGCGCTCGCTGCAGCGTGCCGGGAGGCTCCGCGCCCTCCTCGCCCTCCTGCGCCTTCATCTGTTAATGCTCAGAGGTTACCGAGGAGACGTTATTGATGATGATGATGATAATGGTAGCAGGGGAGATAGGTGGCAGATTAATTCCTGAACTCTCTAACAGGATTTAAGCTAACAAGAGAGGAGGGCTTCTTTTTTTTTTCTCTCCCTCTCTCCTTTCCCTTCCTCCTTTCAGATATTTCCTGCGCCGGGGATAACAACGCCGAGGAGTGTTAAATTGGCTCTGAATGTCCACCCCTGGCTGTCCACATTCTTGTAACGATTTCATTAGCTTGAATTATCCACGTTATTTTCTTGTAATGGGATTAGCCGTAGTGGAGTCAGCCCAAGTCCTGGAGCGGGAGGCGGGAGGGCCCTTCCGCTGCGTATTTCATTAACTCCCTCCTGCAGGGGGTGGAACTGGCCGCGGCTCAGCCCAGGGGCAAAACCATTTGGCAGGGTCCTGCCTTCCAAAAGGAGGAAGAAAGAAAAAGGACCATTATTATATCTCCCTTTTTTTTTTTTTTTCCTTTCCCCCGTAATCAGTAAATCGGCGCGGAAGCAAAGACTGGCAGGGAAGTAATTTGGTGGGGGAGGGAAGGTCCTTTTTGGGGATGAAAAAAGAAGAAGAAAAAAAAAAAAGGAAAATTAGGATGACCATTGCGAAGAGATTGCTTGAATTCTGCGGGGCTGAAGCGTGGCTGTGGCCTGCCACAAGGATTGAGGTGGCACGGGCTGGGAAGGGGAGGACTTTGGTCTTGTTTGGCCCCACGTCCCCTGCTTGGAGCTGTTAGTGCTGAGCAGGAACCTCCCAGCTCACCCCCTCGAGCTTCGTCCAGGGCTGCAGCAGCCACGAGGAGGGATTTAGGCGGTGGCAGGGCTCTGGGGATGGGAAGTCATCAGTGAGAGAGGAGGAGGTGGTGGCAGTAGGTGGCAATCCGTGAGAAGGCTGGTGGCCTTGCTGGAGGTTTTCGGGACCGACTTTCCACTGTTATCATTGGTATTGTGGTGGTTTTTTTCCCCCCGATTTAGGATTATCCTGGGCAGTGGGACATCTGTTGGCGTTTGGAGAAACGTAAGGCTGATCTATTTGCTTTTCAGGAGGGGCTGCCCTTCGGGGAGCGGGCAGCAGCTGGCTTTTCCAGCCACGTGCGTGGATTCGTGGTGCCAGAACTTCGCAACCGGCCTTTGATCGGGTGCTCAGGGCACACCGAGACCAAGCAGGCTGCAGGTGGCTTCTGTCCGGGACTTGAAAATAATGGTCAGGACCTGGCCTGTCCTACGGAGCTTGCAGTTTGAGTGCTTCTTCTTAAGGCAGGGAATGGCAGGAGGTGAAGAGGGCCAGGAGCAGAGGCTGAGCAGAAGGGGTCAGCAGGTATCACGTTGGCTCCACCAGCACGCGTCTGCTTCATTTTCTCGTGGACGTCCTCGTGGATTTGGGTCTGGAGGAGCGTGGAGTACAAAACGGGGCAGGCACGGAGCTGGAAAGCTGTGTGCTTAGTGTGGGGTACCCGTGTGTGGCGGACAGGACGCCTTCCGGCTGGGCTTGTGTTCAGGCAGATGTGTGGTTCCTGCGAGGCGAGGCACTGCCGAGCTGCACAGCGCGTGCGTGAGCAGCTCCAGGAGCTGCCCAGGCTGCTGGGGCCGGACCCAGGCACGGGGGGAGAAAGAAGATTCGGGGGGAGCTCGTGGCAGGACAGCAGCCGTGGGCGCGGAGGGAGCTGCCGGCTCTCGGCTCGCCGCTGGTGTCGGCAGAGCGGGGGAGGAGGTTTCCAGAAAACACTTGTATTCCCCGGTCCTCCATCCTCCAGGTGCTTGGCCGCGATGCTGAGGGACGCCCGAGCACCTCCCGGCAAGCAGGCGAAGCCAAGTGAGCAGCGTGTTGTCTACCGGGCTGCGGCGCGCTCTGCTCAACAGCAACAGAGCGTCCTATAATTAGCAGGCAAAGGACTCGCCTCCCAGCTGGCCTGTGCCAGAAGGATATAATTACAATCCCAAGGAGCGATGGTCCTCTGACCCGCGGCCAGCTCGCGGCTCGCATCCCGCGGCACGGAGGAGAAATCTCCTTCTCCTCCCTCCGCTCAGCCGGCGAGGCGAGGGGGCAGCACCGCAGAAGCTGCGGGCGAGCTGCCGGAGCGCCAGGACGAGCGGTGGGTGCCCAGCAGCGCTGCGCGGAGGTGCTCGATGCCACCTGGCACCGGCGATGAGGGATGCCAGGGGATGTCCCTGCTGGCACCTCGGGGAGCTTCTCGCCTCGCTCTTGGGTTTGGGGCCGGTGACGGGCCGAGGGAGGTTGTGGCTGCCGTTATTCTGTGCCCGCGTGGGTGGTTGCTCAGCCAGGGCCAACGCAGGCTTTTGCTGGTTTCCCTTTCTCCCTGCGTAACCCTGGATCAGCACGAGGCGAAGCTTCTCGCTGAGGAAACCTCTCAGTTTGCGCGTTTGTTCGGGGCTGTCAGCCCTGCCAGCCAGCAGCGTGCTGCCAAGCCGGGGACGGCGAGCGCGGCCGTCAGGATGGATCTCACCAGCCTGGCTGGCGAGCCGCCTGCGCTGTGCGGGGAGGGCAAAGCCAGGAGAGCCAAATCCTGCAAACCCAGCCACGCTTGTGCCTCCGCTCTGCTTCCCACCGGGAGCCTGACCCACGCTTTCCGTCGCCCACCGCCGGTGGGTGAGTTCCCCCCTCCTGTGCGAGCAGCGCTGCCCGACGCCGAGCGGTGCCGTGGCTGGGATTTATTTCCAAAACGCTTTTCTCCGATGCCTCGGTGAGGCAGCAAGGAGGTGGCAAAATGGCTGCGTGCACGGTGGGTCGCTGGGTGCTCTGCAGACCTGCTGCCTCCTTGGCAAAGGGCTTGCTCTTTGCTTTTGCCTCCCAGACCGAGTTTGTTAATCGTGAGCAGCGCCGTGGAGGTAAAACGCGGTGCCTTTGTTTTTACCTTGGCTCTAGGAAGGCACGCTCGCTGCGGGTGGACTCGGAGCAGCCTGGTGTGATGCCACCTGAGGTGTTCTGCCAGAAACCAGCGCCAGGGATGGGGGTCTGCCCGGGGCGGGATTGAGCAGAGGGGAGGCTGAAGCCTCCTGCAGAGGTGGGCTCGCTGACTCGGGAAGGGCTTTGCGCCTGCAAGCGCTTGTGCCACGGCTGAGCCCTGGCACTGCTGCAGGGGCTCTGGAGCTCCCCAGCTTTCATCCAGGTGGGCAGAGATGCTGAAATCTCATCATAACTCTGACGTGCAGCAGGACGGGCGATGCCTGAGTGGCCGATCGGAGCTTTCTGTCCAGACTGGTTGTGGTCTCAGCCAGGACCCTCCTCTGACCTCCGCAGCTCCAAGCTCAGCTCCTGGTGGTGAGCATCCGTGTCCCAAGAGGGTCCGTGGCCGCTCAGGGTTTCACACACTCTCACTCCGGCTCCTGGGACTGCCCTGTAAAGCCTGGTGCAGGGGTTGAGGAGCCTGGCCCGGGGCCATGCGCTGCGCCAGCAGCGGGGTCTGGTGCCAGCGCCGGCTGATCGCCGTCCAGTTCCCCACGGAGAGAGGAGAGGCATCAGCTCCGAGGGGAAACCCGGCTCCTGGGGCGCCTGCTGCGTTTGCACACAGGTCTCTGCATGCCGGTGGGTTTGCAAACATCGCAGTCACGTTCTGGAAGGGGAAGGAGGCAACAACAAGGGGTCCGAGCTGCTGGGAGCCCACCCTCCTCCGTAGCCGTCCCCCCCCGGGTGTTAAAGCAGCTCGGTGGGATCTCAGCGGTGAGCCGCGTTTCCAGCAGCTGGCTCGCCAGCCTGCCTAAAAGCTCCTTTCCTCCCTGTCACCTCGCTCGGATGGGCTGCGTCCCTGTCCCTTCCTCTAGCCCCGCTCCTGCGGGTTTTTGGGGCCGTCCCCGAGCTCGCGGGCTGCAGCATCGGTGTCCCCCCAGTACGAGGAGCCTGGCACTGCGGGGGGTAATTGGGCTCCCCCCCCCCCCCGCCTCTGCCTCTCTTCCCCCGCACAAATCTGGAGGAAATAATTGGAAAAGAGAGGTGTGAGCCTCTGCCTTGCGCTGGAGAGGAGAACATTAAAGGCCCGGGCTCTCCACTTCATTCACAGCTCCTTGGATGGTAATTGCTGTGTTGTGCTTTCTAATTAGCGCCGCAGTGGGGGGGTGTTTTACTCCTCAGCCCCGGTGGGGTCAGCCCTGTCCCTCTGCTTTCCTTCCCCCTGCTGAACATTGTGCTGTGGTCCCCTACAACAGCCCCAGCCCTCTTTGGCCCTGCTGGGCCTTCTCCCCCAGCCCCGAGGAGGTGCCGCTCCGGGCTGGGTCCCCGCTGTCATCTTCTTGGTGGCCGAGGCCGCTGTGTGTCCCCAGGGCTCCCCCGCTGCGCCCCGTAGGGTCCCAAACTGCCCTGCTCCCATCCCCAGGGGTTGTCCCAGCTGTCCCCTGTTTGCCCATCCCGTGCCTCGGGTCTCGGTGTGGTTTCAAAGGGAGACTCTCAATTAAGAGTCCTTCGGCAAACATTGTGCTCCCCGCAGGCGATGCCCATGACACAGGTCGTGTTTTCCGTGGTGCCATGGGTTGGAGCACCATCACTCTCATTTCTACCTCCGTTTTAAACCCCTTTGGGCCGGGATCTCCCTCGTCAGCCCTCCCTCTAACCCACCCAGGGCTCTCAGCTCCCGCAGAGACGCGGCGACGAGAGGAGCCATCCGCGGAGCTCCGGTGCCCGGGAGCATCCTCCTCGTGCAGGAACCCGAGCCCCTCCGCTGGCCGAGGCCGCGCCGCGTGGGTTTGTTGGTTTGTTGGTTTGTTGGTTTGTTTGCCCAGCTCTAGCTCGGAGGGGGCAGGAGGGAGGCAGAGCGCTGGAAGCGCCGAGGAGGAGGCGTGCGGATTCATTTGGAGGCTTCATAATGGTACATTTACACACCGCCTTGCCGGAGGAAATTGGGTGGATGAATGCCTGGTCATGCCGCCGGTGCAGCAGGTTAACTCCCAGGATTTAGCTTATATCATTTCACGAGAGCATTTACGGCCTTTACTGTGTTTATTCCCAGGTGCTCTTTGGCACTGCTGCATCCCGGGCTCCTTTTGTGCGTGCGGGTTTCCAAATAAAACACCGCATCTCCTCAGACCCGGTCCGCATTAAATATTTAACGCCTGCGGTTTGTGCGTATGCGGTTGATAAATGGAGGCGAGGGGAGGAGAAGAGGAAGCTGGAGCTGGGATGCAGGGAGAACAGGGGCTTTGTCCAGGAATTTCTTGGGGATGTCGGGGTGGGAGAGCCAAGGTGCGGGAGCTGCGAGCTCTGCCTCGGGGTCTGGCTGCAGGCTTTTGGGGTGAGGTCCAGGCTGGGGGGGTGGCTGCATGCTTTGGTTTTTGAGGGATGTGTTCATTCTGTAGGGAAACCGTGCCACGGCAAGGTTTCCAGCTAAATGGGAACCCCCTTATTTATTCCCCTCTTCCCAACTTTCCGTGCTGGTGCCCCTCAGACTCTTCTGAAACGCTGCTGGAAATCCAGTCTGAAAAACGGTGCCCAGCAGAGGGACAGGACCTCTGCGAGCACAGCGTGCAGGGCAGGCTCTGGGGGCAGAGGAGCTCTTCTGGAAGGAGGAAAAGAGCCCACGAGGCCACGCCGGGACTTGTGGCCGTGTCCTGAAGTGCCAATAAATCCGATCTGACCCCTTGTAACACGGAGATGCTCTTTGCCCACCCTGAGCAGGGCACGGCACACAGGCTGGGGCCTCGATTTCTGCAGATCTAGAGGGAGGAGAAGGACAGCAGTTAGGCTGGAGGAGGTTTTCGCTTTGTGAAGCGGAAAGGATGGCCTTTGAAATCCCAGCGGAGCTTTCAGCTGTCGCTGCATGCTTTGGATATGGAGCTTACAGGGAAGCAGAGCGGCCACTGCCCACTGCTTGCCTTAGTCCTCGGGGCTGGCAAGCCTGAAATGTGCCTGCAACTGGTGGTGTCGCGGTGTGGGATGAAGAAGAGGGTTCTCCCCTCAGTCTCAGTGTCTTTGCTTTTCCCTCTCTCCCTCACAGCACCTTCGGAGAGCTGAAGACCGTCCGGCTGCCCAAGAAGATGGCAGGGACAGGCTCCCACCGCGGCTTCGGCTTTGTGGATTTCCTCACCAAGCAGGATGCCAAGGTGAGACCTGCACCTGCCCCCGTCTCCTCTCCCTCCAGCACCGCCCCTGCCTGGTCTCAGGCCAGAAGGGAGCCTGGAGGCCCTGTTCCACTGAGGGATTTGATGCAGGCTGTTGGATTCACCAGCAAAGCCACAACGAAGCTAAACCCCCACGGTGGGCAGCCACCGAAGGCTTTCTTTCTCTTTACCTGCACTCGGGGTCTGGCTAATTTATCACCCTCAGTGAAACCAACACCCAGGATCACCCTCCAGATTGTCTAGCAAACAGCTTTTCTTCTGTGGCAGCGGAAAAGACGGGGAAGGGCGGTTGGGGCAGGCAGTTGTGCTGTGCCATGCCATGCTTTCGGCCCCGCAAGCTGCTGTCTGTGGGAGGAAGGGCTCACAGAAGTGGTACCGAGCGTCCAGCTACCAAACAGCTCAGATCGCCCCACGCACACGTGTGGGTCTTGGCTCTGGGGCTGTCACTCGGGGCTGCTGGCTCAGGGATATCAGGTGGGTGTCGTAGCCCATAAAATGAGGTCCTGCATGAGGTCCCACATGGTCCTGCTTGAGCTGGGGGAACCACAGGCAGCTCACAGCAAGGACAAGAAACTCCATCACAATATAACGCTTTTCAAAGTGCTTCCCAGAGCGCCTTACGGAAAAACATCCCGGGGACCTGAGCAGTGCTCTTTAGGAAGGAAAAATGAGTTTTCAGCAGTTCTGAAAAGGAGGATCTAGCCGTGGCGAGGGTTTGTGCCTACCTGCACAGCTGTCCTGCAGGAGGCAGGGGCAGCACGTAAAAAGCTGGGCAGTGCTTCCAGCCAGCAGGTAAGGGCATAAAGGGCAGAGCCATAAAGGGCAGAAGTTTGGTGTCCCTGATGCAGTGGTCAGAAGAAGGACGCAGGGTTGGTTTTGGGGCTTTGTCCCTGCTGCCGGTGCCCGGTGGTGTGTGCGGTGTCTGGAAGAGGAACCGTGGGTGCAGGCCAAGGGATGTCACTGCTGAAGAGGAGGTACCACGGGGCTCCGCCGACCTGCAGCCACTCCGAATTTTCAAGACCGTGAGCGGAGATGAAGGAGCGAGGAGGGGGGAGCGAGCATCGCCGGTGTTTATGTTTTTAGACAGGATTCATTGATCCAGGGTCACAAGGGACTATTAGATCATCTGGTCCAGCCTGACCTCCCCTATAACACAGTACGCAGAGTTTCTTTGTTAGTCCTGTATTGATCCTAACTCAAACTTCCTTCAGCTCAGCATTCGCCCTCCCCTTCGGGGCTGGCTTGCTCAGCAGCACGTCGTGCAGCGAGCACCCTCGAAGCGTGGGTCTCCTGCCTGCTCTGCGGTTTTCGCATGTGCCTCTACTCCAGCCGGGTCTCTCGTCAGGTTTGCTCTCACCTGAGTGAAAAACGCAGCCAGGCAGGGGGGAGAGATTGTGGCAGGGCCCTTATCGGGATCCTCCTGCTCCCACCACCCCACCGGAGCTCACAGAGGCAGGGATGCACCGACCCCAGAGACGAGCATGCGGTGAGAAAGCCATCCTGTGAAAGATCACCCCGTGAGTTTTTCCTCTTTTCCAGCAAAGCAGCTTTTCTTCCTTCCTCTTTTTTTTTTTTTTTTACCCTCATCTCTTTGAGGGATTTAATTGTCTCACAAGTGGCACATCAAGTACACTCCACTGGCCGTCTGGAAAAGGATGCGCCGTGTATTGATGAATAGGATCCTGAATATCGTAAACACGGACATAATTGGCTTAGTGTTTATTGCTAAGTGAAATGAGAGAGGAGGGGAGTGGGCCCGGAGACCTCTGAGCTGAATAGCTGTGGACTATCAATGACATTTTTGCTCAGAGTGGTAATTTGGAAATTGCTTATAAGCGTCTTATAAAACATGATGTTTTTATAATAGAATAGTTACGGTGGCTTTGTTGGGCATTTAAAGCCTGTGACCTCCCATGTTTGTCATTTTCTCTGAGCAATTACAGCTGCTGTGGGAGTGCCTGCGGAGGTTTTTCCAAAGCTGGGAGGGAGACGGGGGGCTTCCGCTCCGAAATCCCCGCTGGTGTGCCAGCACGGCCGCCCCGTCGGGCTGGGCTTCGTCCCCTTGCCCGCCACGGCTGTGCGTTGAGCAGATCCCAGCACGTGTGCTAAGCCAGGAAAGAGGGAGGAACCCCCGTCAGAGATTCAGAAAGGAACCAGGACCCTGAGTTTTTCTGCAGCGGGAGCTTCAGGGCTGCGGCCTCGTAATTCCCCGTCAGCTGGTACCATCCTGCTACCCCAGCCCCCAGCACACGGTGGGTTTTTATGCCTTGCTTTCATCGTATTCCCAAAGAGGGCTTGCGTACCTGCTGACCAAGCCTTTGGCTTTAAATCTCCAGCACAAGATGACCACTAGCTGGGAGCACACGGCATTTGGGGACTGAGAAGGGGACCTTCGATTCGCTGGCAGTAGCAGATGAACTCTGGTTAAGGAAGCTTTAACCGCTTGATACATTTCCTGAAGTTCCCCGTGCAGAATTGGTGGGGGATTGTTTTTATTTTTAAACTATTAACTGGAAGCCGAGTTTCCACTTTTCTCCCTTGTCAATATAAAAATACATCTGGTCTCCAAATAGGAATTGCCCTTTTGGGAAAGACGGGCAGCCCTTTAAAAAGGCGCACGCGAAAAATCCTTGTGTGCAGCTGGCGATGCGGAGAGCATCCTCAGTTGGGACTGTTTCTTGTGAGGAAGGGAAATTTATCAATCTCCTAATGTTGTTGACCCTTTGTCCCTCTAATGACTCCAGCCCCGAGGCTCTGAGGCTTGAGTATTTAATAGGGCAAGGGGGAATCTGGAGGCAGAGCAGCACTGTCCTCAAAATTAATACAGCATTTAGGGACTGCGCGCCGGGGCGCTCAGGGGTGGTGGATGCAGTGGTCCAGCCCCTTGATCTCTGACTTTGTAGTGCCCTGGCACAGCAGATGAGCTCCAAAGCAGCCTCTGCCTTGTCCCAGGCGTCAGAGAAGTCCATCAGTCCCCCCTTCATTTGGAAATTCCCTCTCTGAATCCCACAAACGTTTTTCATTCTCCTTTTCCCTTCCTCTCTGCTTTTCCCTGCTCCTTCTGCCTCTCCATCCTCTGCCACGCTCAGGCCATGCCCAAGTTGAAGCCACCACCAAGTTCAGGTGCTTCCAACATGCCAAGCCTGCTCTGATCCCCTTTCTTTAGCGATGCAGTGCCGCAGTAATTTGAGGTCTTTTCCCATTTTTATGGACGGCCACCAACCATCTGTTCCTGTTCTGACAGCTTGGTCTTCGGACACTCAGGCGGAAGATACCAAAAATATCTCAGGCCGCCAGCCCCGCTTGCTTTGAAAGCCATTCTGCTCGTCCTCGTTCCCTTTCCTATTCCTCCTGTAGTTAAAATGAATTTTCTCCTGCCCAGTTTTTTAATTGGAATAGCAGCAGTGGTGAATTTACTAATCTCTGGAAGATCTCCAGCCACAAGGGTGCATAGGGACAGCATTTCTCCCCTTCGTCCCTTTGTCTTCCGAACCATCGGTGCGTTCTTGCTTTGCCCTGAAGAAGTACTAATCCCTCTCAAAGCCATGAATGTGTAAGTTTTATTTTTCAGCTGGTTTCCAAAGGAAATAACACGTGTGGGTGTTTCTCACCTGAAAGGCGTGGATCCTCTTCTAGTGCCCCAGCTCAGGGGCTCTCACCCCGCCATCCCATGCTTTGCTTCTTCCTGGGTTCAAAGCCTCTCATTCCAGGAGCACGTTAGGCCGGGAGGTGTCACCTGGCCACCAGGAGATGTGCTTCACCCAGCAGGATTTCCATCCAACACGAGCTGATGGCAACACCAGCCTTCCCTCTTGCTCCGCGACCTCTCCTGGTGATCCCTACAGGGCTGGCAACCCTGCGGCCGCATCCTGTCCTGCAGCCTCCCTCCTCCTCGTGCTGCAGGTAGTGAGAAATTTTTAAAAAAGTAGAAATGAACAAACGGGACTGCGTGATTTGAGCTGTGCTGCTTCGCCAGGCTATGGAAGTGGCTCCTTGTGCCAACGTAAACAGCCGTTGCAGCGCCCTACTGCCGCCTCCCCCCGGGTGGTTGTTCAAGCCAACACATTGCTCTGCTAATTGGATACCATTCCAAGTGAAAAGGGGCCTTTAAAACGACAGCAGCGGCAAATAAAAACAGCTGTAGCTGCAAGAAGCGCTGGTGAGGCTGCGGCACACCCCAAAAACGGGGCCGGGCACGAGTTTGGGGAGGTGGCAGATGTGGAAGGATGTCTCGGTGCATCGGCGAGTGGTCTGGGCAAGGTGGAGCTGGCAGTGCTGTATTTTTTGTATAATGAATGGGAATTGTGTGAGCGAAGGAGAATCAGAAGGAGGGGAAAATGCAGGCACCGGAAAGCTGGTCCCTGGAAATGCTGTTTGGAGATTTGTAATCTGAGGAAGTCGGAAGAGCCTGCTGCGGGGTAAAGGCACGGCCCCCAGCCCTCGCCCCGCAGTCGGACTGGGAGGAGGCGCGGTGAGCTGGTGGGAGCGCTGCTTTCGCCCCGCGGGGAATTTCTGCTGCCTCCGTGGAGCAGCTGGGCCCTGAAGCCCCCAGGGATGGGGCTCCGGGGCGGCCCTGGCTGCCAAGGAGCAGTGCTGGGCACCCGAAGGCGCTTCCAGGAGGATTGGAGACGTGCCGTGCCGTCTGGGGACAGCCTCGGCCATCCAGAGCCACTGCTGGACGAGCCTCGCTTGGAGACTTCTTCGCGACTTTCGAGCCTTTGCCCTGTGCGCAGAGAAACCTTCTGCGTTCAGCACTGCCCCAAATCTGGCGAGGCGCTCCAACCAAACCCCAAAAAGCGGGCAGCGAGGATGATCAACTCGACGCGTTTCCTTTTGTTGTCAACAAAACCTTTGGAAAAGGCGCTCGTGCTGCTCTCCAAGCTCCTGCCCGCGGCGCTGGATGGCCTCAGCACCTCCGTGGGACCGACTGGCCGTGGCTCTTCCAGCCCTACCCTTACATCAGCGCTGCTTCGGGGCCCTCCAGCTGTGAGGACAGAGGGGTGCTGTGTGCAGCCGTGTTTGTGCCATGGATGCGAGTTTGCAGACCTGATGTAGTTACCTGATCCTAATCCTAGCTGAGGGTTTTCAAAGAGCATCCTGCGCTCCTTTGCTCTGCCCCGTGCCCAGCCGCGTATCGCGATGTCTGGAGCACTTCGGGCCCCTGGGGATGAAAATATTTGACCTGAGGGTTTGCGTGTTGGTGGGATGGGCCCGATCCTGCCCAGACCTGAATTCTCTTGGAAGTCTGTGGGAAATGGGGACTGCATTGAGCTGGTGTTGCGTGAGTGCTTCTGTGAGTTGCCTACAGACACAGAGAGCCTGCGGGCACAGCTCGTTGCCCCGTGTTCCTGGCTCAGGTGTGGTCCCGGGGTGACACAGGGCTGCAGCCAGCCTTGAGCTGCTCCACGTGCTGGCTCTCAGCCCGCTCCCCTGCGAGCAGCGGGAATCGCGACGGGTACTTGCTCTTCTGCAAGGATGTGGGAGATAAATGATGGAGTCACGGCCAGTGATGGAGATGAATCCTGCCCCGTCAGAGCCAAGTGCTCAAAGCAGGATGTCCTGTGGTGGCCTTTTAGATTCAGGGCAGAGGGAGGGACATCTTTGTTTTTTCCTCATGCAAGCCTGCTTTTATTTTCTCTCTTTTTTTCCCCCCCCATTTTAATCTGCAGAAAGCCTTCAACGCCCTGTGCCACAGCACGCATCTGTACGGCCGGAGGCTGGTCTTGGAGTGGGCAGACACGGAGGAGAGCACGGTGGAGGCCCTGAGACGGAAAACAGCCGACCATTTCCACGGTAACGTAGCAGCATCCTTCTGGCCCGGCGACTGCAGCTTGGCTGGCACCGGCCCATCTGGCACGCGCCGCCGCTCCGCGCCGGCCCTTTCCCCGCCGCGCCGGGGCTGCCAGATGGATGCTGGAGCCCGGCGGTGCCAACGCAGGGGGTCTCGCCCAGCAGAGGCGGGCACGGCCCACCGGGGAGGAGGCTGTGCCCGCGCTGGAGGAAATCTCTGCTGCAGGAGAGGAGCTGGAGGCGGCGGAGGGCTGCGTGGGGGGAAGCAGGAGGGATCCGGGCAGGATGCTTTGTCTGACAGCTCTCCCTGTGCACGTGAGGCTGTTAACTCCCCGCGCGCTGGCAGCGCTGAGGCAGCGCTGTGCCAGCTGAAATGCTTTCGCTCTGCCTGCCTTGCGCCCTAGGGTGCTGGGGAGGTGGGGACAGGCTGCGAGGGCAAGGGGACGAGCGCCCGTGGTGGCACCGTGAGTGCAGCGAGCTGCGCGGAGATAACCCCGTCGGCTTCCCAGCAAGGGCTGGGTCTAACGGACGGGCACCTGGGAGGGGAGTGGGGTCCCTCAGAGGATGGGAACCCGGTTTAAAAGGACAAATAATTTGACCGTGGGTTGAGATCCGGAGAGTGCCGTTTGGATCAGGTGCCCGAGAATGACAGCTCGGCAGATAACAGCCCCGCGGGCTCCTATTGACGGCCATCGACAGGCACAAATGCATTGCTTGGCAAATATTTATGTAGGAAGGGCTCCCCTGGGCTGGAGGACTGAGCTGGAGATCGATGCTCTTCCTCCTGCATCCCCTGCAGCATCCCTTCCCCGCCTCCCCTCTCCGTCATGCCCGTGGCCGGGGGGTGGCAGGAGCAGCTCTGGGGCTGCGCTTTGCCATGCACCGAGGTGGGAAGGCAGCAAACCTCGCTCAGTGAGCGAGCCCAGCTCCAGCAGGACCCGGTGACATGATGGTGAAGCGGTGTGCGTGGTGCTGAGTCTTACGGGCGGGCTGGGAAAGAGGCGGCTTGGCAGGGGAAGGGACGATGGGGGATGCGATGGGGCCAGGAGCGGAGCAAAGGGGCACGTGGTGAGCTGGAAGGGCTGGGAGCCGCGGGCTGAGCGCCAACACGGCGCTGAAAAGGAGACCTGGAGGAGCACGGCGGTGTCCAGCCACGTAAAATACCCTGCACGTAGCGCTGGGAGGCAGCGGGGCAGATGGGCACTGCTGGGAGGGGATGGATGTGCCCCCCAGAACCCAGCCCAGAGCGGGTGCGCGTCCACAGCAACGTGAATCTCCGTCCTGGGGGAAGAGGGGAGCAGGTGTGATGCCCTGTGCACCCCTTTTCTATGCGCGATCTCCTCCTGCCCTTGTTCCTCTGCTCTGGGCGGGGGGAACGGGCTTGGCTTTGCTGTCGGTGCAGACTGGCAGCAGATGCCGGCTGCTGCTGGCGAGCTCTGCCGCCTACCCCAGGCTCAGCTCACGTCCTCGTTTCTGTTTTCATCGCCCCGGCCCCCCTGTCTGCTGCCTCCCTGGCCGAGGCGGGGATGCGGAGCGCGGCAGGAGGAGGTTCTGCGCCTCCCAGGAGGTCTGCGGCCTTGGAGGGAGCTGCGGTGGCTCCGGGGGCTTGGATGGAACACAGGAGCGAGGTTATCGCCGCCAGTCTTCGGGGGCTGGAAATAGGATTGAAGACGGCAGGCAGCTCTGCTCTCCAGCCCATCTCGAGGGGAGAGAGAGAGAGAGAAATAATATCCGATGACTTCAGCCCTGCCTTGCACACACACACACACACGTCTCCGCCGTGAAGCTGCTGGTGGCTAATCCCGGTGCCGAGCGGGATCTGCCAGCAGCAGATCTCCAGGACAAAGCCCCCGCGGGGCGGGCACGAGAGCTGCCTGGCACTGGGAGCAGGGCACAGCTTTTCCCAGCCGCCCTTGTGGGGATTTTTGTTCTTTGGGTGCCAGTTTCGGGAGTGCCCTCTCCGGATGGCGGGGCGGGTTGGTCTGAAGGTTTCCGCAAGCGGCGCTCGGTGGCCCCGAGGACAGGAGGGAGCCGTGCCCTGCCCTGGTACTGCCGCGGGTGTGCAGAAGGTGATAGGGATAAAAACTGCAGCTGCCTCTGCTTGCAGCCACCGTGGGGCTGCTCGTTCGCATCACCGTTGCCTCCCCACCTTAGCTGGAGGCTGATTTTCCTGAGCAGAGCCCAGGGTGGGGAGCACACGCAGCATTACCTCCTGCCATCTGTACCGTCTTTGTGGTATTGAGCATTGCCATCCTGCTGGGGTTTTTTTCTCCCCTCTGAAAGCCTTTTGCGATCCTTTTCGACCTCCAACGCCACAAACCACGGTGCTGCTGGGAGCTGCTGGCCTTGCTGCAGGGGTGTCGCGTGTTTCTGTCGTCACCTTGGCAGTGCCATGCCAGCAATACAGGTTGACACGTGGGCTCTGCTGCTCCCACCTCTTTCTCCCAGTTATCCCACAGAAATGAAAGCCACCAGGGAGCATCCCAAGGATTTTTCACCTACAAAAGGGGTGAATCAGGACGAAGAGCGCTGGTATTCCACATCTCACATCAATTTCGGGACACATTTCTTCCAATTTCTACACCCCTGCAAGTATTTTGAAAAGCCCCTCCTTTTTCCTTTTTCCTTTTTCCTTTTTCCTTTTTCCTTTTTCCTTTTTCCTTTTTCCTTTTTCCTTTTTCCTTTTTCCTTTTTCCTTTTTCCTTTTTCCTTTTTCCTTTTTCCTTTTTCCTTTTTCCTTTTTCCTTTTTCCTTTTTCCTTTTTCCTTTTTCCTTTTTCCTTTTTCCTTTTTCCTTTTTCCTTTTTCCTTTTTCCTTTTTCCTTTTTCCTTTTCCTCTGTGCCGTTTTGGTTTGCTGTGGGCGCAGCAGCGATGCGCAGGGGTTTCCAAGGTTAGATTTGGCTTGACCGTGGAACGACCTCACCTTGCTCCTTCTCACCGTGTGGGTATCGCTGCCAGCCCCCCAGATTTCTGCATCCCCAGCTCTGAAGGAGCAGGCTGACCTTTCAGGCTGGTGCCTCGAGCTGCAGCAGCCCAAATCCGCCATCCAGCGTCTCCCCTGTCAGCCCTGGCATTTTTGGCTCAGCAACAAAACGCTTCCCGGGCTGCGAGAGAAGGAGCATCTTCCACGTCCCGCCGCCCACTTCTCTCTGCTGCAATTCTGTGCCTTATTTCTAGGCACCACTTACACAGATTTGGCTGCTCGGGTCTCAATTTGCTGTTCTGCATTAGGTCAAAGCCAGGTCTGGCCTCCCAAATCTTGCCTCAGTTGCCGCCGTTTGGCCTAGCAATCAAGTCGCTTCGCTTCGGAGCCATCTTTTCAATCGGTCTGATAGGTGCAGTGAAGTGGAGTGGGCTCCTCTCCCATTTTGTGCGGTTTTCAGGTCATTCTTCACGGCTTCTTCTGTGCCTTTGTAACGTTCCAGGGGGAAGCGAGGCCCCCGCTGCCAGCAGTGGGGTCGGTGATGCTGCCGGACGGGATCCCGCCGCCCGACCCTGATCCCCGTTCTTCTGCCTCCGGGCTCAGTAGCTAAGAGCTTAAATCTCTTTTCTCATTCCTGAGCACACCTCCTCTTTAGCCTCGCGCAGGAGGGTCTTATACCGGGAGGGAAAACCCCGCTTGGATTCTCTGGGGTTTAATGGCACCCCACAACGCCTTGTTAACGCGGGAGCTGCTGCTGAGAGGTGGCTGCGGAGCCCCTGAGCGTGGTGGGGAGCCCACGAGGGTGGCAGGGAGGGCTGGGCGCTGCTGTGGATAGAGGCACTCGTCTGCAGTAACGCGGGGAGAGAAGCCACAGGAAGGTTGGTCGGCTTTGGGGCTGCTCATCCAGCCCATCCCATGGAGCAGGACCGTGGCAAGCACTGCATCGGGGTGGCTGCACCAATCCTGCCGCCGGCAGCCTCTTTTCACCCTCATTTTATAGGGGGCTGATCCCCAGGGGCCGTTGTGCCAATCCCCTAGGGACAGCAGGGCGCACGGGCACCGTAAAACCCTTCAAACCACAGGGAGGGACGGATCCCGTCTGTGCCCTGCGCTCGTCAGCGAGCCCTGGGGTCCCCTGCAGGCCCCCAGCACCCACTTCCCAACCTCCTGCCTCCCCCCGCTCACCCACAACCCTTGGGACCGCACCGCTCCCCCCCTCCTCTCCTTGCATTTTTTTTCTCCCCCCTTCCACCGCGCGCCGGCCGTGGGGCGACGACGGCTGCAGCCGCGGCCACGAGCTCCAGCCCCGGGGAAACGTCGGCGAGCGCGGCGGCACCGCCTCTCTCCCGGGAGCCCGCGCTCCGTGCAGGGAAGGTACGTGCTCCCAATCCAGCTAAATTGCTATCGACTTGTGTTCGCCGCGCTCCGCAAACATTGCGCTCAGCCGTCACCAGCGGGGCTGGCGGTCTCCTGCCAGGGCTAACTTGGGAAGCCAGCTGTGCCGGGCCGTTTTTTCCTGCTCTTTCCCATCGATCAAAGAATTAAATTGACAGATGGGGAATTTTTGCGCCGAGCGCAAGGGAAAAAGGGGAAGGGACGGCTCGGCTTTTTTTCTCGGCGGGCGGTGGAACGGGGGGAGCTGCCTGCCCGCCGAGCTGCCTCTCGTTTGGGGTGGGAGAGGGCGAGGAAGAGGAGGGCAGTGAGGCAGGAGCGTGCACCCCCCCGTCCCCTTGGGGTTTTGCAGGGGGAAGCCCAGGGGGCTTGTAGGGGAAGCCCTGCTCTGTGCTCGGCCTGGCCCTGTGGGGTGAAAGGGAAGGGGCAAGGGAAAGGAATGGAAGGGGCTTCCCCAACCCCACAACCTTTCCCCCATTGCTCCTCCTTCGCCCAGGCCCCCCGAAGCGGCTCCTTTTTCCTTTCGGCTGCGCTCCCACCCTCACCTCCCGTCCTTTTGGGCTCCCTTTGTGTTTCCTTTTTTTTTTTCCTCCTTTTTTTTTTTTTATTTTTAACAGAGCATCTGTAACTAATGCAAACACATGCCGTAGCCAGAGAGTAAAACCCTGCAGGATTAGCGTGGCATCCGCAACCCTGCCACGTTCTAATCCCGTGGTAATCCCCCTCCCGGCCCACCCCCGCCGGCCTTGGCTATTGTTTAAAGGAAGCAAATGGGATCGTTAGCGGGCAAACCTTAACCAGCTTGGAGCAGCAGAACGGAAGTCGAACCAATTCGCTTCCCCACCCTCCTGGGTTTTGTTTGATTTCGGTTTATTTCCCTTTTCTCCTCCCCGTTAGGCAGGCGCCGGGTTGCTCTCGGGGCTCCCCGGTGCTGGGGGGGCCGTCGGGGTCGGGGTTTTCCCCATGCCGCTTGTGGGTCTGATGGGTTCGGGTGCTGTGGTCGGGGGGATCCGCAGTCTCCTTGTTGGCTTGGGGTGGGTTTAGGGGTAGGAGCAGCTCTGATCCCAAATCTAGAGCCATCCAACCTCTTCCCATGCTCATGCTCCCCTAATAAACCCATACAGTTTGACTGGGGTGTGATGGGGGCAGTGAACAGACCCTACAAGGGGCATTTGGGGTCTGGTGTGGAAGGGCTGGCAGGGGGGGACAAACCCAGACCTGCCACAGGTTTGGGGAATTCGCACCTAACCCTGTTCGCCTCCTAACCCTAAGCACGAGGACGGCCGGGGGAGCAGGAGCCTGGAGGGCAGAGTAAAGGGTAGGGTCAACAGCGGGGTCTGCGCCTTCCTCCGGCCTCGACCGTCCCTTTTTTTGTGCCGTTGGGCATCTCAGCGGGGCAGAGCCGGGCGCCTCGGGTCTGGGGGGTGGCAGCCGGCGCCCCCTTCCCCTGCCCGTCCCCGCAGCCCCCGGCGGGGAGCGAGGCGGGCTCTGGCGCTCTGTCAAGGAATTAATTGAAAAATAAAAATCATTAGATGGGAACTCCAGAAATGCAAAACTGTTCCGAGCTGGGGGGGGGGCGGGGGGGAGAGGCAGAGGAGGGGGATGTGAGCTTTTGTCAGGTTAATTTCTTCTGTATTGATGTTTTGTGACATTTACTTGTTGTTTATCTCCCGCAGCAGCTGTAATACTAAAAGAAAATGCACAGCTTGTTCCATTTATTTATTTTACACCTTTTCTTCAGTCCTACGGTATGTTTGTTTGTTTGAGAAACCCAGCGAGGCTTTTGATGTCTGAAAGCAGGATTTAAACAGCTGTTCTCCATGTGCTTCTCGCGAGCGAGAGCCGCTGGCTGGGGAGCGCGGGGGGAGCGGGGGCTGCGCGGCGGCTCCTGCCGTGCCGCGGGGGCATTTCTTGCCCGGTGGAGACAAGGCAGTCCCCGGCCTCCCCGGCACAGGGGACAAATGGCTTCGGCGCCACAGGGGCTGGCAGCCCCCCGGGGGGGTTTGGGACCGGCTGTGGTGACAGTGGCGGGGTGCAGAGCAGGGATGTCCCTTCCCCAAGGAAGGGTGCGCGTGGTGTCCACGTCCTGCCGTGCGCCTGGGGGGCTCCTGCGAGCGCTCTCGGGCGTGGGGTGGGTGATTTGGGCTTCACAGGAAGGGTTTCGGCATCGCTGGCCTCCAGCAAAGGCCTTGGAGGAAAGGTGCAGGAGTTGTGGGGATTCACTCCGTGGTGCCGCACTGCCGGGGGCAGCTGGCGAGATGGAAGCGGCATCGCCGGGGGACGAGGAGGGCTGGAGCTGGTGGCGGTCCTGCGCGGGCCTGGCTTGTGATCCTTGCCTTTCTGTTTCCTCTCCCCAGGTTCCCTGAAGAAGAGGAAACACTCGGAGGTTTTGGGTGAAATCCTGGAGCAGCTGGAAGAGGAGGAGAGCAACAAAGATGAGGCCATCTAGCCGGTCGTCGGCAGCTGCCTGCCAGCCGCCCAGGTGGGTATGGGGCACAGCTGGCCCTGCAGGGCAAAACGCCTCGGGCGGAGGTGCCAGGAGGAGGAGAAGGCTCCTGGGAGCGTCCAGGGACGTGCTCACGTGGGGCAGAGCAGGCGGGCTGCTCCTCCTTGGCTCGCCACGTGAGGTGGGCACGGGGGGAAAACAGCCAAAACGGTTCCTCCACCTCCTTTTGAGACCCCCGGGCGGATCCTGCCGGGGTCGGGGGAGTCGGGAAGGCTCCGGTTTTAAGGGTGCCGAACACGTGGCGGTGACCGGGGACTCGGGGCTGTCCCCGTGCCAGCGCCCTGTGCTCACCCACGTGTGCCTGCGTGCGTGATGCACATCAGTGCCGCCGAGGCTGTTTTTCCTCCCGGCAATACCTGCCCGTTGCTGCGAGGCGGTACCAATCCGCCTAGCAGTGGGATGCCCATAACCTCACCTATTACCGGACCTCGTTAAACCCACGGCACCGCTGTCTCCTGAATAGAGAGCGCGTCTGGGCCCGGAGCCGACCAATAACCCTGCTAATGCGTCCTCCTGCCTCGTGCCATGGGCACAGGCACAGCAGCGGGGCCCTCCTGATGAAAGGGAAGGTGCTTGCGTGACCGCAGGAGGAAAACGAGCTGGGTTAAATAACTGCCTGCCTCGCACGGTGCGTCTGCAGTCAGTGCCGGGGCCTGGAGATAACATTTGTTCCCGTGGAACAGCTCTGATTTAAGGATGCCTCCGCATGGATGTGCTGCCAGCACCTTCTCGAGATGCCGGGAGGAGGAAGGAGGGGACGGAGCGGCACCAGCGCTGCTTGGAGGCACGGCAAGCCCGGCTTTTTGGGCACATCCTCCCTGCCCTGCTCTTCCCCGGCCGCTTGCCACCACTTTAGGACGGTGTCTGCAAACCTGCCCCAGCTGGGCTCCCGGAGCCGGCGCTCCCTGCTTGACAGCTCTGCTGCTTCCCAGTCCCAAAACGCCCCTTCCTAGCCCCAAAATGCCCCTTCCCAGCCCCAAACACTGCCCCTTTTCTGGGGAAACTGAGGCACGCGTGTTGGAGCAGTGTTAGGAAAGGGGGAGTCAGCTGAAATGGCCGTACGCTCAACGTGGGGTGAGGGAATCTTGTTTCTTGTTTGTTTTTTACCTTTCCTTTTGCCCAGCGTTCCTGGTGGGGGTCCTGGGGTGGCACCAGGGGGGAGCAAAGTGGCGTGCCTCGGGGTGAGTCTCTGAGCAGCTCAGAGCAGGGGCTCTGCATCTTTGGACAAGAATCAGGTCAGCCAAGGATGGGGGAAGGATGGGAGGCGCACAGCACCGCCAGAAAGCTGAAAACCATCCCAAGATCCGTGGGAAAAAATGCTTCGAGGTAAAAGAAAAAAAAAATTATATACATATATCGATAGGTACAGGAGCAGGGGAGCAGGATCAGACAGAAGGATGGCTCAGCACCCTGCAGGAGGGAGGAACAAACGTGCCCAGCTGGCCCGGGCTGCCCCGAGGGCGGAGGAGCCGAGCGGGCCCCTTCCTACGTGTGTCCCCCAGCTCTCTGTTAAAGCAGAGCTTCGCAGGCTTGCAGGTTCGGGTTGGATTTTCCCGTGTTGTGGGTTTTTTTTTTTTTTTTTTTCCCTCTTTTTCCTCCCCTCATTGTCTTTTGCGGCGGGGCAGGTTTCTTGCTGAGCGTCTCTGAGGTCTGCAGCAGCGCCGAAAAGGATTAGCGCAAGCAGAGCATGTAGGCTTTAGAGAACAGAGCAGAGTTTGGTTTCAACATCTAATTCAATTTGTTCTGCCGAGATTGAAATATGAAATGGTTGCCAGTCAAACGTTCGGAGGGGGAGGAGGGAGGAGAGGAGAGAGAGGGAGCCTTCTCAAATTTAAATTTTAATGAAAATTAATTTAACCCTTTGATACGTTTTAAAACGCCTTATTGCCGTGGCTGGGATCGGGCTGGAGGACGTTCACGAGGGGCTTTTTCCGTACCTTCAAACGTAATGAAGATTTTCTTTCTCCCTTAATGATACTTATCTCGCTGAGCAGTTTGACATTGGTTAATTTTTCAGGCAATTTGGTATCGAGGAAATCTGTTTGATGTGTGCGGGGGGGGGCTGTGTATGTGTGTACAGATATCTGCCCGCGCGTTAATTGTGGAAGTGCTGATCGCAGCGCCGGAGAACGGCTCGAGTTAATTCCTACTCCTTGAGCAAAGGCTCGGCTTCTTTGTTACGTAGGAAGAATCCCACGTCCCGCACCCTAAAATTACAGCAGGTTTAATGGGAATTTTCCGAGAATGAGCATATATCTGCTAATTAACTTGAATTAAACCGAAAGCCTAAGTAGGTCTGCGCAGAATTCATCACTCCCCACTGCCTTTTTTTTTTCTTTTTTTGGATCTGAAACGATCCTAACGATAAAATAATGCAAACTCTTGTAACTGTCCACGTAGTTATGGGAAATGGTCTCCCCCTGGTCCTTAGCTCCTTTGGAATTGGACGAGGATGCTATTCAAACTCAGCCTCTTCGCTGAATCGCAGGGTTTTACTGGAAAGCTGGCTCTTCTTCGGTGCTGCCTCTTGGCAGAGGCCTCGGGGGGCTGTCACCTCCCCGGCAGAGAACCCCAAAGGGTCCGGGCTGGGCTGCGTGCTGCTGGTCCCCACTCCCAGGAGGGCACAGGAGCCCCGTGCCCGCATCCAGGTGGTTTCCTTCCTGCTTCCCAGCTTTCCTCCTGTCCCTCGTCCCACGCCGCCTTTGCGAAACCCTTCCCCAAAGGCTGGCTGACGGAGCGGGGCTCCAGGGATCGTCGCCGGAGGACAAGCAGCACGTCTCCCCGCCGCAGGTTTGCCAGCCCTCCGCCAGCTGCGGGAGGAGCTCGGCTCTCCTGCGCCCTGCTTGCTGCCGGCTCCGCCGCAAGCCTCTCTTGCTGCGTGCTGGCACGGCGGCAGCAACGCTCCCAGCTTGGCTGCCTGCTCCCCCGGTGCGCTGTCTGCATACACTTCAGGTTGGCTCGCTGAGCGGGAAGCACACAGGAAAGGTTTGGGCTCTACAAAACCCACTTCGGCTGCTGCTCCTTCGGCAGAAGCAGTGCTGGGGCAGAGCTGCCACCTGCCCGGTGCTTTCAGCCCTCCCCTCGCTGCCTCGGTTTCCCCATTGCAGAGCTCCCCGCTGGGCGTGCAGGTGTGCTGCAAACTTTGCTACGCCGGGGCTTGCTTTTGTTCAGCCCCTGATTTTCCTGCCTCCTTCCATGGGCGACTGCAAACCTCTTTTCCCCTTCCTGCAGCCAGCACTCAAATCTTTGCACCATGCCTAAGGGCTCTGCCGCCACCAAGGTGACTCCTGGTACATGGCCCCCCTTGGAAGGAGGCAGCAGCAAACTCAAATTGCAGTGGGGACGCTTCTCGTGGATGCTGGTGGAGATTTGCTGGGATTTGGGGAGCGTGAATTTCTCTCCTTAATGTTAAGCACATCCGGACCTTGTCCTGGGTCTCGCTGCTCTTGGCCCGGTACCGCCGTGTTCCCGGACAAGTCAGTGTTCAAAAAAAGGGGGCAGCGAGGAGCCTTGCCCGGCTCTCTTTCCTCCGGAACGCGCTGCTGCGTGACACGGACACGCTGCCTCCTGTTTTCCCTAAATATATGCATTTGAGAGGGAGAGAAATCGCATGGCAGGGCTTGAGATTTCAGACATATCCATTCATGAATAATAATCAGGCTCAGTAATTCACAGTAAATGGGTATCCAAATTGGCTAATAAGGGAGGCTTTCACCCCAAACTGGAGCTAGGAAGAGAGGCAGAGAGAATATCAACAAACGTTGGCTGAGGCATATGTGTGCACGATGTGACCGGAATCGGTGAGATATGCAAAGCAGCCGGCGCAGGAGCGCGAGGCTCCGTCAGCGGGGTGCGGGAGCAGCCAGGAGAGGGAGAGCCCCAGGAGGGGCAGGCACCCCAAATCCCCTAAAGCTGGCTGTCAGCGGCCAGTGTCATCCCGTGGGACACTTGGCACCCTGGTCTCTTGTAGGAGCACGGTCCTGGAGAGACCCCAGCGTGCCACGGCGCGTAATTCGTGCCACTTAATTAGGATCAGGGCGCAATTAGGATCAAGGCGCAGTTAGGATCAGGGCTCTCTTGTGGCCCCAGGACCTTGCAGAGGAGAAAACTGACCCACAGCCTCTCGCCGTGGTCAGGCTTTGCCTCCCACCCTGCTGCTGGACCCGGGGCTCTCGGAGGATGGGGTCAGTCCCTTCTCCCACCCGCACCCGCGCTGGGGCACGCTGGGGAGCTCCGGGCTTTCCCAGGAGCGGAGCAAAAGCAGCCAGCAAATTCCAGCAAGGTGGAGTTAAAACCTTTGCCTTTTTGCAGAGAGCGGCGGGAGCCGGGCACGGAGCAAGGAGCAGCACGCTCACAGCATCCCGATATGTGTGACAGCCTTTTCCGAAGGTGGCTGAAGCACTCGCCAGCCCTCTCGTGCAGCAGGACACCGGCTCCAGGCTTGTGCCACTGCTTTTTGGCCTTTTTGTCATCGTTGCCACGCATATTTGGGATTTGCTCCACCTCCAGCAGCCCTGGACAGGGAAGAGTCCCCTGTCTTCGCTCACCCAGCGCGGTCGGTCGAGGTGGGGGTTCAGTTTCCTATAAAGCATCAGCACTTTATAGGAAAAACCTGCGCTGGGCTTTATGGCTCCTGGTGCTGAAAACGAAGGGAACCACCGACAAAGAAGGAAAACAGAGAAACTGTGGCATTAAGATGGAGAAAGAACAGTGAGAAGCACCTCTGCAGCTCTCTGGGTGCCTCGGTCCGTAATTAGTGCTATTTAAGTCCGCATAATAGAGTCTCGAAACCCAGCCGCTGCCTGGTTAGGGGCAGGATGCCCCTCCGAGGCCCGGCTGCTGGCAGGCAGTGTTTTGCAGCTGCTAAATGACTTTTTAAATTGAGGAGAAACCCACAGCCACTTTTACAGTCCCCTCAGCTCGCTTATATAGGGCAGCACGATGGCTGGAGAGCGGCACGCTGCCGCTTGGCTGAGTTACCAGGTCCCGGTGTCCTCCGGCAAGGAACGGCGACGGACTCGAACTAAACCACATCAAACTCTTCCCGAAGGCAATTTTCCCCCTTGCCACCTCTGCCATGCCCCTCCCTGCATCCCTCCGTCCCTTTCCTCCAGCTTAAACCTCCCCTTGCGGTCCGAAACCAGAGGTGGGATTTCGCAGGTGGAACGAGGACGTCCTCATAAGCCTCGGGAGATGGAGAGGCATTTGGGCTCTTGCCTCTCCAGCAACCTAAACCCGAGTGCACTGGCGCTCTCGGGGGATTTTTTGGAGCTGGTGAAGCCTGGCCTCAGTTAGCATCGCGGGACAGCCCCGAGACTGTGTCTCCCACCAGGCATTGTGCTGGTAATTCCCTGCTGAGCGATTTTGCAGAGGCTCCACGTGCTGGGACGGTGCCAGGGCTGATCCCGGGCTCAGACGGGTTTTTGGGACAGGAGGGGTGCTGTGCTTGGGAGATGCTGCCCTGCTGTGAGGCAGTTTGATCTCAAAGAGCCTGCGACTCCAGGCAATCGCAGCCGGTCCTTGGCAGACTGAAGCAGCCGGGGCAGCCACCGCAGCGCTGCGTGCCCTGGTGTCGGGGCTCGCACGGGTCGAGCCAAAATTCCCCCAAAAAGGCAGGGGACGGCCCCGTGGGATCGGCCGCGCGGAGCCTTCGCCCATGGCCAGGGCAGCGAGCTCTGGTGGCACCTTGAGTGCTCAATTTTGCATTTTGTGGCCCGGTTTCTAACCGATGGAGTGGAAAACCCATTAATTTCTCCTCTCCCCGAGGCTCCAGGTGGCTCAACCCGCAGCGGGTCCCGGTCCCCAGCACGGGAGCAGCCAGGTTTGGGACAACCCCGCCGGTGTCCGAATTAACCCGGCCGTTCTGGGCAGAGCCAAGCCAGGGGCAGACAACGGGGTGGCAGGAAGGCAGAGCCCGTCCTACGGGCAATTTTAAGCACATGTCAGCAGGACTGATGAAAAACACCCATTTCTCAAATCCTTTTTGCATCCCCCAGCAGGATGGCCGGGACGGATGCGCCGGCGCGATGCGATCGGGGCAGCTGCCTCGCTTGGTGGCCAAAAACCAGGGCAGGCGCTCCTCCTGCTAGAAACTGACCCGAAAAACGAAAAGTGGGAAGTTTTTCTGGGGAAAAATAAATATATATAGCCTCCGTGTTTCTGCTGCTGTGCCTCGAGTCCCTCGCAAGAGGCAGCGAGTGCGGCTGCGAGGCGCGGGGCGGCTGCAGGCAGGGGCGTTGGACTTCGTTAGGATGCAGCCCTCAGATCCCCGCTCTCCCTCTGATGGAGTGTGATTGACACTTACAAATTACCCAGCCAAAAGTGTCGAGTCTTTGACCCCTGAGTAACATCTTTGGCAAGCCTGAGATTTGCCAGCATTTTGTCATCTAATTACTACAAATCCCTTGAAAATTCGCTGCCTGGTGAATTTTTAATGCGGGACAATTTCAATGTGATGCAGCGCCCAGATGGGCACGCGCGCGTGCTCCTTCCGTCTGCCCCCCCTTGCCTCTCCCTTTCTTCTTTCTCTCCTTTATTTTTCCAGCTCCCTCCCCCAGCCCTTTTGCTTACCTTCCTCTGCCCCTCAGCATCACCACGTCTGGCCCCTGCCCTCCCCAGGCTCTGCGTCCCCCCGGGGGACGGGGCTGGGCACCTGCATCCCCCCTAAACTCTCCCGTGCCCGTCCCCATCCGTGTAAATCAAACTCAAGATGCGGGCTCCGTCTCGCCAGGGGTGACGGGTAGCTGCTGCACGCCATTCATTTTATTTCCCTCTTCTCAGGGCACTCGCTGATGGATGGAGAGGGAGAAAACCGCTGGATTTTCGGCGGCGAGCACACCTGTTGCCAGCTGAGTCTGCTCGTCCCACGAAGCAGAGGGCTGACGTACACGTCTCAGCTCTCAGCCTTTTAAACAGACCCTGAATTCGGAGCAGGAGGAAGAGCTTGTGCCCCAGGACGTCATCTGAAACCAGCAGCAGGTACGGGGCAGCAGCACGACCCTCCCAAAGCAGCACATTTTTTGGCACAGCGCCCTGGGGACACGGACGCTTGGCGCAAGGCCCCCCCGCCGACCCTAAAGACTGCGGCAGAATTTGCTCTTAATCTCCGAATCAAATCGTGAATTGTACATTAAAAGCCACGCGTATATTTTTAAAGAGTTTTCCAAAACTGACCGAAGCTGGGGTTTGTTTGGATTTGGTTTTGAATCCGCGCTCCGCACAGCCCGGCGGTGATTTCAGCCCGATAGGGAGATAAGCATATTTTAGGAGCGAGGCCTGGGGTTTGCCGCATTCAGCTTTGTGCCTGTGTCATTTCTGTCCCTGCTCTTAGGCAATTGCCTCCCGTCTCTCCCTGCCTTGCTTTCAAAGGGAAAGAGGCTTTGCTTTTCAACCAGGGTACCGCTTTACATATGTACGCAGCTGATAAAGTATTTTCACTTCGCCCCTTTCCCCTCTGGGAATCGCTGTCTTACGGCAAAACTGTTTTGTCTGACAAGGACTGCAACAGATTACACGTGTTGGCTGCAAACACTGGGCCTTTTTTTTTTTTTTTCTTTTTGAGAACCGCATACCTTTAAAAAAAAAAAAATCCCTACAAAACCTCCCGGTCTCTCCAGTGCCACGGTGAGCTCTGCCTTCTGCCTGGTCACTCCAGGAGCGAGGTACGAGCCCAGCATCCTGGGACTGGTGGCATAGCAGCTCTCCGGGCCGTGTCCTGGTTGCTTTTCTCACGTGCCCAAATCCACCAAAGTCCCACTGATGTCACTCATTGCCTGGTCTGGCCAGAAATTTTGGCTGCAGTTTGGGTTGGGATTTCCCGGGACCCCTCAGCGTCAGAGCGATGATGCCGTCGTGCTGCTGAGGACCAAGCACTGAGGTTCGCGGAAATATTTTCTAGTAATTCCTTAGGAATTACAATTTTATATGTCAGCATTAGCCCCCCTTTCATAAAATCACTTTGCCAGTTTCAGTGTTGCCTGGTGGGTACCCGGCCCTGGTCAATTGCTGTCCCTGGCGCTGCGCTCCCTGCTGCCTGGTACCGGGGGCAGATCCAGCGGTGGCGCCGTGTTCGGATGTTGTACACCGGGGCTGAGATGTGCCTGGATTTCAGAGGGAGAAAAATCAGGAATTTGTGCAGTGGTACAGAGGGCAACCAAGGCTGGAGGTGCCTCGGGATGGCGTGGAGACGAGGAGCTGTTTTGCGTGCGCGTTCGTCACCAGCTGATCTAGGCAGTGCCTCGCGTGCTTTAAAGGGAAAAGAGGAAACGTTTAGCAATGTGCATGAATAATTACAAAGGGTGCGTCACTGGGAGGCAGCTCAGAAGGAAGCTGGCCTCCTGGAGGGGTCTTAGCTGGGCGATGACATCCGAGGCAGGGAATCCAGACGAGCTCGGGTGCTGCCGGGGAGTGCGACCTGCCCAAGGCGTGAGGCTAAGGTGCAGGGTTCAGTTTATCCACAAACAAGCTAAAACCAAAGCATGTCCTCCTGCACCTCATTTTGTGTGTCATGGAGGAGCCAGAGCCACAGCAGGGTGCGTGGAAGGGACCCGTGGGGGACAGCTCTGCCCGTGCCACCGCTGCGGGGCTCCTCCAGCCTGCCCTCGGAGGTCTCCGGCGATGCCTGCGTTGAGCAGGGTTCAGACGCAGGTCCAGTTGTCACCAGTGGCCCAGGGATGCTTAAGCCGAGGGAGAAGTTGTGTTTGTCCCAGGTGTCGATGCTCTCACTGGGTATGGGGGCTGTTTCTGGGGGAGAAGATCTCACAAATCGGTGGGATACCGGGGTGAGGACCCGGCTTTGGGCACCCTGGCAGTATTCAAATCCAGTGATCCCTGGTGAAAGCTTCACACCCAAAGGCACCCAGAAGTGACGGGAAGCATAACCTGATCTTTTCCCCCCTGCTCACTTCCCCCCCCCCCATTTCACAGTATCTCACGTGAAATCCCACTGAAGCAACAGGTCAAGGTCCGGGGAATACTTCTCTTCCCCCGAGTAGTTGGTGGAGATAATTAACTCTGTGCTCCCTCAGCTGAAACTCGGCGTGGCTGCGCTGAATGAAGGGAGCCCGAGGCGTGCGGTATCGATGGGGAATAGACGGGGGAGAACGACAGACGGAAAACAGGCAGGATGAACGGGTAGGGAGCAAATACTGCTCGTGGTGGCAGCCCAGCTCGGGGCTGCACCGACTGGCACCCCCAGCATCTAGCACAGGAGCCAGGGCACCTTTATGTGGGCTTCTCGTTGGGCTTTGCAGACCCCTTGAAAGCCTTTGGGCAGGGGAAGGCGAGGAGCTCAGCTGGCTCTGGGTGAAGCTCCGCCAGATCCTGGTGCAATGTTCACTTCAGGGTGGCTCAGCTTCCTTCACCCAGCTCCTCTTTCTTAGAGAGCCAAATCTGGGGATCCTGAGATGCTCCTCGGGCCACGGGGGCTGCGGAGGGTCTCATCCAGAGCTGGTTCCTGCACGCTGTGGCCGTTCAGCCCAGGACCTGCCAGCCCCACAGGGTCCCCTTGGGAGTTTTTGGAGTCATCAGCAAGAGGACAGCCCAAGCGTCAAACAGCAAAGCTGGTAAGACCTGCACAATGGCAGCTGAGCTCCGCTTGTGCTGACATTTGGGGGGATCCATCCTTCTCCTGGCTGTGCTGGGCAGTCAATCCCCGCTCCCTACCTCAGTTTCCCCTTCCAAGCTTTTCGGAGGAGGCTCTGCCACGCACAAACACTTGGGATCCTCTCCAGGAGATCCCTGTGGCTTCAGCCTCCTACAGAGGAGGGCATTTATGGAAAATATGAAACTTGGGGGGTTACATATTTTAAAAAGAAGCAAAGGGGAGAGGGTAGCGACCATTGTGTGCTGTCCCTGCCTTGGCTCTGGGCATCAATTCTGGTCGAGGTGTTTTATCCTGACAGAGGCCCTTCCGAGAACGTTTAGGATTAAACAAGCTGTAGCTCCTTCCGGATGATTCACAGCTCAGAAAGGCAGTGCTGCACAGCAGCCAGGGAGGTCTTGGGCTCCTCTGAACCCATCTCGGCCCGAAACCCACCCCTTGTGCCCCTGCTTTTGGTGGCTCCACTCCAGCAGGACACCTCCAGTTCTGCCCCCACCACGGGAAGGCCAGCGGGATCCCCGCAGCCGGCGTGACGGGGACGAGCAGGCCCGCTTCCCATCCCTGCACCGAAAGGGAGAGGGAGGGAGAGAGAGAGAGAAAAAACGGGAGGGAAAGGACATGTCAAATCAATCATATTTAAACAAAAGCCGCTTCGGCCCAAGGGCCCTTTTAAAAGCTGCTTATTTAATTAAAAGTCCCATTTTCCATATTTATGGCCCTTATTCAGTTAAATATTAACCGCCTGGGCCAGCGCTGGTTTATTCTTTGGGAAGAGGCGGTGTTCGGAGTTCATTAGGGGTTTATCAGGCAGCCGGGGCGCCCGGCAGATGGATGGACGCAGGACAGCGCACGCAGGGACGGCACCGCCACCGGCCCGGCTCGTCGGGGACACCCCTTGTCACCTTCCCAGCCACCGTGCTTAGGGCAGGATGCAGGGAAATGGGGGAAGAATAAGGGATTTGGGACTGTTGGGCCAAATCCTCCTGCCCTGGGTGGGGACTCTCCTGGGGAGTATTTCCTGGGCTCGTAGGGATTTAAAGGTGATGAAGACCTCAGTGCTGCTGGCAGATGGGCCGAGGAGCTCAGCACCAGGGGCAGGCAGGGACAGCGTGCATGGTCCCATCCCAACCACCCCACACAGCTTATCCCCCCAGTGCCCCTAAGCGGTGGCAGAGTAGTCATGAAAACACCCCCATTTTGTCCCCAGCTTCTTGGAACATTTCTGTGCTCCCCACTAAACCCTTCCTGGGGCTGTAAAACCAGCACTGTCTCCAGCCAGGACCAAATTCCCAGCAGCTCAGCCAGTTGTCCCTGATGGCACGTGAAAGCCACGGCTGTGTTGGACCCAGCTCAGCCGGGTTTGGACAGCTTAGAGCCGAACCTCGTTAGAGGCTCATCAGCCAACTGTGGTTTCAATTACTGGCAACTGGGAGCTGGAGGCAAGAGTTAGGACCGCTGTGCGGGTGGAGGGGGACCTCAGTGGGATGCACAGCATGGAGAAGGGCCAAAAAAGCATAAATGGCTCGAGGAGTTGGCAATGCTTTTAGAAAACGTGGGAGCAAGGGGAACCTGAAGCTTGTATAGGCTCTTCTTGGGTTGAGTTGGGTTGAGTTGGGTTGAGTTGATTTGGGTTGAATTGCGTTGAGTTGATTTGGGTTGGGTTGAGTTGAGTTGGGTTGGGTTGTTGGTGCCCCAAGGAGCCACAAGATGTCCTGGCTATGGCGGAGTGAGTGGTGTGAGCACCACGTTGAGGGCAAGGCGCTGAGATGGGGACAGGCTTGCCATTTCTGCCCGTAGGGCTGAAGACCACGTGTAGGTGATGGCTCACGCGGCATGAAATGCCTGTGCTGGTTTTTAGCGACTGCTCTCCGTGCCTCTTGGTGGCTGCTCCACCTGGCTCTGCCAGACATGGTTGTGACCATAACGAAAAGTGTCTGCCGACCTCCGGCTGCTTTAACCTGCCCACAAGGAACCATGGGTGGGGAGAAGCGGTTCCTCCTTCACCACATAGTTAGCAGATCGTGGTTAATTGGCTCTTGTGTGTGCCAGGAGGTGCCCTCAGGAACCCTTGGGATGGCTACAGGAGATTGGGGCTCACCTGGGCACACCCAGGAGCTCGGTGTGAACCCCTCTGAGTGGCTTTTAGGGCATCCTCGTGCATCCCCGAGGTGCCCCGGCGAGCTGGGTACCACTGTGCTGATGCAGGGACGCAGCGGAGGGGTGAAGGGAGCATCTCCCCTTCCACCCCAACACCAAACGAGCTCTCCTCTTCCTCTCCAGCAGCAATAAAACCAGAGCGGACCGCGCCGCGGGAGTCCGACGGGGACCCGGTGTCGGCGGGGCGGGCAGGGCGAGTAATGAAACGGAGCCGGCGATTTTCTCCGGGGACGGCGGGCGAGGAGGGGGAAGGCTGGCGCGAGCCGCGGGGACGGCGGCGGGAGAGGCAGAGACACCGGGTTATCAGAGAAGTGTGAAGACAATAATGCAATCTGACATTTCTGAAATGAGACCCCCCGGTTGCCCTGGCAACGGCTCACGTGGGAGCAGTTCCCGGGAGACGGCTCCGAGATGTACCATAAATGATGTTTGATTAGAATTTAAATCATTTAGGCGGAGAGAAGATAGGCCTTTTGTCAGCGAGGGGACCCGTGGGGGTCAGGCGGCTCCGAGCGCGGGGTGGCCGGGGGCGGGGGGGGGACGCTGCCTTCGGCCTCACCCTCCCCACCAGGCACTTGGGGCCGAAGCACCCACGGTCTGTGTGTGCGTGTGTGTGTGATGGGAGGAAGAGGATGCCTTCGTGTCCTGGGAACAGAGCTGGAATCTCAGCGATGATTCCAAAATTTTTGGTGGTTTTACTTCATTTTTTTCCCCAGCTGGTGCGAAGCCACCGGGCCCCTACTGTGGCTTTTGCAGCAGTAGCAAATGTGCGCTGTAATTAAGACAATAACACTCAAAAATCAATTCTCCCTCCCCAAAAGTTTTCCCCAGGAGCAGGGGTGCAGCGTGCCGTTAGCCAGAGCGGAGCATTTTTCCCCGGAGAGGTGGGTGGCTTTGGGGGCAGCTGGGGATCCACACACGGCCCCGGTCAGCTCTCCGGCACCCAGCCCTCTTTGGGACCCCGCACAGCTGTAGGGCGAGCATTTCCCAGCTCTGAGGCGTGCGGTGAAGTCCCCTTTGCTGGACCAAGCCGTGTGCAGGGTGAAACACCTCGCCCGGCTCCAGGGGCTCGGCAAATTTCGCACTTGGAGCAACCGCGATGGAGACGGGGCCGGCGGCTGTGGTTTGTGCTGCTGCCACGCCGGAGCTGCTGCGGCGGGGTTCATCGGGTGAGGTCCCAACGTGGTGGGAAGGAAAGGCAGGAATTGCTCAGCTCGGGCACGAGGGCTCAGCTTTAAGCAAGCTCCTGCGGCTCAAAGGCTCTCAGCTCCGGGGGGCACCACTCAGCGCGCCCCTGCCTTGCCCAGCCGGCCCCGAGCGTGGGTTCAAAGCACCCGGACCTTGTTCTAAGGTCCTGGGGGTGTGCAGGGACGGCCACCACTAAACCAGGAGGCATCCCAGCTTCGGGAAGGCTGGCTCCCTGGAGAAAGCTGCTGCACTGCTTTGCTACCTGCCCGCAGGAGGTGCCTCGGTCACCTTCGGCGGGGACTTGTGGAAGGACGGGGGCTCGCTCGAGTGCGCAGGGGACTACGCCTGGCTGCGATGCTTCATGAGCTCATCTCCCCGTTCAGCTGAAGGAGGCAGGGCTCGAAAGGCACCGGCTGGGCAGGACGGGGAATTACGGGGCCTTGGAAGCTCTTGGCAGCAGCACGACCAAGGCGGACAAGGGGGTTAAGTCACAGCGTTGCCAAAGGGGAGCGATCTCGGTTTTTTTCCCCAAACTGAGCAGCCCCAGCTGGAGGAGCCACTTGTCCCTCCAGTCCTATAAACCCTGGGCTGTGGTACAAGGTGAGGTAAGGCAGAAAAGCTTCCGCTCTCCGTGCTGCGGGGGGAGCCAGGCTTTGCACAGCCTTTCCTCTCGGAGATGCTTTGCCCTTTAATGCCACGGTTTAGGTTCAGCGAATCTTCAGCGCCTGCTTTTCAACTTCCAGAAAATGCCATCTGATCATGAAATTAGAGCTAAACTAATAAGTCTCAACAAATATTAATCTAATGAATTTAGCTTCTTTCTGTTTGTGGACTGGCAATGAGGGAATCGCAGTGTTCTCACATGTATTAATTATTTGAATGTATTCAACAAACCTTTCCTGGCTGTTTTAACTGTGTGGCTCGGCCATGAATATTCCAGCTCCAACTTTTGTCTCTTTGGTTGTGATCACTGGAAGCCGAGCGACAATCACCCATCGGCTTGTGCTAGGAATTCAACGAGAGGAGCGCCGAGTCGTGCATGCCAAGCGTGACTTCTGGTGGTGGCTTTGCATCTTTGGAAAAATACCTGGGTTTGTGCTTGTGAGCCCAGGTAGTGGGATGGGGCTGGACAGGACCACGGGAAGCCTGGGCAGCCTTCGCCCTTCTGGTGGCTCTGCTGCAAAAAAAAAAATGTGTCCTGGAAGCTGGGTGCTGTGCAAGGTCCCACGGAACACGATGGGGGATGAGGTGATGGGTGCCACCTCGGCTGGGTCTCCTCTCTCCATCCCATCCCTCGGGCAGCGCGCGCGGGCGGCTTCGTTCCTCCAGCGGTGCCCAAGGAAAAGCCTCCGCGCAGGCAGGGGATGCCGCGAGAGCTCCGGGGACCCAGCTGTGGCGCCGACGGCGACATCCCATTAATTGGCACACACCAAAAGCGCAAACCCCTTACAGGACCGGGCTTGCCATCGGCAGCCAGCACCCGGGGAAGGCGTCCCGCGGCTCCGGCCGGCTGTCCGAGCCCCGCGGTGGAGCTGCCCACGGAGGAGCTGCCGTCGTGGTGCTCAGGACCCCCCCTCCTGCCCGCTGGGGCTCCGCCGGGCTGGTCTGAGCACGCCGGAGGAAGGGGGCTCGGCGGATGTGTTGCTTTTCAAATTAGCACTGAATTGATTGGGGTTGGGAAGCGGCAGCCAGGGCTCCAGCGCTGCCGCACAGGAACGAGGATGGGTCCAGAACAGAGATAGAAAGCTGAAGGTATCGCTGCCGAGGCAGGTGATTTTTTGGCAAACATTAAGGAGCCGCTTCAGCACTTCTGGGGATTGGTTTTTATTTCCTTTTAGGTCTCCAGTTTGCTGCTTAAACCCCCTGCCCGGTCCCCTCGCCCTGCCCCTTGGCCTCACTCGTTTCCCTCCTCATCTGTAAAATGGGTGCGTGCACAAAAGGCTGCGTTCGTCCTTCAGCTGATGTTTGCAGCTCCCAGCGACGCTGCTTGCTGCAGAGAGGGCTTCCCCCAGAGGGAAAATAACGGTGCAGGGAGAAGTCAGCGGCTTCGTTTTTATCCTAAACCTCCTGAATTTAGCAGGGGGAGTCTGCAACCTCTGCCGGCGCTGTGATGAGAACAGGACGGGTGGCAGTGGGATGGCATGACACCGGCAGCACCGCGTTAGGGTATCACGACCCCTTCGAGGTGGGGGACCCCAACCCTCGTCCAGAAAGCGCCCAAGACCTCGGCCTCCTGCCCAGGGCTGGGCTCATCCCTGCGGTGACCTCCCCAGCAGGAGGCCCGGCCGTCCTCCCCCTTTGTTCTGCTCCTGGCAGCCGCAGCTCCGGCGGCGCAGAAATGACTGATGGAGCGGGGAGGGCCACGGAGGAATGCTGCGGGGTGGGTTTGTGGGTTCGTGGAGCTCCTCTGCTCCCCTGCCTCCCCCTTTCCCCTCCTTTCCCTCCTTGGCCTTCGCCAGCCGTGCCTGGAGGCCGCCTGCTCTGGTCCTCCCTCGCAGCCTCCTCCCCGCGGTTCCTCTCCCTTCTCCCAGGGACGCACGACGTGGTGCCGGGGGGAGAGGATGGAGGAAGCGGGCACCTTGCAGAAAAGAGCTCACGTTTGCACAGCAGCCTCGCGGCTCGGAGGATTAAATCCCCTCATTCCTCCGAGGGAGGCCAGGAGCTGCCTCTGTGGTGGCTCCAGCAGCGGTGACATATGGGGACGCTGCCGGGTTTGCGTGCATCCCCACGCCCTGCTGGGGGGCACACCAAGCGCCGACGTCTCCAGTGGGATCTGCCAAAAAAAATCACCTGGCTCTGATCCTGCTCCCTGCCTCCGCCACGGGTGACGGGGGGGACCGTAATCCCCGCTCCTGCCTTCCCAGCTCTTGTTTTGCCTCCGTCCCCGTCTCCTCCCCGCGCACACCATTCGAGTGGCTCTTGGCTGCTTATTTCCTCCGACGGCATCAGGCTACAAGTGGCTGCGCGGTTCAAATGAACGCCACCGGGATTTTTATTTTTTTATTTTTTTTCTCGCCTCCGCTCCGGAAAGGGGGCTCTCCGCTCCGCTCTGCCTCCCGAGGGAAGGTGCCGGCCCTCCTCCCGTCCCTCTGCCCCCCTTCGAGCCCCGGGAGCCAGCCTCTGCCAACTGAGACGGACACGGAAGGCATTTTGGGGGACACGGGATGGGGTTTGATAAGGATGGGGTCTTCATCCATGTAGGACAAGCATCGCGGGGCGCACCCTGCGCTCTCCCCCTCCAAGGACCCCAAGCCAGCGCCTCACAGCAGCCCTTGGGGTGACGGCGGGGTGCAGCTGGGCTCCTCCGAGTTCACTCCTCACTGAGGGCATCCCACAGCTCTGCTCCTGCCGCCCCTAAAAGCCCTTTTCCTATGACCGGGGCGAGCAACGAGGGCGCAGTCGGTCCCCACATCTGGAAACCCCACAGCTGGGCGCGTTGCCCCCAAAACCCTGCGCATCCAGCCCCTGTCTGCTGTTTTTTTTTTTCCCCCCTTTTGCCCCAAAAAAGCCGTCAGCAATGCCCCAGCGGCGGGATGTGAACACCCTCAAAATTCGGCTCAGCACCCTCGTCAGGATCCGTCCCCATCTCCCCTCCCTCCTCCCTCACAGCTGCTTTCTCCTTCTGCTCCTGCTCCCCTCTCGCTCCCTCCACTCTGCCTCAGAGACACACATAACTCTCCCGTGAAATATATACAGTGTAAATATATAAAAAGCCGGCGTTTGCCTGCTGCTTATGTATTCATGAAATAGTAAATAAATTTTATGGGATAATGTGAAGGCTGCCAGGGAGCAGGAGGATGAAAACTAACCCCTAATGAGGCTCCGTGTCAGCTCGGCACACGCGGGATCGATCTGCCGCTTCCATTTAGCGCCTGAGCACGGGGGTGCAGGAGGTGCTTCCTCGGGCACCGCCGCGGCCGGGCGGCACGGGGACACGGGGACACGGGGACACGGGGACACGGGGATGGGGAGGGCGTGGGTAGGGGTCCTGCAGGGGCTGCGCGGCTCAGCACCAGATGTGGGAGGGGGAGAACGGGCAGGGTGCCTGGGGGGGGATGCAGGGGGGTGAAGAGGGTGCAGGGAGGGATGCAGGGAGGGATGCAGGCTTGTAGGGGAGAGATTCAGGGAGAAATGCAGGCTTGTAGGGGAAGGATGCAGGGATGGATGCAGGCTTGTAGGGGAGGGATGCAGGGGAAAATGCAGACTTGTAGGGGAGAGATGCAGAGATGGATGCATGCTTGTATGGGCAGGACGCGGTAATGGATAGAGGCTTATAGGGGAGGGATGCAGGCTTGTATAGGAAGGATGCAGAGAGGGATGCAGGCTTGTATGGGAGGGATACAGGCTTATAGGGGAGAGATCGCAGGAATGGATGCAGGCTTGCATGGAAGGGATACAGAGAGGGATGTAGGCTTGTATGGGAAGGATGTAGGGATAGATGCAGGCTTGCATGGGAGGGATGCAGGCTTGTAGGAGAAGGATGCAGGGATGGAAGGATGCAGGCTTGCATGGGGAAGGCGCTGCAGGCTTTGACAGGCTGCTGTGCTCAGCAAGGATCTTTTCATTTACCAGCAGGCGAGGAGGGCTGGGGGTGACAAGGCAGCTGGGGGTGGGGGCGGGCTGCAGAGGTGGGGGCAGGCAGGTGACATCCAAGCACCTGCTGGGCTCCAGCCCTGCTGCTGGTTTTGGCAGCGCAGGAGGGATCCCTGCCTCCACCGAGCTGACCCCTTGGCAAAAAGCAGCTCCCGAGCCTTGCTGCCACCCCTGCTCCTTCCCCTGAGACCGTCAGAGAAAGGGCTGAGAGGGGCTGTGTTTCCTTCTGCACCTCCTCAAAGGCCACCGTGGACTGCCACCCCCCCGTGCAGCGGGGCAAAGGCTCCGTTAGCCCACCCCAAGGGCCCCTCAAGCAGGACCCGCTCACCCTGGCCTCTCCCTGCGCACCCGCTGCCAACCCTGGCCGGGAAAACCCCACAAGGGACCCCATGCTCTGCCCCGAGGGGCTGGGGCTGTCCCTCCTGCCCTCAGCCTTCCCAGGCAGCAGCCCAAACCCATCACTGCTTGTCCCAAACAAACCCAGGGAACGTGTTACTCCCTTCCTCCCCCGCAGCCGGTTGGGCGTTCGGAGGCATTGACCTCCCTGTTTGGGGTAATTTTCGGCGATATTTGAACACGGGGTGGAAAAACACAGCAAAGCTGGCGGGCTATGGGAGGGATACAAGTCCCACCCGCAACACCGGGTGCTGAAGCTGGTGGGAATTCCGTGATTTTCTGCCAAAAAAAAACAAAATTGATTCACATCAATCGAGTTGCTGATTTCATCAGCGCCTCGGAGAGCTGGCGATGCCGTTGTGCCGGGTGGCGTCGAGCATCTTGCCTCCGTCATCGCCTGCCACGAGATGACGGAAGAACGCACGTGGCGGAGTAATGGCAGCCGAGATAAAGTCCAAATAACGTGATTTCCAAATAATGTGATTATTGCCTCGGATGTTCCCTTTCCACCAGGCACCGGCGCGGGAAGGTGCCCCGTCCCCCCCGTGCCCACCCATGGGCGCTGTGCCTGGGGCCGCCGCAGCCCCCCCGGCGCAGCGTCTCCCCCTCCTCCCCCCTCGCATTCTTTTTTATGGAGGGAATGAGATGGAGAAGTAAAAATTATTAACCCCGAGGTCAGCACTGGCTGCCTCATTCCTCTCTAGCTTCAAGCACTTTCTCCCTCATCTGTTTCACAGACAGCGATGTTCGGCTCAACACATTTGCATATACTTATTGCTTTTTTTTTTTTTTTTAGTCTTTATCTATTTATTTATTTTTAAAGAGACAGAACCGTGCTTCTCTCCCTTTTTTTTTTTTTTTTCCCCTCCTGCGAGCTGTAACCAACTGCCAGGCTCGGGATTTGCGCTCCCTCCTTCAGCAGCGCCGGCCGAGCGAGGCAGGGGTGCGCCGGCCTCGCCGCCTCCTTCTTCCCCTCGATGTCGCCGCTGATTTTTGGGGTCCCTGCAGGGCACCCCGCTGCCGTAGCCACGCAGGTTTTGGTGCAAGCCACCCCGATGCTCCCACGCACCGGGCATCCGAAGCCATCATCAGCAAAGCCATGCCGTCGTTTGGGCATGGAGCGCGTTGCAACGGGCCAGGAGCGTTTTGTCTCCAGGGACTGACCGCAGCCAAGGCTTTCCTCTGCCACCCAGCCTGACAAGCACCAAAAAAAATTTAAAAAAAATAAAATAAAAAATGGAGCGTGGTCTATCTGAAGCTGAGCGTCTCCAAAAATCACTCACAGATATTCATAATGGTCCGGCAGCTATTAGCGGCGCAAGGAAGAGGGAAAGGGAAGGAAATGAACGCTGGGCGAGAGGAGAAAATTCATAGCCCCGCCGATACGCCATGATAAATAATTATGAGTTATTAATTTTAAATTACATCTTTAATGCGTTGCATGATTTTAATTCCCACCGCAGTATTAATATAGGGGCCGTGGCTTTGATTAATTCGAAGCGGAACAGAAAGGTGTCGATTCCCAGGGCCGCCGGGGAGGGCTTGGCCGTGGGGTGCTGGGTGGGGAGCACCCAGAGGTGGGGCGGGGAGCACCCAGGGGTGGGGTACAAGCACTGGGGACGGTGACAGCGGGGTGTTTTGGTGCTGTGTTATTTTTTTTGGGGGGGGGGGTCACTGCGTCGGGCGTGCATCACGGTGCTGGGGACCCCCAAGCATCGCCACACCGCTGCACCGAGCGCCAAGCCACACGGAGGAGGAGCACCGGTTCCCATCCCCTGCACCACTTTATCCGACTCCTTATCACCCACAGCACCTCCTCTCCTCGCTCCCGCTCTCCTGCATCCCTCCGGGCTTGGTACGGCCGCTCCACGGGGCTGGGAGGGCGAGCATCCCAGCCCCCCTGCCACCCCCGGGGCCGGGAAGCCGCTCTAAGTTTGCTTTCCGAGTAAACTTCCCTAAGTGTGACAATCGCTTTAGCTTCCCAGCGAGGATTTGCCGGGCTCCTGTTATCTCTTTGAGAGTCGGGAGTTCTCCAAATGGGCATGCGAGAGCAGCCGGAGAGGTCAGAGCCGGTTAGGCTGCACAGCCGTTCAAAGCCGCCTTCCAAGCGGCATTAAAGACGGGATTAAGTCTAAGAGGGTTATGGAGGGAGGAGTAAAACAGCCTTGTCCTGCACCAAGCACCGAGATAAGGCTCTGTTCTGGAGGTGTGAACCCCCGCGTGCGCCAGCCCAGGCGCTCGGGGGGCTGCGGGATAATACCGCAGGCGAGCGGATCAAGCCGCAGCCCGCGGCCCCCTCGCCGGGGCGGTGCTGCCCGCAGCCGGCCCCTCTTTATGGGATTTTTGAAGCTGGGGAGCGATGGCACAAGCAGCCCTGATTTTCTGCTGGCTGGGGACAGTCCGAGGCAGCGGCTGGGGCCGTGGCGTGGCCCTGATTTTTTGTCCTGGGTTTGGATACCCGCGTCCTCCCGCATCTCCCCGGGCACTGGAGCCAAGACCAACCCCAAACTCCGGTGTCACCAGCCCCTAGTGTCACCAGCCTCCAGTGTCAGCAGCCTCCAGTGTCACTTCTTGCCACCGAGCAGCCCCAGCCCCATCTTCCTGCGCAATCAGGGAACCTGCCTGGTTCAGGTGTCACCGCACCGCCCTCCAGCCCCAAACATTTGGGGCCAGGCAGATGCTGGTTTAGCCCCGCTCAGCATGCCCAAGAAGCAATGGCACATCGCCGTGCACCTGGGGAAACCGAGGCACACGGGACACACGTGCAAAGCCACCGAAGGGGTGCTGAGAGGCTGTGCCAGGCTGCAGGAGCGGGACCAGGGCTGTGCTGCTGGAAACGTTTCGGGATGGACGTAGGCACGGGATGGGAACTGGATGCTGGCTGCCCATCCCTGCCCGCCACGCAGCTCCTGAGGGCAGGGTTTGTGGGGTTTTTTTTGGCTTTGTTGGCCGCGTACCCAGGCCGCTCCGCAAAGAGCCAAGGTGCAGCGTGATGCCTGCATGTTCAGGGGCTGTTAAATTAAACAGCTCGGGGAATTAACGGCACGCTGCGAGCTGCAGCGAACACGCTCGCAGCCAGAGATGGCTGAATTTGCTCCTCACCCCCCCCGAGAAATAAATAAAAAATAGGAGAGAAAAGCAAAAAGAAATATAAGAGAATCCCCGCCTGCTGCATGGAGGCTTTTATTCCTCCCTTGCCCTTTCCTCCTGAGTTTATTGCAGCGGTTTGGAGGACTCTGTGTTGGGGTTGATGCTCCCCAGGTGCCCGCATCCCCTCCGTGCTGGGTTTGTGATGAGAATCTGCTTTTTGGGGTCTCCGGGTGCTCTGGATGCAAGCAGCAGTGCCACCATACCGTGCTTGCTCAGCACCAGCGTGCTTTTTCTTGCTTAAAGGATAAAAAAAACATAGCAAGGAGCTGCTCTGAGTTTTTTTGGGGGGGCAGCCTGTCCCAGCTGCCCCCAACCCCTGCTGTGGGGTTGCCACAGGAGCTTTGGGCAGTGTGGGGAGGGGGCCGGCTCTGTGCACCCCCAGGAGCGTTTCGGTGCGCCGAGCACCCTGGCAGGATGCTGGTTTATTTTTGCCAGGGAAGTTGCTGGCCCTTCACTTAGGCTCTTTATTTTTTTTATTATTTTTTTTTTTCTCGTTCTGCACATGCAACAAACCCAACTGGAGGAAAAGGAGAAAAGGAGGAGGGTTTTCACAGGCGCCAAGGTAAAATCCCACGGTGCCGAAGCAGAGCCCCTCCAGCAGCCTGCTTTTTGCTGAAACCCCTGCAGCACGCGTGCAGCCCCGCAGCGTCGGGGAAGGATGGCCCGGGGGGAAGAAAAATCTTCCTATGCCATCCCCGTGCTGCCACGGAGAGCCGTGGCAGCCTCCTGCCTGCCTTCCCACGCCCAGCCGAGGATGCCCAAGGGTTTGGGGCACCCCCTCCGTGCTGGCTGGGCTCCGAGCCCCCCGCCTCGCCGTCCCCAGCATCCCCGCGCCGCTGTCAGGGAGGAAGACGTAGAGCAATCACGGCTCTGTGCTGCAAATATTAATTATCCGCTAACTGCTCTCCAGGCAGCCATTAGATCCCAGCTCTCCGACAGCTGTTCGCGGCCGCACGCCCGAGGGACGCGGCGGCAGGGAGCAGCCGGGGGGACAGCGGGGACCCGGGGGTGGCCGTGGGGAAGGGTCCCCGTGTTGTGCCACCCCCCAGGGGTGGGAGATACGGGAAAGGGGAGCAAGGCAGTGTTTTTTTCCATGCAAACTGGTTTTATTTTTGGTGGGGTGCTTCCTTCCAGCGGGGCTGCAGGGTTCGTGCATCCCCTCTGCAGCACCCTGCGTGGCTTCTCCTCCTCCCCGGCAGTGGGAGAGGAAGAAGTTGGAGAAATCCGGCTTTTTTTAATTGATTTTTCCCCCCCAAAAAAAACAAACAGGCATGCTGGTGGGAAGCTGTTCGCTGCAGACAAAGGCGGCGCAGCCGGTGTCACCGGCGAGGAGGGATTTAAGGGCAGGCGGCCGCTACCTACGGCCACCTCCCGACATTTCGGGCTGCAGACCCCACAGCTCAGCATCCCTCCTCCTCCCATCCCCCGGGTGGGGAAAAAAGCAGGGAAAGCCATGCCTGGGGAGAAAGGCAGAGATTTTTGGGGCTCCCTGGGCGCACATAAAGGGATGCTTCGCGCCCACAGAGGTACCCAAGCCCCGCCGGGCGCTGTGCACGAGCATCCTTCCTCCCGCCCGCCGGGACATAGCGAGCTGCTTAACGAAATAAATGAGCGAGGTAGGCCCGCACGCAGATAAATCTCTCCGAGAGAACATTTAGACGTTCCGTATTTGAGCTGGCCATCATTTAAATTACCGCTCTGCCTCCCCTCAACGCAGCCCCTCATTACCGGGGCTTAATTGCGGCGGCTCCTGGTGGGAATCGGCTGCCGCTGCCCACCCGGGATCCCATGGTCTGGAGGCTCCTGGGGGGCTTCCTGGGAAAGCCCCTGGCTGTGGGGACTTTTTTTTTATGCTTCCCTGCAGCAGCCCAGGTTCCTGGGGCTGGAGAACACCTGGAGAAGGCGCTGCAAGGAGGTTGGGTCCTCTCCAACGTGCTGAGCTGCGCCCGTGGCTTGTAACTCCCCTTCTTCATCGTGCACCTTCTCGTCCGTCCCAGCCCTGTGGGGATCAGGATACATTCCCCTTCTATCACCTATACGTGGAATAAATAGTTTTATAGATATATAGAATAATATGTAATAAACTAGGCAGGACTATGGGCAGGGTTGGTGGCACATCAGTGCAAAATCAGGAGTGGTGAGCTTGCTGGAAGAAGGGCGAGGAGACCAAACCAAGCTCTTCTTCCAGAAAATGAGCCAAAGGACAAACCTACAAGAGATTTCAGCAGGGTGTCGAGTCCCTTGGTGGGGGGGGGGGGTGTTACCGTTCACCCAGAGGTAAAACCTAAAGGCGGACACATTCAGGGACCGGTGCACCGTACATCTGGCCGCCTCTGCCATGGCGAGGAACCCAGAAAGACGTCGCCATTTGGAGCAGATTTCTCAAACTTGAGAAACTGGGGGGGACCCAGAGGAGGCAGAGGGGCTGGGGGGGCCGGGGGGGTGCGGGGGCAGAGCCGTGCCCCCTGCGTGGGGTAATTGGCAACCCCTGCCCCGCTGCCCCTTCTGCCGCGCGGTGTTTAATTGCGCCGGCTAACAGTTCAGGGGCAGAGCTGCTCGGGGGCCTTATCTCCGATTTCACCATTTTTCTTTCTGGGAAATGAAGTTAAAAATCCCTTCACAGCAGCTCCAGTGGAAAAAAAAAAAATTAGTCCCCTATCACTATTTAACATGCACTGCTAAAAACTAGATAAACACAGGCCGTCACTTGGAGATTAGCTCCTCACATGACTAAATGATTTATTTAGAAGATTCCTTCTTTTCTCTCTCTCTCCTTCTCCCTCTCTCTCTTTTCCTTGGCTAAGAACATATTAATCAGAAATTAGAGGCAGGCTGAGGGATGGAGAACAGCCTGACAAAGAGCAAATGGGGAGGGGAGAGGAGGAAGGCTGGGGGAGAGGAGAGGGAGGGGAGGTGGGAGCAGGGAGAAGTGGGCATGGGGGAAGGTGGGGGGCAAAAAATATGTATTTGCAGGGTGAAAAAACGAATAAAGAGGGAAATACGGGGTTAGAAAGAAATGGGAAAATGTGTGTGTGTGTGCATCAGGAGGGGACCCAAATGCTGGGGGGCCAGGAGGGGAGGCGAAGCACCGGGAGCATTGCGTGCAGCAGCGATGCGCAGGGCTTATCCCGCTCCCCGGGGGGGGGCTGGCAGCAGTGATTAAGGTATTTATCTGGCAGGCAGCCCAGGGGGGCACAGAGGAACCCCCCCCAGCCCCTCGGCACCCCCGTGTCCCCCTCCCCAGCCCCCTTTTCCCACCGCAGGTGCGTGTGATAAGAGGTCCCGGTGCTGCTCAGGCGTGGAGGGGGCGCGGGGGGCCGGGGATTTGCGGAGGGGGATAAAGGGAGAACGGCCCCGGCAGGATTAGCGGGGGGGCCCCGTGCCAGGCTAGGTGCTGTGCAGTGTCCCTCTCCCTTTATCCGCGGAGATAACCAGCCCCGAGGCTGAGGCCGGCAGCGATAAGGAGATTAGGCGGCTCAGCTCTCCACGGGCCCACCAGGAGGTTATCGAGAGGGGCTGGGCCTGAACTCGCCCCCAGCCCTGCCCCATGGGACGCCCCTCATCCCAAAATGCGGAGGGTGCTCCCCGTCGGACAAAGCAGGGGTTGGTATCCATCCCAAAATGCAGAGGACGCTCCCTATCACACAATAAAGGGGATGTTACCCAGCCTAAAACGTAGAGGATGCTCCCCATCCCACAAAGCAGGAGATGCTCCCAATCCCTCAAATCAGGGGATTCTCCCCAACCCAAAATGGAAAGGATGTTCCCCATCCCACAAAGCAGGAGATGTTATCCATCCCAAAATGCAGAGGATGCTCCCCGTCCCACAAAGCAGCGCATGCACCCCACCATATCAAGCACAGGCAAGGTGGGAACCAGAATTCAATTAAATATGTACAAAACCGGATTTTTTATTATTATTATTAATAATAATACACTAACAAACCCTAACTAAGCAGAATCTATAACAATAAAAGGTCTTGCGGTACCCAAACGTGAGTTTTCCCTTTTAAACCAACCCTGGTACAAGCTGGAGGTGCCTGGAGCGAGCCCATCACCTCCGGCACCGGTGCATGGCCAGGACGACAAAAACCTCGTGTTTCTGCCTCAAAACGTGGGCAGGTCGGGTGCTGAGCACCGCCACGTGGGAAAGCCAAGCAGAAGAGCGAACTCTTGGCACTCTGATAGCAAAAAAAACGTGGCAGCACTTCGAGGTTTAAGTTTTTAGCAGCAGACTTTCAGTCAAACTTTCCTTAAAACTTCAATAGCAAATATGTACAGCTATCTTTATATATACATATATATAAAATTGTACATATCTATTTAATTTTAATATGAATAGATCTTGCTAAATGTAGGCTTTAACATAGGTTTGCCATAATTTAAGCTTTAAATTTTAATTCAATTAAATTTTTAAGGCAAAATGTAATTCATTCGAATTAAAACCTCCAGCTTCTGTCCAAAAAGAAAGTTTGGATTTTAATTATAACGGGCACCTTTTCATTTATTTTTTGTAATTGATTTTGATCCGCCCTTTGCTCAGGATGACAAGCGAGCACCCCAAGTACTGTGTGTGATCCCTCGGTGGGTGCTTCCTGGGGTCACGCACCCATGGGCCACGTTTTAGGGGGCCCCGAGGATCTGGGAGCTGCGGGGGGGTGGCTGCGAGGGGCTCACATCATTGGGCTGGTGGGTGCTTGTGTGCAGGGTCAGGCGTGGAAACTTGAGTGCACTGCGTGTGCAAACTCCTGCAGGCAGACCTCTGCGTGCAAAGTTGTGCGTGCAAATTTGTGTGCACAAATTCCTGCATGCGAATCCTCGTATGCAAAGACAAGCATGTGAACCACTGCATGCAACTCTTTACATGCAACCCCTGCGTGCAAACTGCTGTGTGCAAATCCTTGCATGCAAATCATGGTGTGCAAACCTTTGCATGCAAATCCCTGTGTGCAAATGATTGCATGCAAGTCATGGTGTGCAAACCTTTGCATGCAACCCATGCTTGCAAATCCCTGTGCGCAAGTGATTGCATGCAACCCATGGTGTGTAAACCTTTGCATGCAAACCCCTGTGTGCAAACCCCCATGTGCAAGCCTGCGGCTCTAGGAAAGGCGGCAGGCCAGCTCCCTGCGCTCCCTGCCAACCCCATCTATACTTTCACAGCACTGGAGCCGCGTAACCCATCCCTGGGAGCCTCCACCTTCCCACCCCCTGCACCCCTCTGCTCGCAGGGCATGTCAGCGGGGACAGTGGCCGCTGCGCTCCCTGGGCACGCTACAGAAGGGATGCTCGGTGTGACCGTGACACCCCCCAGCTGGGATGAGCCCCCTCTCTTGCCCCAAAAATCAAGGGGAAGAATCAGAGGGACCAAAAGAGGCCGGGTGCGTGGGCACAGGGAAGCGGCGGCACGGCAGGCGTGCTCCTGCCGGCTGCACACACACACACACGCAGCCCGCGATACAGGCGGCAACGCAGCCCCAGCCGCCCTTCCCCAGCCTGACAGCCTCGGTGGCTGCGCTTATCTGCACCCATGACACCAGGAGCCTGAAAATGATTTTTGCATTTGATTTTTGCCTTTGCGTTTCCTCTCATGCTGCTTTTCCTTCCCCCCCCCAGCCCCGCAGAAGATCAGAGCGGCGCGATGCTCCCGCGGACTGACAGCTCACACGCTGCTTCCTTCCTCCTCCCCCTCTCCCCTACTTTCCCCCTTTCCTCTGCACGTTTTTTTTTTTTTTTCCCATGCACTCCTTTCTCCTTCCTCTTTATTTTATCTCGATTTGCCACAAATCTGTTCCCCTACAAAGCAGCTGCCATCTTTGTTCGTTGCCATTATCAGCTGCGGCACACGGGCCCGGCCAGGCTGCCTGGCAGACAATTGCTGACTAATAGACTGTCTGAGAGCTATTGTAGAGTGTGTCCGAGGCAGATCTATCACCGTGTCCTATCACCCGTGCCGCATTGACACCGGGGGAGAGCGGCACGGAAGGGGGAACGGGGAAAGGGATGGGAAAAAAAAAATAGAAGAAGGAAAAAAAAAAAAAGGCTCCCGCTCGGCACGGCGGCATCGCTGCTGCCTGGACCAGGCAGGAGCAGATGTGGGCAGCATCTCCAGTGGGCTCCATCCTGCCTCCATCTGCCGAGGGACGGCGGCAGGAGGCTTCCCCAAGGCTGCTTTGTGGCCGAGAGGTTGCTGCCACCGGCAGTGCCGGCGGCTGCGGTGGGCGAGCTGCGGTGCCGGGGGGGCAAAGGAGTGGGAAGGGGAAGGGTGGGAGGGTGGGGGGGGGTTGGGGGTTTTGGGGTGGGGAGGTGCTGGTGATGGGGTGTGTGGATTTCCTGGGGGATGAGGGGTGCTGGTGCACCTTGTGGCTGTGCTCTGGGGTGTGCGGGGGCTGCAGGAGCTTTGGGGAGGCCATGGGGAATGGGGACCCACTCGGGAAATGAGGACCCCCCCCTGGGAAATGGGGATACACCCTGGGAAATGGGGACCCCCCTGGGAAATGAGGACCCACTCTCAGAAATGGGGAACTCCCCCCGGGAAATGGGGACCCACCCTCCTCCCTCAACCAGGCTCGGAAATCAGCCCCGGGGGCCCTTGGGTTCTGATTTATGGGGAGAAGCTTGGGGTATGGGCCTGCGGTGGTGGGGGTCTGCTGCCTGCCCCCCACAACACTCACAGGTGATTATCCCGCTGCCTTAATGAGGCCTGAGCTCCTGGTATTAAAATTTTGTGGCAGGGAAACATCGAGGGGCTGGAACCTCAATAACCTCCCTGCTGCGGCCCTGTGCTGGGCACTGGGAACGGGGACGGGGTCCCCAGGCAGGTGGGGACAGGGGGGCTGGGGGCATTGCCTACTGCAGAGCTGCTCCCATCCCATTTCCCATGCTCAGCTGGTCCCTTTCCCCAAAAAGGTCGAGAGAGAGAGGGAAGGGGACTTTTGGGTTGAGTTTCTTCAAGTTTGGCCCTTTGGGTTCTCCTCCATTTGCTGTCTTGGTCTCGCTCTGGGGAGGAGACCCCAAAAAAGCCAATGGTGCTGCCAGCAGGATGCACCCACGGGACTCCATCCCCCAAGGGATGGGGACAGAGAGGACACAGCACCAGGGAGGGGGCTGCTGGAGGGGGGTGATGGGGTGGGGGTGTGGTTGGTGACCCCCCCAGCCCCAAAAATGGGACCCTGAGGCTGGGGCGAGCCGGAGATGTGAACGGCAGAAGGGGCTGCAGGTCAGCAGGACATCAGTGGGGACAATTTGGGGACATGCACGGAGCAGCCCCCAGGCCACCATGGGATGGGGGGGGGCAAGGGGACACAGCCTGGGTCAGGATGTGGCCACAGGGTATGGAGATGCCCACCCCACAGCGCCCCTTGATGGGAACCGTCCCCGTCCCCGCCGTGCCAACGCGTGTCCCCAAATCAGGACCCCAAAGGAGGCGTCCAACCCCCGGGCAAGGAAAATACAAAGAAACACCGGGCAGGAGGCGTCGGGCTTTATTTTCCCCGGGCTGTAGAGCCTGATCTATGCGTGCGCACACAAGGTGAGATGAGCTGAATAGTTAATGTCCCCAGTGGGCTCCGCTCCCGCGCGCCGCAAAGTTGGGAACAAAATGACCGGCCATGCATTGAGCTGGCTTACATCGCCCTCCATATGGAAATGAAGATAATCCAGGTCGCAGCTTTGTGTGTGCTGCAGGGGAGGCAGCGGGGGACGGGGGGGGATGGGGATGGGGACGGATGCTGCCCCGGCACGGGGGGGGCGAGCAGATCCCAGCGCCAGGACGGCCTCGGTGAGCCTCGGCCCCGTCCTTCAACCCAAGCCTCGTGCCCCAGCGGGGGCCAGGCTCTCCCTCTCGCACAGCCCACCTCTGCTGCTTCCAAATCCCGATGAGAAAGGATGATTTTTCCCCCAAGTATTGCTAATCAGACAGACTTTTTTATTTGGCACCGGCCGGAAGACCCTTGAAGTGCCATCAGCAAAGTCTAATTTAAGGGGGAAACCCCAAAAAACAAGCGAATGCATGATTTGAAATTGTCCCCCAAATTAAATCCTTCCCCACTAGGCAGGTTTTAAGGCTTTGGCTTGCGTGCATGCCTCTGGTTTGGGGTTGGTTTGCTTTTTGGGGAGTGGGGTTCCGCAGCGCCCTGCAGTAATTGTGCTGCTTGTAAGGAATTAGTCGTTCGTGCAGTCCTTGTCTTTCCATTCCCCTCTTTTGTTTCTCTTTTTGCTGCGCAAGACACACGAGTGGCTCCGGTAGGTAGCGGGGAGAGGGGCTGGGTGGTGCCGGAGGTGGGAATTTGGGGGTGCCGAGCAGGGGACCCAGCAGCTCCGGATCCAACCCCAGCCCGGGCTGTGCTTCCTCTGGCCTCCTCCTCCACGCCGGTGGCTCGGGGACCCCAAACCTGCCGGCGGGTCCCCACGGCGGCCCCGTCACCATCTGCCTCGCCGCCCTTCGTGCAGGGCTTGACGTGCGTCTTGCGTAGCCCGATGTCTTGGCTCCCCCTGTAGCCGGTGGGGAGAGAAACACGGGCAGCCTCCGGGAGTAGGGGGGAGCCCAGGCTGCGTGCAGCCGGGTGGGCAGGGGGCTCTGGGCTCCCCCCAGACCAGAATACGCCGGAGAGGTCCACACCCCTGGGCCATTCCCCTGTCCTGCTTCGGAGATGCTATGGGGTCAGGTCATGCCCCAAAAGCCTCACTTTGGGGCATCCTCCGCCTGCCCCGGCACAGAGCATCCTCCCCGGGGTGTAAGGGATGCTGGCTTCCCGCAGGGCCCCCCCCCCCCCCAGGCCTGTGCTCATCCAAGGGCAATAGTTTGGGGATAATTACGCTCCTCCATTGGCCCAAACTGTCCAGATTTAACACCAAACTGCACTGGAGCTGCCCCACGGGGCGTGCCAAGGGCGATCCCACCGCCGGCAGTACCCGGGGAAGCGGCGCGGTGCCAGCACGATGCCTGGGGAGCCCTGCGTGGTGGGGACACGCAGCCGGCGGAGAAACGGGGCCAGCCTCTTGATCACACCACCAAGAGCTGGCAAATTGCCGTGGCTTAACGAAGTCCCAGTGCCGAGCTGAGCTGTGGAAATCACTCCAGTGCGCGCCGCCAGCCCCTGCACATTTTTCTTCACCGCCAGGTAGGGCAGGAGCCAGGTCCTCATCTGACCTGGGCATCTGGGAGCTCTCCCTAAGCCAGGAAGGCTCTGCCGAATTTGGGGCAGAACGCCCCCATCCTGTGCCAGCTGCCGTCCCCTAGGGGGGCAGCAAGCCCCGATGTCCCCCCGCTGTGACCACCGGGGACGAGCCCGCGCGGCTCCATCCCCCGGGGCTGGGAGGGGAGCAGCGGGCGGCCCCGTGCAGGTGACAAATTGCCTCTGACGGGCGGCATCAGAGATACTCGCAGGAGCCATTTGTCCACGCTCCTGCCAGGGATGCTACGAGCACGGAGCGCTCGTGGACCAGCCAGGAACCGCTCCCGTGTAGGGCTCAAGGAGAGGGGCTCAGTCAGATGATGCTAAAAGGATGAGTTTCTGCAAACTGAGTGAAACGACCTCGTTCTCCAAGGGATGAGCACAGCAGGGAGCGGGGCTCAGGCCCCGACGGTGCCCCAGCACTGAGGACACCCGTGATGGGGCCGGGCTGGTGCCCGCAGCTCGGGGCAGGCTTTGCAGGAGCTCAGGTTTTCGGACCATGCCGTCAGCGCGGCAGCGTGGCGGTGCATCCAGCCTGGCTGTGCAATCAAGCCCTGCTGGTTAATTAAGGACTTGGGCCCCAAGATCTGCTCGCTCAGCTCCGCAGCAGCAACGCCATCAGACTGTTACGCACTGTTTCATCCGCAGCGGCTACGACCACGGCTAGAGAGTGGGTGGTTTGGGGCAAGAGCAGCTCTTCTTATTCTCTGGGTGCCATTTCCCACCAAAAAAAAAACCAAAAACCACGGACAAACACGTGCCGGATGAGCCCATCCCTGCAGCAGCACACCTCTGCCTACCTGTGCCCGTTGACCCGGAGCAGGGGGGTGTCTCTGCCGTGTCCCCAGCCTAAATCACCCACACCCACCCCATTACCACCCCAGCTGGCTGCTCGCAGGCAGCCCGGCCCCGGGAGGGGCTTTGGGGTGGGGGCCGCGGGCGGGCACACGCTTTTTATTTCAGTAATTCTTTTATCTTGTTCTCGCACCCTGAACAGTATGAGCGTTCATCAAAGTAATTGACGCGGATGAAATTAGCGCTTCCTGCTATGTCGGACAGATAAACTTTGCTGAATATTGATTTTGCACAAAGAAAATGACATGTGCTTGGTCCTCACCCTTTATCTGGACGGAGCAGGGAGATGCTGGGGGAGGCGAGGGGGGAAGGAGGCAAGCCTCCGCTGGAGAAGCATCCATAAGAATTACTTTTATCTCCTCTCCCACAAGAAGACAACAGAAGATAAGGCTGGGCGACAGTGCTGGGGGAGGAGGTGGGGGAATAGGGAAGAGGAGCCCGGCGAAGACCTCCGCCGTGCGCTGGAGCGGCTGGGGGCTCTTTGTAAGCCGCGGGGTTTGGGCAGATAACCAGCTTTGCAGGGCCGTGCATCACGGAGAGCCAGAGAAAGGCGGGCTCCCCTCGGTCCCACCTGCGAAACGCCCGTGGCAGGGGGCTGCGTCCGCCCCGGCGGCACCGCAGGGCATCCCCCAGCCCGGCCCCGCGTCCCACCGGGTCGGCTCCTTCCTCCTGCAGGGACTGTTCCCACCTCGGCGGTCGCACAGCGCCAGGGTTTTGTGTCAACGCCACGTTCGGCAGAAAGGGGACGCGGGGAACAAAGCTGGTACATGTGCTGCTTTTCCCAGAGCAGGGGTCAGCGCTGTTCTGCCAGACACGGGGCAACCTGGGCTCTGCACACAGAGCATCTCACGGCGCCAGCGGCAAGGCAGCCACTGGCTTTTTGATGGCTACAGGAGAATTAATTAGCATGCCCTGCTCTGCCTGGCACAGAACGGCTCAGTGGCGAACCCCGTTTGGACGAGCAAAGCAGAGGTAACCACTGAGCCCAGTTAGCTGCTCCCTAAATACGGGAAAACTGGGCGACACCTCCTAACAGAGGCTCAGGGCTGGTTTTGCAAAGCCTGGCATCCTTCTAACATCGCCTTCCGCAGCGGGTGCCTGGGGAGCTGCTGGAAATTGCCCCGAGAGGTGCCCCAAGAGCCACAAGGCAAGAGCTGGGGCTGGGTAAAGTGGGCAAGGAGCAGCTCATCGTCACCAGCATGGGGACAGCAATGGAGCTTCTATGTAAAGTCCTAAGAAAAAAGGAGGATATGGAAGGATTTGAGCCTGAATTTCCTGTGCCGTGCTGGGCATAGTGCAGAAGGCAGTGGGGGCCTCGTGGACAAGGTCTTGGGGGGCTCCGTTGCCCCTCTCCCCAGCACATCCCCATGTGGGGCCATCGGCAGGGCCATCAGCGGGGGGACTTTTCTAGTTGGACCTTACTTAGAGAAGTAAGTGTAGACGTGAAGCTCGAGCGAGTGCCTCTCCGCAGGCTTGGCAGTGGACGAGTCTTCCTGAAAAATACCTTCTTGGCATTTTGGGATTTTCTATAGGCAAACCTCCAGGCTGACAAGAGGCGGGATGCTGCCCTCGCCTTCCTCCCGGGACCTGTGTAGGGCACCCCACGGCACTGAGCAAACCGTGTAATATGTGGAGCGAGCCAAATACCCCCAAAAAAACAGTAAAAATGACTCCTTCCATTGCCACAGGGGTGAGCCAGCCCAGACTGGCACTTTTAGTCTCCCCAACACCCAACCAGCAGCCTAACAGCCACCAGCGTTCGGTCCTTCCCTTTTCCTTGGGAAGCACACCCCACCCGATATTACAAATACTCTTCCCATCTGCAGACTTCGGAGCTGTTTCTGTAAGTTTTCCTTGGCTAATGTTCGCTTAGGAAGCTTCATTTAAGCCACGCGGGTTTCTCCTTCACCTGCACGTTCAGGCGGCGAATTCGCACTCTCGGCGGCTGTGTTCCGCTCCCCTCCTGTGCTCCCTGGCTAAAGGGAAGCACAGCCTCATTCAGCGTTACAATTTCTGGCTTCTCTTTCTTGATTTCTGCCTCCCCCTCCCCAGATATACCAGGCCTTGGGGAGAAAAAAAAAAAAAAAAGAGAGAGAGAAAAAGAAAATCGCAGCCTTTAGTTTGCTGCTTGTATTTTCTAGACACAGTGCCCTGACATTGAGAGCAAACAGTTATTAAATAAATGCATTGTTAGGCATGCTTTTAGTCCTGACACCTCTGGTAAATCTGCATTTGTTATTTAGTGAATTAAGTGGTTTTAAATCAAGTTATAATCGGTGGGTGCCCTTGTACGCGGTATTTTATATCCTCCTGTGCATGCTTTGTTTGCAATTTCTGTACAATTTCTTTAGGTGCATTATATATTTTCCTTGAAACAGCGGCATGCTCTGCCCTGCTACCTGGCTCCGTAGAAAGCATCCCACCGTGAGCAGCTTGCCTCGACGGCTCGCTGCGGGGATGGGGTCCCTGGCTGGGGGCATCGCCCTTGGGTGCCCACCCAGCTGGGTGCTGCAGCCGCCCTGGATTTATGGTCACTGTGCCCCTGGGGGGGGTGCTCAGGGAGAGCCCATCACCCAGCCTGCTGCCCCTGCCTGGGCTCTGCACACCCAGGACCTCTGCTGAGAGCTTCTTCCCAGCCATGGGCAGTGCCAGGTCACAGAGTGCCCATCTCACCATGATGTGGTCACCTGCATCCCTCCGTGACATGGCCATTTCCACCCCTTTGTGGTGTTGTCATCTCCTTCTCTCCATGACATGGCCATTTCTACATCTTCATGATGTGGTCACCTCCCTCTCTCCATGATATTGGCATCTCCCCTGCCATCCCTCCATGACATGGCCATCTTCATTTCTCCATGGTGTGGTCACCTCCATCTCTCCATGACGTGGCCATCTCCACGTCCATCTCTCCATGGTGTGGTTGCCTCCATCCCTCCATGACATGGCCGTCTCCACCTCACGATGATGTTTTCAGACCTGGGAGTCCTAGCCCTGCCAAGCCACCCAGCATGGCACTGCCTTCTGTGTCAAGAACCACAGGTAAGAACCATCTCACCTAACTTTTTGGTGTCTCCAAGCCTGGCCCAACCTTATGAGCCTGGCCATTTAAGGTCACAAATGTGCAGAAGCCTGACCAAACCTCAGATTTTCCAGGGGGACTTTCCGCCAGCCTAGCAGCAATTCCTGCCCACCTTCCCATCGCCGGCACGCCAGCAGAGGCCGTGCCATCGCCCACGAGCTGTTGTCCCCTTGCTGCCCCTCCACGTCCTCCCCCGGGGGGCACATCCCTTGTTGCCCCCGCTGCCCCCCTCCGCCTGTTTGCCCATTTATCTCCTCCGGCGGGTGATTATACATAAATATGAGCAACTGTGTCTGCGCCTGACCTTACCTGCCCTGACTAAATTCATGTAGTGTCTGTGAAGATAATTCTAAAGCCATAAGAAGATAATAAAAAAGGAAAGATAAAAAAAAAAAAAAAGAGGGCAAGCATTGTGGTTTGTATTCTCTTATCTAACCTCCTGCAGGCCCGGGTGGGAGAGCGGCCCCTCGCTATTTAAAGGGATGCTGCAGTCGGGAGCACCGCAGCGAGGGCGAGGAGCCCAGGTGCTGGTGGGGCAGGTCCCTGTCCTCCAGAGCCGCTGGGGTCAGGGGAGGGGATCCCCAGGGGAACCCCACTGACAGCAACCCCCCGGCCTGATCCTGTCCCCACATCCTACTCAAATGGTGGGCAAAGGGAGCGAGAGGATGCTGGAGGTGGGGAAGCCCAAGGTGGCAGAAAATGGGCGCACGGCCCCCCGGTGAGCTGGTGGCCAGCTGGGGAGGCTGAGCTGGGAAAGGGAAAAACGCATCCCTGGGCGTGATTTTCCAGCTAAAAATCCCCCTGCTGCGGCACCCAGCCTTTGCTCGCGAGTGCATCGGTTGCGGGGACGGAGGGAATTATCAAAGGGTTCATCGCGGCGGTGTCGTCCACGAACAGAGCGGGTTGTCAGATAAACGTGAGCGCGGAGCCAGCGCCACCGGGGGGGCAAAGTGCGGAGCCCCCTCCCAGTGAGACCCCGAGGAAAAGGGTCAGTGCCGGGGCGAGACGTCCCCAGCTGTCCCCCAGCTCTGGGAGGCAAGGTGTGAAATGTCAGAAATTCGGACGCCTCTGCAGTCGCTTTTTCACGGGTTGAAGGCTCTGCAGCCCCGAGCCGGAGCGCAACCGGGACGTGGAGCCGGGTCCTGGCTTCACCATCCGTGCCAGCCCCCGGCGTGCTCTGTGCTTGAAGGCGCGAGGCTCGGCTGGAAATCACCCCAGGCAAACTCCGAATGCTCCAGAGCTTTGTCCAAAGGCACTTTGCTCTTTTTTCCCCTTAGCCTTGTTTTTATTTATGTTTGCTTTTTTTTTTTTTTTTTTGCATGGCTGGGATTTAAGCGCAATAAAGCCAAATGATGTCAGAGTCGGTAACAAGACTACAAAGACACCGAAGAACCCCAAAACCAAAGGAGGTGCCAAAGGAGGACGTGGTTACAGGGATCACCACCCCTTAGGGTCCCCAGCCCCGGGAGAGCCAGGGCAGAGCGGTATTTAAGGGATGCTCCCTCCCTGTCCCTTGCAAGGGGGATGCACGGCGGCGGGACGTCCCCACCTGAGAGGGTCCTGCTGGGAGAGCGGCTGATGGAAGAAGGGACACGGGGACAGCCACCGCCAGGAGCACGAGGAGGGGGACACCAGCCCGCCGCCCCCCCACCGCCACCCCCCCCCAGTACATGGAGAGGGCTTTCTTCCGCCTTTGTTCGGCAGCTCCGAAGTGGTGTCGCCACAAAGGCCGAGGTGAAAGGGGTTAATTTGGGGGACAGAGGTAGGATGTGAAGATGCAGAGCGGGACAATGGGCCGCCTTCCTCTTTTGTCAGCGCGGCCATTGTGCCGCGTGTGAAAAATGAAATCTGTTTCATTTTGTTCCCAGATGCGATCGGGCGCCTCTATTTAGAAGCCATCAAAAAAAGCCAGCCAAGTGCTGGGGGGGGGGGGGGACACAACAGGGGGGGGCGCAGGCCTGCCAGACACGGACAGCCCCACCCCGGAGTGGCCTTTATTTATTTATTTGGGGTTTAACATTTATTTAGATTTAACCCGCTCCCTGCCTCCGGCATTCAAGTGGCTGAAACAATCAGCAGAGTCAGGGGGGAGAGGTTTTGGGTGGCGGTGGAGCATCCTCCCACCCGGAGCATCTCCATTCCAGGGCATCTGCAACCCAGAGCATCTCCCATCCAGAGCATCCCCTATCCAGAGCATCTCCATCCCAGAGCATCTCCATCCCAGAATATCCCCTATCCAGAGCATCTCCACCCTAGAGCATCCCCTATCCGAAATACCTCCCATCCCACAGCCAAGCACTGGGATAACCCCTCTGGCTGTCCCACCCTGTCCCCTTTCCCCCTCGAGTTTTGCAGGAAGGCTGGGCAGCTTCGTCACTGCTATTTGCCAGCGTTTCCCCTTAATCCCTGCAGCAGTGGAAGGAAACCCGGTCCCGGCGCCTTCCCCCTCCCTCCCTCCCTCTCCCCAAAGCAATCTGTGGTTTTGCTACCAACGTGAGAAATTTTCACCTCCAGCGAAGGTGTGAAACTTGGCAGTTTTGTTCCCTCCGAGGGGAATCGCAGCCTTCGCAGAATGCAAACAAACAAACAAATGCAAATTAACCCCTAAAAAAGCATGTTTTTTCAATACGCATCTTAACCTTTGCCACAAATTAACAAATCCAGCTGGAAACCCTCAAGATTTATTTTTCCCATCCAAACACACAGCTGCTTTTCCCCCAGGATGCTGGCGGAGGTGAGAGGCACCAGGCGGCGGGTACGGGATTTGGGCGGGGGACAGAGCCAGGGCAGAGCAAGCCCCGAATGCAGCAGGGCAGGATTTGTGAGTCAGGGAAGGATTTGTGCGTCAGGACAGCCCAGCTCCCCTCTGAGACCCAACAAACTCATTCCAGCATGGACCTGGGTATCCTGGGCAGGGCTTTTCCCAAGGTGCCTGCAGGTGATGAGCCAAGTAGCAGTGGGGATGTGGCACCACGGGGCTGGGAGCCCATCCAGAGGAGAGGGACAACCCGTCCTCCACCCAGCAGGATTCATCAGGCACCTCCACACCTTCACGTGCATCCAGGACCCATCTGATCCCAGCACCACCCGCCAGCTGCTCGCCCCCCGTTCCCACCACCGTCCCCCGTGGCCCCCCTGGTGGCCCCGAGCGGGACCTCCCGGCGCAGGGCTGGCAGGATGGCAACGTGGCGGCGAGGCCGTGGGTGTCACATCACATAAATCAAGCTCCGGAGCCTTCCTATTTAACACACTCTTCCCCTTCGAGTTGTCAGTGAAACCGTTAATTAATTAGCTAATCCCGCCATGAAGTGGATTCTAAATGGGTCTCCCCTCCCTTCCCCCCATTTAGGTAATTACTGCTGAGGGAGCTTTTGTGAGAGTAATTTTCCAGCAGGGACAGCCCCGGATGGCTGAGGGAGATGAATTTGAAGGGGGGGTGGGAATAATAATGCAAACGGGCGTGTGGGGGGGATAAAGGGCTCCTCCTGCAGGGTGCTGCGCTCCGGAGACCCAGCTGGGGCCGGCTTCTCCTCCCGGTGGTACAGGAGGACCACAGCCCTCAGCCTGAGGATGCTGCAGCAGGAGAGGCTCGCGGTGGCCTCAGCAGCCTGTCCTCACCACCAGGCAGCGAGATCTGGGTGCTGTCATCGTGCCAAGGTGATTTGGGTGCTGCAGAGAGTCCCCACGCCCCACCACCTCTCACACCTACAGCATCCTCACACCTGGTTTTAAAGCATTTTCCGTAACAAGGCTAAATCCCAAAGCCTTGAGGGTTTTTCCCAGCCAAACAAAGCAAAAGGTGATTGGGTTTCAAGGCTGAGCGGAGAAATACTCAGCGGTCCTCAGGGCAGCAGCTCTCGGGGCATTTATTTCAGAGTCAAGGCAGCACCAGGAGCAGCGTTTCTCCTTCCTATCTTGCTCTTTCCATGCCCCTGAGCAGCTCCAAACCCTTTTTTGTTCTTCAGAACCTCAAACCCGGTCTCCAAGCGAAGATTTTCAAAGGCACGCAGAGTTTCAGATCCTCAGTTTCATGTCCACGAGTCGTGCCGTGTCCAACAGAGATACCGCACGAGTGGCGCAAGCCCGCCCGCTGCAGCCGAGCGCCCTTTGAGCCGCCTCGCATCGCTCACAGACGCGTTCAGAAATCAAAGGTTTCATCTGAAAATCATGGCTCGGCTGGCCTTTGGGTGCCAAAAAGTCGATACGCCCAGTGCAGCCACAAATATACCCGCCCTGCACCCATCCAAAGTGCCCCAAGCATTTGCTCATTGTCACGGGGCAGGAGAAGAGGTTGTGGGGAGGTTGCTCCGATTTGAGCAGGTGCCTGCAGCTTGTCTGTAGGGGAAACGTTTCCGAGAGTTTAGGATAAGCGTCCCCATCCCCTGAGGGGTTCCCTGAGCAGCCACCCAGCATCCAGTTCCCCCAGCTGGAAAATTCACATTTTCTCCTCTCCTTTGCCACGTGCAGATGAAGTCGCCCTGTGACACCCAGCAGGGACGTCTCCTCCCTTCGGTCTCTTGCTGCACCCCACAGTGGGCTCCCAGAAGCAGGGATGGTGGAGACGACTTCTCTCTGGAGATGTGATCAATGGGCTGCTACAGCCAGGAGAACTTTAATACCATTTTCCCCTACGTCTTTCCCCAAATACAGCTTGGAGAAAAGAGGGGTACACCTCTGCGCCTCCCCTTGCCTTCTGCTGCTACAGCCGAAGCATCCTTTAGGACTTCCCACCCTCATCTTTTTGTATGGATCTTTCTCCTCCAGCTGCCCGCAAACAGCCTGCCAGGGACTGCCCTTGTCTGCTGTCTCCTCCCAAGGAACAGCCCAAACCTCACCGTTTTTGCATTGCAAACTGGGGACAAAAAATGTCCTGGGGCAGCCCTGAGAAATGCCAGAGGTGGCTCTGAGCTGAGCTGGGGATGGGACCAGCTCTGGGGCTCGTGCAGGAGAGAGGCCCCCAGTAATGCGAAGGAAGAGGTCAGAGCCCATGAAGACCACAAAGGATGTTTCACAAGTTGTCAGGGACAATCTGTAGCCTTTCTGCTTTGAGAGATAAGGCTAAGCTGTGAGGCTGAGCAGGATGCGGTGGGGCGATGGCTCAGAGTTGGGGTGTTGCGTTGGGAGCTAAAATGACACGGGGCTTACCGACACGTCTGAAGGATGCTGTCTCGGCTGGAATGAGATGGTGCCGTCCCCTCACCAGAAGTGCCCCCGTGGCAGGCTTGGTCCCATCAGGAAGGTACATGGAGAGGGGGAAAAGAGCACAGACCAGTTGTTACCACGTCTGCATCCCTCCTCCAGCCACAACCCAGTCGCCAGAAGCTGCTCCCGCTGCAATCTGTGCCTCCCCTCTCCGCCTCGCTACGAGCGAGTGCGGTCAGCTGGAAAATTAAGACCTGGGGTTGAACCCGGAGGGGCAACGAGCGGGGCTGCGGGGACAGGGAGCAGCCAGAGCAGCCCCCTGGCACCGCGGCGCCAGCCCCGCTGCCCACCCTGCGCCCAGGCGGTGCCGGAGCCGCGGTAAATCACCGGCGACAGCTCCGGCGGGCACGGTGCTCGCGTGCCTGCCCGCTCCCTCCCGCGTGCAGCTGGCGCGGGCGGAGGTCCAAGGTCAGCTAAGTGCTTAATGGGCCTCCCGCGAGGACCTGCGCTGAAAGGCGGGCGAGGAGGGAGCATATGTCACCGCCGGAGCTCCGGGGCTGCTTGGAAGTGACAGGAGGATGCTTCCCATGCGGATAGGCGAGCACAAGGGGTTGCTTTCCCAAGCCTTTTTCCCCGGGAGCGCAGCAGGGACCTGCAGGTCCGGAGGGTGGAGGGACACCCAGGTGCCCATGGCACGAGGCTGCCCAATCCAGGTTTTATTTGGCCAAGGAGGCTGAGCAGGAGATGGACGAGGTGTGGGCATGATCTACAGCACTGGCTCCAGGTGTGAGCAAGAGAAACACAGAGGAGACAGCACCCAGGGGTGAGCTGCCTGGCCAGACCTCCGTGGTTGTTCCCTTGAAGTCTCCAGTCCAGCATACCTGGGTCCAGGCAGCCCTGAGCATCTCCCAGTCTCAGCACCGCCGGTCAGCACGCCTGCAAAGCGAGTTTCCATGCAACCAAACACAAACGCCTTCCCGAGCTCCTGGCCGAGCCACAAGCAGAAATTAACGACGATTTCAGCAGGATATCCTCACCGCTTTGCCAGAATTAAGGGGATGTTACGCTCTGGCTCGACATTTTGGAGCTGTTGAAACGTCCTGGCATCTGGGTGTTTCCTGTTAGAGGTATCGATCTCTCCACGACCACACTATTGCATCCTGCAGTAACTCCCTGGTAGCCGATGACTCCCCTCGGCAGGAATATTTCTGGATGAACACAGGGATTTTTCAAGCAAGAAAAGTGTTTCCCACAGCTGCAGCAAGAGGAAACGCAGGGGCTGAGCCCTGTCCCTAGGAGAACAACCGGTTACAAGCAACCGTCCCAAAGCAAACGAGGTGCTGCCCCCCTCCTGCAGCCAGGGCCGCAATTCCCAGAGCCTCTCCGCAAAACCTCTTGCCTTTCCCTAAGGGGAAAAATATTTCTGCCTCTGTCCCACGCCACCTTTCCCCCTTACACCTCCACACTCATGACCACGAAGCTGCAAGCATTGTGCACGCACAGCATCATCCAACTCAAGCCCGTTATACAGGCACGGGTGGCATTGGGGTGAAGCTCTGCCCAGGTTTGCTTTTCCCCCCACATTTGAGCACCAGGAGAGCTTTGCCACAAGGGATGCTGCTGCTGCCCCCCCCTGCGCCCCCACAGCTCCCCAGTCTCGCAGCTGGTGGCCGGGCACCGAGGGCTGGTGCCCAGCAGCACGTCCCGGGGGGGGAAGAGGGGGGAGAGGAGGCCCCTGGGGACGTGGGGTACGAGGTTTGCTTTCACAGACTGAATCAAACGTTGGGAAGCCGGTGAATTAGCAGTGTTTGCTGAGCAAACGCTGCCGGGTGGGGACAGGCAGAGGAAGAGTGTTTAAGCACACAGTCCTGTATTTGCTAGCAAACATCTCCAGCTCCTCCTCTCCCTCCCCTGTGCCTCCCCGAGCTGCTGCTCCAACGAGGCTGGGAGATGCCTCCCAAGGCAAGGAGGGCTGAAATGCCCGGGGAAGGGAGACCGTGTGGAAGAAGCATTTTTTGTTTTGTTTCTGCAATCTGCCTGCACCAGAGCACCCAACGGCGTGGTGGTGGTGGATTTGGGGTGCAAAATCCCACTTGGGGGTGGACTTTGTTCAAAAACTACAGTCACCACCAACATAGTACTTCCCTTCTATGTGCTCTGGAGGGGAGGACACTGAGGACATGGCAAAGCATAGGACACACAGCAGAGGTTTGGCATCACTACAGAAGTTAGTGAGTGCTCTTCAAGGCTTGGGGTGCAGTGGCAGCAGGGTAGGATTGCTTCTTGCAAGCTGAGGTAGGGAGCTTCTTGGCCCTGCTGCCTCATGGTGTTCTGGTGCTGATCTCAAACCCCTCTCCTGGCACAGCCCCAGGGGGAGCTGATCTGGGAGAAGTTACCAAGCTTGTTCAGGAGATGGTCCAGCAGGCAGGATTTCATGTGCTGGCCAGGGGTTCATTGGGATTCAGCATACAGGGAGCTGCTAAAACCTTTCTCTTGGCTCCGAGAAGTCCAACATTTAATCTAGCCTGCACACCATATGCAATCTTTGGTGATCACAATCTGCTTGACCAGATCTTGCTTATTCCTTGGACTCAGACCTACACCAGACCTGGAGCACACCTCTACCAGCCACCCGACCTCCTGCTGTGACACTCGGCTCAACGGACAGGGCAGAACTCGAGAGCCCATCCCTTTCTGACATCTAAACAGGTCCTGATACACCTCCTCTGTATGAGCTGACAAACAGGGCTGGCTTCCCACCCTGAAACTCCTCCCAGGTGCCAGGAGGAATTTCATGGACCTGTTGATGCTCCACATTGCTCTACTCCAAATCTTCTCCCGTTGCTGGCCAACAACTGCAAAAATGCCACAGCCAGGTCGCCACCTCCATTCATAAAACATCCTCCCCTGCAACTGCTGGACTGGCTTTTATGGAGCTATCTTAATGCTCATTCACCCTTTGAAGGCCAGGTGCTTAGCCAGCAGCTGTGCTGCACACTGCTGCCTGAATTACTCATCACGGGCAGCGCATGCATCATTCATTATTAACTGCTCCGTGTTCACCCTGCGGCTTCATCCAGTGCCACCGCCGTGGCTGCAGGAGGAATGCAGCCGTCCGTGAAAGCAGCAGCACCCCTCACGTCTACCTCTGGGGGATGGCACTGCTTTTTGGGGTGGTTGGTGGCACCGAGGTGCCTCCAAGAAAGAGCCCAGCCCTGCCCTGGTATCCCCGCAGCACCCCAGGGGAGAAGGATTAGAGACAAAACGTGCGCAAAATTAGTCCCCAAGACATAAATTACAGGTGGCGAGAAGCCTTCAGCTGCTATAAATCAGCAAAGCCTCGCCGAAGTAAGTGGAGCAGTGCTGATTTACGCCGCCTGGCAGCTCGGGCCGGCCTTTGGAGCTTTGTCTGGGATTAGTGGGAGGAATTGTTGGGGAGGGGAACACTCTCATTACCTTGTCCCGCTCAGCGCTTTGCTTTTCTCCAGTGCATGTTGTTGTGGGGAGCTGGATCTAATTAGCCATTGCAGGAAATGCCTCAGCTTCTCCTGTCCCCCACCGCTCAGCAGGGGAGGGGGGCCTAATCCTGGCCAACGTGGGAACGAGCCCTGATGCAGAAATCGGGGCCCGATCCCAACGTTTGCTCTGCAAAACAGCATGGGCACACGGAGCCTGGCTACCTGGGGGGGCAGGAGAGGGGGCTGGAGACGTGCTACCTACAGCACAGCCTGGTAGGGGGAGGCCTGAGCCCCCAGGGCTGCCCTTAAGCAGAGCTGCAGGGCTGTGGGTGGGACCCCAGGTGAGGCTGGTGAGGGTAATTAGTGCCTTGGAGGACCTGATGAGGTTTAGCTCTGCAGCATGTGATTCCCTTCCCTTGAACTGAATTTAGTCCTTTACCATCAGGTGTCACCTGCGATGTGACCCCCAGCAGACATTCGAATGCTGGTACCCAGCCTCCCCCCCCTCCCTTAACACCACGTTAAGGTTTGGGGTCTCTGAACGCAGAGGGGTGTGCTTGCAGATGGGGTCAGTGAGCGCTGTACAAGCCCTGGAGAGACGGACACGTGGGTGCTATGCTCTGCAGGTGCTGCCAACCCCTGGGGGGCTGAGAGCAGTGTTTTCAGGATCCTGGCACCCAGGCGGCACCAAGCTCCTCTGAGCCCACCCGTGCGAGCTCCAGGACCTCGCAGGAAGCCAGCCTTGTTAGTTTTGCCATCTCCCCAGTTTAAGGAGCCCTTGAGCTGAGCATTGGTAACCGGCACGCTCACACGCTGAAAATACCGTGGCAGTGGTAAATGCTAAAACAGCACGGGGACCTTCTCACCATGAGGATGGCTTTGATTCAGTGCGATGTATTTAGCACTGCGGGGCTGATTTACACCGAAGTCAGAAGGTGGGCCAGCAGGAGAGGAAGGAATTACCACCTTCCGCAGCAGGACCAGCACGGGGAAATATCTCCCTGTGCTTCAGCAGCCGCAGGTCGCAGTCTGACGTACAGGCACATCTCCCCTCCTGCTCCTGGAGGAATAACCCCCCAGGGTTACCGCGGTCAGCTGTGAGTTCTTGCAGACCAAACCTAAAACTTCAGGTGGGCAAAACACATTTCATGCCCACGGACTGACCCACGGAGCACCCCTGTTCACTGGTCTTGATTCCCAGATGCTGAATCTTTTACAAGAGCAAGGGCAGCCCCTGAAATCCCCATTGCCTTTTGAAACTTTCAGTTTTTGGTTATAAACTCTTCCTCCATGCTGATACGGGTTGAAATGAGAGGGCCTGTCCTCATGATGCACCTGGTGTTGGCATTTTCACTTGGAGCTGAGCTTCTCCCAGTTGGACACCTTGTGGTCCTGCATGATCCCATGGGGCCAAACATCTGCATGGGTCGCAGGGACAGAACCAGGTGCCCCGGGGCTGTTTCTTCCCCTGGCAGCTGGTGCCTGGGACTCGGGCAGGCAGTCCCACCACCATGCTGTCAGCACCCCCAGCAAGGTCTGCAGGGGGGGCTTCGCTGCCCACTGCTCTGAGATGTCCCACCTGTGGGCACTTCTCTCCTTGCTGAGCCGCCAAGAAGCCTTGACCTCCTTGTGGTGGCTGGTGGGAATGGTGAGCTGCTGGCCGTTGGGCTGGCCCAGTTCAGCCCACCCTGGGTGTCGAGCGGGGTCTCCAGCCCACGCACCTCCTGCTTTGTTCCTGGTGACATGAGAGGACCCATCCTAATGCTAGCTCCCAGCAGCTGGAGTGTTGGGTGTGAGGTCCTCTGGCATCCTCCAGTGCATCTCTCCTGAAGGGTTTTGCCCTATGTCTTATACCTGGAGCGGGACAGGCCATGAGCAAAGCTTCCTGGGATCAGAAAGTCAGGGGGAGCCGCAAATCTCCGGCACGGGGCAGGTGACACACGTAACGGCGCACGTACGCACACGCTGCTCCCCATCTCCTCGGGCTCCTCCTGCCTCTTCCATTTCTTTCATTCTTCTGAAAGGAAACTTCGCCATTCCTGGGCTTTGTTGGTGGCGAGGAGGATACTGGATAGAGTCTGAGAAAGTGAAAGAGGGTGCGCCGGGCTCCAGGAGGAGAAGGAGGGGAGAGCAGGAGAAGGAGGGATTCTCGGTATCTACAAGGGAATTAAAGCGCTTTTACTAGAGTGAAGAAATCATCTAAAGAATGGCAGGCGAACAAAAGCAGCAAGGCTATGGACAAGTCGTTCTGAATAGATCCAGATCCCCTTAAGTTTGTAACACCCCCTACACACTTCTTTTTTTTCCCCTTCCCCCCCTTAAGCCTTTGCTCCTCACTCCCTCCAAGAACAAATGCAGAGAGGAAAAAAAAATACTAAAAAACCCACGAGGGAGGGGAGGAGTGGAAGAAAGCTAAAAAAAAAATCAAATAAAATAAAAGGTAATCCTCAGCCACTTTGCCCCTCTGGGGGCTGCTCTGGGCCAGATTAAAGGTCCGGTGTGAAACCATTCTGCTATTCAGATGCGATAAGCAGGATTTACAAGCAAAGAGAAAGAGAGAAAAGAATGGGCGAGAGGAGAAAAGGAGAATTATTTGTGTCTCTTAATACTTGTTAAGCACTTCTCTTTTGCTAGACCAGACAAGACACAGCTATGCTCAAAGTCCGTGCACAATCCTGCCCGCTTGTGTCCCCCCCCCCCGGCTCCCCGCTTCCCCCTGCCCCCTCTGAAGCAAGCAGGCAACACTTTGTTGCTACTGAGCTGAAATTGGTCTCCTCTCCGAGCGGCACACAAAGAGAATGGCAATTAACCTTCCTGTTCCCTGGTGACAGCGATCTAATCAGCGCTGCGCCTAGGCCTGTGCCAGCCGCTCAAAGGCAAAGCCCCCGTGTTTGGGGGGGGACGGGGCGGCGAGGAGGGGGCTGCGGCTGCGCCCCGCACCGGGGCCAGGATGGGTGCTGGGGGGAGAAGGGGTTTGGGTTGCTTCCGTCGCTGAGGCTGGCTCGTACAGCCCTTGGAGGATGCAGGTGGAGGTGTTGGTCGGAGCCGCGGCCTCGAGGACGGAGGCCAAGGCAGCCTTGGGCTAGTGGTGGCCCACCGGGACAACATAGAGCCCCGTTGGGGCTTGGGGTGGCAGCAGGGATCCCACCCCAGGTGATGCATGCCTTGATGGTCCCTCGTGTGCCTCAGGAGGACGATGCTCTGGGAAGAAGGAGGGGAGGCCAGCCTCCCATCGCCAGCACTCCTCTCTGGGAGAGGGAGGCACCTGGGGGGCTTCACAGCTGAGAACTACATGCTGAGACCCGCAAATACAGGCCTTGGTTTTGAGACTTCTCCATAAGCTCGTAAGCTTTTTATTTTTTTAATGGAAAATAGGCTTGTTAGAAAAGCCTCAAACATCCTTCACAAAAGAACCACTACTCATCAGTGCCACTTTTCAGCAATCCTCCTCCACTCCATGTTTTTCCATTTTTGCAAGAGCTGAGGACGAGAAACAGCTAGCGTGTTGTTAAAAGACCAAGATATAAGTGTTGGGTTTGTGCTACTTTCAAGGGAGAAAAAGTGAACCTCCCAGAGGTCAGCTGAAAATTGAGAAGTGCTTTATTATTTTAAACCTCTGAAAAATCCAGCCGATGGCTGGTTTTCTAATTGTGGCCATGGATCCAAGTAACTGAAGCAGAGGTCTCAGAATCAGCCTTGTGCTTGCTGATGAGCCTGGTCTTAGATCCCAGCAACACAGGAAAATGACAGTGAGATGTCCTCTAGAAGAGAAAAAAAAAAAAATCCTTTTTCTTTTCTTGCTAGTTCTAAAGAAAAGAAAAAAAAGTAATCTTCAAAACTGTCAATGGAATTTTCTCGAGCAGCGAAATTCACCTGTTCCTCAAGTGCTACAACAAACATTTCCTACCACAGCTGAGCAGGAGGCCTGGGCCTCCACCTCAGGGACATCCTGATGGGACAGGGGCGTTATGGTGTGGCACTGACACCGCAGAAGCCCCTCCACTTTGGCTGTGCTTCCCTTCTCTTTGTTCCTAGCATAACAGTGCTCTTATTTAATATCTGGTGGCCTTTCTCCAAGACACAACATCATTTCAGGGATGAATGTGAACTCATACAGGAAGCACTGCCTAAAACCACTGCTTAAAACCCAATTCCCAACCATGTATGCATGGCGCAGAGCCCAAAGCTTCAACCCTGGTGGCGAGGGCCCTTCCCTTGGTCTTCTCCAGGGCCCAGCACATCTCAGGGCGCGCTAACATGACCGTATGGCAGCGCTTAGTGCTCAGAAAGGTGCCAACACCTGGAGCTGCCTAACCTCCCCGAAGGCCTCCCTGCTCAGGGACAGACCCCCCACAACCCAGGGGGGAGAAGAAGCCATGGCGGGACCCCCCCGAGCTGGCCTGGGGCCTGCCGTGAGGCCGGCCATGATGGAGGCCCAGCCTTCGGCCTGCTGCAGGGCTTCAGCCAGACGGGCACAGGCGTCTCCATTACATCGAAAGGAGGAGCATAATTGAGCCTAAATTGATTCAAACAGAGGCAATTAAAGCAAAACTCAGCCCCCCGCTGGGAAAGCAAAGGCGCGGCTTATTTTTAACTCATAACCACCACAACAACCACAGAAACGTAATTAAGGGGCAGCGTTACACACACACCCTTCAGCCCCAATGGCAGGCTGAGTGAAAATGACCCCCCTGGTCCCCCATCCCATTACCCCCCCGAGTGCCCAGCCCCATCGCAGCCAGCACCACGGACAGCCCAGCCCATACCACCCACCCCCCCTATAGTGCCCACCCCCCCCTCTCTAGGGCCACCTGCCCCCCTATAGTGCCCCCCCCGCTATAGCGCCCGCTCCTCACTTATACCCCCTGCCCCCCCTACTTATAACGCCTGCCCCCCATAGTACCCACCTTGCTATAATGCCTGCCCCACTATAACACTCAGCCCCCCCGCTATAACGCCGCCCTCCCCGTTATAACTCCCGCCCGGCTATAGTGCTCACAGCCCCAATTGTAATGCTCGCTGCCCCCCCCAGCTATAATGCCCACCTATCTATAATGCCCACCCCTGTTTATAATGCCCACCCCACTTAAATGCCTGCCCCTCTATAACACTCAACACCCTGTTTATTACACCCACCCCACTGTAGCACTTGCCCCTCTATAACACTCACCCCCTGCTATAATACCCCCTGCTATAACACCTACCCCACTATAATGCTCACACCCTACTTACAACACCCACCCCACTATAACGCCTACCCCACTATAATGCTCACACCCACCTTACAACACCCACCCCGCTCTAACACGCACCCCACTATAACACTCACCCTAAATCCTCCGGGCTCTCCCATTTTCCGGCCCCAGAGCTGCTGCCCTGGCCCTCCGCTGCCCCCAGCTCTTCCCCCAGCCCAGGAGCATCCCAAGCACGGCTCCGTGCCGCAGGGCAGGGCTGGCGAGGTGCGGGAGGCATGGTTACATTGCACAAATTCTTCTCCTCTCTTAGGTGGAGACCTGGAGCGGGGCTGGATCGGCGTTGCTCCGTCTGCAGAGCAAACAAGAACCATCAATTAGAAGTAATTACCACCCCCTCCCCATAACTTAAGAGGCTAATATTAGGCTTCATTTTTAAGAAAGGTAATTTGACAGCCATAAATTACAATTATAAAAACTTCATTAGAGTCGGTAGCAATCCATCCACCATTGTTCTAATTACACACTGTAGGAGTAATGAATGCTAATGGTTTAATGTACAATAATTACCACAATTGAAAAATAATAATAATACAGAACAACCTCAGTTATCCAAATGTCACGGGGGACGTGGAACGGGCTGGGGTAATCGTGGTTTCAGATAATTGAGGGGCTCTTCAGCATGATTAATAGGTGTCGCGACCTCTGCGTGGGGAACGAGGAGCTTTAAGCGACGGCAGCGTGGTAAAGTGAGGCAAGGCTCGGGGCAGAGGGGAGAAATCGGGTGTCTTCCGTCTTTGTTTTGGATTTTACGAGATATTTTAGATGTAAAGTAAACGTATTGTTTTGCAACCGAACTGTGCCACCTCCTGATGAGTTTCAGGTGTGGTCGGCAGGGTTTGAAGCAGAAATATGGGACCTGGGCTCTGAAACTCGCTCACACTCAGTCCAGTGTGAGAAGCACCGGGAGGATTTGGCGTGCCGGGCAGAGCACGAGAGGCAGTTTCGCCCCCCTGCAGCACAGCAGCAGCACAGAACTGCAGGAATTTCAGGTGGGAAGGGACCCCAGGAGGTCTTTAACCCAACCTTCTGCCCACAGTAAGCTTGGCACAGGGCTCGGGCTGGGTTGCTCAGGGATTTCCCCGGTCAGTTCCAAAAACCTCCAGGGACAGGGATCCCTCCAGCTCCCTTGGCCCCGGTGCACTGCTCATTCACCCCCACAGTGACTGTATTTCCTTACACCCCACTGGATCCTGCCCTGTTCCAGCCTATTCCCCTCTCCTCTCCTCCTCTCAGCACAGCCTGACCAAGCCCCCAACCTCTCTTCCCTCCAGCCCCACCAACACCATGGCAGCCTCCTGCCGAACCCACCCCAGCACTTATTTCTCAGCACCTTAGTCCATCCCAGGGGCAGAGGCTTGCTTTAGTCCTTGTTAAAACCCCACATCTCCTGCTAGAAAATTTCCATTCCCCTAGCCTGGCCGGATCCCCCTGCAGGGCTGCTGTGCCCCACGGCAGGATGAATCCCACAGGTTGCCACGTCCTGACCCTGCTGAGGAGCATCCCAGTTCATCCCCCAGGTCACACATTGCACGCCTCAAACCGATTGAACAGAGGAGCTCTCAGGACAGACCTATCTAGAATCTCCCTGTAACATAAAACAAGCCTACAACAAAAGGCTTGACCCCACCAGTCCTTTGAACGAAGCGCTCAGCTTGCTCCGACGTTTGATCCCAGTCGGAGGAGGTGGTTCTGGAAGTAGAGCCGTGGCATTTGCCTCGTTATCCTCCACGCCACGTTGTCCTCCAGCAGTGGGTCAGGGCATGTTACCTGGAGGTTATCTTGTCCCTCTGCCACCCTGTCTCTGCTTAGGTTGGGGCACAAAGTCAACCCAAAATAGTTCCAATGCTGGTCCGTCTGCAAGCAGCGTAGGAAGGGGTCTTCTCTTCACAGCAGGAAGGGGTTTATGATAGGAAATCAATCTGCTGTCTCTCCTTCCTCTGACACAGGCTGCACAGGGAATATGAAAAGCATTACAGACTAGGGGAAGACACTGAAGAAGAAAGAAATCAAGTCTCCAGAAGAGAGAACAAAGCATGTCTGCTGCCTCGTGAAACAAAACAGTGACCAGTGGTGCAGAACCACAGATCACTGCCGAACACTCTCCCAGCTCCTCAGGTCTGCCCAGTTAGGGATCCCAGCAGACCACCGATGGGTGCTGAGGAGCTTTGGGTGCTGATGAGCTTCTTGAGAGCTGCACTAACACCCTGCACGGATGGGTGCTGCCAGGGCTCGCTCTGCTCCCCAGCCTCGGTGGCTGGTGGGAGGGCCAGAAGATTTTAGTGACACGTTAAAACATCAGTTTTAGGGTTCTCCATTCTTGCCTCAATAAACAGCCCAGTAGGAAGGGAAACAATGAGAGAAATCAGGCTTTCCCATTTGTTTGCTCCAGGGATTGGAAATGCCACCTAACTGCTCCCTTCCCAGCCTTGACCCTGCAAGTGAAGCAACTTGATGAAAGCTTGTTGCCAAGACATCCCTAAGAAACAACAAGCCGGGGTCAAACCCAGGATATTGGCCCTGGAATTCCCTTTCCTACAGCCTTGACAAGGTTACAGAACGCAGAAAAACTCGCTGCCACTGCAGGGTGCACCAACATCCATGGGCACCCCCTTCCCACTGACCCACAGGCAGCCCAGCCTCCGTAAGCCAGCCCTAAGAGCAGATCCCATCCACAGCCTGACAGGGAACAACGTGCTCTTGGTGTGCTTCCTCTCTAATAGGATCCTAATTTATAAGAAAGCAGATAATATATCAATGGAAATTAACTTCACACTCTCCTTACACTGGCAGGTTGAGCTGCAGGTGAGTGCAATGTAATTAAGAAATTAAAAGGTAATTTCCACATATGCTTTCTGCTAATCTAGCTCAGCAATCATTTAATTTACAGCAGGGGACTGGCAAGGAGGCAAGCCAAAATAAATAAGATAATGCTACGTTTAATCGCTCGGCGCGACGGCAGCAGTACAGAGGGGTTTCGGAGCGGGGCCGGCGGGGTGAGGGGCGGTGGGCTGGGGAACCCCCTGGGGAAACTGAGGCACGGATTGGCCCAAACCAGAGAGCACTTCCACGGCACCAGAGGGAGGGATGAGCAGTGCCACCAGCTGGAGGGGGCACACGGCCACACGGAGCCCCCCGGTGCCGTGCCGGCCTTCAAGCACCGCGGGTGAAGGATGCCGGGCAGAGAATTTGGGCTGCAGGAGCACCTGGAGCCATGCATGCCACAGCCCCCTCAGTGGGGGCAGGCGCCAGCCCCGGGGCCTCAGCAGGGGATGCTCTCCATGCAACTCCGGCTTTTTGTTCCCGAGCCCCGCACCGTGTGGGGCGGGAATGCCTCCTAGCCCCATCCCCTCCTCCAGCCCAGCTCCCCCCCGATGCAGAGACCCAGATGCTTCCCCCCTGAGCGGGGAGAAGCATTCATATGGGAGCTTAATCCCCCAGAGACTGGGGACACGGGGATTACGGCCGACCTGGGGAGATGGGGCCATGATTCGGGCTGCTGAGGCAGGGAGGCGGCCACTCAGCCCCATCCGTGGTCCACCAGTGACACACGGACCTGCGCCGATGGCTTTGGTGACAGCGGTGACACCCCTCTGTCCCCCGTCATCAATAACTCATCTGGTGAATCTCCTCCTGCTTTTGCCGACCAAATTATTCCCAGCGCGTGGGGAGGTTATGTTTGTCCTCTTCAAGCGGCTCTAGAAGCGGTCAAATAATATTTGCCCAGCAAATTGTTAAACGGCAATTCTGCTGTCACTCACCGAGTCCATTATTCGCGGGGCACTTGTTTGCTCGCCCCGCCGCTCGCTGCCTGTCCCTGCCCTGAGGGGTGACCCAAGCCCCCAGATCCGAGCCTGGCACCTGCTGAGCCCATTCTGGAGGGGGCACCGGGGTGTGCGTTCACCCCCCGTGCTGGGAGAACCCCCTGCCTGAATTGGGGCAGGGGCTCGGAGCTGCCGACCCCAGGAGGGACTCGAGCACTGGCCCCAAGCGAGCTGCTTCCCCTCCTGGGATGAGAACCACCAGCACGGAGAGAAGTCGTGAGCAGAAAGTATGCATCGCCTTGAAATACTGCACAAAAAGTGGGGGAATCATTTACATGAATTGATATTTTTAATGAACAATCATAAAACTATTATTTTCTGGGGAAAAAAAAAAGTTTGTTTTCATTGCAACCATTTAAAAATGGGTTGGAGGATTTCTTGCTTGGTTGCGGTTTTTTTTTTTTTTTGCCAGTCTGTCTCTTCTTTATTCTTGGGCTTCTGGTATCACAGAAATATTGTTTTAAAACTGTGTCATTTCCTGCTACTCCACATCAGAATTGTCCCTTTCAGATTACGTTTTGCCTTCTAGCTAAAACTGCCAGGGTATTCCTGCTTGGCCGAGGAAGCACCTTCCTCCCTGCTGCTCAAAGCTTACCTGGAGAGGAGGTCAACAAAGCCCCAGCCCTGAAAACCTGCAGAAAAATAATACCTGTTCTGTGTCTTTTTTGTAACCGGGGCTATTCCGAGCCTGCCACTTCCCAAGCTACTGGGGAGGTAGCTCAAGAAAACCCACTACAGGTAAGACTGGAAATTTTGGTTAGAAACATAGGGAAAGGATTTCGGAAAAAAATAGGGTTTCTTCCTTCTTCTTTAAGTGCCAGGGAGTTTTACAGAGGGAATAAGGCAAACTTCTCCTTCCCCCCTCTACGTCACCTCTCACCAAAGCGTCCTCCCAGCTGAATAACAAGAAAAACCCTTTGGCTCTAAATATTTGCCTGCAGACCATACTCCTGAGAACAGTGCTCTGAGCTTTGTCTCACAACATGTTTATGTCCCGAGGGGGCACTAACACAGAGCATGGGATGGCAAATCCTCCTGCCCCACCCAGGGCCATCCAATGCGCTCGTTGACCCCGTACCCAGAGCCCGGGGTCAGATTTTGTGCCACCAATCCTTGGATCTCCTTCCAGAGCCACCAGCCATGTCCCCGTGCCCGAAGGAGCCTCCTCCTGCTGCCCAAAACTCTCCGTGCACCACCTGCTCTTCCACCAGCGTCCATCACCGAGCACCCAAATCCTCCAGAGCACCAAAATCCACCCTTCCCCTCCCCTCGCCTCCTCCACACGCATGTGCACACACATCCATGTGCGCACACACACGTCTGCACACATCTTCCCTGCCTCCCCAGCCCAGCCGCGGCCACGTGAGGCCGTATTTCATATGCATGGCCTGGGAGGGCCTGGGCTCTCCAGCCAGTAATTTGCTGATTGGAAAATGTTCCAGGAAAAGGGACGGGGATGAGAGAGGGGAGGGGAGACCTGGGGCGGGGGGAGTGGGGAGGGAGGAGATGGGAGTTCTCAAACTGCGAGCCCTAATACCAAGCATGTGGCCATATATTATTTTAATAAAGCCAGCACATCCTGCACTCACGACAGCTGCTGTTCCCTTTCTCTCATCCTGTGAATCTCATTTATTCCTCATTAGCAAAATCACCTGTTTGTCAAATAGGGACAGATCGGCGAGACATTAAATCGCACCGAGGCTGGGGGGGGTCTGGGGAGCGGAGGTGGGATGGAGTGGGGCCGGGCAAACCCCAGCCTGAACCCAAACCTGGACATCTCCCGGAGGCTGAGGTGGAGACGAGGATTGGGGCAGCAGGTGATGCAGCATTTCCAGTGTTTTTATCTTCTTTCTTTTTTTTTCCCCCTGCGTAGTGGAAGTTATGCCAGGAGCAGCGCCTGGCCACAGCGCTGCTGGGTGGGTTCACAGCATGCAGCACACCCAAAGTAGTGACAAACAGGGGTGTCTGCGGGAGAGGAACTCTGGGTGCCCTTCAGACCAACCTAAACCTCCTTGTGGGGTCATGAAAACAGCTTCTGACAGTTCCACAAATTTGGAGCTGCCATCTCTTTTTACCATAGGCGGCCGCGCACTTCGCGTGTAAAAGGCATTTGGGATGAGCAGTGAAAAATTTCTTCCCTTTCGGAAGAGATTGGGTACAAAATGTCATCTGATTCGGTTTTATTGGTTTGGGTTTTCTTTAAATTGAGTGAAAACATCAGTGGGACTGACCCCTTCTTTCAAAGAACTGTGGTTTTGATGAATCAGGAATTTCCACTAACATTGAAGGAAAAAAAAATAAAAAATCCCTGGACTGCACTAAATTAAGTGTCTGTCGCCCCACAAGCCTGGCAACGGAGTCTTTTTCTGCTGGTTTTGCAGCTTACGAGATGCTTTTCCTAATGCCAGCCCTGGCTTTTCCCTTTATCAGTTGAATGACACTGGGGGAAACAGCTGGCTGAAAATCAAGGCTTCTGGTGCGCTGAAAATTCTCCCTGGCTCTTTGCGATTCGGAGTTTGGGTTCAAACTGGCCCCGGACCAAGCGTGTGTGCGTGGGAGATACAGAGAGAAACCTGGGGAGGGCAGGGGGGCCTCGGCCCCCCGCGTGGCACCACCCGTCCTGCCTGCCTCCTTGCCAAAAAAAATCGGGGATGGAAGGGCTGGAGATGCCTTGCTGGGGGGCTTCCCACCTCTGCTGCTCCTTTGGGAGAGCCAGCAGCTCGGCATTTCCGGAATTGGGTGCTGGAAAACCCCAGCTAAAGGGGGAATTTGGGGCTGCAGAGAGCTGAGCCTCCGGGATGACATTGTGCCAGGTCCTTTGTGCCAGCTTGGGTCTGGGGTGAGCAGGTCTGGGGTCTGCAGGGGCCTCACCGGCTCGGGGGGAAGCTGCTCTTAAATTTGGGGGAGACTGAGGGTCAGGAGGTGAAGGAGATGACTGTGCACGTTTTTCCTACTTACTTTTTCATCATTCTTCATTTTTTGTCTAGTCCTGAGCATCCGTCCATCCCTCCCCCATCTTGTTCCCATATTTCCCTTCCCCAGCTGCTTTCCTCCATCACCTCCAGGTTCTCAAACCCATTTCCTCCTCCAGGTCCTCTCCCACCGCTCTTGCAGTTCTTCCTCCCCACCATCCTCACCTCTCTCCACCTCCAGCCTGCCTCTGCACCGCGGGATGCAGTGCGTTTTGGAGGCAGAAGGCAAGGGTTTGGGTTCTGCAAGTCTTTGTGGTGGCGCAGAGGAGGTGGCTGCAGGGCTGTGCCCAAGCAGGAGCCGATGGGGACTGCAAATCCTAAGAGAAAAAGGAACCCGGATGGGATGGAGCCGGGCTCCCAAAATCAATCAACACCACCAAGCAGGGCTGTGATGCCCCTGAGGGTGACTGACAATTTGGGGGGCCACCTCCAAACCAGAGGCCATCCCCAGAACCAAGGGGACACACGTGGGGACATCCAGCCTGGTGGCCCACCAGCACCTCAGTACCTTTCAGGGGACCCAGCTCCGGGCTGGCTCTGGGGACAGCAGGGACCCCAGGCCGGGCTTGCAGCCACCCCCTGCTGCCACGACGCCCCTGGTGGTGCAGAGCAGCCCCCTGCCACCTCAGCGTGCCGATGCCACCGTGTCCCCCCCGTCCCTGTCCCCCCCCTTCCCTCCTCTCTCTGAAAGTCATCAGGCCTAGCGAGGTCTTCTCCCACTTATGCAGCTCATGAATATTTAACAGCATCTGCTCTGGAGGCGATAAAGCCTACCAATCCTTGACAAATATGGCCTAATCTTTTCAATTTCGGGGTGCAAATATTCCTTCAGAGTCCTGTTTGTCACCTAGATTAATGACTGTGGCTCCCATAATCCTTGGGTGCTAATTCAAGTGGTGGCTGCCGGGGCCGCGCATGGCGGAGGGATGCTGGGACACATCTGAAGGAGAGATTACTCGCTCGAGGGCCCTTTGCTGCAGGGTTTTGTTCCTCCCTTGGCACTGAGCATGGGGGGGGGGGGGGGGGCTGCTCGCATGCTTGTTTTTAACCCATCCTAGCGGCTGAGTCCGTCCCAGTCCGGTGGGGACAGGGGGATGCCAGGGATGGGGTGGGATGGGGACGTGTGCTCACCTCCAGCCGTGGTTCATTTCCTGGGAAGAGATGCAGACAGCAGCCCCAGCACCACCAGACCGCCTTCCCATGGCTCGCCAGGCTGGGATGTGTTTTAGGATCAGCCCCATATGGGCTGAGCACGGGATGTGTCCCGAGGAAGCCACCGCTGCCTGCTCCAACTCACGGTGGGCTTCGCAAACTGCTTAAAATTGCAACCCGAATCCCCACCTCAACCCAGGGCTTTGCAAACCACTTAAAATTGCGACCTAAATCCCCCCCCCCCCCCAGCATCGTTCAGCCCACGGCCACGCAGCCGCTCCATCCCCAGAGACACAGGGCGTGATGCTCAGCTCTCCACCACGGATGGAAGGATGAGGGGATGCTTTTGGTCAATGCGCTCCCCAGGGAAACCCCACAGCCCGACCACCTCCGGACACACAGTGCCGGCCACTTGTATTTATTTATTCTCCAGCCAAGAGGAAAATACATCAGGGAGAAGAGGGGGAAATCAGTGCTGGAGCTGATCAATGGCATCAACACCTCTGCTGCGGGGCTGGTGGCTCCATCCATCGCCCGGAGCCTGGGAAGATGGATGGGAAGAGCTGGGAAGGGCTGCAGGGAGTAGGGCAGCCCCAAAAATGCATCTCCGGGCAGCTCTGCACCCGGGCAGGGACCTACCTCAGGCACAGGGATCCCCTTCAACCGAGCCAGCGGTGGCAGTTCTGGGTGCGCCAGGGGGATCTGGTCCCGGGGGAAATTCCCTCGCTGCTCGCTGGACGGGAAAATTTCCACGTGGCGCCAGGAACTGCAGAGCGCGGCCAAGAGTTGCATTATTTTTAGGTTTGTTTCACATTTCTGTGGCAGAAAATGCTTCCTCAGCCAGACAAAAATAACGCTGTGAATAAAAGAAAGTAGGAAAACAACATTTTTTTGCGAGCAAAACCAGAAAAAACATGGGAAGAAGCATTTTCTGCCATCCAAAAAAAAAAAAAAAAGCATCATCAAAAGAAAACTTTTGCAGAATGAACATTTCTGGATGCTTTCCCTCCTAAAATACTTCGGGAGGAAAAACCTGTGAGCCTGTTCCCTGTCTAGGATCTTCATCGGGGCTCTGCAGCCAGCATTTGCCGCCGTCCTTGTTTTCCCTTAGCTGGTTCCTACACCTGCCGCAGGCTTTTGGGGCCAGGAGGCTTCAGCTGGCTGATGCAGAAGGGGGATTACAGACGGTATTGGCAGCCCCCAGCACACCGGGGCCGGTCCCACAAACCCCAATCTCCACGGGATGCTCGGGGGGGGGCTTCGGGGTGCTCAGGTTGGCTCGGGACGTGGGCCCCAGGGGAGGAGACGTGCCAGGGGGCACCGAGGAAAATGATCAGCCCCTCCTGTGCCGGCATCCCCGCTCCCTGCCCCCTCTTCTACTTCTCTTTTTTTTTTAATTCCGCTGAGCAAGCTCAAAAAGCAAAGCTGGCGCCTTTGTCCTGCCGAGGCTTCGTTAGGGCCCTCGTCGCACCGGGGTGGGGAGCGGCTCATTAGGCGGCGGCTTTGAAGCGGGCTCTGTTTGGGGTTCATTTGTGTGCTGGCAGAAGGGAAACCTCTGTGCTCCGAGGATGTTTTTTCTGGAGGGGCTTCCTGGAAACACAACAAACATGACCCCGCGCGGCGCTCCCCCGGCCCACGTAGGGCGGCGGGGGATGAAACGCGGGGCCGGGACAAAGGAGCAGCCCCACAACCCCCCCCCCGTCCCCCTGTCCTAATGAGGACGGACGCACACCGATGGGGAACACAAGTTTTCCTGCTCCCGTGACTCAAAGCTAAAGAAATCCCAAGTTTTATGGGGTTCGGAAAGACCTCGGGGCTCACTTTGTTAGCAGGATGAAAACCCATTCCTCCGGGTGTTGTGCCAGGGTGGAAGACCCAGTGGATTCCAGCCTGGAAGGTTGTTATTTTTTAGGACAAATCCTCCATTACTCTTTAAAACGTTGTCTCAGGATGAATAGGGAATTCAAGGGAAAGGTAAAAATTCTTGCCAAATCTGGCAAACCAGCTTACCTAAATGAAAGTTTCTAACAGGTAGCACGCTGGAGGAGTTGGATCATTTCATCTCCGTGCTTTCAACCTTGAGGTGAAACAAGTTTGGAGGCTTCATCTGCACTGATGGGAAAGGAGAAAAAGAAAACCCTTGTTGGTGCGGGGAGAAAATTGTTTTAGTCACCTGAGTAAAATAATAAATGGAAATCACCTCCCTAGTTAGCAACCCCAAAGGGTCCAGAACCAGGGAGGAGGCACAGGATGAGAGCCCCGTCCATGCAGCCTGGGGCACTGCCGGCCATGAGCGAGTGGATGTGTCCAAAGGTGTCCAAAGAAGGGCAAAAAAGCTGGGGAAGGGTCTAGAAAACATGTCTTGTGAGGGGCAGCTGGGGTTGTTCAGCCTGCAGAAAAGGCTCAGACCTTATTGCACTTTAAATTACCTAAAAGGAGGTTGTAGCAAGGTAGGGCTCAGGCCCTTCTCCCAGCCAAGCGATAAGATGAGGGGAAAGGGCCTCAGGTTGCACCAGAGGAGGTTTAGGTTGGATATCAGGAGAAATTTCTATACTGAAGGGATTGTGCAGCCTAGGAACAGGCTGCCCAGGGATGCGGTTGTGCCAACAAACCTGGAAATCTTCAAGAAACGTGGAGATGCAGAGCTTAGTGGCACGGGTTAGCAGTGGGCTTGGCAGGGCGAGGTTAAAGGCTGGGTGCTGTGAGTCAAGGTACGAGGCCGGCAGCGAAGCTGGGGATGCGGTGGCCTCATGGATGTGCTGCCAGGGCTCGGGAGGGAAGGCAGGGAGAAGAGAAAGCTGCCGGAGCCTCAGCAGGCCCTGTCAGCCTCCTTCACACGTTATCAGATGGGGGAAGCCCACGGGGCCGCGTGGGAGGTGATTAATCTCCGTCTCCAGCAGGAAGGCTCCCGGAGAGGAGCAGGGAGGTCAAGAGGAGACGCGGGTTGAGGAGAGGTGGGAGCCTGGCAGAGGCCTGAATGCTTTTGTACCCTTAACATGGAGCTTGCCCCAGATCTGAAGCCACCTTTGGAGACCTCCCCCTGCCTTAATTTGGGCTTTTATTTGGGATCACTGCTTTCTCCTCACCATAAAGCGCATCATCACCACCGCAACACGCTTTTATGGCGCCTTTATCTGATTACCTGAAAGTGTTTAATCAGCACTGATTCATTAGGCTTCCCCACAGCCAGGGCTGGAGGAATGGGGGGGGGGGGGCAGTGCCCACCTGCAGAGCAGCCCCACATGGGCAATGGGACCCCCGAGCCCACCCTCCTCGCTTCCCCATAGTTTCACAGCCACACCACGAGCTAAACCAGACCTCCAGGACCTAGAGACAAGCCAGCAGGGATGATGAGGAAGATGAGGACAGGAGAAGGCTGTGGGCACGGGGTGGTCCCGGCCCCCCCGGGGGTCTGGGGGCAGTGGGCAGGGCCGCCCATCTGCTCGGGTTTTGTCCCTCAATTAGGCTGCGCCGTGCCGCGCTCCCCACGCTTCATTGGTTTCCACTTCACGTTCCTCACAGTTCTCAGGCACTGGCGCTGAGCAGCTCTGCGCCGTCTCCCGAGAGCCCTCGCCTTTGGATTTGGGCCATTTTATTCTTTTTATTTTTCTTTTCCCATTTTTGCAGAGCAGCGCCACGCTCACCTCACCTGGGCCAGCTCGGAGGGGAGACGTGGCACCGGCTGTGCTCAGGCTCCTGCCAGTTGTCCCCTTTGCTCACAACCTCCCTGCAAACCTGTGTGTCCCCAGCAACATTTCCTGCTGCTCTGGAGTCATCCAGCCCTCAGCCTGCTTTTCTCCACCTGCCCCAGCACCTGTGCACAGAGACAGGCACCGCGTATCCCTCTGGAAAGCCCCTGCCTTTGCTCTGCATCACAGGTTCGAACGCTGCTGCCCATCACACAAACCTCACACTTGGCTAACACATCACTTGTACCCCTGGATCAAACCACAGGCCATTCTGGCAAGGAGAAATTTAAAATAAGTGCACAAAGACATCGGCATGCACATGGGTTAAGCCTGCGTTAGTGTTGGCAGGCTGCAGAAGCAAGCGGAGACTCCCTCCTTCCTCTTTTAGCTCCCATCCTGACCTTTACTTCGCTGCCGAGACTGTTGTGCTGCTGCATCCGACCCATCCATCTTTACATCCCAAAGATATTATTATTTAATTCCCTCCGCAGCCGCCTGCAGCTCCTGATGGCCAAGCAGTTCTTCAGCTGATAAAAAGTTGAGCATCACTCAGTAAATCAGCAGCAACAGAAACGCTGAATCATTAAATCTTAGGCTGTAATCTATTTCAGCTGGGTTCAGGAGATGCCAGGAGAGGAGAGCACACACCGGAGCACCAAAGCCCATGGGAGGAGGCAGCATCCCTGCTTGGAGGAGCATCACAAAATGGGGAAAACACATCTCATCAGCTCGTGATCTCCTGCAGGCACCTGGCCACCCCATTCTCTCCTCATCCTGCCCACGGACACGCTCCCACCTGCGGCGTGGGCTGCATTCGTGTCCCGAGGGAGCAGAACCCAGGGCTGGGCACCCCCAGGTCGAGGCACAGCTGGGAACTGCGTGTTGAGCCCTGGCCATACCTGAGGGTCCAGCAGAGCCCCTTTTGATCCATACTGGGCTGCTCCTTGCCCTTCCAGGTCCTTTTCTGCAACAGGAGCTGGGCACAACCAGTGCACATCATCTCCTCTGCACAAAACCCCATGCCACCAGCCCCTCTGCCCAGCAATATTTCCCCTGCCACCACCTCCAGGAGCCGCACCAAGCTCTCAGCAGCTGCAGGAAGCTGTTGGTGGATGCAGGTCTCACTCCTGCCCTGGTCTCTCCCGGGGGAGCTCAGAGGTGTTCAGCCTCTCCCAGTTTGGAGCCTTACAATATTTTGGAGAGGGAAAGGGCTGGGGGCTCCCCCCGCTCTGTGGAGGTCTTCCTTGTTGGAAGGGTAGCACAGATCCTCAGAGGGGTCCTCGTGTTAAAGCCTAAAATCAGAGAGGAGCGGGCAGACAAACGAGGGCTCGGTGATGGAGAGGAAGGATGATGAAGAGCTGGGCTGTTGGAGTCGTGGACAAAAAATGCATGCTGGGATGGAGGGAGGGATGGCACCTTGGGGCAGATCTGCAGACAGACATTCAGCTGATGGATTCACTGCACAAGAGAACCACGGGTACGTTTCTTCCTCCTCATCATCATCATCCCTGGAGCAGAGGAAGGGATGGCCAGCCCCAGGAACTGACAGGGTTTGGCACAGCTCCCCAGCAGCTATACCAAAACCCACCCTGGCCCATTCTCCATCCCCTTTGACAAGGAAACACAGAGGACCACTGGCAGGAGGCACTTCTGCCCACCACCATCCTCACCCCAGGAGGATCAGCCTCCCTTCCTTCCCCCCTCCCCGAACCACAGCCCGGCTGGGGGGGACAGCCAGCCCTGGCAATCTCACAGCCCCCCCAGCCCAGCCGCATTGTCCCTCCGAGATGCCTCCTTCCCCCTCCCCAACACCCCCCCCCCCGTCTCTCCTGGCAAATTCTCCCCCCCTCCCCTCCTCCTGGATCCAGCCGCTCTCATAATAGCATCCTTTTCATGGAGACAAATTGTCCAGCCGGGGGCTGCACCTGAGGGCTTTCACCCTTTAACAAATAGCCTTTTAATTTTCTGCCAGAAGGGCATGGAAAAGGGGGGGGACGAGGGGAAAAAAAAAGGGGGGGGGGCTGCAGAGGGGGGTTGCACAGAGGAGAGAGAATCAATCAGACATCCATCTTCATCATTGCTGCCAGGGGACCGCTTGCACTGGCTGGATGCCCCTGGGGGAAGGTGGGGTGAAAAAGAGAAGGGGTTGGGGCGAGGGGGAGACAGGAGGCAGTGAGGGGATTGCAAGGGGGGGGGGGGGTGTCACAGGCTTCTGAAAGCCATGCAGAGCATTGCCCTCGAGCAAGATAAGCAGCAGCCCTCGGATCCCATGGAAAAGCATGGAGGGACGTGCTCCTGCCCTTGCCCTGCTCTACGAAGGGGCTGGGTCGGATCCGGAGGTGATGGCCCCGTGGCACAGGGACACCACAGGACATCCTCACCTGCTGCGATCGGGGAGGTCCCCACAACAAAGAACAAAGAAATACAGGGGGGACAACACCAGCACCTTCTCCTTCCACAGCAAGGGCAGGGATCACACTCCGCTTCCACCCCAGGACGGGGAAGCCTGGAAGATTTTTGTCCCTGGGCAAGGAGCCCGTCAGCATCTCCCTCCCCTCTCCTCCAGGTCCTCCAGCACAAGGGGAGACCACGCTGCAGTGCCAGCTTCGGCTGGGCTCCGTCACCTTTCCCAACAAAAAATAAGCAGAAAGGTTAATTAGATGTTTGCAGTCCAATTTATGTCGTGTTTGTGAAACCGGCATTTCACAAACCAGCCTGGGAGCCCCCCCGTGCCCTCGCTCTTTTGCTAAATTTATTTCACAGCTTCGCCGACCTGGCCTGGCCGGGTCAGAACTCGCCCATTATCATTTTATCACCGCCTCGTACCCTGTAATTATGAGATGCTTCCCTCCTTCCCCGGCCCCCTCCGTGCACAGGGCGGGGATGCTGCTCCTGCTTTAAGCTCCTTCCACGATGGGGCTCACCCAAAGCCTGGGACAGCTCGGCCCTGCTTTTAGCAGATAAGAGAGGGAAGGTTGTTTGGAAAGGGGGGAGCGTGCTGCTCGCCCCCCAAGGATTAAAATATTCAGATGGATAACAGCAAGGCAGAGAGAGGGGAGGTAACAGGCACAGCCCTTGGGGGCTCTGCAGCATCTCAGGGCTCAAAAATTGGGTTTGGGGCCCAGGTGGCCACCGGGAGGAAGGATGCTGCCCGGATGCAGGTGGGCACAGCCAGCACTGCTCTGCTTTGTTGCAGAGATTTGGCTTCGTTTCAGTCACCTGTGAGCATGAATCAGGCAAGGGCTTGCAGGCAGCGTGAACACACACACACACACAGCCAGCTCAATTGCCCATGAGAAGGCTCATGTAATTAACAGGCAGCCGGCTTCTTTTGCAAAGAAAGGACTTGGGGGGCATTTTTCTGGGGCAAACCCCCACGAGCAGGAGTGCTCGCTGCAGCGGGGGCCCGCGAGGACCCTGGAGGTGAGGACAGAGCATTGGCCCCTCTGTGGGCCACCCTTGGAGAAGGCAAGGAAAGGCTTTTTGCAGCTAAATCTCCGCTGCAGGGATCCTCTGCTGCTGGAAACGGAGTAAGGGTGGGCACGGGGGCCTGGGGATGGTGTCAAATGCTTGCATCCATCATGCACCGTGCTACGGTCACGGGTGGGTGTCTCCATCACGGTTCCCCAGCCCCAAACACCTCTAGCTCTGCCCGTGCTGCCCAACACACACACACCACGGCCATCTGCACGCACAGCACCAAGCACAAAACCGCCTCGGATTCCCCTCAAAACAAGGACCAAGCCCCCAACCCTGCTGGCTCGGGGCTGAGCATGCCTCCCCCCTCCCTGCTGCTGGAGGACCATTAAAACCCCATTAACCCGGGGCTGTTATTAATCACACAACGTCACCCAGTGGGGACGGCCATGACATCCCAGCGCCCAGGCTCCCTCCAGCTCCAGGTGACACGGGCTCCAAACAGGTAGGGCTCATTTCTAACCCTGCGAGCATGCCTGCTCCAGATAATGAATTTCTCCCACACCACGAAGGAGGAGAGCTTCGCCGAGACTGGAAATAATCACCCTGAGGTGAGGCAAGGCAGGGACTGGACTCCGGACGCCTCTCAGCCCTGCAGACGATAATCCCCTTTGGGACTGGGCTAGGGGCAAGGTGAGGAAACCACAATTTATCACCGGCCCAAACTGTGTTCGCCCGCTGAAAGGAGATCTCCATCTGTGCCGCTAGGCGCACCCGAGGAGGGGACAGGTCCCGGGTGGAAATCAACCCAGGAGCTCCGGAGATGTTCCCGTCGGACACCTGAGGGCACGGAGGGGACATCTCTGGGCAGGCACGGAGCAGGTTAACACCACGGAGCCAAGCCTCCGCCTGCATGAACGTAGGCTTCAGCCCCATCAAGCCCTCGCAGTTCCGTGATATTAAAGCTTTCCCCTCATGCATAGAAGCAAGCAGGGGGGCTAATTGCTTCTTATGACACTATAATGGTAGGACTATTTACAGTAGATTAAAATCCAATCCATAATGAGGTATAATAACTTCGCAAATGCCAGGATTCGTCAAAGGGTGAGGAGCGCCACGGAGACTCGGAGCCGAGCAGCCTCGGACCTGGGGTCTGAGCCCTAGCGCAGGAGGAGCAGGGAGGGGTTTTTTTGGTGGGGTCTCCCCCTCTGGTCGCTTTTCCCCCAGGTTAAGCACTGGGGATGGAGGAAGACCCCAAACACAGACCCTCAGAAACCGCCCAGTCACACCAGGACCTGATGGGGAGTGGGGCATCCTCAGGGCTGGGATCCAGCAGCACCTTATGGACAAACCTCACCTGGACAACACGCTGGGTGGCGCACAGCACACTGCAAAACCAGCTCCCCCAAAAGCCCATGGATATTCCCACGTGTCCCCATTCAGACCCCCATCACCTGGGGAGGACACAAGCAGAGGCACACAGGCATCTCCAGTGACCCCCCAGACTGAGGGCCATGTGTGCCTGGCATTCCTGCAGATTATCCTGCGCTATCCTGCAGAAATCCTACAGATTTCTGTCCGGCAGGGGAGCGAGGGCTGGATTGCAGATCCATCACCCTTGGGGTCTGCAGATCCAGCCCCCTTGGGGTCTGCTTCCTGCCTCCACCGCATGTTTACGGGTGCGACCTTGAATGAGCCCAGCGACACATCACTCCTGACTTGCTCAGAGGAGGTATTTATTTATTCTCTGCCAATGACATGGGCTGACGGTGCCCTCTGAATTTCAAATAGGACTCCGCTCTGTTTTCACAGCCTGTGTGGCTCTGCTAAAAAAAAAAAAAAATAGCCACAGAAGAAATAAGCCCAAAAAGCTGAGACTTAATTTCATCCTCTGGGAAGAGAACATTGCTCCTCAGCTTCAAGGGCTCTCTCCCGGAGTCCTGTGAGCAGGCTCAGTGATGTGCTGGCACCATGCACAGGGACTTAAGGGGTGGGTGTAAGCATGAACAGCCAGAAAGCGCCTGTGGTTGTCCCAGGGGATGGAGGCTGGGCTCAGGGGGATCCCACAAGGGAATTCACAGCCCACCCATTCACCTACCTCAGGTCTCCAGTGATGCCAGGAGGTGAATCCTAGCTCCAAGGGACTTGGTGCCACCACAAGTGGAACTGTGGAAAGAAAAACCATCAGGCTAGGAGACAGAGCAGCTGGGGTTAGTGTGAGCTCTGCTGCAATTCACCCTCCCAGCAATATATCAGGCAGGGTCGTGCCCAGCAGCACAGCCCAGTGACCATCAGGTAGGTCTGCAGCAACAAAATAGGTGCAAAACAGGTCGCCCCATAGGCTGAGGTCCTCAGCGAGAAGGTTCGTGGCCACACGCAGGCAAAGCTGAAGTAGATGCACCACCAGCAAAACTCAAAAAGTGAATGAAGGCTCAGGTCTGGGCTTAAATAGACCCCAGCCGTGGGTGGAGGCCCCAGGTGAGGCTGTTCAGGGCCATTAGTGCCTTGTTTCACCAAGGTGATGCCCTGGGCAGGGTGCTAGCTCAGCACCCATGTGAAATTAAGAGGTGTCCTTTGGTATGAATACAGATGCCGGCTGGAAAACTCATCCGTGGCAGCTCCTCGTCCCGGGAGGGGATGGGGCTTCTCAGCCAGCATCCGAACCCGTTGTCTTGTGGCAAATGTGGTGCTCTTTGGCTCATCAGCACCGAGGAATAAAACACAATTTCACCCAATTTTGGTTGTGTTTGAGGGAGCAGGAAGGCCCTGGAGCAGGCAACGGGGCCGAAGCGCACGGAGAGAGCTGCTTCGCCTCTCAGTAGGAAAGAGCCAGTGGCCACAGCCCGAATAAAATTCCCAGTTTATGACATTATGGGTTTTTTTAACCAGCCTGGCTATTAACTTCGGCACTGGCTTAAACCCCCTGGCCTCAGGCACAAGCAAAGCAGAGCTCATAGACTGTAAATGTTAATACTGCTTTAGCACCGTAATAAGCTAAAAGGTGGATGCAAGATCTGGCGCATTAATTCCCTTTTTTTTTCATCTTTTTAGCACATTTTGGGGTAATATGAATAATAAATATTTGAGTTGATGAAGGTTAATGGATGGGTAGCCCCAGCGACTGGTGCTCCCGGGGGAAGGCAGCAGCTCCCTTCTTCCCAGGTGATCCAGGAGGCTCCAGCAGCCTCCTACGGAGAGGTTGGGGGGCTCGTCATCAGGGAAATATCCAGGGCAAAAACTTCCGGGGGGGGGGGTTCACTTGTTAGCACTTCAAAGAAGAACATTTGGGCTGGTGGATGAGTGGAGATGGACGTCCCTAAACTGCCCTGGGCAAAGCTTTGGGGGGCAGAGAGGCACCTCCAGCCAGGACATGAGCTTGCAGTTTCCATCCAAAAAAAGCCAGCTTTGTCAGGGCATCTAATTCCCGTGGAGGTGGTGGTGGCGGAGCAGGGGAGCTGAACTCTCGGGGGGTGTAATCCCCGGCTGACCCCCTCGTGCTGGGGGAACGACCCAGATCTCCCGGATCTCTGACCTGGATCTCCTGGATCACTGACCCAGAAACCCCAAATCTCCAACCCGGATCTCACAAATCTCCGACCCGTATCTCCCAGACCTCCCACCCAGATCTCCCAGACCTCTGACCCTACCTGGTTTTGCAGAGCCTGGGTCGGACCAGGAGGACTTTCGGTGGCCCACATCTGGTGGACATCAATGAAGCAGGACACGGGGACACCTGGGGCACGTCCCTCACCCTGGCAGCTGGTTATGGGGTGGGTGGTGGCGGCATGGCTAAAGGAAAGCCTTGCCCAGAGCCCTCCTGCCCCAGAACCAGCCCAGGACCTGCCGCAACGCCCCGTGCCACCCCGCGTGGGGACAATCCGGTGACAGGCACCCAGTGGCATACAGGGACCATGACATGGAGGCAGGGGCAGGATGCAGGACCCGCAGCTCTCCCCGTCATCCCCTCCCACCCCATACACACCCCACACAGCCCGATTTGGGGCCGGGGGCTGCAGCGGGTCTCCAAACCCCCCCTCCTCGCGCCGCGCTCGCTCGCGCGTGGCATCACCGGGGCCCCCCCGTCCCTCTCCATCCTTGGGGGATATCAAGGGCAAGCAAGAGAAGGGTTACCTGGAGGGAAGGGTTGCTAAGCAACCCACCCCCCGACCCCCCCCCAAGCATCGCAAACCCAAAACTCGTTCCAGGCCTGCAACCAGATTAGCATATTAATGAGGCTGTAATTTCCCCGGAATTGTCTGCGCGGCTATGCCCGCTCACAGCGGCACTGGCCCAGGAGTTTGCTATGCAAATAAACTGGTTTTACAGGCTGTGGCTTAATTAACTCATCAAGTTCATCTTCCTAACAAAAAAGGCAGACTAACTGCGGATTAATGGACCTGTGTTTGCTCTTCTTTCTCTCGCCCCGGCTCCCCGAGGCACCCGCTCCCTCCAGACCCTTCCCTTCCCGGCCCCGCGAGGAGATAAATCCTGGGAAAAGAGCCGGGGGGATCGCAGCACAGCCTCCTGCGGAGTCTGGGAGGTTTCCTCATCGGCTTCAAGGGGAATAAGACGGCTCAGGCCTCGAGGATGGCAATTACGCCTCCGGCTGAAGCTGGCAGGTGACCACTTAGGAGGAGGAGGTGGCAGCGTCGCGGCGCTGTACCCCGTAAGGCGGATCAGAGGCTGGGTGTTTTGGGGACGGGGATTAAGGCTCGGTGCCCAGGTGAGTGCTGGCGAGCCCGCTCCATCCCTGTCGGTACAGGGTCAGGGCAGGCGGGAGGGATGCTCTCCCTCCTGGGTTAATTAGAGAGGTCCTTCTGGGCCGCATCCTGTGCTCGGCGGCTCTCTCTGCCTCTTGATAATGACCAGAAAAATAAATACAAGGATTTGCAGAGTCACTGGGAGAAAGGTCAGGTGGCCAAAAGTCTGCATTCAACCACAAGCCCCTGAACTGGAGGGTTCTTGGAAAATTAACGTAATTATGGGTTTATCTCCCCCTCGGCTCCCGGCTTTTTTGGTTCTCTCCCTCCCCATGGGAAGGAATTTCTACAGGAGCTGGATAGCCTGTAGCTAGGATGGGAACGGTTGATTTGGCATCTATATCACAAAAAATTGATGCACAGGGACCCAGGAGCTGAGAGCCCGTGGCCATCCAGGGGTCCGGCTGCTCCATGCCCCACTCCGCAGCCTCTCCCCAGCAGATCCCAGGGCAAAAATCTGCACCTTGCTGGGGAGAAAGCTTTGGGGTCTTCGCACCACTCGGCCAAAACCCAGCCCTCGTCCAGCTGTAGCTGGCTTGGGATGGATTTAAGTTGCCGAAGTTGTTTTAAACTGGGTGAAGTCCTTGAAAACCTAGCTGCACCCCTGAGCCTTTCTGCATTGCCAGGGAAATGGACTGGCTGACCTAAGAGGTCCTTTCCATCTCTAATTTCTGTGGCTGTGTGATTCATCCCTCTTCTTTGAAAGTGTTTCCTGCATGAAACGCCTGGTAGAAGGGAAAAATGATACCAAATAATCTTTTTTCATTTCCCCTCGTCGCTGTCAGGGCTGATGAGAGGTGAGGGACAGCCGGCTGTGACACGAGCCGAGGAGCGGAACAGAAAAGGCAAAGGAGGATCCGGCTTGGCAGCCAGGAACGAAGCAATTCACGCAAGGCAGGGTAGGAGGAGATGTGCTGGAGGCATCCTTTCCAGGAACGCTGCCTTTTTTCCCCGGACCCCGCCAAAATCCTGAGCTGGAGACACACACATACAGCAACACCGTGCCAGAAACGGCAGTTCCCCAGGACCCTCTCCTGTCTACCAGCACAGGGCCACCAGAGCCAGCTCTGGTTTCAATGGTTTCACCATCCTGCAAGGAATTTCCCCACTACAAGCTTGTCTGCTTTCCTATTAATCACTTAAGCTCCTGCAGCGAGGAGTCCCATGGGCAGCTCCGTGCCGGGAGGGACAACCCCTGTGGCTTGTCTTAAATTTTGCTTCCACCATCTCCAGCTCAGGATGGGAAAGGGTATTTAGCTTTGTGCTTTCTCCTGCCAGCTGTAGCATGTAGGGAAAGCCTCCAAGGGCAGCACAAAAAGGAGAGCAGGAGCTCAGCAGGTCAGCCAAGCTGCCCCAAAGCACATGGGTGAGCAGCATCTGGTCCTGAAGCAGCCCCATGTGGGGAGGGATGAGACGGGACCCCAAACCTGGGCATGGGACGGGAGAGCCTCCTGGGCTCGCAGGCACCAGCACATCCCTCAGCCCCCCATATCTGCTTTGGCTGGGGCAGGACTGGGACCCCAGGAGCCCCCCCCAGCTCCTGTGGGCACCGTGTCCCCCACTCACAGGGTCCCTAAAACCTCAGCGTCGAGGTTGTCTCACAAATACGGTACAGGATGGCCTCACCTCCTCCATCGCACGGCTGCTGCCCCCAGAACGAAGTAGGAACATGGGGGAACTGAAGGGACAAACCCCTGTGCGAAGGCAAACCCTGGACCTGATCCCAGACCCTTTACCAGCCAGTTCCCAGCAGTGACTTGGGGATCAGAGGTGGCATGAATTATCGTCACCCGTCTTCAGCTGTCACACCAGAGGTGGTTATTTGATGAGTTTTTGTGACCATAACATAAGACTTTCAGCTCTTTTTATTTACTTTTATTCTCTTTTAATTGTTTTCCTTCATTTTCTGGGAGAAAGTAATATAAACTGGGAGAAGTAATATAAACCAAAGCCCTCCTAGAACACCCTTCGATGCTAAATGCATGCACACAGATGTTTTGGAACAAAGCCTGAACGTTTGGTGCATGGTCACAGCCAGGGAATAACCCAAAACCTGAACATCTCCCAGATACCACCCCCCCACCATGAGAATCCTTTTTAAGACGGGCATTCCAGGACAGATATTTTTATTTTCCTTCGTCCTGTGCAGTCACCACTTCAACAAAAGGGGAAAAGCATTTCCCTTGCCCGCACCCGGTGGCATGGGAGAAGGGGGGACACCCAAGAGGACCAAGTGGTGGCAAGCCGGATCTCCACAAGGCAAAATAACAAAAAAATAAAAAGCCCTTTTATGATTAACGAGGAGAGCGATAGGACCGAGGGCGATGGCAACTTCTCCAGCACGAGCTGCGGGAGGGGAGGTGCTGCCCAGCCCGGCGTCGTGGGGCAGGATGCCGAAACCACCAGCGCTCCGCAGGAGGTCGGGCTGTGTGGTCGCCGGGGTCCCTTCTGGCCCTAAAACCTCTGAATCTATTGACGCTCTGAGGCTTCAAAAGCAGCAGCTGCTCCTGCGCAGCACCTAGTTCTCAGAAGCGCCTGGAATAATGGATCCATATTGTGCCAATGCATACTAATGTTAATATACATTTGCGGCACACAATGTGGTGGCTTCGGAGACACCCGGGTGTCAGATCGAATCAGCGTCAGCGACACAGCGCGCCAGGACCTCGCGGCAGGTCCCTCCTGGCTTCTCCGCTGGGAAGCCATCGCTCCTTTGAAATTATTGTGTTTACCCCTTGTGTGAAAAAAAAATAAATAAATAAATTGTCCCAGGCCCACTGCAGGACCGGCGTCGGCAGCTTGTCTGCTTTCCAAAGGGTTCGAGGTGCGGGTGTGGGGGGAAACAAAGAGGGATGCGGTGCGAGGGGTGACCGGAGAGCTCCGAGGTGCAGCCTCCTGCACCCTGCTCATCTCCTCTCATGCACCAGTGCAAGGAAATCAAGATCCAGGGCCAGGGGCTGCCGCCAGCTCTGTCTCAGCCCCTGCTCAAGCCCCCAGAAGTTGCACAAAGCCTCCGCGAGCCCAGGACCTGCACCTGCCCCTGCTGGGGCTCATCCCCGCCAGCGCTCAAGCGCAGGACCAGGTTGGGGTTCTGCGGAGAGAACAGGGCCTCCGGGGCTGCCACTGTGTATTCAGGACGCTGGGGCAAGGAGGAGCAAGCCCCCACCTCAGTCAAGCTCCCTCTGCACCCAGAGCAGCGTGAGCAGAGCCGGGGGGGTGCACCTGTGTGGTTTGGGGGGTGGCACGCGTGCGTCCGCGTGCAACGCCTTCACATTTGTGTTTACCCATACAGACACTTTGTGTTTCCGTAATAAGCGTGCCTGCTGAGCCACCCAACCGCCCCGGTGCCGGCGACCGGGGGGCTTTGTCACCACCCGGGCACTGCAAGGGTTAAATCCATCCGCACAGGAGCTTTGGGACTCACCTGAAGCAAGGCTGGGGGGCACCGGAGGCTCCTTGGGGGGCTCCTTGGGGGGGTCTCTGCCCTGCAGAGCATCCCCGGGGCTCGACCCCGCCACCAGCTGGCCCAGGTGAGGAGCCCTCCCCGCCTCCAGCTGGAAGAGGGAGATGGGAAACCTGTCTGCCCCCGCGCTGCTTTTTGTCCTGCTCCAGAATTTAAAAAAAAAAATAATAAAAAAATTAAAAAGGATGAGAAGCATTTAAAGAAAAAAACATGAAGAAGCCGACTCCAGCTGCCTCCCCAGCCCATGGGGACTCCGCTCTCCTTCCAAGCCTCCCGCTCGCCCCCCAGCCCCACGGGGACCCTGCCTCAGGTGACGGGGACCCACCTGGAGCAGGGCCCCTTTTGTGCCCTGGGCATGGCGAAGAAGGGAGTGGGGACAGCAGGAGGAGAGGGGAAGGGAGAAGAAAGCAAGGTCACCACGTGTCCGGGTGACGGTGACAGCCCAGGGGGGTACCGAGCCCTGAGCCCCTTTATTGAACCCATGGCAGAGGATATGGGGGCACCAAGCTGGGTGTTGCAGGGGGGGCATGTTATAGGGTGGTCGGTGTGTGTGTGACATGACGGAGGGCTGCGTTAAGAACCAGGTGGGTGTAGGGAAGGGGATCCGAGTGCACGTGTGCGTGGCCAGGAGCAGGAAGAAGGGGCAGGGGGCAGCTGGCAGCACCCCCCTCCAGCCAGGGGAGGCCGGGGGGGGCAGCTGGCAGCCCGACTCCTCGCTGTCCTGGGGGGCACCACAGGGGGATTGTGCCGGAGGAGAAGCAGGACGCATCCCAGCATCACCTTTCCGCAACACCCAGTGTTTGCACTTCTTTTTGTCGGCTGCCTGGGTCCCCCCGCGGACCTGGGGCTGCCACATTTTGGGGGGGGAGCAGGGGCTGTGCGTGCCCGCCCCGCCACTGGCAGCTTGGTTTTCTGCTTCGGTCCCGGCAGAAGAAGAGCATCGTGCTGGGACCCCCCCGGGGCTGGGGCCGGCGGGGTGGACGTGGGGGCTCCGAGGGTCTTCCCCTCAGATCGTCACGTCTGCAAAATTTCTGCTCCTTTGGCAAATGGACCTCTCTATGGGAGGAGGGAGAGGGGGGAGGGATGGAGAGATCGGTGCTGGAGGTGTGTGTGTGAAATGGGAGAGAAAATGAGGGAAAGTGGGGGAAAGAAAGGGGATGTGAGGGAGCAGGAGAGAAAGAAAGAAAGAAAGAAAGAAAGAAAGAAAGAAAGAAAGAAAGAAAGAAAGAAAGAAAGAAAGAAAGAAAGAAAGAAAGAAAGAAAGAAAGAAAGAAAGAAAGAAAGAAAGAAAGAAAGAAAGAAAGAAAGAAAGAAAGAAAGAAAGAAAGAAAGAAAGAGAAAGAAAGAGAAAGAAAGAGAGAAAGAGAGAAAGAGAGAAAGAGAGAAAGAGAGAAAGAGAGAGAGAGAGAGAGGGAGAAAGAGAGAGAGAACCAGGAGTGGGAAAATAAAAATCAAAAGGAGGAAACAGAAAAATAGGAGAAAAAAAAAAGAAGAAAAAGACAAAGAAAGGAAAAAGAAAAAGGAAAAAATGTGAGGGAAAGAAAGGAAGAGAAAAGGGGAAAAGGGGAAAGAGGGAAAAGAGAAACAGAGGAAAAAGAAAGGAGAAAGAAAGAGAAAAAGAGGCAAACGAAAGAAAGAGAAAAAGAGGTAAAGAAAAAAGAGAAAAAGTGGAAAACAAAGACAGAAAAGAGGAAAAAGAAAAAGCGAAAAAGAGGTAAAGAAAGAAAGAGAAAAAGAGGAAAGAGAAAAAGAGGAACAGAAAAAGAATGAGAAACTGCAAAAATAAAGAAAAAGAAAAAGGGAAAATAAAGAGAACTAGGAAAAGGGGAAAAAAGAGCAAGGAAAAGAAAAACGAGAAAAGAGGAAAAAAGAAAAAAATAGAAGAGAAAAAAGAGGAAACAGAAAAAAGGAAAGAGAAAAAAGAGGAACGAAGAAAGAAAAGAGGGAAAAGAGAGAGACAAGGAAAGGAAAAGAGAGGGTGGAAAAAAAAAAGAGAGAAAAAGAGAAATCGAGAGAGAAAAAATAAAAGGAAGGAAACAAACGGGGGGAGCGAAAGAGCGAGAGAGGGAGCGGGGCCGGGGGGGGGCCGGGGCCGTTCAGGACCCTGGAGAGGGCCGGGGGCGGGGCGGGGGGGGCGGGTTGGGGACATGGGGGGCGGGTTGGGGACACGGGGGGGGGCTGGGGAACACCGTGGGACCCCCCCGGGGGGTTCTGCAGCCGGTGCCGGACGCGCTTCGGAGGGGGCTTCGTGTGTGTCCCCCCCCCCGCCACGGGACCCCTCGCCTCGTCCCCGTTATATACCGATGGGGGGGGTCGGGCTGCCCGCAGCACCCCCCCGTGCCCCCCCCGTGCCCCTCCCGGGAAGGCCCCGCAGCTCCCAGCGGCACCACCCGGCCCCAGCACCCTGCCCGCGGGTGCCCCCCCCCCCCCCTTTTCCCTATTTCCCACGAAAAAAATCAAGGCTGGGGAACGGAAACGTTGGGGGGGGGGGGGGGGGCACAGCCCGACGGGGACACCCCCATCTCCGCCAGCCCTTCCCCGCCCCCTTTAGGCTCCCATTTAGGGTTCCCATTTGGGGTTCCCATTTGGGGTTCCCATTTACCCCGACCACCGCCCCCCGACGGCAGCACGGGGCGGGGGGGCGATAACCCCCTAACCTCGGGCTTTTCCCTCCTCGGGCTGGCCACCACCAAACCCCCAAGCGTCCCTTGTCCCCCCTCCCTTATCCCCCAGCCCCCCCCCCCCCCGTCTCTCCGGGGGGCTCCTGCCCCGACGGGGCGCCCCCCCCCCCCACGCACCGGCTCGCTCCGTCCCGCCGCAGCTCCGCGCTCGCCGCCGCCTTTTCTCATGCAGATCCCCCTCCTTTCACACCTCCCAAACAAAGGCAAAGCGGGGGCATCGCCTCGCCGTGTCAACACACACCCTCATTAGCGCCGCCGGGGCGGGGGGGGGACGGCCCCGAGCCGGGGGGGGGGAGGTCGCACCGACGGGAGGGTGCGGCAAGCCGGGGAAATTTGGAGAGGGTTTTGCGCTCCCCCCCCCCCCCCAAAACCCCTCCACGCCACCCCAAATAAATTAAGTTGCCCAAGCTCAGGTTCGGTTTATTGCAAGGTGCAAGGGGGAGCGGCACAAGCGAGGATCCGGGGGGGTTTGGGGTCTTTTTTTTTGGGGGGGGGGTCCCAAATCGCAGGGATGGAGAGCCGGGGATGGGGACGGGGCCCCGGGATGAGGCTGGAGCTCGGGGAGGGTGGGTGTGGGGGTAATCAAAGCCTCTCCAATTACTGCCGCCCTCGGAAATTAAAAATATAGATATATAAAAAAATTAAAAATCAACCGATTCAAATAGATGTGGGAAGGGAGAAGGGAAAGCGATCGGAGAAATCCAGACCGCCAGCCCCGCTGCCGCACCGGGAAAGGGCTGGGGCTGGGGACGGGGGTGGGGGGACAGGGGGTGGGCGTCGGGGCGCCGGGGGGGTCGGGGCCGGCCGCCCCAAAGCCGGAGAGCCCCGGGGCACCGGGGGCTGCGGTCTCCATCCCGCACCCTTCCCGCTTCTGGGTGTTTTGTTTTTTCCATTTCTCCTTTTTTTTTCTTTCTCCTTCTTTTTTAATTTTCCTTTTTTTAATTTTCCTTGTTTTAAATATTCCTTTTTAGTTTTCCTTTATTTTATTTTCCTTTTTTATTATTTTCCTTTTTTTTTAATTTTCCCTTTTATTTTCCCTATAAACGGCCCCCAGGAGCCTGATCCCGGCGCCCCCCTCCTCTCCTGCCGCCCCTTTTCGTTTGGTGCCGTTCCCCCCCCTCCGAAACCCGGGGATGGAGCTGGGAGGGAAGGCACCGATAAACCCGTTAAAAACACGAAAAAAAGGTGAAAAAAAAAAAATCCCCTCGTCCTTCGTTTGGATTTCGTTTTTTTCTTGTTGGTTTTGGGTTGGTTTGATTGTTTATTTGTGTGTTCCCTCCCCCGCTGTGCACAAAAACACCCGCGGCGAGCAAAACCCCCCCCCCGAGCCGGGCTCCCCGGTACCGAAAAGGGGAAGAGAGGAGGGGATTTGGGGGGGCACGGAGAAACCGAGGGGGCACCGGAGCCCATCCTGGGGGCTTGGGGTTGGCGTTGGGGTCCCTCCCGTGTTGGGGTCCCTCCCCACCTGGGGGCTGGGGGGCTCCGGGGGGGCTGCAGCTGTTCTCGGGGCTCCGCGGCTCCGCACCCCCCCCAGCACCCCGCACCTCTCGGAAATTTCCACGTCCCCTTTTAACCTTGGTATTAATTTAGGACGGATCTTTCTAAACGGCCCCGCAATGCATTCAGACGCTGCTGGAGGTTTATCTTTTTTTTTTTTTCTTTCTTCCTTTCTTTCTTTTTTTTCTTTTTTTTTTTTTTTTTTGTACCGTGGGTTATATTTACACCCAAAACAAAATAATTACACTTTTGTTGGAGAGAGAAAGCTGGTGATTAGGCTGTGGCTCTTTGCAGCAAACCCTTTCTCAGTGGTACACCAGGACAATTTTTCACGGCTGGGTGAAATCAGACGCGGGAGGTAATGAATCCTGTGAGCTATTTAAATTTACAATTTGTAACGCAGTCACTCAGAAACGCCTATGGCCCGGCGACGAGATGCTTGCTGGGTTTGTTTAATGTTAAAACGGCCCCGGCCCCCTTTTACCGGGGAGAGGAGGGGGCGGCTGCGGCATCCTCCGGCCCCGCTCCGCGCTGCACCCGAAAATAGGGGAAATCGGGGAAAACCTCCACCAAGTCGGCGGCGGAGCATCCTAGCAGCTAGATAATTAATTACAAAACACCGGGGGAATATGCAAACCGCGTATTACAAATTCTACAGGGCTTAACTGATTGGAAACAGATTATTATCTTGTTTGTCTTTTGTCTGTTTCACTTATCCCTCTGCCGTCTGTTGTGTTGTAAGTTGATACACTTTATTCTTGAAAGGGGATTTTTTTATTATTATTATTATTATTATTTTTAGGGTGTAAATTCCATCGACATCTTCTACAAGCGACGCCGCTTCTCCGTGCGTTCCCTGTTAAAACACAACGGGTTCGTCAGGTGCATCAGTGTGCCGCTGCCTCAGTTACCCCGGGGGGACGTGGCCAGCGGGGGGTGGGCTGGGGGGGCTCCTGGGATGCCTTTTTCTTCTCCCCTCCCCGCTGCCTTTATTTGTTCCTTGACTTTCAAACGAAACGGGGAGCGGGAGTCGGGGAGAGGCAGCGCCCGGCAGCGCCTCGCCCCCCCCCCCCCTCCGACCCCCTCTCGCCCCGTTCTTGGGTCTGGAGAGGTCCCGGAGGGTCCCCGGGGGTCCCCGGTGGGTGTCCGGGAAGGTTCAGAGGGGACCCCCGGGGCACCCGGGGTGTCCTGGGGTGGTCCCGAGGAGGGTTCCGGAGGTGTCCGGGGGGGTTTCTCGGGAAGAATCGGCCAGCCCCAGGGAGGGGGGGGACACGGGGGCTCCGCCAAGCCGTGGGAACGGGGGTGCGCGGGGCGCACAAGCTCCGCACCCCCTATCCGGCACCCCCGCGCGTTCCCGTGGCAGCCTGTGCCCGGCGCCTCCGCACGCCCTCCCGGTGTGTCCCCCCCACCCCAAAACCGTTCCCCTCCCCGGCCGTGGAACCGGGCCCGAGCCCACCGAGGGCCGCGGCCCCCGACGGGGCGCACCGGGAGCCCCCCGCGGCCGGGCCGTGCCCGTGGGAAGGGCGCGGGTGCGCGCAGCAGCGCGGGCACGCTGCCCCGGCCTGGCGGTGTGCACGCGTGGGGGGTGCGTGTCCACGCGTGTGCGCGCACCTCCCCGCGGGCACACGCCTTTGGGCACCCGCACCTACCTCGGGAACAAGTCCGTGGGAACGCGGCTCTGCCGCGCGGCTCCGGGGCGCAGCGCGGGGGGGAATTGCCGCCCCCCCCCCCCCCCCCCGGGGCAGGTATCGGGGCCGGTACCGGGGCCGTGACCCCCGGCCCCGACCCTCCCCGAGGTCTCTCCCCGGCGTGGAAATTCAGCGGCGAACCCCCCCCGGGGGCAAACTTCGGGCGCAGCGCGCTGGGGAAGGGCGCAGCGGGCGCTCCCCTCGCCTCCTCCCGTCCTGCTCCTTCCCTCCTTAACCGGTCCCTTCTTCATTTATTTCCTCCTCTCTCCTTCCTTCTCACCTCCTCTCTTTGTTTTCCTTCGTTTCCTTCCTTCCTCGCTCGCGCTTTCTCCAGCTTTCCTTTTCGTTCCCGTGGCTTTCCATCCTTCCTTTCATTCCTTCCCGTTTATTTCTTCTTTCGTTCCCATCCTCCCGATGGTTTTCCTGCCTGGTCTCTTCCCTTATTTTATTTTATTTCTTCTTTTTTTTTCGTTCATCTTTTCCTACCTTCCTTTACCTTTTTTCTTTCTTATTTTCTTTTTTATTATTTTTCGTTTTTCCTTCATTCCTTCCTTCCGTTTTCGTTTATTTTTGTTCTTTATTTTTTCCTCGCTCTCCCCGTTCCTCTCCCGTTTTTCTTTCTCTTCTCTCTTTTTTTTCTTGTTTCTTTTTCTCTGTTCTCGCCTGCAGGTTTTTCTTTTTCCTTTTTTTTTTGTCTTTTTTCTTTTTTTCGTTTCTTTCTCCGTTCTCTTTTTCTTTACCTTTTATTTTATTTCATTTTCTCGGTGGCCTCCTCCCTCCGTATTTTCTCTCCTCCATCCTCTTGCCCCGAAGCACACAAATCCGCCTCCCTTTCTCTTTCCCGGCGATGCCCTTAACGCTGCGGATTTGGGTTGTTTTTTTTTTTTGGCGTGCCGCCGCCGCTCTCCTCTGCCCGGCTGCGGGGTGGCTCGGGGGGCTCGGGGGGGTCCCCAGGGGCCGGATCCCCAGCGGGTTCGGCACAGCCCCGCCGCACCTGCAGCTGGGGAGAAAAAAACAGCGGAGAAGTGCAGCAGCCCCGTCCCGGCCTCCTCCTCCTCTTCCTCCCCTTCCTCTCTTTCCTCCCCTTCCTCCCCTTCCTCCTCTTCCTCCTCTTCCTCGCCTTCCTCCCCGTTCATCCCCGCATCGCGGGGCCCCCACGGCATCTCCACAAAGCCCCGCGGGGGGCCCGCAGCGCAACTTTGCGCCCCCTCCCTTTTTCTTCCCCACCTCCCCAAAATCCTCCCCCCTAATTCTTCCCCTCGTTTCTTTTACCTCCCAGCCCGGCCAAAAAAAAATAAAATAAAATAATAGTAATAATAATAATAACAACAACACTAAAAGCGATCCCATCGAGAAAACAGGTGCTGCCTTCCCCATCCCGAGCTGGGATGGGGACCCCCCCCCCCCCGAGCATCCCTCTGGGATAAATTAAATTGTAGGAGGGAAATTAGAAAAAAACCACAATTAAAAGCCTGAGCGGAGCCCCCCGGGCGGCCCCCCCCCAAGCCAGGTGCGTACTCACTCGGCGGCGCAGGTACAAGCCACCCTCAACAATAGAGGCGCGTTGTTTTTTTCCCTCTGTGCCAAGCGCAGGGCTGGAGCCAATTTAGATATGCTATAAATTAAGAGGTTGCCATGGCCACCGGGCTACCATTGGCCAGCGGGCGGCCGACGCGGGCCACCACGTCACCAAATCTGAATAAGGATGCGCGAATTAACCAAGGCGGGGGACAAAGCTGGCCATGGGGACAGCATGAGAGTGGCGGCGCGGCGGCGGCGGAGCACAGCGAGGCACCGGGGCCGCCGGCTGCAGGGGGGGCGTTCATGCACCCCTCCTGCCCTGCCCGCTGCCGCACAGCCCCCCAGCACGACGGAGGGGCCGGGGGGGTCCCTTCGGGCTTTTTCGGGGTCCTTTTGGATTTTTTTGGAGGGGGGGGGTCTTTTTTTTTTTTTTTTTTTTTTTTTTTCTGGCTCTTGGGTTTTGTGGTTTTTTGCCATCCCCGCCGGAGAGAAGAGGGGGAAGAACTTGACAGCTCCGCTCCTCTCCTTTAATTTTTGAGATTTTTTTTTTCCTGGCGTGTTTTTATTTTTTTAATTTTTTATTTTTATTTTATTATTTTCCCGACGGGTGAATTTTTGCGAGACCTCGCTCGGGGCTCTGACTTCTCGGTGGCGAGGCTCCTTTCCCCCGGCGGAGGTGATGATGGTGCATTGTGCGGGCTGCGAGAGGCCGATCCTGGACCGCTTTCTGCTCAACGTCTTGGACAGGGCATGGCACATCAAATGCGTCCAGTGCTGCGAGTGCAAGTGCAACCTGACCGAGAAATGCTTCTCCAGGGAAGGCAAACTCTACTGCAAAAATGACTTTTTCAGGTGAGTGGCACCCCCCCAAAAAAAAAAAAACATACCCCCACACTGAGGGGATGCGGTGCCGCCGCCGCTCCCAGCCCGCCGGGGAAGAGGAGAGGGGCTGAGGGGGCTCCCCGAGGGATGGGGAGGGCTCCCCGAGGGATGGGGAGGGCTCCCCAAGGGATGGGGGGGGCTCCCCACGAGAGATGGGGGGCTCCCCCTGAGAGCTGGGGCTCTCCCCCCGGGATCTGGGGAGCCTCCCCTCGAGATCTGGGGTGCTCCCCCCATCCCCATCCGTCCCTCCCGGGAGCTGGGGGGCTCCCCTCGACAGCCGGGGGGCTCCTCCTGGGTTCTGGGGGCTCCCCGCCCGGGATCTGGGGGTCTCCCCCCATCCCCATCCGTCCCTCCCGGGGCTCCAGCCCGCGGTGCCCGGGCAGGGCGCGGCGAAGGGGGGGCCGGGGGCTGCGCTGCAGCCCGAGGGGGGCTGTGCTTTATCTCCCACCCCCCCCCCCCGCTCCTTGTGTGACCTTGCCTCCAAAAGCAGCCGGGCCCGCGGCCCTCTCCGCCGTGCCCCCCACCCCCAAAGAAAAAAAAAAAAAAAGCACAAAAAAAAAACCCACCCCGGGGCCCCGCCGAAGCCGGTGCCAAAATCTCGCCTTTTGCCACCAAAACGCTGCGGGAGGCGCTTCCCCGCCGGGCCGCTCCTCGGCCCCCTCAACACCCCCCCGGCCCCGGGGCAGCCCCCCCCCCCGCTCCGCCGCTCCTTAAATGCCCCTAATGACTCCGATAAGGGGCCGGGGAGGAAATTAGGGGCCGGGATGGGAAGGGGAAAATGACTTACGACCCCTAATGCTTTCACTACATCAACGTCACGGGCGGCAGCGCGGGCGGCAGAAGTTGTGCCGAGGCCAGGAGGAAAAAAGGGGGGACCCCCAGAGACCCCCCCCGGACCCCCCCCGACCCCATTCCCCCCGGGCCTGGCAGCCGCAGCCACCCCGCGGGGTTTTTGGTTTTCTCCTTTTTTTTTTTTGTTTGTTTTGTTTGTTTTGTTTTTTCCTCGAGGAAATCGTTTTCTGCATTTTTTCGTTTCCCTGGGAAAATTTTTTTTTTAAAAAATTAAAATTAAAATTAATAAAAAGAATAAAAAGGGAAAAATGAAAATAAAATAAAACGTCGGCCGGGGCAAAGCGCTGCGCGAAGGGGAGGGAAGCCGGAGCTGCGCGAAGCGGCGGCTCCGAGCTGGAAAAATTAAAATAAAATACAACGGGGGGGTGGAAGGGGGGTGCAGGATGGTGCCGAGCCCCCGGCCCCGGGGTGCTTTCGGGCCCCGCCGCCCCCCCCCCCCCCCCCCCGGTTTTCTCCCCGTGCTCCCCGCTACCCGGAGCGCCCGGCCCGGTGCCCTCCGTGCGGGGATGGGGGGGGGGGGGGGGGCAGGAAATCTCCCCCCGCTGGGTACAGAGGGGAGAAGCCCCCCTTTCACCCCTCCGTCCTTTTGGAGAGGGTGCGACCCCTGTATCCCCTAGGAGAGGACCCCAAACCCGAGCTCCCCGGGGAAATGGGGTTGTGGGGTGCGCAGTTTTCCCGTGCGGGGTCCCAAAAATCGTGCCTCTCACCTCTCCCTTTTTTTTTTTTTTCCTCCCCCCCCCCCAGGAGGTTTGGTACCAAATGCGCCGGCTGCTCCCAAGGCATCTCCCCCAGCGACCTGGTCCGGAAAGCGCGGAACAAAGTGTTCCACCTGAACTGTTTCACCTGCATGGTTTGCAACAAGCAGCTCTCCACGGGCGAGGAACTCTATATCATAGACGAGAACAAATTTGTTTGCAAAGAGGATTATTTGAACTCCCCCACCCTGAAGGAAGGCAGCCTCAACTCAGGTACGCGCCGTGTGGCCTCAGGGACACCGAGGGGGACGCACCCCGCGCCGGCGCCCACCGGTGCCCACCCTGGTGCCGGGGTTTTTCTTTCTGGCCCCATGTTCCCCCCGTGGAGCAGGGTTGGGATCGGGGCCAGACGCCTTCTAAGCCCTCCGTTGCTCCCCACGGATGCTCGTGGTGCCCCCCATGCACGCCCACCTCCCCCCTTACACCGAGCCCCCCCCCCTTTGAGTGTGCCCGGTGCCCCCCGCGCCGCGGGCCTGATCCTTCGCCTCCTTTCACCCAGAGGCAAAGCTCCCATTTGACTTCCTTGGAAGCTGTCTCTGCGGCAGGACGGCAGGATCAGGCCCGCTCGTGCTGTCCCAGCAATGCCGGCCGCCCGTGCTCACCCCCTTCCGTGGGCTCTCTCTCCGTCCAGCACCCGGGGCCGGATCCTGCCACGCCAGTCAGTGGGGCCGCTGCTGCGAGCGAGGCGAGTAGAGCTTGGCCTGGGGGGGGGGTGCTGGCATCAGGGTCCCGGGGGGGCAGTGAGGGGGCGGCTGTGGGGGGAGAGCCAGGCTCAAGGCAGTGACTGGAACCCCCCCCCAAATCCCCCCTGACCCTCGCATTTCTCCCAGCGGCGCATCCCCGGTGCGAGAGGCACGGTGGGGGGGAGAGGGGCAACGCCGGGGGCTGCGGTGTGCTGGGGGGGGGGGGGGCTGCCCCCTCCCCAAAAAGCCCTCCCCGGTTGCCGAGCCCCCACGCAGCTTTCGGGGGGGTGCTTCACAAGGTTGCCAGCTCAGATGTCGGCGTGCGGGGCCGGACCGGGCGATGCTTGCCACAAGCTCCGTGCGTTGTTAAGGGTGGGGGGGCAAAGGCGATCCGCACCCAGCACCCCCAACCCCCCCTCCCCTCCCCATTTCCTGCAAGCATCCGGGCTCGGTGGGAAGGGGAGGGCAGAGGAGAGGGGGGTCGATCTCTCTCCTAAGCCATCCGCCCCCCCCCCCCCCTTTCCTCTCTGGGTCTCCTTTACAGTGTCCTCATGTACAGACAGGAGTTTGTCCCCGGATCTCCAGGACCCCATGCAGGACGACCCCAAGGAGACGGACAACTCCACCTCGTCGGACAAGGAGACCACCAACAACGAGAACGAGGAGCAGAACTCGGGCACCAAGCGCCGGGGGCCCCGCACCACCATTAAGGCCAAGCAGCTGGAGACCCTCAAAGCCGCCTTCGCCGCCACCCCCAAGCCCACCCGGCACATCCGCGAGCAGCTGGCGCAGGAGACCGGCCTCAACATGAGAGTCATCCAGGTGTGTCCCCCCCCCCGCGTGACATCACGGGTCCGACGGTGACGTCATTACCTCGACGGTGATGTCAGGGTTGGGGTGGTGACGTCCCCCCCCCGGGGGTCGAGGCGGGGTGGGATGGGGAAGGAGGGCTGGCGGGACCCCCGGTGCCGAGCGTTGGCCACCGGTGAGGGCAGGAGGCGCAGCCCACAGGGGGGCAAGGAGAGGCCGATGGTCCCTGCCTGGCGCTGTCCTGCTGTTGTTCCCCAACCCCAAAAAAACACAAAACAAACAAAAAAAAACATAAAAATCCCCGTGGAAATAGAGGGATTAATGAGTTTAATAGGGCTAATAGGGGAGGGCGCTCCCGCCGCACTGGTGCCGCCCCCGCTCTGCTCAGAGGGCAGCAGGGGCTGTGTGCCCCCACGTGTGCCAGTCCGCAGGTGCAGGAGGGGGGCAATAATTCAGCCCCCTCCCTCCCCCCCCAGCCAGGAGTAGCTTTGGTTCGGGTGAGGGAATGCCCCAAAAGAAGGCAGCCAGGTCGTCCCTTTTATCCCCATCCGTACCCGGGAAATCCCTTCCCGGGCGGTTACAAGATTTCTACCCCTTTCCCCAAATCCCTGGCTGATTTATTTTTTTTGGGGGGGGGTTGGCCCAGAGGATTTGGGGAGGTGTGCGGGGGGGGGGGGTCCTTAGGGGCTGACGCCGGCCCCCCCGCCGCAGGTCTGGTTCCAGAACCGCCGGTCCAAGGAGCGCCGGATGAAGCAGCTGAGCGCGCTGGGCGCCCGCCGGCACGCCTTCTTCCGCAGCCCCCGCAGGATGCGGCCCCTGGGCGGCCGCCTCGACGAGTCCGAGATGCTCGGCTCGACGCCCTACACGTACTACGGAGGTGAGGGACCGGCTGCGGGAGCCCCTTCCCCTTTTTCCATCCCTTTTTCCTTTTCCTTTTTCCTTTTCCCTCCCTTTTTCCTTTTCCCCTTTTTCCTTTTCCCCTTTTTCCTTTTCCCCTTTTTCCTTTTCCCCTTTTTCCTTTTCCCCTTTTTCCTTTTCCCCTTTTCCTTCTCCTTCTCCATCCCCTTTCCCCCTTTGTTCCTCCCCATCCCACTTCTCCCCTTCCCTCCCCTCCCCGGTCCCCGTGCTGCTGCCAGGCTCGTGGTGACGGTGGCGGCGGCGGTGGCAGCGGTGGCAGCGGTGGCGGCGCGGCCCCTCTCCCGCGAACAAAGCCCCAGCTGCGGGCTTTTGTGCCCCTTTCAGGCCGCATTTGTTCCCATTACCTCCCGGGCCCGCAGCATATGGAAGGTCACCGCCGCCCCCCCGACGCCCCCCGATGCCCCGCCGGGACGGGACGGGCAGCGGGGAGCCCCCACGGCATTTGGGGCAACATCCCCTAGTTTTGGACAAAACGCCCTCACCACCTCCCCTACGCCCCTGCTGCTGCCCAGCGGCCCCGGTGCTGCCCCGAGACAAGGGGCTTTGGGGGCACCCCTTGAGGTTAGGGTCTTGATCCCTTCCAGGCTGATAAATATGAGTATGCTCCTCAGTATGTATATATGAACAATATATTCATATGTATTTATATATACATGTGTTATATATATATTTATATGTATTTTATATATACGTGTTCAATATATTTTATTTATATATATATTCCCCCATGTGTATTATATATTCCCCATTTATATATATTTCCCCTATCTCCCCATTACATATACACACATATCCCCCACTCCTTTTATTTATATATATATATATATGTGTGTATATATATAAATATACATAAAAAAAGAAATATTTCTACACCTGTATATACTTTTCCCCATTAAATAACGGGATCACGCCCACCTCACCCCAGCTGCCCCAGCCCCTCGCCCTCCCCTTCCCCCCTTTCCCCCCCTCCCCACCCCACAAACGCCGCAGAATTAGGATGTGTTTTTTTTGGGGGGTGTGTGTGGGGGGGTCCGTTTGCCTCCCTGCTCAGCCCCAGTGATGCTGAGCACCCCAAAAGTGCTGTTTTGGGGTGGGGGGCCGTGGTGGGGTCATGCCCATCACGGTGAGGGGCGGTCGGGAGCCTTGCGTCCCGTGGGGGCTCGGTGTGACGGCACCGGGGGCCGGTTCCAACCTTCCCCCCCCCCTCCTTGCAGATTACCAAGGTGACTACTACGGGCCGGGAGGCAACTATGACTTTTTCCCCCACGGGCCCCCCTCCCAGGCCCAGTCCCCGGCCGACCCCAGCTACCTTCAGAACTCAGGACCCGGCTCCACGCCCCTGGGACCCTTGGAGCCCCCCCTAAGCGGACACCACTCCTCAGAAAACCAAAGGTACACGGATATGATCTCGCACCCCGACACCCCCAGCCCCGAGCCGGGGATGACGGGCTCGCTGCACCCCATCCCGGGGGAGGTCTTCAGCGGGGGGCCGAGCCCCCCCTTCTCCATGTCCAGCAATAGCGGCTACAGCGGGGCGCTCGCGCACCCCAACCCGGAGCTGAGCGAGGCGGCGGTGTGGTAGAGCTGGGGGGGGGACGCGCCCCCCCTCCCAAACCCCCACCTCACACCTCCCTCCAGCCCCCCGGGGCACACCGGATCACGGACAACCCCCCCCTTTCCCCCCCAGAAAAAAACCCAACCCGATGCCACGGCCGCCCTCCGATGCCAAAACGCATCCTCCCCGGCACCGCAGCCCCCCCCCCCGATGCTGGGGGCACCCCGCTACCTCCCCCTCCCCACACTGTGCCCCCTCTTTTATTAGGGGGGGGCAACACAACGTGCCCGGCCCCGAGACCCCCCCTCGTGCCCCCCGCCGGCGTCGGGACCACCACCTCTCGGACCAAAGCTGAACTCGCCTGGACACGGGTCCCACCGGTGCCGGGGGGCTGCTGCAGGGCTCCCCCCCCCCAGTGTTAATTAGCCTCTTTTTAATCATCCCCATCCCTCGTCCCGATATAACGGGGCCGGGGGGGGGGACACGGGGAATAGCAGGACCCCCCCCAGCCCCTCGCTTTCGTTGTTCCCCGTTTTGTTCCCCAGGAGGAGGTGGGTTGGGACCCGCTGGGTGGTTTTTTTTTTTTGGTGACGGAGAGGGGGAGGCCGCGGGGGGGGGAGGCTGGGCAGGGGGGCTCCCCGAGCATCCCGCTGAGCTCGGCCTCCTAAATTTTAGGGGAAGAGGGGGTGGGGGGGGGAGGTGAAGAAGCGCCTGGGACCAGAAAGAGGCAGAAAAATAAATAATAAAAAATAAAAAAGGAGACAAACAAAGAAACGCGCCACAAAACCGGCGCGCGGCGCAAACGAAGGCCGAGCCTGAGGCTGAGGCCGAGCCCTGCGCGTCCCGGCGGCCCCGCGGGTCCGAGGATGTATTATAGTTTTTGCTTCTAGTTTCTTTATTTTGTATAAAGGAGAAACAAATAAAGTATGTTTTTGTGTTTACTGATTATTTATTGTACTCGCAGTCACCGGAGGCTCCGCGTTTTTTTCTGTTTCGGAGGCTGGGGAAGGGGTGGTGCATGGTGGGGGGGAGAAGAGAGGATGAAGGTGGGGGGAAAAAAAAAGGAAAAAGAAACGAGAATGGGAAAGAACGATGAAAAAAGTTGTTTTCTGAAAGCGCCACGGGTTTCCTGTCCCTGCTGCCTCTCGCGGAGGCCGGTGGCGTGAGCGCCTCGCGTCGTTCGGTGTGGATAAAAAAATCCTGAGCTACCTGCTCCGGCCCCCGGCCCCTTTCGTCAGGGGGCTTTGAGGAGAAGCGGACACCCCCGTGCCCCCCAGCACATCCCCACGGGGACTGGGGGCATGAAGCGGCCCCGGACTAATATTTAAAATGCAAACTCGCGGCCGAAGTCCGGCCTCCCCCCCTCGTCTTGCAGTAAAAAGATATAAACCGAATAAATTACCTTCCCGCGCCGGCTTCCCAGAGCCCCTCTCGCTGACCTGAATTTTAAGTCCCGCTGCTGATTTATGGCCAGCCAGCCGCTCCGCTGCCTGTTTTTATTTTTTTTTTTTCCCCCTGTTCAGCCAAGTGGAGGAATTTTTCCTTCCTGTGCCAGCCCGGGAGGGCACGCCAGGCGCGGCGCCTGGGGAAACTGAGGCACGCGCGCAGCCGGGGGGACAGGAGAGGTGCTGCCCCTCCGGGTGCCACCGCGTCCCGGTGACCTCTGCCCGGCCTCGTTATGGGGATTAAAGCACAAGGTCGCGTGCCGCCTGCTCGTTATTACTACCGTGCTGCTGTCATTAGCGTTACGCTAATTATCACGCCCCAGCCGCGTGGCCGAGGGCGGTTTGTGGGGTGCTGGGGCACCCCAGCAGCGATCCTGGGGTGCGGGGGGGATTTGGGATGCTGGCGGTGGGCACAGGGGCTCCGTGCGAGGAGGTCGAGGTGGGAAAGGTGGGAAGTAATCGGGGCCGGGACCCGGGATAAAAAATGGCAGGGGGAGGGCGGGCTGACTCCCGATAATTAATAGTGCGCCTGGTAATAGGATTCTCCAGCCTTCGGTGCTCCCTGGAAACACCTTTTTACATAAGCTACTGCCCACGACGGAGCAGCAGAGCTTTGATTTATGGGGTTCGGTCCTCCAGGAGGCATTGCGGGGGCTGGCCTGGCCGGGGGGATTTATTGGGGAAAAGGGAAAAAGGAAAGAAGGGAGGAGAGGGCTCAGGGCAGGCAGGCGGACGAGGGGAAGGGGCTTGGGGGGCTGCTCCAGGGGGGGGCTGAGAAAGGTTTTGGGGCAGAAAAGAGCAAAACAGGCGCTGGGGCTAAACAGATCAACTGGTGTGAGCTGGGGCAAAGGTGGTAAGCTGGGGGGGCAGGCGGGGTTGGGGGCCCTGGTGGGAGAGAGACCCCAAATCAGGGGATGGGGGGCCACTGGGGGGCACGTGTGCTTGGGGACGGATGGACAGACAGACGGACACCCGGCTGGGGACCCCCCCAATAAATCCCCGTAAGAGGCAGGTCCGCGCACGCCGTTCTCTTCCGACTGCAGACAGCGTGGCAGGGACGGGCAAGGGTTGTAATAATTAATAATCATTAGAATAATAACGCATCGAGACAGTAGCAAAGTAATTAGAGCTGGAGCGCTCGCTAATCGAGGCGGGGGAGCCTCGGCCAGCTCCATCCGCGGGGGCTCGGAGGACGCGGGTGTCCCTGGGGCCGTGCCTCAGTTTCCCCAGCCCGCACAGCTCCTTTGGGGCGACGTGGGAAAGGCGGGGGACACCCGGGGGGGTCACTCCAGCCCCAGCTGGCTCTTCAGGCCCCGCAGCTGCGCCGCCGTGATGCTGCTGCCGCCGCAGACCACCAGCACCACGCTGCCCAGGGGGGTCCCCAGGCGCCCCTCGCGCTGCAGCCGCTGCAGCCGCCCCGAGTAGAGCAGGGCCAGCGCCGCCCCGCACGCCGGCTGCACCAGCATCCTCTCGTCGTCTGCGGGGGAGACAGGGACGTCCTGAGAGCCTGTCCCCGTTGGTGGACACCCCCTCGGTGTCCCCGTCCCCCCTGCTCACCCAGGAACCGCTCCACGGCACGCACGGCCTCGGTGTCCTCCACCACCTGGGAGATGACCCGGCTCTCCTGCGCGCACTCCAGCGCCCGCGCCGACACCGTCTGCGCCCCCAGGCACTTGGCCACGCTGGGGGAACGGGGTCAGGGTGGCCCCGGGACACGCTGTCCTCTTGGGGATCCACCGTGGGGCTGGCAGAGCTGGCTGGGACCGGCCAGCTCGTGACACCCATGGCCCAGCGCCATGCGCCGCGGACGCAGAGCCCCCCAGCACCACCCAAGGGGTGTCCCCGGTGATGTTGGGGACCTGCTGGTGGAGAGGTGTCCCCACGCCACCCCCCCAGCGCTCACCTGGTGATGTCGGGCAGGGTGACGAGGCGGCCGGCCTCCAGCGCCGCGTGGAAGCTGTGCGCCCCCCAGGTCTCGGCAGCGATGATGGGGACGTCGGGCCACCCCACCTGCTGCAGCCCGGCCACCACGCCGGCCAGCAGCCCCCCGCCGCCCACCGCCAGCACGATGGCATCGGGCTTGGCCTCCAGCGAGTCCTTCAGCTCCCGGACCAGGCTGGCGTGGCCCTGCCTGTGGGATTGTGGTGGTGGTGGGCACCCCAAACCCGCCCGACCCTCGGGGACGCGGGGCGAGGAGCTGAGCCCCGGAGGCACTCACCACACCAAGGGGTGGTCGAAGGGGTGGACGCTGACCCAGCCGGGGGTGTCGGCCAGCTCCAGGGCTCTGCGGTTGGCTTCATCCCACACCTGGGGGGCGCGAGGGGTGCTCAGCGGGGCCGCATCCAGCCCTGGGGCACCGGCCCCAGAGATGTGTCCCTTGTCACCGCGGGTATACCCAAAACCCGATGCAGGAGGGAGCTTTTTTGGGGGGATGCCGGGTCCGTGTGCATTGAGGTTCCCTCCCCCCCCAGCCCCAATTTGGGGGGTGGGCGCCCTACCTTGCCGCAGACCTCCACCGTCGCCCCCAGCTCCTGCAGCCTGCGCACGGTGCCGGGCCCGGTGCTGCTGGGCACCACCACGGTGGCCGGCAGCCCCAGCTTCCTGGCCGCGTACGCCGCGGCCATGCCCGCGTTCCCCCCTGCCAAAAAAACAGGACGGGGGGGGGAGTTCACATGTGGGGTCCGACCCCCCCGTGCGCCCCACTCCCCTCCTCCAGCGCCAGATCTCCCCCAGGGCAATCCATGTAGCGGGGCGCACGGTTTCTCCCCCATGCAGCACCCCACTGGGAGCAACCCCAAAACTGGGGGGGGCACGAGGACGAGGGGCTGGGAAGCAGGGGGGTGTCCCCCATATTCCCCCCCCCCCCCCCCCCAATTACCTGAGGAGCACACGAAGTGCCGGCAGCCCTTCCTGGCAGCCTGGAAAGCAGGAGGGAGAGGAAGGAAGGGCACAGCCGCGTGGCCCCACCGTGGCCCCGAAACCGAGGGCAGCATGGGGTGCCCCCATTGCACACCCGCCCGCCTCGCACACCCCCACGGACCCCCCCCTGCCACGCTCACCTCCTGGCAGAAGTGCCCGATGCCCCGGATCTTGAAGGAGCCGGTGGGCTGCACGTTCTCCAGCTTCATGTAGACCTTGGTCCCCGCTGCGCGGGACAGGGGCAGGCTCTCCAGGAGGGGGGACACGAGGTGGAAGGGCCTCTCGGCCTCCATGGCCGTGCTCTGCCAGGCGTTGGGGTCACTGGTGGTGTCCCCAAACCCCCCCAAATCCCATGGAAAGCAGCCTGGGGACCGGGAGAGCCGCAGGTGGGCTCGGTCCCCAGGGGTACCTGGTGCCCGCAGGGCCTCCCCGCGTGTCCCCGCGCCTCCTGCCCCGCTCCCGGAGCGACGTCTGGGGACGGAAGGCGGTGAGGTGACGTCGGAGGGGCCGTGCCGGTGGCCGCGGGCCCCGTGCCAGCACGCCGAGCGCAAGCCTGGCCAGAAATGTGCTTCTCCAGCAGATTTCAGGACGCTGCCTCCTTCGGCCGATTGTGGCCAGCCCCCCCCAAAAAAAACCCAAGTGGCTGCACCAGGGTCTGTTGGCACCAGGGCCCCTCTCCCTTGGCAATTGGCACAAACACCCAAAATTTTGGCGAGAGCCCCAGGCACCCCCCCCGTGCTGGGGGAGCGCAGTGCTACTGGTGGGTGCCTCTCCTTGGGGGCAGCCCCCTCTTGGCACCCCAGCACCGGTGACACCCCCAGGAGAAGGGGTCCCCCCGCCGTGCGCCTGAGCTGGCTCTGTCCTGGAGAAGGAGGAGGAGGAGGGTGAGGGTTGGAGGAAGGTCAGCGGGGCTCCCACCCCTCCGCCCCACCAGCTGGAGGGCTTGGAGGCGCCGCTGGGGACACTGCGCAGGGACAGCCACGTCCCCGATGGCGCTGGCTGCTGGTGGCAGTGAAGGCTCACGCCTTCAGTAGGCTTCAGAGTTAACAGCCCACGGAGCGGGCACCTCAGCACTGAGCTGGGGCACTGGGGACTGGAAAAGCGGTGGTGACAGTGACGTTTTGTGCTCAGCCCTGGCTCCCCCAGCCCCATTGCACCCTGACCCCGTCCCGCCCACACCCTCCTGCCCGGGGACCCCATCGCCTTCACGCCCCTCGGTGAGGGTCCCCAGGGTGGCAGGGCCACAACGTCCCCCCAGGGGACAAGGTGCTGAGCTCTCTGGGGGCAACGCTGGGGGCCCAGCCTGGTCCAGGGAGGCCTCGGGACAGGGTCCAGGGTGGCCTCTGTGGGAACCTCACTCCTTCAAAGCGCTGCCGAACACCAGCTCATTAATCCCCCAGTAATGACCTCGTTATTCCTAACGAGCCGTGCTGCGGCACAGAGGATCAAGGGAGCTGCAGTAAGAGGATTTCGCACCGTGGGTTTTGGGGCTGGGGGGGCAGGCACAGGTGGCAGAGGAGGGGGGAACAAAGGGGACAAGGATGGTCACCCCATCCTGGGGGCGAGGGTACCCCCACCTCCATTGCTGCTCTCCCCTTTCAGCTGCTGAGAAATAACTTCAGACCCCCAAAATAACCCCAAGGGGTCAGCACCAGAGCAGAGTATGAAGCAGAGGCAAGGAAACCCAGCCAGCCAGCACCCCGGAGACAGGAGCACCCCATTACCCACCCCCTTTTGCAGGAGAGGACCGCAGTGTGCGCCCAACCCCGATATGAGGCACCAGAGAGTCTCGGCGCAGCACACAGCACAGCCTCCACCGCACGCAGAGCGCTTTATTTGTCAAACCCAAACCCGATCACTCACCTCCTCTCTGCCATGGGGCTGTCCTGGTGCCTGCCCCAGCCTCCCAGCACCCCCTTTTTGGGAGGAGCCGCCCCAGGGGAGCACCCCACGGGGCAAATTCCTCATTTTTGGGGTTGGGGACAGAGCCCCCCGATCCTGGGCACGGCGGCACAGCGGGGGCACAGCCCCTTACACAGCGTGGGGCACCCCACGGCGCAGCAATGAGCAGCGAGAGAAGCAGGGGGAGAGAAACATGGGGGACAGGGGACGGGGCAGAGCCGGTCCCCCCCCATGCTGCCCCCCAAAACCAGCCCTAGTGAGAAGGGAGAGCCAGCAGCTGATGCGCTGTGGAGTTTGCCCCCCCAAAAAAAGGGTTCTGGACAGACGGACGCGGATGGACGAGCGGCCATCGCGTGCCGGGGTCATCCCGGGCTCAGTCCCAGCGGACCTTGACGGGGGGGAACTTCCAGAGGTCGGGGTGCCCCATGTGCAGCAGGTGGTTGCAGGGGGACGTGCTCCAGCGGAAGGGGGGCACGTCGTCCCACGCGGGGCCGCTGGCGGCCACCAGCCCGTAGGTGGAGGCCATGCCGAAGGAGGTGACCTGGTGCCGGGAGGGAAAAGGGACAAATAAGAGGGTTGTATGGTGTCCCGGGGGGGTGCAGGGGGACGGGGGCGTCCCCACCTTCATGTCGGTGCCGCCGTGGCAGCGCTGGCGCAGGGCGGCGAAGGGGTAGGTGCCGTTGGAGGGGTTGAGGTCGGAGCGGGCGGAGATGGCGTTCTCGGCGTTCTGGGGGGGGTCGCAGCCCCGGCACCGCGACAGCGGGTCCTGCAGGTAGTTGTTGGACCTGGGAAGGGGGAAAAATTATAATGAGCTCGGTGAGACCATGACCGCAAAGGCTGGAGGTCTGCAGGGAGGTTGAGGCGACACCCAGGAGGGGTTTTTGGGGCGGGGGGCAGCACCCACCTCATCAGGCGGACCATGGAGTCCACGTCGTGGACCAGCGAGTGGTTCCTCCGGAAGATCTGGGCGCGCGGGTTCTTGTCGTAGGTGAACCAGTCGCCGTACTTCTTCACCAGCTCCAGGTTCCCGCTGGCGTTGAAGATCTCCTCAAAGTACCTGGGGGTCGGAGAACCAGCGAGTGAGGGCAGCCCCAACCGCCCCCCGTTAAACGGCATCGGTGGGATGCCGCCTGCTGCCCCCCGTGCCGGGGAGGTCGGGGTGGAGACGAGCAGAGACGAGGCAGGAGGGAGCTTACGGCACGTTGTAGCTGGCCCAGTATCCCTGCTGGTACAGCACCTCTGTCTTATCAGCCACCATCACCAAGCCCCTGCGGCGGGAGGAAGGGCACCGGTCAGAGCAGAAGGTGAAATAAAGCAGGGACGGGAGGGACAGACCCACCTGGGGGCCCCCACCCCATCCGGGGGCCGTCACCTGCATGCAGAGAGCCATCAGCTGCAGCAGCGCCGTCACACCCGTGCCAGAAGGGCCACCACAGCAGGAGGCAGTGCGCCACCAAGCCCGTGTTTCACACCCAGGCCACCAAACAAATCCCACCTCGGCCACGCTGGGGCAGCCCACGGGCTGGGCAGGCGGGACTCTGGGGCTCCGAGGGCCGAGCTGGCTTTTGGGGAGGGCGAGGGGCACTCACGGGATCTGCTCCAGCACCGTCAGCACGCCTTGCTGCAGGCCAGCCTTCCCCGGCGAGAAGGCTTTGTAATCCACCACCATCCACTGGTTGTTGTACCTGCACGGGGAGGGGACGACGTCCCTTGGGGGCCACCCAGAGCGCGCCCCGGGGGTGTCCCCATGGGGGTGTCCCTCCCCCCCAGCACGCCCCCGTGCTCACGTGCCGCTGTTGAACTGGCTGAAGACGGTGGCCCACTCGGCGCCGCTGCGGGCCAGCCGGTTGGCCACGATGTTCCTCAGCCACTCCAGGACGCTGCCCTGCGGCCGCAGGTACTTCCAGAGCGCCGCGTTGCTGTTGCCGATGGTGGTCTCCAGAGCGACCTGCGGGGAGGGGAAGGGGGGAGGCGGTGAGCCGGGTTGGGGGGGTGCCACCTGGGGGTCCCCTGGGAGCCGGGTGCCACTCACCAACCCGCTGCTCAGGATGTAGAAGTCATCTCCGGAGAAGATGGTGCCGGGGTAGGAGGAAAACACTTGGACGCTCCCCGGGATCTGAGCAGAGCCTGGGGAGGGATGAGAGAATGGGGTGGGGGGAGTGTCAGTATGTGGGTGGGGGGGGGAAAGGTGAGACCCCCCCATCCTGCCCACGCACCGCCGGGCGCCACGCGGAAGGGCAGCGTGTACTTCTTGACGATGCGCAGCATGGTCTGGTAGGGGGCCCAGGTGTCGTGGGCCACCAGCAGGTCCCGACGGCCCGGCAGCAGTTTGAGCAGGGCAGAGCAGGAGCCGGAGCCGAGCGGGCGCCGCGGGGACGATCTGTTCAGGGCCTGCTCCAGGTCCTCCAAGTCCCCCCCCAGCTGCAGGAGGCTGCGGGGAGGCGAGGAGGTGGCGTGGGGCACCCCACGTGCAGAACCCCGACCCAAGATGGGCTGGGAGGGGCGCACCCAGGGGTCCACCCATCCCCCAGCAGCCCCCAGCCCCAATTTTTGGGGGACGCAGCTCACAGGAAGCCAAAAGGCGACAGGGAGAGGCTGCCGGTGGGGAAGGCCACGCGCCCGTTGTAGCTGTCCTCCAGGCCCTTCAGCTGCAGCAGCGCCAGGCGCACCTGCGGGGACGAGGACAAATAAACCAAAAAACCAACATTCTGGACCCAAACTGGTGTGGGGACGCCCAGGGGTGACACCAAGGGGCACGGCCTCACCTGGTGCCAGTACTCGGGGCGCTGGCCGGATGCCATCTGCTCCTCCATCCAGGCCAGGTTGGCCTGCAGGTAGGCGCGGAGCTTCTCGCAGTAGGGGGTCTGGTAGCCGAAGGGCCCGCAGTAGCCCACCACCGTGTTCATCCAGTGCATGTAGATGAGCTGCGGGACACGGCGCTGGCAGCGGGACGGGGACAGGGGGGACCTGCCCGCCGGCCCCCCGCCGCCCCCGGTACCTGCTCGGTGACGGCGGCCTCGGCCAGCCCCGCGGCGTAGGCCTGCAGGCTGTCGTTGAACGAGGCGTTGGTGGCCACCTCCAGGAAGGCCCAGCTGTGGGCACGGCGGGGTGGTTACGGCCAGGACTGGTTCTCCCCAGGTCCCCCCGGGTCCCCCCCAAGTTCTCCTCTGTGTCCTCCCCAGTTCTCCCCCCCGCGCTGACCCACGTCCCCCTGGTTCTCGCCCTTGGTCTCCCTCTTGGTCCTCCCAGTTCTCTCCCTGGTTCTGCCCTGGGTCCCCCCAGTTCTCCCCAGGGTCCCTCTGGTTCTTCCCCCAGTCCTCCCCCTGGTTCTCCCCTGGGTTCCCCCAGTTCCCCCCAATTCTCTCCCCGGTTCTCCCCAGGTCCCCCCCAGTTCTGAGTCCCCCCCCCAATTCTCCCCCCACGTTCTGACCCAGGTACCCCCTGGCTCTCCCCCTGGGTCCCCCCGTTCTCCCCCCTGTTCTGACCTGGGTCCCCCCCAGTTCTCCCAGTTCTGCCCCACGTTGCCCTGATTCTCCCCCTGGGTCCCCCCCAAGGTCCACCCCCAGGTCCTAACGGGTCCCCCCGTTTCCCCCTGGTCCCCCCCAGTTCTACCCCTGGTTCTACGCTGGGTCTCCCTGGTTCTCCCCCCACTTCTCCCCCTGATTCTCCCCCAGTTCCCCCCAATTCTCCCCCAGGTCCCCCTGATCCTCCCCCCAGTCCCCCCCCCAGTTCCCCCAGTGGTCCCCTGGGTTCTCCCCCTGGGTCCCCCTGGGTCCCCCCCAGTTCCCTCCCCGAGTCCTGCCGGCCCCCCCCTGCTCCCCCCAGTCCCCCCCCATCCCGCATCCCTCCGTTTCTCCCCGGTTCCCACCCCCGGCTCCTCTCCCCGGTCCCCCCGGTTCCCCCCCCCGGTTCCCCCCCCCGGTCCCGCACCCGACGGCCCGGCTGTGGTCGGTGAGGCCGGCCCAGGCGACGGCGGCGGGGTGGCGGCCGGGCAGGACCCGGAGCCGCCCGGAGCCGGGCTCCAGCAGCACGGAGGCGCCGCGGGCCGGGGCGGGGGGGGCGGCGGTGGCGGCCCCGGGCCCCGGCACGGCCCCGGGCAGGGCCAGGAGCAGCGCGGCCAGCACCGCCCGCGGGGCCGCCATGGCTGGGGGGGGGGGGGGTTGGGCAATGGGGGCGGGGGTAACGGGGGCGGGGTTATTTGGGGAAGGGGGCGCGGTTTGGAGGGGGACACGGCCCCTCGGTGGGTGCTGGGGGGGCTGGGCCCTGTGGGAAACCCGTGGGCACCCCCCCGTGGGTACCCTGCCCTACAGACGCGGCATGGGCACCCCAGCCCCACAGGAACCCCACAGGCACCCCTTAGGCACCCTGGCCCCGTAGGCACTCCATGGGCTCCTCTACCCCGTGGTACCCCTATCCCATAGGCACCCCTACCCCATGAACACCCCTGCCCTAGAGACACGCCATGGGCACCCCACAGGCACTCCTGCCCCATGGACACCCCACAGGCACCCCTACCCCATGGCATCCCCACCCCATAGGCACCCCATGGGCACTCTTACCCCACGGCACCCCTATCCCATAGGCACCCCTGCCCTATACGCGCTCCATGGGCACCCCTACCCCATAGGCACTCCATAGGCACCCCTACACTATAGGCATCCCTACCCCATGGACACACCTACCCCACAGGCACCCCAGCCCCATGGGCACCCCATGGGTACCCCTACCCCACCGGGAACCCCATGGCACCCCTACCCCATAGGCATCCTTACCCCATGAACACCCCCTCCCCCCACAGCACCCTCACCCCCATGGCACCCCTGCCCCATGGGCACCCCTGCCCTGCGCGGCACCCTTACCCCATAGGCACCCCAGCCCCGTAGGCACCCCATGGCCACCCCATGTGGCACCCCTGCCCTGTGGGAACCCCAGCCCCTTAGGCACCCCTACCCCACGGGCACCCCATGGGCACCCCATGGGCACCCCTACCCCATGGGCACCCCATGGGCACCCCAGCCCCATGGGCACCCCAGCCCTATGGGCACCCCATGGGCACCCCTACCCTATGGCCACCCCTACCCCATGGGCACCCCATGGGCACCCCAGCCCCATGGCCACCCCTACCCCATGGGCACCCCATGGCCACCCCTACCCCATGGCCACCCCTACCCCATGGCCACCCCTACCCCATGGGCACCCCTAACCCCCACGGCCACCCCGGGTGACCCGGGCGCAGGACCCCGGCCTTGTGCAATCGCCGCCTGTTTACCGCTGCACCCGGCGGGCAAAGTCCCCGGGAGGCTCCTACCCGGGGGGGGGGGGGGTCTGAAACACAAGCCTGGTCCCCCCCCATGCGGGGCACGGAGCCCCCAGCCCCTGCCCCCCCCCCGTCCCCCCGCCCCCCCCCCGCCCCCCCCCGCGCACAAAGCGGCGCTGTCCCTTTAAGAGCGGACGGGGGCGGCCCCTTTAGGGCGGGGGGGGGCAGCAGCCGCCCGCGCACAGCGCCGGGGCCGCGCCGGCACGGTGGGTCCGGGGGGGGGGCGAGGGGGGGTCCCGGGGGGTCCCCGTGTCCCCAGCCCCGACCCCACTGGGACCCCACTGGGACCCCCCCACACACCGGGGTTGGGGTCCCCGGGCGCGGTGCTGGGGGGGGGGGAGGTGTGGGGGGGTCACCCCCGTGCCCCCCCTTACCCCCGGCCCCCCCCGCAGGGAGCGGAGCGGAGCGGTGCGGAGCCGGGCAGCGCCTCCAGCCCGGCCGCTGGCGGCCTCTCCTCGGTCCTAGCCCTGTTTTGGGTCCTGTGCCTGTTTTTATCCTTGGTTTTACCCCTATAGCCCTACTTTTTACCCCTATATCCCTGTTTTTTACCCCTATATCCCTGTTTCTTATCCCAATTTCCCTGTTTTTACCCCTATACCCCTACTTTTACCCCTATCTTTTATCCCGGTACCCCTACTTTTATCCCTGTACCCCTATTCTTACTCCCATACCCTTACTTTTATCCCTATAGCCCTAATTTATCCCTATATTCCTATTTTTATCCCTAGCTTTTATCCCTGTACCCCTACTTTTATCCCTGTACCCCTATTTTTATCCCTGTACCCCTACTTTTATCCCTGTACCCCTATTTTTATCCCTGTACCCCTATTTTTATCCCTGTACCCCTATTTTTATCCCTGTACCCCTAGTCTTATCCCTATACCCCTACTTTTAAACCTATACCCCTATTTTTTATCCCAATCTCTTATCCCTGCGCCCTTACTTTTATCCCTGCACCCCTGTTTTTATCCCTATTTCCTATTTTTTATCCCTTTTATCCCCATAACCCTGCTTTTATCCCCATAACCCTGCTTTTATCCCCATAACCCTATTTTTATCCCTATATTCCTATTGTTTAACCTTTTTATCCCCATACCCCTACTTTTACCCCTATACCCCTATTCTAACCCCTATATCCACTTCTCCCATCCCCACCCCTCTCCCATCCCCACACCCCCATGGCCCCCCCCCACCCCGCTCAGCCCGTGCCCCCCCTCCCCAAGCCCTAGGCGCCCCCGCTCGCTCTCCCCCAGCCCCATAGGGCGCCATGGGGCCGGCGTGGGCGCTGAGCCTGGCCGGGGCGCTGAGCCTGGCCGGGGCGCTGGCGGGTGACAGCGGGGCGCCGCGAGCGGTGACACCGGCGGCGCTGGACGCGGGGAGCACCGGCAGCACCGGGGGGGACCCCTTGGGACACGGCCGGGGTCTGGACGTGAGTGGGGGCACGAGGCGGGGCGAGGAGGGGGATTTGGGTGCTGGGTCGGGGGGGTCCTGTCCTTACACCCCTCATCCCCGTGCTGGCCGCCGTGTATATGGCACAGATGGGGAAACTGAAGCAGGGAGGGGATGTGGCAGAGCAGCGCAGTGTCACCCACAGGGTGGGTGCTGCCTGGGGGCGGGGGGGACACACACACAGCTGGGGACCCCCGTGTGAGCCCCCCCGGCCGTGCCCCGCAGTGCAGGGAGGTGAGGAAGCGCAACAGCTCCGAGTGGTGCCGCTTTGTGCGGAGCAACCCCGACTGCCGGCTGGACGGCGGCTTCCTCGACTACCTCGGCGGCGTCTTCTGCGTCTTCCCCGCGGGGCTGCTGCCGCTGGCCATCACCCTCTACGTAAGGACGGGGACCGGGGTTGGGGGGGGCGTCAGGCCATGGGATGTGCCCCCCCGCCTTGAGGCTGAGCCCTGTCCTTGTCACAGGCCCTGTGGCTCCTCTACCTCTTCGTCATCCTCGGCGTGACGGCCGAGAAGTTGTGAGTACCCCGAGGGGACGAGGGGACGCCCCCCGAGGTGTGGCGGCCTCGGGTGGCCCCGTCACACCGCCCCCGAGACCACCACCGCCGCCTCCTTTGTGCCCTCGCAGCTTCTGCCCCAACCTGTCGGCCATCTCCACCAACCTGAAGCTGTCTCACAACGTGGCAGTATCCTTGGGGCGCGGGGACGGGGACCGGGGGGGACACACAGGCACTGGGGGGGGTCCAGGCCGTGAGCCGGGGTCTGCTCCTTGACGGCTCCCCTCCATGGCGTCACCTTCCTGGCCTTCGGCAATGGGGCGCCCGACGTCTTCAGCGCCGTGGTGGCCTTCTCCGACCCGCGGACGGCGGGGCTCGCCATCGGGGCCGTCTTTGGTAAGGATCCCCGTGACGGTGAGGGTTGTGGGGGGGCCCTGCGGGACCCCCCCCCCCCCGCTCCCCTCACCCCGTTGCGTCGGCAGGCGCCGGCGTCTTTGTGACCACGGTGGTGGCCGGCGGCATCGCCCTGGTCAAGCCCTTCACAGCCGCCTCCAGGCCCTTCCTCAGGGACGCCATTTTCTACATGGTGGCCGTCTTCCTCACCTTCCTCGTCCTCTACCTGGGCCGCATCACGCTGGGAGAGGCGCTGGGTGAGTGACGGCTGCCGGGGCGGCGCGAGCGTCCCCTGGGGGGGTCCGTAACCCGCTCCCCTCGCCCCCCACCAGGTTACCTGGGGCTCTACGTCTTCTACGTCTTCACCGTGGTGCTCTGCACCTGGATTCACCGCAGGCAGCGTGGGGACGGGCTGGCCCCCCCCGGACCATGGGAGCCAGGTAAGGGCCGCCTCACGGTGCCATTGGGACCCCCGTGTCCCCCACTCACCGCCCCCCTGCTCTTCCTCCCCCCCCCCAGAGATGCCGACAGATGCTGAGGAGCGGGAGTCCTCAGGCACCAACAGCGGAGACTACGGTAGGTCAGGCTTTGGGGGGGTTTTGGGGCCATCTCTGCTAAGTCTTGGGGGGGTTCTGTGGTGTGGGGAGCCCCCCCGGCCCGCTCAGCCCCCCGGCCCCCCCAGGCGAGGAGTACCGGCCCCTGCTCCCCTACCGCGAGACCTCCCTGCGCATCCTGGCCACCGCCCTCAGCCCCTTGGACCACCGCAAGTGGAGGAGGAAGCCCTGGTACTGGCGGCTCTTCAAGGTCTTCAAGGTGAGATGGGGGGGAACACAATGTGTGTCACCCCTGGGCCGGGACGGGGGGGGACTGTGGGGCGAGGACAGCGGGTTTGGGGACGTATCACACCCATGGGATGCCCCCCAGGTCCCCGTGGAGCTGGTGCTGCTGCTCACCGTTCCCGTGGTGGACCCCGACAAGGACGACCTGAACTGGAAGAGACCCCTCAACTGCCTGCACGTTGTCACCAGCCCCCTGCTCTGCGTCCTCACCCTCAAGTCGGGTGCCTGTAAGAGCCCGCGGCGGCCCTGGACTCCCCTTATGTCCCCTAAGGAGGGGACGTGACCGAGCTGGCCACAAAGCCCCAGGCCGGTGGCCTGGTTTGCAGCCGGGTAGCTCCATGCTCCCTGTCCCCCTTGGGGTCTCCCCCAGCAGGGTGGGGGCTCCTGTTGTGTTTCTTTTGTCGGGATCCAGCTCCAAGCCCCTCGGTGGGATCCCCACCATCCAGGTCTCTAACGGGGCAGGGTAGAGGTGGCTTTAGGGACGAGGCTCAACCTCACACCACCAGCCTGGTGGGATCCTGCCCAGCCTGTGGGGCCGCACTGATGCACTCTCTCTCCCCGCTGCGTGCAGATGGGCTGTACCAGATCCAGGGCATCTTCCCAGTCTGGGGACTGGTCATGCTGGTTGGCTCCGTCCTGGCCGTCATCATCTTCCTCACCACGACCAACGAGGAGCCGCCCAAGTACCACTGTGTAAGGCGCCCCCAGCCCTGAACGCACACCAGGGACCGGAGCAGCCCTGCTGGGGGCTGAGGGACCTGAGCACCTTCCTGGTCCCTGATGTCCCCAGGAGGGACACAGCTGCCCGGAGGGGATGCACCCAGCAGCCAGCTTACCCTCCTCCTGCCAGGTATTTGCCTTCCTCGGCTTCTTGGCCAGTGCCATGTGGATCAACGCCGCGGCCACGGAGCTGGTGAACATCCTGCGGACCTTGGGCATCGTCTTCCAGCTGAGCAACACGGTGCTGGGCCTGACGCTGCTGGCCTGGGGCAACAGCATCGGGGGTAAGGGCTCCGCGGTGCCCCGGCCGCGTGGCTGGAGCTGCCGGCAGCGAGACATCGCCCGCTGAACCCCAGTGGGGTGCAGGTGTCCTCCAGTGTCTCCCCCTTCTCCCACCAGACACCTTCTCCGACCTCACCATGGCACGGCAGGGCTATCCCCGCATGGCTTTCTCCGCCTGCTTCGGGGGAATCATCTTCAGTATCCTTGGGGCACACAGTGCTGGGGGTGTGGGTGCTGGGGGGACAGATGGGGGCCGTTCTGGGGCCTCGGTTTCCCTGCCCGCAGCCTGGAGCCAGTCCCTGCTCCCTGGGGACCTGGAGCTGGGCAGGATCCATCCTGGGATGGGGGTCAGGGCTGGTCCCTTGGGGTCTGCCCGAGGGAAGGATGGGAAGAGGCTGTGCCTCCCTGGGGAGGCTCTGGGGAGCCTGGGACCATGCTGAAGCCTCTTGTGCTTGAGGCTTTGGTAGCCTCGGAGGGGCTGGGAGGAAGGGGGACGGTGCTGTCCCTGTCCCCAGGGCTGGAGGGGACATTGTGCTGCTCCTCCATCCTGAACTGGCCCCAGACATCCTGGTGGGGGTAGGACTGGGCTGCCTGCTGCAGATGACGAGCAGCCAGCTGGTGGTGAAGGTAAGGCTGACACGGCACGGGGAGGGGACCGGCCCCGCCAGGACCCCACTGTCACCCGGCGTCTCTCCGGCAGCTGGAGCCCGACAGCCTCCTGGTCTGGATCCTGGCCGGAGCCCTGGGGCTGAGCCTGGTCTTCTCCTTCGTGGCGGTGCCCGCGCAGTGCTTCCAGCTGGGCAAGGCCTACGGCATCTGCCTCATCCTCTACTACCTGGCCTTCCTCTGCGTGGCCCTGCTGACCGAGTTCAGGGTGATCCGCCTGGCCGCCGCCTGACCGGCCCCGCGGTGCCGCTGTCCCTGCCCTCGGCGTCACGCGCCCACTGCAGCCTCGGCTTACTTGTATGTTTTGAGAAGGGAAAAGGAGGCGTTAGGCAGTAGCCGTGTCCTCGCCCCGCTCTGGTTAACCTCGGTTAACTCTGAACAGGGACGAGGTGAAAGGCTCGGCCACCCCCGGGCGCAAGGAGCAGCAAGAGGTTGCTCCTGGGCACCCGCTTCCCTTCCCCATCCCCGTCCCGGGGCTGGAGGACACGCTACGTGGGGAAACTGCAAAGTAAAGGCTTGAGTGCAATTTTGGGACTGGCTGTCGTTGCAGAGGGCAGCGAGTATTCGTAACGTGGGGGGGGGCCGAGAACTAAAGAGGGGTTGAGGTGAGGCGAGGCAGCAGGGCAGAGTGCAAGCAAAGCTGGAAAACAGCCCACAGGAGGCTGGTTTCTCCTCTTTTTTTTTTTTTTAAGCGATGTTTTTCAACCTGCCTTTAGGAATATTTCTGCTCCTGAGAGCGCAGACAGAGCTGTAGCAAAGGACTTGGTGCAGAGGTTTCCACGCACACTGTTAGCCTCTGGCAAAGCTAGGTTTAGACACTGTAAGAGGAAAAAAAAAAAAAAATTAATCGCAATTAAAAACCACACAACCTCAACTGGTGGTGCTTGCTGCGAGGGCGCTGGGTGCGCTTCGGGGCTGGGCTGCTCGGGGCAAGCAGGGGGCCCTGAGCACAGCTCGGGGCGCAGCTTCCTCCAGTGCACCCGCGGTGGATTTCCCAACGGCGGTCACATGCAGCTGCTTGCGCTGCGAGTGCCTGCTCGTGACGGAGCTGCAGGCACACGGCAGCCGCCGCCGGCTCTTACGCAGCCCCGTGGCCCCGGGGAGGCAGCGAAAGGCAGCGCGTGGGACAGCGGTTCCGTGTCGCCGGCCGTTAGGGATAACCCCACTTCTGCTCTGCGGGGAGGCAGGGGCTGTTGTGCAAGCAGCACGAGCAGCAGCCCCAGGGTTGGGGCAGCTTTCAGGCTCCCCAAGCCCGCTGCTCTTCCCTTCCGGGCTGAGCTCGTTTCTCCTTTTTCTGGCTGGATAAGTGCTTTCACAAAAGTTACGGCTCCCTGTGCCTGCAGCTCTCGGCTCTGCCCTGAGTCTTGCAGCAGCCACCCCCGGTTTCCGGCCCAAACAACTGAGAGGGGAGCCAGCAGACACGGAGGGAGAGGAGCGATGGTTTCAGGAGCCTGCAGCTCCTTCTGGCCTCAGCTTTTGCATTAAAAACAAAGCAAAACAAGAGCATGAAAGCATTATTGTAACAGAGAAGGGAAAAACTGGCAGTGGGAGGGCAGAGCTGGGCTCTGAGAGCAGTGTCCAAGAACAAGAATTCAGGGCAGACCTGCAGGGCACAGATATAAAATATGCTCATGCAAGCAACTGCTGCTGGAGAGGGAGGGCAGGCACAGCTCCACTTCGAATGACGTGGAAATTCATCAGCTGCAGCCGAGCCCCTCTCCTGAAACAAGGGGAAGGAGGAAAGGAAGGTGCTGCCTTTACAAAGCTGAGGATGCTCTTTATTAGTGTGCTTGAAAAATCTAGAGAACATTTACAGACGTTGTCCATAAAATCATGTTTATAAACAAAACGCCAGCGTACAAAAATCCTGCCGCGCTTCCTCCCTCGTTCCCTACCCAATGATTGTCTCCGTCGTTAGTCTGTGGGGAAGGGGGGAAGAGGAGGATAAATAGAAGGGGATGCCCCGTACTCAAACTTCTTTTCCTTCCAGACGAAGTCCTGCGGAAGAAGTAAACTTCTGTGGCCCTCCTTAGTTTAAGAAAAAATAATAATACAGTGTACATGGGGGCGGATCAGCATCTCAGCACGAGACCAGGGAAGCAGCATCCGAGCCCCAAACCCCGGGACACGAGACCCCATTACTGTAGGTCAGGCAGGTCGGTGCCCCTGCAGCACAGCCTAAAGGTGCAGCTCCTTTCACACCCAGAAAGTGTCCCAAACCCAGAAAATGCCCCAAACCCATCACTGACGGCAGTGCAAGGGTAATGTGGAACTTAAACACAGCCCCAGTTGGTTTTGTGACCTTCACACTGCTTGTTCATCCTGCCCCACACCTAGAAACATCCCTTCCAGCCCCAGGACTAATCTGGATAAATCTCCCAGGCTGCGACTCCGCGCAGAGCAACCACAACGCTGTGCTGCTCGTTAACTCGTGGTCACATTTACGGCTTGGAAAACAGCCCTTTAAGGTCCTTCACGGTTCAGCTCAGAAGCGGTTTCATAGCAAAGCACCTGCAGTACCCAGAAAGGAAACGGAGCTGCCCCGAGGCACCCAGGGCATTTATCCAGGCAGGAGCACGAAGCACACAGCGCTTTGCCTGCTATTCAGTCTCGTCCTTCCCCAGGAAACGCTCCCCAGCTGCCCTGGCAGGATCAGTCCTCTCCCTCTGTCCTGTGCTACGTGGTGAGACTGCAAGGAAACACCAGGTACGTGGCACACAGGGACTGGGCACACATCCCACACCACCAGGTTCATCGAAGCCTTGAGAAAGCCTCCCCAGCTCCGTCTCCTCATCACCCAAAGCTGAGAACAGATCAAAAAGCAAGGGTTAAGGGAACCTCCTAGCTTCTAACCCTCAGCACTTTCTGTGGTTAGGGGATTAGAAAATAAAAAAGGGACTTAGAGACAGGTTCTCACCACTGTACAGGTAACGAAACGTGAGATGAAGCTACCTGCCAGAATCCCAGCATAAACGTGGCAGAGCTGGGAAGCAAGCCCTTTTCTTCCCCCTCCCTCAGCTACCAGGTCTGGCAGCTCACACTGAAAAGCAGGCAGGTGAGAAGAAACACCTTTCACATTTCTCCTGCATCCAGAAGCCAAGGGAGCAGTAAAGCCCTTCACAGAACTTCCTAAAATCTGACGCTCCTCTCCTGAACCTGACCTGGCTCTCCTTAATCCAGACCCAAGCAGAAATAAGTCCCGGACTCGGAGCTGCGAAACCCTCCCTTTCCTCCTAGTCATCTGTCTGAGCTAAGGAGCGCAGATTTTCCGTCGACAAAGCAGGTGGCCAAGGGACAGGGGTCAACGGCCACCGTCACCCTGCAGCATCACCCTTCCTGCCACAGAGGAGAGCTTTGGGCTCTGCGGAGGTGATCCTGATCCCAGGCAGCACCACGGGCAGAACCAGCCGGGAGAGGCGCAGGTGTTGGAGAGCTACAGCAAAGTTTGTCTCCCCAAGCTCCTGTCCCACCTAGGGTCACAACGCAGCGAGCTACAGACCCTCAGGTCTGGCTCCAGCTGCCACGGGACTGCTCACGGACAGCTATATTTGACGTGCAGAGCTGGATCTGCTACTGGGATTGCATCTAGCGGTGCTAAAAGGTAGAGGAGAGGCAGCCTGATCTCCAAAACTGCCGAAATTTCATACCACCCTCCCTTGTTTTGCATAACACATGGGGGAGAAGAAAAAAAATCCACTCCCCTTCTTTTATTCCTAGGGTAACGGTACCCTTTAAGCGAAGCAGACCTTCAAAAAGGGCAATTTGTTTTTCCCTCTTTTAAATAGTAAGCAGGTGGCTTAAGCGCATTTCCTCCTGTTAATGGATTACACGGACCTTTCCCCCAGGTCTGTTAGTGGCAAGACAAACAGCAGGCTCGAGCCTGGGGAGCAGCTCGGAGGGAGAAGTCTCTGTTCTGTCTGGGATGCTCTGTGCCGAGCGTGGGCATCACGCTCACTCTGGCTGCGGCAGTCTTACACAGAGTCCCCCTGTTTTTTCAGGGATTCACTGCTTAGGGGAAGAGCTTTTAACCCTAAAGCCAACCAGCACGTGGAACAGGTCTATGTACACCATCCCGATATATACGCTGTGAATACTCTAGGTTATTGCATAGAAGGCAGCTCGCGTTAGCTAGGCCTAAATGACAGTCTGGGAGCGTTGTCGGAGGCTCAGGGGCTTCAGAGAGCTGTTGGAAGCAGACACAGACTCCTGCAATGGTGCCTGAGATTCCTCTTTCCTGGAGTGCTCCTCATACCACTCCTGCAAGACAAGATCAAGATGCAGAGATCAGTCTCTGCCCCACAGCACCCCGGATCTGCAGGGACGCAGCATTTGCTCAGGCAGAGGGGCTCCTCCCAGCTTTTTTTTCCCCAGCATTTTCTCCAGCAGAGGGGCCCAGCTGTGACAGATACACCAATGGTCCAAGCAAGAAGCACCAGCCAAGGCTCAGCGGCAGCCAAGCTGAGCTGCCAGGCCTGACAAAGCCGAGCAAGGAAGCATCATGCTCAGGACGTCCCTCCTTAATATCCAGGACTCTTGTGTTGACACCACAGGGATGTCTGGGGCTTGGAGTTGTGCCCAGAGCACTACAGGACGTTACATCCCCGTATTAGAGGCCAAGCAGGACAGGCAGGCAGCTTCAGTGTAGATTTCCACCCAGCTCCATGGCAAGTAACTTGTTTATTTTTGTTAGTGGGACTGAAGACTCACCCACAACCTAGCTGCCCAAGGGATAAAAGGGCAGATTCGAGTGGTTACGAGATTAATTCTTTCAGTACTAATCACTGTGTTAGTCCATGACCCCAAACCACAAGGCCTTGCACACACTGCAGCGGCCAAATTCAAGGCACAAAGCTCCCAACTTCAAAGAACACCGGCAGGAACGCCCCAAACAATGCAGAGAATCAGTTGATTTAAGCGTTTCCCATCTTTGTTTGCCTGCTATTGAAAAACAGGCAGTTGCAGAGCACTCGGTCTGACAGACACACCCAAGCTCAAACACAATCACATTCCAGGGGCTTAACAGCTGAGTGTAACGCGGCCAAGTCCCAGGAACACCACGCATGTGCTGCTGGCCCAGCAGTCACGCCTGCCTTAGTGACTGGGGGTTATCCTGGCCAAGCTGGAGCACCTGCACACACACACACTCGCTCAGTTGCTGGAACTCTGCTGATGCACATCAGCACGGCCGGGCTCCTGAACCAGCCAGGGAGGCTCTGACACACACTTGTGGTTTGAATAAAGCCTCCAAACACCAGATCTGATGAATCTAAAGCACAATTCATCTACTGCCTGATTTTCACAGAGGTGCCTGGGTCTCGGAGGGAGAAGGCCTCCTGTGTTTCAAAGGAGGATTTGTCCTTCTAGGCAGCGTGAAGTGTTCTGCTAACCACGAGCCTTGCTGCTGTGTCCGAGTCAGACCCACATACCTGTATCTCCTCCTCATACATCTTCATACTCAAATCACTCTTGGTCCTTGATCTGCGTCCCAGAAACGTGGTTGACATTTGCTGAGGAAGAGGTGAAAACAAAAACAACATTCATCAGTCACCGGGCAGCTCACGGGAGCAGCCCCGGAGCTTCAGGGACCCCTCGTGCAGACACCTATCATCTACTGGTGAGCCTGGGCTATTCTGGGCTCTTCCCACTGTCAGCAGAGGAAAAGAGCTGCAGACAACCAGAGAGCTGAATTCCGACTTACTCTCTGCCCACAGGAGTCACCTGAACAGCCGTGAGAAACAAAATAACCCCAGGTCTGACATTGTGCTGTACTCTATTGCAAGGCTGAGGGCAACATCCCCCTGTGGTTGATTGTCTTGAAAACTGTTCCTGATCAGCATTGTCATCACCATCACCACCACTACTATTCTGAACTTCACCCGTGTAAACAAGAGCTCAACTTTTAACCACCAAGCCAACCAAAGCAAATCAAGGTCCGCTAAGGGACTGGAGCACTTGCACTTGGCAGTGCAGACGCAGGAACGCAATGGCTATTATTAGAACAATCGTTTAAGCTCCTCCCAGATGCACAAGCTAACAGATCTCCGAGACAAGAGCAAATAGCCAGGTCAGCTCATTTTTCCTGTTCTGGGATGAAAACGTAAGCAGTGCCGCAGAGAAAAGGACAGCTGCTCTCTGGAATCAATACGAACGTATTGCTGCGTAATGCTTCAGGACTGCCTGGGCCTAAGTGTGTGATGGCACAGAGAGAGGAGCAGGAGAATTACAAGGCACTGGCTTCCCTGGAGAAAAGTAAATGGGCTTTTTCCAGTCAGTTTCCCTTTAGAAGACAGCAAAAAGGTATTTGTGGCCCTGGTGCACCTCCCTCCCCTGAAGCAGAGAATCTGCAGCGAGTTTCCTCTTACCCCATACTTGTCCATCTGCAAAACGATTTTCTGCAGCTGAGCAGTTTCAGGGGCAGCTGAACTCCGCTTGTACAGCTCAATTATCCCGACCACTTCCTCCTTGGAGATCTCCTTCTCCAGCACAATGCCGTTGTCTTCTGCACAGGCAAGAAAAAGAAACAGGAAGAAAAGTTATCTTCACTGGAATACGTATGTCCTCGTCCCCCAACAGGGCAGGGAAGAAAAAACAACGGTGTGTAGGGCCAGCAGGCATCTCTCAGCTTTTAAAACATCAAGTTCCTCAGTACCTTAAAGTCTTGTCACTCTTTGCTCACCTGCAAGTTAACTAGCAGAACAAATAATCACACACTAATTGCTGCCTTTTGGCCTTCAGCTGCCCAGCGCAGCTTGAGATAAGTGCTAACAAACACCTTTCACTGCACCATGCGGAATGGGAGCAGGAGGGATCGCAATGAAAAGTGTTCTGCAGCTAACAATGCCTGGCTCACACTGGCCTGTGCCACACATTTGGATCTTCTGGCACCTAAGGAAGACGAGGGGCGAATCAAAGTCCCTCCTGTGGCTGGGGCCACCACTATGTCTTTCTACAGGGAAGATTCCCCGGCATTAAACGTATGAAAGTGCAGTAGCTGTAGCTTCTCCCTGCAGAAAACCCTGCAGTAAAGAATTATTAAGACTAGTCTGCATAAAGACTGAATAGAAAAGTCTGGGTGTAGATCACCTAAAGGAACAGCAGGAGAAGGACTGTAAGAGATTAATGTGTTTATGGCCCCTAGATTAGCAGGTCACGAAGTTACATGCAGCTTCAGCCGCCCAGCTCAGGAGACAAAGGACAGTGAGGAAACACGGTGACTCAGAGAGGTGTGATGGGATGGAGAGCCCAGTCACAGTCAGCTCTTAAAGGGCACAAAAAGGCACGTCCAAAACCAGCACGTGGTCACCATTGGGAGATGCGGAAAGGACTGGATAGGCAGCATCCTTTTTCTCCGTGTCATGGCAAGGAATGCTGTTAAATCAATCACCTTTTTCTTGGTGCCCAAAAGCTGGATGAACCACTTAGAGACACATCCTGGTGCGGGCATGTATGAGTGCAAGGGAGAGAAATTGATTTTAAAAGGAGGAAGAAAAAAAATCACCTTTCTTTCCGTAAGGTCTGAAGATTGAGCATTGCTACATTATTGCTGTAAGGTTTCCTACATTTCTTCCACAAAATGTGCATAGACTTACTATCTGTTTGAAACAGCTCAAGTAGCTGAAGTTCACACAAACACACACATACACACACACACATATATATATGTAAGTATGTATAAATACATGGTAGGGCGGGGTGGGGGAAATGAGGGCAGAACTGGAAGGTCAGACAGAGATATCACACAAAAGCATAAGAATGATTTTAGGAAGTCAGGCTAAAAAAAAGAAAAAAAAAATGCAATCCTATCCCATTCTCTCCTAACAAGTCAGAGAGAGGAAACACGACGTTGTGGGTCGGCCAGTCCTTGGTTCTGACCTTCTGAGTCTTGGTTCTTCCGTGTGTAGTTCATGCGGAAGACGAAAGCCTCCAGAATAAATGCCACGATGATGGTCATCACCACCTGGGAGAGGACACAACAGAAGAAAAAGATCAGGAGGCTGCTGCTGGGGCGTTCTGCCCCCCCAGTTCAACAGGAAGCTGAGCGTTTGGGCTGTGCTTCAGCTCCTGGTGCTCCGAGCTCCTCTGTCCCAGTTCACACATCTACCTGCATGTCAGCTGGTGGCAGTGAACCACAAAGGGGACAGAAAAAGACTCCGTTGCCCCAGTCCTTACCCTGAGGCCCAGATTTGTGTAGCACCAGCTGTGTCAATGCCCACAAATTCAACTTTCTGCAAGTGAGGTAGACTCAAATGTTTTCGGAAGACGTTACGTAGAGGAGCAAAGCTGTCCTCATTTAGGGAAAGAAGTTCCCTCTGGAACACAGTAAAAGCTGTCTCCCTTCCCCATTCCCCCAATTTCACACACGAAGCATCTCCAGACACCTACCATGGTCACAATATAGAAGATCATGAAGTAAAGGCGGCTCCAGTGAGTGGTTTGAGATGTCACCCCTTCCTAGAGGAGATGGGGGAAAAAGTCACTAGTGCACACAACAAGAACGCTTGCCAACAGACACAAAGCAGCGTCAGAACTCTCCATCTCAAATTCATGGCTCCACAGCTAGCCCCAGGGACTGCCTGCACAACACTCAGTGCTCCAGCTGGTTCTTGCAGCTAACCTGCCTCTAAAGGTAAAAAGCTATGCTCCTACATGCAAGCACACGGAGCATTTAAGGCCTCTGGCTGTATGAACCGTTGCTGCTAAGAGAACACAGCCTGGACAGCATGGTGATAAGCTGGAATACAGCGTGACTTCATTTGTCCGGATTGTGAAACCCAGCCTGAAGGCTGGTCAAGTTCGACAAGAAAACATGCCTGGTAGCATGTCACAGAGGTCAAATATCACCCCGTGATCAAGAGCAACAAACACCTAACAACAGCAGGTGACTAATCCTGCCCTCTCCAAACGCCAGGGGAAGAGAGCAGTGATAATATGAAAAGATCTAGCTCATCTGGCAAGAGCCTGTGCTGCTTGGGCAGGCGAGGTAGCTGAGGTTTACTTACCATGATGATGTACCAGTCATTGACAACCGTCAACTCAAACAGGGTGACTGCAGAAAAAATAAAAACAACTGCTTTATCCAACCTCACTTGTTTTAGAATGAATCTTAGACAAGGTATTTGACAGACAAAACAGAGGCAAGACGGCAAGTTCCAATACAGGCAGCAAATCCAGATGCAGAACGCAGGCCCTCATCACTGCAAGCACTTTGGCATCTTCCCACTTACAACAAAGGGGATTAGACCCACAGAACCAGGAGCATGGCTTAATCTTTATTTCTTAAGAATCAGAAACAGACCTAACCCTTTCCACAACAGAGCACGGAGACCTCTGAAATCCCCAGGAGATAAGCACCTCTGCTCGTGCGTTAAGAAAAGTCATGAAGAATAACCATATTCAAATCAATCTCCACCAGTGGATTTAAAGAAACGTATTAGCATTACTGCTGGCTCTTCGGAAGAGCAGTAACCTAAAGACCTCCTTAAACATCTCTGGAAGCCTGGTCTGATTACCAGTCAAAACAGATTTGCTTGCTTCACACTGTCTTTTAAGAGACGTCTGCTTGCTTTGCAATAAAGTCAAGACACAATGACTCAGCTGACATTGTCCAAAAAAGGAAGAGAAGGATATTGAGTGCCTGAAATGCACTAGGACATCTCTCTGTAAGAGCCCAAGGCACTGCAGTCCTGCCACCCAGCTCTGCAGGGACACAGATGCACTAAGGTAGAATCTTTGCTATGGACAAAGCTGCCCTTACCAAAGCTGTTCAGAATGTTGTCGAAGTTGTTGAGATAGTAATAGCCTTCTTCCACAACCGTCTTGTTGCCAACCGTGTGGTTCACCCAGCGGTAGGAATCTGCAACAGTGCTTGTGCTGGTTGGAGAAAGCAGGACAAAGAATGAGAAGAGAAGACGGAAAAAAAATCTCAGGATAATAAATACCAAAACACTTAGACGGTGTTGAATTGGGTGGTAGTTTCCACCTCTTGGCCAACACTTGCCTCTTTCTTTGAGAGACAGCCTCTCTCCTTCACAGCTCAGCACAAGCCCAGGGTGTCTTGGTAATCATTCAGGAAACGTTAGACCAGAGAAACTGAATGTCTTAGTCAGACTCCTTGGCTCACAGCCTTAAAGCCTGGTATTTCCAAGTGGTCTGCCATCATTTAAGCAGCAAAGGGCACAGAACTTTTCAGCTCCCAAGACCAGGTGAATTTATCTTGTAGAAAGTGAGGTCTAAATATGTAACACATCTGGCACAGCAACTCTGGTGTCACGTAGATGAAAATCTCTATTTTACTCTAGAGCAGATGTTTACAAGAGTTCCCAGCTACAATACCTGGAAAAAATTCTACCAGTGCAACCACCTGAGGTGAACTACAGATCTCAAAGAAAGCAGCTAAATCTTCCACAGAAATCTCTCCCTTTCCAAGTGCAGCGTGAAAGTAATTTCATCCAATCTTACCTAGAGAAGCGTAGCATCTCCCCTAAATTTTCCCAGTGTGTTGCTTTGGCTTCAGAGCCCCATTCAGACCCATTATTCTCTAGTCCCTTCTTCAGCTGGGGATATAACTGCACTACTACTGGCTTTGCACCAAACCCACTGCAGGGGGGACGGATTTGCAGTACTCACTTGCAGCAGTTCGGGTAGACCACACCAGCAAAGAATTCCATGCCAACGATGGCAAAGCAGTAGTAGAAGATCAGCAGGGTTAAACCTAGGCTGGAGGCAAAAACCACAAAGAGCAACTCTTCGGTAACACAGTAGTAAGGGAGGAAAAACACGGTCACAGGCTAGTTACTCTGGAGGGAATTTCTAAGAGATGGGAAGCAGCACTGAAACCCCCAGACCACCCTCTGCCAGCACTGCCCTGCAGTTCTTTGTGCTTTCATTCATGAAGTCCTTGGACAAGGAGCTTGCCACTCACTGAAGAGAGAGAGATGTTCTAAGAAACTAGAGAACAGCCCGGATTTCCTCCCAGTTTGTATTCAGCTATGCAAACTTCTCTCCACAGTTTTTCTAACAAAAAACAAACCACAACACGCTGGTTCTGCCCTCTCCACGTCCTTGGATGCAGGGACAGCATCAAGGACAAGGCTCTCTAGCTAACACTCGACCACCACGCTCCTTCCAATGCCCTACCATTTAACAATAATGCTCTAGAGTGGCTGTGCTAAAGACAGTGAGACAGCTGGGGCTGAGCATATTTGTGCCAATGTTCCTCCCACACAGGTCTCCCCTCTCAGCAAAAGCTGGGGGAGAAAAACTAAACAACATCAACTCTTAGTCATCCTCCCAACACAAAAAAAAAAAGGAGGCATCCCAGGAGGGTTTCTTGCTGCTCCAAAAAATGGGAAGGTTACCAGCACACTGCGGCCTCAGCAGCACATCAAGCAACAATCAATCGACAGGTCTGAGCACAAACACCCTTAGAAGGTTTGGCAGGTCCTCGTCCTGATCCCAGCCCTCGACACTAACCTTTGGACAGCAGCAGGCAGAGAGGGGGCAAAGAGAGTAAGTCAGTACCTGGCCATCCTGGGGAACAACTCAAACATGGTGTCCAGGACATTCCTGTAGCGTTTCTTCAATTTAAAGAGCCTGAAAGGAGAAGCCAGAAAAGTTAACCTATGCACTGAAAGCTGTTGGGAATAGTTAAAAAGAGTATCACAGTTCTCTGTATCTCCCAGGTTAATGATCAGGTAAGGTTTCCTGACACTAAATCCACACAATCTGCACCAGTTCAAGTGGTCTCTGTTCATCTGACAATGTCCTGTTGCTTCATCTGGATGTTTATGGCACATCCAAGTAAGTGTTTACAGGATTAAGGAATCTTAGGGAAAGGCCCACATCTGCTTACGCAGCGTGAAGCATAAATAGCTTTTTTTTTTTTTTATAAAAAAGTTTTAAGAGCCCAAACTAGTCCTATGCACAGGGTTAGGATTCATCACTCTTTTCCCTAGACACAAGCTTTTCTGTGTTTACCCCACGACCCAGTAAAAATTGATGAAAGAAAAAACACATTGTGCCTGCTAATTTCAGATTTGGCAAATCCCTCGGCCTTCACAGAGCAGCACAGTTGCCAAACACAGGTTTTCTGTTGCTCCCCTGCCAAAGCATTTCCACCCTCCCACCCCCCCGCCTTCGAGTGTCATGAAGTGTTGTTTAAATCCTCACTGAAGAGCTAAACTACATTAGCTTGCCTTTAATAAAACAATATTTCGCTTCTCAAATGCCTTCCATGGCTCTCAGATCCATCTGTCAAGGAGAACGTATCTCCATAACAGCTCAAAAAGAGAAGGTTAATCAGACCCATCTCACTGAGCTGCAGAGAGGTTACAGGCCCCAGCCTTGCTTAAAGGGTGAGATACAGCTGAGCAGGGGTGTACTTCACCCTAGAAAACAGTATCCTTTGAAAACTGTAATTTCTGGTAATTCAGTAGAAATTATTAAACTGGCTGAGACCGCCTCACCCCGACAGAAGAGCTTTTCTCTGAACAGCATCAGACAATTTAGAGGAGGTGTAAGAACCCCACGAAGGCAGACATAGGATAATCTGTCCCTGGTAAATCCCTTGATCTCTATTAGAGATCAGCTTAAGCTCCAAAGCACGGGGTTTCATATCCCATCCCAAGATTTTATCTTGGGTTTTGATAGTGCTGGCTAATCTCATTACCCTACAATTCCTGGTCGTGCCATGGTCATGTACCCACAGAGCAATCCTTGCCCCCTCCTGGTAAGGAGCTCAGTGCCCAGCTGGACCGATGGCAAACAAACCTGGTTGTTTTCTTCCCCACCTGCTCTCCGCACTCCCCGCACAGCCTCCCCGCCTCACCTCAGCAGCTGGAGAGGTCGCAGGACCACGATGAAGTAGAACGGCTCCATGTTAAACGCCAGCGCCATCAGCCCCAGGAATGCAAACAGGGTGACTGAGAAGTCAAAGCTGGAAATAAAAAGAGGAAAAAAAAAGGAATCAGTGATATATCACTAATATTTCAGCAGAGAAGAGGTACTCGGGGCCACTCCAGCCTGACTGGATGCACAAGGCCAAGCCCAGAAGCCTCACCCACAGGCCTAAGAACTCATCTCAGCAGCCAGCCTTTCCAACATTTCAGTTTTCATCACCTCTCGGAGTGTCAGCGCACACTTACAGATTCCAGCCTGAAGACAGGTACTCGACAGGCCCCAGCCCAGTGGTTTTCAGGAGCAGCTCCACGCCATAGACTGTAAAACGAGATGAGAGCCATGAACAGAAATAAGCAGCATCACAAGGAGGGCTTGTGCAAAGGCTCGCCCTCTGCGTAAGATGCATGGTCCTTTGAGTACAGGACCTGAATCTTGGTGAGATGCCAAAGGCAACATTTTCCCTCAAAACCAACACATTTTCCTGTATTCAAGGTGAATTCTCTTCAGGGCACTCTACAAAGCAGTTACTTGACCAACAAGCTGTACATGTTCAGACACAAGCTCCCATACAAAAGGCCAGAGAGCTGTGCAGTAAATTCAGGCCTGCCTGGGTATTTCCTTTATCTCAGGGGAACACATCCAGCACCCATCCCATAGCCTAGGCCTGACCTGCAGGGACAGATCCTTTCAAAGAGGAGCCATCTACTGCCCTCCCTGTCCTGGCAGTGCTCTGTAGGTGTGCATGTTAAAAACCTGAACAAAATAAACAATACCACAAAGGCACCCCTGGCTGCAGCAGCTCAGGGAGCTGTGGAGCAGTGCAGCAGCGCTCACGTGGGTCTGTGTGTATGCTGACAATCCCTGCCAGGCACAGCACCGTTCTAGATGGAGTCCGTACACCTGTTTTTACTTCAAACTGAACAATCTTCTGGGAACAGAGCTGCCTATTCCCTTCCCAACTCAGTATGAAATGAGACTGCTTTGTTGGGTGGCACCTGCTTACTTGTGAGGAAGACTATGTAGCTCCACGGGACGTTTCTGGAGAAGAAATTCCCTCCTGCAAGACACAAGAAGAACTTCTTCTAGCCTCCCCTTCATTCAGTCACCCAGCATCATAGTCAAGACAGCAAGCTGCAATGTTTCCTACCTTGCAGCATGAAGGTTTCAACAAGAATCCAAATTCCATTCACAGCCACCACAGTATCTGGAAAACAAAGTAAAAATCCACTGCAAAACCACTCCTAGATCAGAGGACCACTACTTCCTAGGCTAACAAAAAAGTACAATGTAGGACGAGCAGCAGTGTTTCCAATTCAGCTACCAAACTGAACCTGTAACTTGGAAGAGTCACAACTTTCTACTTAGGCTTTTCACAGGCTGTTAAACGGATGCACTACTGCTGTCTTCTAAAGCAAACAGAACTAAAACAATGACCAGAATCATGCTCAGTCATTTGTTCACCAAGAATTATTTTACACACAAGTAATAACATGGCAAAATATTTCAGCTTCATCCTAGTTCTGGAACAAGATCTTGAGAAACAGTAGGTCCTCAACAATGCAAAGCCCCCGTCAGCTTGGATCTATTGCTGCTCCCCAGCGTTCAAATCTCAAGAGCTGAAGGTGCAGGATTTAACCTTTTCATTCAGATGTCCTCGTCTCCTCTCTTCTCTCTAGCTTAGCACCCTAATTTATAGAAATCTGTCTCCTCCGATGTTCAAAAAACTCTAAATTACTGAGTAGGAAGAGACCACGTAGAACATAACCAGGAGCACCACAAGTAAGCACCCTTCTTCCCCAAGAGAAGCAGAGCACAGCATCGTTCTCCCAGGCAGAGCAGTTGCCAAGCAATCCCTCCAGCAGCAACAATGCTCACACCCTCTCAAGTGCACACAGAAGAAGAAGGCTGCCTGGCAAGGCAGTTCCTTATCCAGCATCCTTCGGCTGCAAGATAAAAACCTCAAGGCTTGTGAAAGCTAACCGCCAACGTATCCCAACGCAGTGAGTCGATCACTACACAGTCAGCCCACAAGTAGGTTATGAAGTAGTGAACCAACGAGCCTCTGCAGGAGACAACACAGCAAGAGCTGCAGCAGTCAGTGTGAGCACGCTTTCCCTCCCTCTCCACCCAAATTCCATATTTTGTAGAGGAACCATAGCTCAGACCAAAGACCAGACCCCACCGTGCTATATCCTTGGAGGGCCGAGCACAGACAGTGCCCCTGACCCATGAGACCGAGGGAGCGTGGCAGAGAGAGAGTTTGTTGCTGCTACTTACACATGGTGTACTGGAACACGCGGGAATTCACGAGGATGTTGATGCCTGCATGAAGGAAAGTACGACAAAACGAATGTTAAAGCGGTCCTCCGTACCTCGCACACAGCTTCCTCTATCCTCTCCTTGGAGATGTTTTTCACATCAGTCCTCAGCACAGAAGCTACGCAGATCAGTAGATCGGAAGCTTTTACTTCTTGGGACCAAGGTGAAATTTGGTTTAGAATTTTAGAGGCAATGACCTCACTATCCTTAACCATCTAGATGTCTCCCCCTGCCTCTATGCACTAGTTTTGTGATGTGGACAGAGGTAAAAACAGCTGGCAAAGCACTGCCCATGTTTGAAACAACACACACTGTCAGGGAGGGCTGAGTGCGTTAGAAGAGATCCACGGGGCTCCTACGGCAGCTGTGTGTTTGGATCAGGATGCTGCTAACTGCTTCCCACCAGCATACCTGTGAGTTTGGTTTTGGTGTTCTTATTTCTGAGTGGCTACATTCAATCAGGAAACCTGGGACACGGGAGATGTCACATTTGCAAGGCAGACTGCACTGATGGCTATTTCACATCTCCTTCCCCCTCCTTAGCAGCTGCACTTGATCTGTACGAGCGCTGCAATTTCATATCGGGACCAGGAAGCCCAGTGGCTTCTTTGCAAACAAATCCCGCTCCACAGTCACTGCCTGGAACATGGAGAAACAAACCCATACAAACCCTGCTGGATTCAGCACGCATACATCACAGCTAGCCTCCGGGCTGAAAAAGGAATACAGCCCTCCCTGACCTCAGGGTCTGGTTCAGCACAGAGCTTCTGCTAAGAGGTGTCTTACTCTGAGGAAGCTGGGGTTCGGGTCAGAGCACAGGGAGTACGTACAGAAATCTCCCTTGGAGGCTCTGAATACAGAGCTGGTTAGTAGGCCTCCCCTCAAGCTGTTTGCCTTGGACATTTCAGCACAGGTACATCAGAAGTCCCTTCAGAGAGCCTTGTCTTTATAGAGAAAAGCTTTTCTTTAGTTGAATACACGCTGTCATTAAGCCCCAACCTGTACCTTTAAAAATAAGGAAAGCTGTCCGGGGAAGGTCATCAAACCAGTGCTCGCGATTTCGTTTTGCCTGGAAGCAGAACAGCCACAATCAAAAGAAGTCAAAGCTATATTCATCCAAAAAATACAGCGATTGAGACCCACCTTATTCCCATCACCTGCTTTTAGACTGCTTTTGTTTCTCACCCACCTTCTTTGACCACTGCCCTCCTTTGCTCTCCCTCCCCGACACACTTCCCCTGTTCTCCACCCAATTAATACTCACCTTCCATTTTAAGCCAACAACTTCATAGAAATTGTAAAAATCCTTTAGACTGCAAAACAGAAAGAAGCATCTGATCAGAGCCTTGGAGCTGATTACATCCTTAAGCATCCTTGCCAGGCACCATCAGCAGAAAGTCCCTGGAAATTATTAACTCCTTATTAGAGCTGCAGCCACTGCTGGTAAGTCAACACTGACCTCTTCTTGGTGTGGCCAGGGGTTGCTGACTGACAGTAACCAGAGCTGCGTGCTTTTAGGTGTCTGAAAGCACAGATGTTGGAATTCTCAGGCTCTTACCAGTGTCATTAAGTGCCTACATTTAAGAATTCAGTCCTTCTCCTCATGCCATTTTCAGTATGTCTCCGTGGCACTTGACTTGAAGGAGAAGCATCAGCACCAGTTTCATGGGAAACGTTCGCTCTGAGCCTGTCTGTGGCCAGAACAAATTAAAAGAACGAGCAGGTCTCCTGCTCTAATTCCCTCTACTTCCATGCTGGCTCGAGTTAGCTGCACCCACCCACCAGAATGGTAATTCTCTGCCTCATAACGCAGAGGATGACAGTCCTGAAAGCACCAGCAGAACCAGATTTTAATTAACAAAACCCTAGGGGACACAGCCAGCTGCTGGAATAACAAAAACTTGTTAAGCTGCGAGGCTGCACTGTGTGAAGAAATGCTCCTTGCAGGCTCTAATGCTGCTCCTCAATTTCCCACTCCTCTGTTCTGGCAGGGAAAGTGGGAAACAGAGGATGCCTGGCGACTGCCAGCAGAGCACTGTATCCACAAGAGGGCATGCAGGAACTCCATCACCTCTGCAGAAAAACCCTCAATTCTCAGGGTACCCACCTCTCCAAGCTTCCTAATTCCCCAACAGAAATCTTTTCAGACACATAACTCTATTCCCACACTCCAGACCAGTTTCCTTCCATAAACTCAGCCATCCTCTCTGAGAGATAGCTTCAGAGTGTAAAGCAACATCCCTGCTCAGGGCACAGCAGTGAGACCATCCTACCTGAGTAATGGAGTATTACTTTGATTCAGTGCTTTGAACGTGAGATACCGCTCTCGGGTGCACATCCGAGGCTTGTAAAACCGCAACAGCCCTTCAAAATGCTTGAAGGAAATTCCAGACGGCCTCTAGAAAAAAAAGGAAATGTCATGAGCAGGGACATCAGACAGAAACATGTACACACTCAAATATTTAACTCTCACTCTGAATTTGTTTTAAGCAGGATTTTTACATTACCATAAGATGCCATTATAACTAAGCCTGAAAAATACCCTAAACCATTGCTTTAAAATACTGCCTTTATCCCAGAACACAGAGATCAGAAAGCTCTCCTGGCAAATCAGACCCTCGAACAAATGCAGAGCTGTTCTGTGCTGCCCCACCCTGTGAAAACTGTCCAGCCAGACATCCCAAGCAGAGTTCAACTACTGTCTGAGAGGACAGTAGATATTCTAACTAGCTCTATCACTGGCATGATTTTCAGACTATAAGCTCTTCCTCAGAAAGTGCTAATCTAACTAATGTGCCCTAACCATGAACCAATTTACTAGAGGAAAGTTAGTTATTCTTGGGCCTTATTTCTCTTCTTGCTCCATAAGTTAACCAAGAAATCAACCCTGTCCCCCAGTGCTTTGTCCCTTAAAGCACTGTTTGTAGATGAATTAATTCTGTCTCCATCATTTATTCCTGCAGTATCTAGCAACTGAACTGTCCCTTCGCATGCATAACCCACCCCTCCTCTAAGAACTGGTGCTCAAGAAGCAAGTACTCAAGTGACCCACGCTGGAGGTGGGAAATCAAGGAGAAATCAGTGACCACGTGCACTCCAGGACAAGCTTCCCTCATTTATCAAGGCACTTCCATGGTCTCACATTGGGGCTGAAATTCAGGCTACTTTTTCCTCCAGAAAGAGATTAAAAACTAGTTGGACAAATAAAAAAAGGTAGCCCTCGGTGATTATGATCTCAGCTCCCGTCCCAGCACACCCCGGGCTGTTCTGAGAGTCCCCGCAGGGCACGGTACCTGTTTGGTGATGAGCAAGCGGTAGGCGTGCTGTATGGCCGTGCGCTTGTGCAGCAGCAAAGACTTAAACTTCCTCTTCTCAATGTCATTGAACGTGTCGAACACCACAGCAAGAAGCTGCGGAAAGAAGAGATGAGAGAAAATCAAGTTTTGATCCATATTCTGTGCAGCTGCCTGAGCAAAAGCTCCTCAAAGAGGCAGGAACATTCAGTCCAGAGAGGCAAGGAGAGGCGTTGCTGCAAGAGGAATCTTCCTGCTGAAGCAGAACAGAGGTAGTGAGGGCTCACCGACCATAAGGATGAAAAAAAAAAAAAGATCAGGAAGCACACTGCACACACATTGATCCACTTTTTTTGTTTTGAAGAGGCCCAGATATTTCTGGTCTCCTAACAATAGTGGTTTTCAGAGGTAAGGCTAAACCCCACTTATGCTAACAGAAAATAGTATCAAAAGATTTGCTAAAAATGCCCCAGTCTCTTTGGGAAGCAGGTTTTGAAGGCTGCTGTTTGGACTCATCCTTCCACTGGAGCTTTGGCAAGCATATCAAAACTAACCCTCCATCTAGCACAGCAGCAGTGAAATCCCAGCCCATTACAAATCACTCACCTTGGGATGCAGAATCCCTCAGCTCCTTCAACAACCCATTTTTCACAGCCCACATCCTCACCTGAGCTGGTCTCAGCCCTGCTCTGGACGCTGAACGAAGCAGAGCGAGCACAGCAGCCACGCTCACACTGCAGGTATCAGCACTCTTCAAGTCCTGCCATCCTTAGCAATTCCATTCCCTTTCAAACTGATTTAAAGCATTTCAGGCAAGCCCAGATAATAAAATGCCATTTTATGATAAATAATTAAGACAGAAAAGGACAGTAAATTTTGTGCAACCGAGTATGTCACTCCAAGCATGATATTAATGTGAGAAAGGCTGAAGGATAATAATATCATTCTGTTTTCTGTGATTTAGTTCACTTCCTTGTGGTCAAACGTTAGAAGACTCCTGCCTGCAGCAAAGCTGGCATTTCTAGAATTATTCTGCCAAAGGGTCTCAGGTTATTATAGAGCACCCTTGGGAACGGGGAAGACTTGAGCAATGAACTCCAAATTCAGGCAGAGGGAAGTCAAGTGCTTCAGCAGGGCACTCACCAAGTTCATGATGAAGTACAGCTCAATGGAGAGGTACACTATGAAGAAGACACAGGACCAAGGGTTCCGGGCATAAGATGGCATCATCACGTCAGGGAAACTGCATCCAAAAGACACAAGTTTAAGTGCCCCAATAGGTCATGCTACGCTTCCCACTATGTGGGCAAAAGCACAAGACACGGATATGTGCACCCAGATCCATGGACCTACAAGTTTCTGCAAGATCCGTGACTTCTCATGACACTAGCAACAAGCAGCAAGAACACTGAGGCATGATAAAAGGAAAAGAAAGAACATTTCCTGCACATCCCGAAAATCAAATGGGCCAAGGGGATTTGTAACATGGCTACGGGTTGTGCTTGTAACAATGACAGCAGTATAGCCCTGGTGTAGAAGCACTACAGCATGACACCCTAAGATTTATTCCATCCTTTGCTAATTTCCTAATCCCCAGAGCTCTCCCAGACAGCAGATCAATATTTACCCACTGTCGTTATCCCCCCTCTCCTAGATAGTGGAAGTGAAGCAGAGGAATAGGAAGTTACTTCACGACAGCAAACTGTCGGCTGACAAAGAAGCACAAACAGAAACTTTCCCTTCATGGACCCAGGCCTAATAAAGCTGTCTCCCCCTTATTGCCCTCGCAGTGATGAAGTGTTCGAGTGGCTTAGAGATAACTCTGCATCTGAGGTCACAGCGTCCTAAAACGAAACGAAGTACCAGCTGTTCCCAGGCAGGCTAACCCAGGAAATCTCTCTCATGCAGGGGAAAGGAGTCACATTTGGAGACAGACCATTTCTGCAGAAAAAGTCTGGACTCTGCTAGATTTCTTCTGGGACAGAGGGAGAGACATCCTTTTCTAGCTCAGAACTTACTTTGAAGTGGTCAGAAGTACAAAGAGATTCACGAGGCTGTTCTCTAAAGTATTGAAGTACTGAAAGAAAAAACCACGCATGAGAAAAATGCGAGCAGAATTTCACAGTGACATTTTGTTAAAAAAATGAACATTATTTTTGATAAAACAACACTTGAATACAGGCACTTCCACGGTTCCCTGACGCCTCCTAGGAAAAGGGTACTTCAGCACTGGTCCTTTTTAAAGGTCTGAGATGGCACGTGAAGAGCTAAAACAACTGAAAGCTAACCTAAGCATTTTTGCAGTAACATTCCCAGGAAGTTATAGATTCATCACAAAAGGAACTACCGGCTGCTGGACTTCGACTGCCACTGTGTGAAACAGCCAAGCTTCCACCCAAATAACTCCCTCCTCTGGGGCCAGCAGCAGGTGGCCCATCCGCCTGAATTAAGACACCAAGAACAAGGAACGACTACCTGAAAGTTCCCTGTGGGACTTCCTCTCTTTGAAGAAGTCCCATGTGCTGCCTTCCCTGCCAGCAGGTGTTGACCCAGAGTAACACTGCCAACAGCCTCGTCAACCACCTCGTCAGCACTTTTTCCATTGCCAGCACCAGCTAACAACCATGTAGAAATAAGAACCAAGTATTGCTGTACAGACGTAGCTTAACTGGTCAAACTGGGACTCAAGCTTCAGTTCAAGGTGAAGTGATACTTACCGGATCTGAGTGGTTAGGAGAAAACAAGTAAAAACCTAGAAGAAAACGGAGAGGAGAGGTGAGAAGACACGTGGAAAAGAACAAGTCTGTTTCAATTTCAAGCAGTGGTGACTAGTGTCTGTTCTCAAAGAGCGAAGTCACACAGCAACCAGAAAGCACCATGAAGAGAGGACCTGTAAGGCCTTGTCCATACGTGATTGCTAATGTGTCTCATCAAACTATCAAACTGGAAGAGGTCAAAAGGATCTTTGCTACAAAATCCAATACCCATCTCCTAGATGTTTTATCTCTATTTAATTCTGCCTTCCTGGTGACTGCGGGTGAAGTGGGATAAGTGGAAGATCCTGGCAGGGCCCTGAATCTGATCAGATTTATATTCGTTGTTCATGTCTGTGCTGCTTTTGGACAACTGGTTGAGAGCATCATAAATCCATATTTCCGTAAACACAACTCACCCAGGATGGCAAAGATCACCATGAAGAAAAGCAGGAGGAGAAGAATGTCAATAAACGGTGGGAGGGACTGGAAGATCTGTCGCAGGTTTCTGAAAAAGGAGAAAACATGGATAAACCACAACTTGCATACTCTCCTCCAGGTGGGAAGGGGAAAAAGCCAAAAGCGTGCTTTTCCTCCACCTATTCCTAGGTGTGACAGCAGAAGACCCAGCCAGCTGACCGCTCACCTTCTGACGGCGCCGCAGTAGCGGCAGTCCACCAGGAAGATGCAGCGCAGAGCTCTCGTTATGCGGACATGCGAGGTTTGGCGCACCAGCACCACGATGGCCTCGATGAACTGCACAAACAGCACGCAAGTCTGAAAAAAAAGAAAAAAAGGGGGTTAATGAGAGGCACAGCTGCGGTCTCCTTCGGGAAAGGCAAAGCTCTCACCAATCACCCATTTATTTGCGTCTCCCAGAGCTTAGGAACCTCACACGAACCATTTGGCTTTGGGACACGTGGCTAAGTGGTGCTGCTACAGCAAGCCCAGCAGTTACTGCAGTTCTCTGGTTCTCAGAGGTGCTGAGGGAGAAAACAAAGACGACCAGAGGGACAGCTTACCTTCACCATCGTCCTCTTGTGCCTAATGAAGGTGTGGAAGCCCAGCCACCTCATCTTCATGGAGAGCTCAAAGACCACCACCATTAACGCAAACAGCTCCAGGGTTGCGTGGACCTGTTAGGGCACAAAGCTTAAACCTGGGCTTCAGCCTACAAGCACATCCCAGGCCACGCTTCCACGCCTCCTTTTTCTAGCACCTGAGTTTGACAACAGTGTGAGCACAGCTCTGGGGCACATGGGGAAACCCAAAGCCGCTCTTAAAGCTAGCATGGCAATCTGCTTTCAAAGTCTGTACATTTATTGCTTTGTACTTCTGGTAAAGCTGGTAGAATATTCCTCTAGTCAGCATCAGCCCAGCATTTCCTAGAAAGCCACACAGCTTTTGGACTTAAAGACATAAAAAATGTATTCATACATTTGAAACAAAAGGGCAAGACACCAGCAACTCAAGCAGAAATGCTTTTTAAAAGTTTGGGACTGCAATTTTTTATTTATTTTTTAGTTTTTAAGTGAAATGCAGGAAGGAGAGCTGCTGGGCAGACTGAATTTACACGGAGAAGAGTTTTCTCTTGAAACAGGAGTTCTGGACAACCACAGAGAGTGTCCTGATCAAGCTCAGGAACAGAACACCAACTTCTGGCAGTGCTGATGGACCTCTTCTCTGCTGGAAGATGCAAAACTGGACTACGAAAACGCTATTTTCTTATGACCTCAGCATTAGTCATAGCTCAAAACCCAAATGCATTTAAGGAGCCCTGACTCATTTTGAGGAACGCTTTAACCCAAAGGCTGTCACAAACTCTTCTGCACCCTGCACTCCCAGCTCCAAAAGCAGGTGGAGGTTCTCTCACCAGCAGCGACAGCTCCTAGCGCTGTGCCTGACAGTGGCACCTGCTGGCTGGGGACCAACAACAGGACACATGACTGTTTGTGCATCCCTTACCTAAACCCACATTCTGCGAGGGTTAGACAAAACTTCACCTCACTCAAACATGTTAAAAAAAGTCCTCAAGACAGCAAGAGGACGGGATACAAGGTTTAGCAAACTGGTTCTCAGCTAGGGCCAGGTGTGTTCTAGGAAGCAGTGGTGCCACTGGGATAACAAACAGCAGCAACACGACAAGGACTGTAAAACCACCCTGTGAAAGCGCACAGATTTTGGAGCTATCTCAAGAAAAAGCAAAAGCCACACTTTTCTCCACAGTTACAAAATTTAAGACCTGCACAGACTAGATAACGTAACCGTGTCACTTTCACAGTTGGTCTATGCACATCAGGTTAAAAAAAAAAAACAAAAAGGATGTTTTGCTGGCTGGCATATCTGCTGTCAACCCATTTAGAGAACAAGCCAGATGGGTTTTTTCCTGCTACTGCTACCTCCTTCCTTTATGTCTGACTTTTTTCCTCCTACCCACCCCTGCAAAACAAGCAAACTTCTTTATTATGCCCCAAAGTACTTACGAAGATGCCAAGGCGGAGCATAGGAACAGCTGGCGCCTCGCACAGAGACAGCAACAGGAGCAGCAGTGCCGTGCTCAGCTCCATCAGGTAGAAAAGGTGATTGTGTGCAAAGAGGTAGGCAGCAAGTGCTTTGGCATTTTTGGGGTGAGTGAAGAACTTGTCGTTGTTTTCTCCTTCCTAGAGCAGAAGGAATAATAAGGAGAACAGCATTAGTGACTGTCAGTTCTGTACCTGAGTATTCCAACCAACGAACAGGCTTTTATAAGGACGGGATACAATTCCCAATGGGCTGTTCCCACCTCACAGCCTGACATTCATCTGGTTATTGAGGAATGAACTCCACACGCGTGGGGCATCCCCTTCTGTTTGTCAGCACATTTCAGTAATGAACTCGTTAATATCCACCAGCCCCTGCTTCAGAAGCCCTTGAGGTTTTCCAAAACGAGGAAGAGCCTTGAAGGAGTTTACAAAGGCAGGAGGAATCTTCAGTCGACATCCCAGCACAAACACTGCACCTCATCTGTTTGCAACCACTTCCATACGTTTGCAGCTCTCTTTGATTAAACTTCTCCAGGACAGAGCAGAAAAACACACAGATAAGCTCTGGGGCACCTGGCCGACAGTCGCTCCTCCTTATCTTGGCCTCGAAGAATGCCTGCGAGAAAACATGCTTGGGAGCCCTGGCAGCGAAGGCATGGAGCAGAGAGACAGACTCCATGAAAAATTAACAAGTCTCTACGCTGATTTATCATTTCCTCTTAGAGAGAGAGAGCTTAATTAATGTTAAAAGGTCAGATACTCCATCTTAACAGTTTGCCTTCAACTGATTTTAAACAGCTGCACCGTCGCTATTTTTAATTCTAGGACAAAGCTTAGCTCGAGGAGAGTTCGGAAAAGGTTTTTCGTGAGGAACCATCCAGCAGCTTCTTCTGTCTTGAGCCGATGGTTTAAGCAAGGGAAGCCACCCACAGGAGACTCGTTGGCTCTTGGAAAACGTCAAATGAGAACATTTTTCCCCAGCTGGGACACTCAGGCACACACACACTTTTCTGTTTGAATGACTATCTTTCCATCAAAGAAGAATCGCTGTAATTGCAAAATGGATAACGAGATCCACAAACAGGACCTCCTTTAAGAGGTGAAGCGTTCTCAAGACTAATTCAAAAGAGGGTTTCAAACGCGTCTCATTGAGGCGCCTCGCAGGCAAGCTCACACTCTGAGTAAGAACAAACAAACACTGCCAGGTCAGGGAGCCAGATTGCAGGCAGGACAAAACCCAGCAGCAAGCTCCATAAAACGCAAGCCCCCCCACTCAAAGGGAGAGCTAGCTTAGATCAGCAGGGCATTCTTATTCACGCCTGACAAAACACATTTGCAGAATGAAAAATAGTCTCAATTCTGCCTCTTGGTAGCCAAGCAATTCGAAACGTGGCTGGACAGCAAAGTCCTCGCATTCAGATAAGACGCTCTTGCCTCCAGCTACTGCTTCACATAAACAATCTGCACGCTCTTTAAGTTATGTCTACTTCGTTTCAAGGACATTGTCATTATGGCCATTGGTCAAGGCAGCAGCAAGACTAATCTGCATGTGAAGGGCCAAGCCTGCTGTGTGCATTACCATCAGACACTGCAGCAGCTCAATGAACCTTTGCAGAACATCTCCCATAATCGTGAGTTTAAACAAAAGCCCAGGAGGGGCTGGGGTTACCATTATCTTGTCCATGCTGCTCTAGCATAAGCTGAAGCATCAGCAAGGTCCAAGCCTCCCAGGTTTTAAAACGGCAGAGGAGCCACGACTGGCAGTCCCGTGGGGCAGGAGCAGGGTAGCTCTGGTAGCTAATGCATTACACCAGGCAGCAATATTATAAATATTATCATTTTCTTGTTCTAATAGGGGTGTTCCTATAACTCAAAGATGCACTGAACCTCTCCACTACAAAGTCCTCAGCATGGGGAGAAGATGGGTAGCCCCAGCTTGCTCAGTGCTTCCCAAACTACTTACCAGAGCCCATCTGAAGGCACTTGCATCTTCCTTCTCTTAAGATCCCTTTGCAAAGGACTGATTTTTTATTTTCATTTTTTAACCCCAGGACTGAAGCTCTTTGCTTCTCACAACCAAGAGCTATCATAGCTTCAGATGTCCCCTTTTTTTTTCATATTTTTTTTTTTTTTAAACACAATGCACTGAAGACCAGGGCTCACCTGGAGGTAGATTGCTGCCTCTTGGTAGTTCATTTCCCAGTTGTGGCGGGCAGAGCTTTGCTGCGCGCAGCAGTCCCCGGCAGCAGGGCTGGAGGCATCGTGGATAACGTCATAGCTACCTCCATCTGCATCGGGGCAACAGGAGAGAAAACGATTTACAACTAAGTGAGCTGAGATGGGTCAGGGAGCAGGCAAACAAGCCAGGCAGCGGGAGCAGGAACAGGCATCGAGAGGCAACGGAGCGCCCAAGGAACTGGCAGTGTGCACGCAGTGGTTGACCCTTCCCACGTAGGGGCTTTTAAGAGGCACACTCAGACTCAACACCTCAACACGGGAATGCTCCCAGAAGACCATCAAAGGGACAGGATCCCATTTAATGCAACAAGCAGGTCTCCTGCCTCGGGAGAGCCGTGCTGTCACGTCCCTAAAACACCACCACCAGTCAAACTGCAAAGAGGCAGCAAGCACTGAGGCTGCAGGGCGTACTAGCAGCAGTAGTACAATATTTCCAGGAGAAAAACCTCATTTTTCAGAGCTCTTCAGTCATTAAACAATGCACCTTTGCAACGCTTTTTGGTGCAGTTAAGCACCCATCTCCTTCTGATGAGAAGGAACAGCAAAGTTAATTTTCAGTCCGTATCCCACAGATTTACTTTGAGATGTCTCCGCCACCAGTAAAGCATTACAAAGCAATGCTTTACTGAACATCTGTACGAGGTTTCGTAACTAAAAATTCCATTTAAAAATACAACTCAGTCGCAAAAAGCAGCTCCCAAGCATAGCTACACACACAGATCACCCTTCCCATGGGAAAGCTGAGCAGGACACGTAAATAAGCTCCAGCACTCGCTCACGTGCATGTTCTACAGCCTCGGTGCTATTAAGACACACGGAAAATACATGAAGACCATCACTGTTCACAGAGAGATGCCATTTCTTCTTCTGGGATGGGAATTTGTGTTTTGCAGCTTCGATGACGAGCACTACGCAGACCCCGCAGAGGTGAGGCCGGCGCTGGAGCTCCCCGGAGCTCCCCTCGGTACCCAAACCACGCCGGGGTTCTCGCTCTCAGCAGGACTTCCCTCCTCCACGGCCCCGTTTTCCCCAGGAGGGCGCCTCTCAGATTGACCCTACCAGCGCAACAGTGCTGAATTCCCCCTTTCTACGAGCACAGACGCTGTGATGGAGCAGTTGGCTCTCTCTGTGCTGCTACGGGGTGGGGAAAAACGACAGTGAGTTTCTTTTCCTCTCCCACAACGGGATGCTGAGGATTTGCTGCACCTCTTCTCTATAACAAAACAGCCCTCATTAAACAAGGGTCAGGTTTTTCTGGAAAACCTCAGAGTGAAGAGGCCACGCCAGACCTCTGCACCCCTCGTAGCGGCTCCTGCAAGGTCAGCAGCCCCAGCACCGAGGCAGAGCCCCCGCTGCCTTTCCCACCCCCTAATCAAACTCAGACAGCACTTATCGGAGGTTTGTGAAAGCCTCCCAGGCTGCAGGCAGATTGCTGGAACCCTGCAGCATTCAGCCTGCTTCTCTTCGCTTCCCCCATACCTTTAAAAGACCTCTCCACGTTCGGCTGAATGTTTCGGTGGGGCCAATTGCTCCCCCAGACCCCATTCTGAAACCCTAAATGAGCACAGCTCTTAGAGGGGGGGAGTAAACACAGATGATGGAGCTTTTTCTTTATCCACAGAACTGGAACATCAGTCTTTGTCGTGGATTTGCTTTTTAACTGAAAGATACCAGCAAAGAAGGCAGAAGCTTTACACTGGGAGCTCTACAAAGTTCTTCAAAAGCGATTCTTTGCAGAGCTTTTACTGCGTGCACGCTCCAAAGAGAGGCTCCCTTGGACTGCAGCCTGACTGCAAACCCCTTTGTGGGAGGGATGCTTAACAGGGCGCTGGGAAGACCACGTACGGGCTCCACGAGGCTCCAGGCACCCCTCCAGCTGCTCCTTCAGCATTCGGTGGCTGGGGCACGGCCGCAGGGTTCCTCGCTCCGAACTGCACCGCCTGCTCCAGGTCCCTACGGGACTCAGCTCAACTCGAAGCACAGAGAGAGCGGAGAGAAAATCCCCGAGTCGCTCATCCCTCGCAATTCAGGAGATGGTGAAAAAGCAGAGAGCCAACACCTTGGCTACCCCAGCTCTTCTGGGGAAAGGGGACATGTTCAGGAGGTTGCCACCCTGGTTATTGGAGCACACTGAAACGTTTCAGGATGTCGAAACACGCCGGGCACAAACCAGCAAAGTTTTGCAGGGCTAAACAAGGCACCAGAACACTGCTCCTACCCAAAGACACTGAACTACCTTTAAACTTGAATTCTTTCCCACAGACAAACCTCTCTCCATAAAGGCCCAACTCAGGGAAAAGCTACGCCGCAGTAAAAAAGAGAGAACATCTCCCTGCCTTTCACAGCCAGCTCACAGCTGAAGCAGAAAGGATGTGCCAGGGAGATCAAGCCTGCGAACAGCTCTCAGAGACACAAGAAGTAACTCCAGAAACCCCGCTATTTGCCTCCTGCCTGCCCCAGGCATCATCTTTCCAGGCACAGACAGCAGAAACGTTGCAGCGCAGAGCTGCGTTTCGTGGCTGGGCTCCTTCCCCACCAGGTACCAGAAGGCTGATCTAGCGTCCCCGAGGCAACGGCATCATCTGGGTAATAAATAATAATAATAATAATAAAAAAACCAAACAACAACAACCGACTTGAGCAGCGTCTCTCTGCCTGCTCGCTTGGCAGCCCTCCAGCCGGCTAATTTCCTCAGCTGCTCCCACGCTAACAATGACACAGAGTAATGCCAGCCCCGCTCCGCTTCGGCTCGTGCCGCAGCGCGTCCCTGGCGGCGGTTACCGTCGGTGGGGAGCTCGATGAGGTAGGAGGATCTCTCCACGGGACTCCCGCGGTCCTCCAAGTAGATGGCAGGAGGCTCTCTCCACCGCATGGCAGCCGGCGCTGCCTCCCCGAGTCGCTCCCCGGTTGCTCAGGGCAGAGCCACGCGCAGGAGGGTTTCCTCCGAGCTCCGCGGGGCCGCGCGCATCTTCCCCTTCCCGCTGAGGAAGGCGGCTCGGAGCTCGGCTGAATCGCTTCCCTCTCGCCGTCCCGCAGGCAGGATGCTGGAAGGTTTTGCTGGCGGGCAAAACTGCTTTTAAGAATGAGTGTGGTTGGAGAGCAAGGCTCGGCGCGCCACGCTCTCCTGTCCTGGCACAGAGCAGGGTTTGCTCCCCAGGGAACGCGAGGAACCGAAGGGAGAGGAGCCAGAGTCCCGCTGTGACTAGTCAGCACATCTCCCCCCACCTCCCTCAGCAAAAAAAAAAAAAAAAAAAAAAAAAGAAGAAGAAAATAAAACATTTGCCAAGTTCACGGTACAAGGGGCGTGACGGAGCAAGCGGACGGGGCTGCTCACAGATGGCAGAGCTTCCTTCCACACTTGTGTAACTTATCCCAGACGTTCCCCGAGAAGGGAAAAAGGGAGGGGGGAAAAAAAAGGAGGAAAAAAAAAAAAGAAAAAAGCAAAACCAGCTGGCTGCTTACACAAGGCATCCGGAATGATACTGCCGGGACTGCAACGTTTCCATTCAGTGCAGCAGAGCATGCTCCTGTGTAAATAGTTTCCATATGTCATCATTACAATAAAAAACAAAAAGGAAGAAAGAGAAGGAACATAAACTCTCCAGAGCCCAAACCTCTCCCTTTGCAAAACAAATTCCCTGCTTCGGGGAAGGAAAAACTCCGAGGGCTGAGAGGGAGGGAAGCAAGGAACCAGGGAGAAACTCAAGTCTATTTGGATATTCACTGTTTGATCTTTGTTACCTGAGTTTAATAACTTTTAAATCCACCTGGAAGCCTGCTAGGAGTTCAGGGAGTTACAAACCAACTCCACGGGGCAGCCCCACGCGTGCCTCGGGGCTCCCCCAGGCTGGCTCTCATCACCCTGTGCCGCAGCTGTTCTGCTTTCTAGCAAGCACAGACTTTTTATGGCGTTACCCTGAAACAGGCTTAGATGTTGCTAATGAGACTCCAAAGCCATGTGTCTGTGCCAGATTAAGGGGGGGGTTCTCCTAGAAGGCTACGGAGGCCTACCCGTGATGGCAGGACACCACAGGCTGCAGGGAAGGCAGCCCAAGGGACAGAACTGAACAGAAATGTTCTCATAGCTCAACACGCCGCTCGTACAGCTCACACATCACGTGCACGCTCCACGTAAGCCAGCAAAACGAACGGTGCTGGCGTTAGGGGTTGCAGACACGAGTAATATCTCCCAGACACGAGTAATATCTCCCTTAGAGGCAAATAAAGGCAGGCAGAGGACACAGGACTGAGGTGCGAGGACACAACTTCGCTCACACCGCCTTAAGAGGTCATTCCTTCTTCGTTAAGCATAACCTGGCACCAACTTGGCCTTTTGTTTCCTTCTTGCAACCATGTTTGTGAGAAGTGCTGCCCTGCATTTACCCCTCTCCAGGAAGGAACAAGCCTTGCGGTTATTATTCCTTCCTTGGGAAGAGGCAGGACCTCTGTCGAGAGGCACTTGCCAGCCACCTCGTCTCAGGGGAGCAGCGTCTCCCTGTCGGGGCTGGGTGCAGTTCCAGCAGTGCCTGCTGCTCAAGGCAAGTCAGACTTCCCCCAGCTGAGCAAATATTTCACGCCTCCAGATGTGCAACCTGGCCTTAACGGCACGAGCATTGTGGGTCTAACCCCAGCAGGGAGAGCACGAAGCAGTCTACGTCGCATTTTCTCACTGCGGCACTCAGCCACTTGACCGGTGCCCTTTCTTTCCAGACTCTACCACGCCACCTCTGTTTCTTACGCCACCCACTCCGACTGCATTCATGTCCGGGTACCCAAACTCGGCTGGCCGCAGGCTTTCAGCTGCAGAGAAGTGTAAGCAGGCGCCCAGCAGCATGGGGCACGTGCCCGTGGAGGATGGAGGACGGCATTTGGTGCCTCCAAAGGCTCCCAGAAGTGCTCCTCTCCTGGGAACTCCCCAGCAGCTGAGCCGTGCAGCGGGTGCCACTGCAGAAGATGCAGCTGTGAAAAACCACGGAAAGAAGGGAGAGGGCTGCCCTTCCCTGCACGAGCTCCTTCAGCCCCAAAGCCAAGATTTTGACAGCACACAGGCCAGACAAATCCCCACAGCAGCTGTGGCCTGGAAGCAGCCAGACCCTGAAGAGGCACCGAGCACGCTGGCATCGCATCGGCACCAACGACGGCGTTTCCCTCTCCACGCGTTGACGTGCCACGGAGCTTCACCTCCGGCGGATTTATCGCTCCGCTTCCCTCCGGTGCCATTGATAAGCAACTGCTCCTTTTATTCTCAAGTGCCGAGGCGTGAGCACGCACGCATTTGTCTCGTCAAGGCCAGGCTCACCTACCCGGGAGGGGAAAAAAAAAAAAAAAGCTGGAAGCCGCCTGGAAAGCACAGCTGGTTTGGCACCGAGCCACGCAGCTCGGAGGTGAGAGACAGGCAGCGAGCTCAGCGCCCTCCGTGTGCCACTGCCAAGGGAGGTGATGCAGGACCCAGCCTTTAGGTCCAGAATATCCCAGCACCCAGCCAGGGGATGGGATGGGGACGATGCCAAGGGACAGGGATGATGCCACGGGATGGGGACGACACTTGCAGAGGCAACGGCATCGGGGCTCTTTGTCTTGCTGCACTCTTGCAGCCTTCACCAGCTGAGAACCTCAAACAAACAAAGCCACGTCGGCTTCCCATTTAGCACAGGAAAGTTTTTCCAAAATATGGATGTTGCCACTTCCTCTTAGCAGTACGAGACGATTTGAGCCTCCCGTCTTCACTTTTATTTGAGACTCCTGTTAGTTCCTGCAGCACGCACACGAGCTCGCTTCCCGCTGTCATCCAGCACGCTACAGGGAGCTGGATCCGCAGGAAGGATGAGCAGATGTCCCCCAGCATGGTAAGCCACTTTTTATACATTATTGCCTCTTACCAATTGTGCTGCCTATCTCCTTATACTGAATACAACTTAAACCCTGCATTGTTTAGGGGACTGCTGCATCCTTGCTAACGTCTGCACCGCGCACACTTAAAAGCACCGAGGCACCAGCGACGCACAATGACTGAAGAGCTAAAGCATTGTCGGAAACTGTTTTGTCTCAGCAGAAGCAGTGCCTCCAGTCAGCTCTTGCTCCGAGCGGGTCAGAGCCCGAATTTAGCTAGCTGCTTGTTCTGCCGCTCGCTACGCGACGCGATGATTCACACCGGCATTCGCTTCCTGCACCACCCTGCTGGGGACAGAGAGACAGTCGTAAGGAAGAGAAAAAAAAAAGATAAAATAGTGGGAGGCTTCAGAGAAAACAGGGATGAGAATAATTCATGGGCTTCATGAGAAAGTCCATGGGCTATAAGGAGGGAGCAGAACCAGGCACCTGCACGATCTGGGAACGTAAAACAAAGGAGCTCCTGCTTCTTTTAACGCAGGTCCCAAGCATTTTTAATCAGCAAAACTCACGTAAGAGGAAAGGTTGCATTAGGAAGACATAGTTAAGAGTTAAGAACCTCGCTTTTGTGTTCAGCCCAGTTGCTGCTGCTTTCATATCCTCTATTTGTGAACTTAACAACTGAACCTTTCCACCACAAAAAGGAGAAGTCAGAGCCACAACAGAAGGATCACCTACAGGCTTGTAGTATCCATCCTTTTAGCAGCTAACACGCTCTGTAATTCTGTCGGTCCCATCGTATCACAGCGACAAGGGCTCTACAGATACAGAGACACGGTTCTGTAACTGGAATTAAACATCTGAGCATTGAAACAACTCACTTCGAATGGAAAAACAGCTGGGAACACTACGCTTTTTGTTGACCCCAGCAAAAAAAGAGGCAAGCTCTGCCTGTGACTCATGAGAAAGGCCAGACATGAGATGTACGCACCCGGTTATGATCCACAGCTTTTAGGGAAGTAACCGAAAGGGAAAGAGACAACATCGGAATCCCTCGGATAGGGCATTTCTTTAACACATCCTGCTACACGAAGGAATTTCCTCTTTTTGTTCCAGAAAGGGAAACGCATGCCTCACGGCTTTAACATGCCAGAGATCTGCTCCAGCACCACGTCAGCATTTCCAGGGCGCGTTCCTCGTTTCAATTCTCCAAAGCGGAGCTTTTGCGTTCTCCCGATGCACTTTGGAAAGACGTTTGATGAAGCTGCAGCCTGGCCTTTTTAAGGGAAGCAGCACTCTGCCAGGTCCAGCTTCCAGTTTTTTCCACCAGCGGCTCTCTGAGGCAGCCGCGATACCAGCAGTGGGAAGCAGAGAAGCTCCTTGCTTACATGAGACCAGCACTACTCCGAGCAACCAACCTGCATGGCCGCGGTTCGCTCCCGTAGCAGCAGTTCTCATAATTCCTCCAAAATCAGCCAGCCTCTGCACGACTCAACAAACACATCCACCTACAGTACCATGATGGAGAGCAAAGCCTTGTTAAACTCCGGCCAGCTCCTTTACAGAGGAGGATGAGACCCTGGATGAAACAGGTACTGAAACTACAGGATTTACCTAGGTAAAGACCCACCTGCTGCTCATCCACCGCCTCCGCCGGTCCTCGCAGCCCTACCACGCGTTGCCTCCCGCAGCCAGCGCTGGAGCGGAGCTAGGATGGAGTCAGCCAAGGCTGCTAATGAGGCACCTAATTACCTGACCTTTCCACCCCGAGGAGAGAGGGGTAGCAAGAAAACGAGTAAAAATAAGGTTTCATGGCAAAACTCGGACGCCTTACCGGTGCGGGCTGAGATCAGAGGGAGCTGTTTGTACGGTGCAGCAGGGAGAGGTACGCAGTTATGTTTCGTGGTGTTAGCATAAGGCTCCACAGCGCTTCTTCTGAAATACAACACTGCCACATCTCTGCTGTCTCTCAGGGTGCCTCAGCCAGGGAACGGCAGCTGCCGGCAGCAGAGGAAGATGCTGTAAAGGCATGGGGGAAACCCCAGCCCCAGTGCTGTCTTAAAAGGAAGCATTAAGAAAGAGAAGATGCCAGCATATTCTATGGAAAGCGCTGCTGGCAGGAACTGGATAGGGCACGTGTAATAGCTGGGGAGGAAGGGAAGAGCACTGGAAGCCCAGCACATGTGGATGCGTTGGTTATTCAAGCCAGCACGGATGCAAACATCACCTGCCTACCCCGATCTTACTCTTGTTTGAAGGACGAAGGAACATACACGAGGGCTGCCCGTCAGGCAGCTCACAGAGCAGCTGGCTGCACAGCCTCCATTCGTATTGCTCACATCCTCCATCTAAACACACCAGGCACACCACTGCCAGGACGTATCTTTCCAGAATACCATCAGCCTACCTTGTAACCTCACGAGATAAATAAATGCATGACTTTGGGTTCGTCTGATGCTCTTGTCCATAAGCCTGACATTAAAAAACCTGCCCTTAAATTACAGATTTCAGGACAGCTGCTTCTGGTCTCCCATTATTTTGCCTGGGAACCTGTGGCTGACCGACCTGCCATCGCCATCCTGCTGGTCACCTTTTGGGGCTGCAACAAAGTCCCTGTCCCAGCAACATGCAGACTGCTACACCTGTAGCCTTAAGGGGAAAAAAAAATACATCTGCTGACTTTTAAATGCCCCACTTAGGGATCAGCTCAGTGCTCTGAAGCCTCCCCCTTCGCAACCAGCAGAGTTGAGGCCCTTCCACCAGCCTTGGTCACTTCTTTCCCCCATCCCTCACCCCGCTGTAAGATGCCTGCGTGCATTTACTTCGCCCAGCAGGACCCACGGGGTCTCTTGCTCGCACCTCCAGCAGCTCAGGAAAAGCAGAGCACTTCATACTACCTGAGGGCAGCAAGGCAGAGAGAGGAGTTCCAGCAAGCCTGGCTAAACAGCGATCCCCCTTGCACCAGGAAAATCAAGCAGCTGTGCAAGGAAGAGCAGCATTTTCCCATCTCCGCAGGGACTCGCAGCTAGCGAGCTAGCTACACAACCAGCTGGGCACAGCCGGGTTGTGTTGTAGGACCACCACGCTGAAGAGAGGTCATCCACGGCCCTCGCGCCTCCGAGCAGGCGCCGATCCCTCCGTGCGGGGTGGCCATGCCACAGGAAAAGGGGACGGGCTGCAGAAGGGCTGCACTAAGGCTGAGACCTCTGCCCTGCACACCTCCTTCAGAGCCCCATCGCTGCAGTGAGTGGCCTGAAAGCACCAGCTGTAGAGGATGGCATCCCCTTCCTCCTCTGCCTGCATCTGATCCTACTGCTAGTGACACAGGACTGTTAACGACACAAACAACTCACCGGTAAGGTCTGACCCAGGGATTTCAGTGCAGGGTTGCTCACTTAGCCCTACACCTCTCCACTCAGTTAACCAAGAGCAGGAACGTGTCTGTGTATTCTAGTGAAATCCTTCAGCGGGCTACGTCGCTTCTGCACGACAAACTTCCAAACCTGCTGAGGATGGCAGAAGCGTTCCAAAAAAATATGGCTACAGCTGGAATAAGAGACAGATGAGACGTGCCCAGATGACAGTATCTGCTACACGACTGCCTGCCACACACGTACGTGAGCAGCTCGTGTGTCCAGCCCCGTAATATCAGAAGGTTTAACATGGCAGCGCGCGGGGATGCATCCTAAATTTTCATCCCCTATGTAAGCACGAAAAGAAAAGCTTTTTGTCCCAGGCGGAAAGCCAGATCACGATGAAAAGAAAACCAGCGCTGGGTAGGAGCTCCAAACCCCCACGCTACGATTCAAAGCACAGCAGTCTGTCCTCGTCGTCCTCCGGATCCTCCATCGTTGCTGCGGCAGACCAACACACACACACACACACTCACACACCTTTTCTGCCTCCCTCTCTCCCAGCTGAGGCCAGCAGCAGCAGCACAGGTGCAGGAGCTCCCTGCTGAACGGCTCGCGAGAAGCAGATGGCTGCAAGCCTAAAGCTGCTCCGGCAGCTCCCTGTAAAGAAAGCAGCCACGCAGAAGTCAGGCAGAGCCTCGACATGCAAAAAGCAATTATGCCAAAGACACGGGGAGAGCCCTGCAAGGTCCAGATCAAAAGCCAGGGACGCTGGAGACGAGAAAGGCCCATCAAATTCAGCGCACTTTTCCCAGCTTCAGGATCAGAAATGGAGCGTTCTGCCTCATAAATTCTACTTCCAGCAAATTCGAGCTTAAATCCCCTGAAGGCAATAAGGAAGAGGCAATCAACAACAACTCTAACCACTTCACAGATGCTCCTGTTTAGTTTATACAGCACTTCTTACAGCATTCAAATGGGTAAAATGGGATTTCAACGCAGGGGGGCTGACGGCAGCAGGCAGGATTCCTCGGTGAAGATACCAAGGGCAAAGGAAGTTCTGAGCAGCATCACATCGGTTATGATGAGTGAACTCAGCGTGCTCAGCCTCTGCTCATTTCAATCTGCCAGTAAGCGAGCTTGGCTGAACCGAACATCCTGCATCGACAGTGCCTTAAAAATCCACAGGAATCGTAAAAATGAGGGGGGGAAAAAAAAAACAAAAAAAAAACAAAACCACGAACAAACTGATGCGTTCCCTGGGAAGCCATGAAAAAACTAATCGCCGTTTGCTTCCAACTGCTGTTCCGCTTCCTGAGCCAAATGTTCCCAAGTCAGCTGAGGAGTGACCGGCTAGAGCTGGAAAGTGGTCGCTTTCAAACCGCAGCCTGAACACTCCCGGGCTCCTTAACAGCTTTTATAGCCCCGGGACCACCTGCTCGAGAAGCGGAGCCCTGCGAGGCCGCGGCACGCGGTCTCCCACCTAGAGGGATCAGCCTGGGGGGACAACGCGCAGCCTGGCCTGCTTTTCCGCTCCCCCACCCGAAAGAGGAGAGCCGCAGGCAGGGAAGATACGCACCACGGGCTGCCTCCCTCTAAGCCTCAAGGTCGTTAGCTCGGTCTGCACAAAAGGAGCGCGAGGAAGCTGCCAGGCGCCTCGCCCCGCTCTGCGGCATCCTCCCTAACTTACAGCAAACCTGCATGAAAGATGGGATCCGTCGCTCGTGCTCTGGGAGATGACAAAGGAGAGGGAACCGTTTGACTCCGGGATCATGGAACGCTAACCCAAGTCTCCTTTACCTTGTAGACGCTTTTGCTTGCTCAGATTTGAACAGCGTGGGGCATTCAGGACGAAATCATTATTTTTTTTTTATTATTTTTTTTTTTACTGCGCGAAAGAGTCAACAGTGCAGGGATTCTGTTTGACAAAGCATCCTACTGTGAAGCACACAATGTGCGCATTGTGCAAACTGATCTCCTGCAGGGCTAAGAAAACAAGGCAGGCTCAAAAAAAAAAAGTAATACACGCGCTAACTGCGGCTCACAATACCTCCTGGTACTCTCCTCCGCTCGTGGCTTCTCTTCGGGAGGTACCACATTTCCAGAGTCACGTTGAGAATCTCTCGATAAAAACTCCTTTGTGAGGCCTGGACAACGCCGAGCGCTGTTTCTCTTCAATCAGAGATACCAGCTCTGCCTCTCGTTACAGTATTTTAAGCAGAGCCAAGGCATCCTGCCTTAAACCCTGAATTCTCGGTGTAAATGAGATTCCAGGGGATGTGTATTTGGAACTTCCCAGCAGATACACATTTTTCCGCTGTTTCCAGCATGGTATCGCAAGATACTCAGCATCTCTTGAAAACTTGCCTCCTTCCTCTGAGTTCACAGAGCTCATCACCCGGGGAAATGGATTGTACCGAAGGAGAAAACAATAATCTCCTTACGTTTCGGGTGTTCATTTCTCTTTCCAATATTTTCACCCCTCGCTCATCTCGGAGGCAGTTTTGCTTCGCTTTGCTTGCTTAAAACATTCATTACAAGTCATCTAGGCCAGCAAAGGATTAGAGGAGCACTGGCAGAAGTTGCAAAAACGCAAGGTTGTTAGGTTGGAGCAGAGACTTTCAGGGGCATAAACAACAGCTCAGCACCGAACTTGTGCTTCAGAAGAAAATAATTCCCCTGTACGTAAATTTTGAAGCAGGCACACGCCATGAAAAACAAAGCACGCACAGAAATGTAAACCAGGAGCTCTTACCACGTAGCCTACCTGCAAATTTCCACAAGAGGCATAACCTACACTTTCCAGACGAGACGCGTTGACCACGGCGACGTTAACTGACTTACCCTAGGAGCAGATTCAGCAGCAGAACCAGGTCGCTTCCAAACGTGAGGTCCCAGTCCTGTGCCCTGGCCACGCTTCACCTCTAACGCAGCAGCTGAAGTGCTGCTGCCGGAACTAATTAAAGGCCAATCAGTAGAACCAGGAGCCACGACGAGAGGAAGATATCCTGCGTAGCATCCAAGAAGGCGACCAGATAACCCAAAGGCTGTCTGAGAGCCTGGCTGCCAAAGATCTCGGGATTTGCCAGGTCCGCTGCAGGCACTCGTTTGTTTTGTCGTCCCCTATTTCTCCGCACCAATTAGCTACAGCGCTTCCCCAGCGTTATTAGTGCTCAGCCCACACAACCAGCTTCTGGGTACTCACTTTCATACACAGGGATTACAGATCCCAGAGGACTTATTAAATCCACTAGGTATCCGACATGTAAAACACTTCAAAAGGTGGCAAAGTCAGAAGGCGTTCACGATTACGGTGGCTCCTTGAGAAGCAGAGCTGCTGAGGGTCCGTGCGGTCACCGCATCGCCCCCAAAGCCAAGGATTTACTCTCTGCCCATTCCCTCAGCCCACCAGACCACGTGCAGTTGGTTTACACCTGAAATCTCTCCCCTCCTCTCGCTGCACCTAAAGCAACAGGAGGAGGAAGGCAGCGGGGGTGTCTGAGGAGGGACTCACTGAGCAGAAGGGCTGAAGCTGCGGGCTATGGGGACAGACTCGGTCTCCTTTCGCTGCTGCTACAGCCACGTTCTGGAACCAGATCCAGCACAGAAGAGAACCGTGTCCCTTCAGGTTGCATCGATTACTGGAGAAATCAAAATCCAGGCTGCTCACGGGTCTCAAAAGAAGGCTAGCTGTCCCCGATCCTGCGCCACTCCTGCAGGCCTGTGCCTACCTGTGGATCAGTAAGCGGTATACTGAAAAGAAAGACGAGACACCCAACTAATGGCACAGACTCCGTGTTCCAGAACGCCACAAGGGCTCCCACCGGCCGATTATGAGCAGAAGAGCGTTGCCAAAAGCCTCTTCCCTCACTCCATCCAGGAGCAGGGCCAAGGTGCAGAACCAAGACCGTCCTTCACAGCGCCCCGAAGGCACCACGCTCCACTGCAGAGCGGTGCTCACCGGCCAGCAGCATGCTTGCCTTGGCCAAATTCAGACCCTCCAGCCTCACCCGCAGCGAAGTGCCGGCTCCTTTACGTGCTCTGGGCCACCTTCTCCTCCGCAGCAGTGCACGGGCACAGAGGCACGTTCCTCGACAGCTCCCTGCTTGCCACCCAAGAGGGCAGGCTGGCTCTAGTCCTCCTGAAAACTGGCTCGTTGGGCAGCGGGCACCGAGGCGGCAGAGGCCCACCTCACCGCTCAGAGTTACACCTTCCTGTTTTCCAACAACCCTTCCAGAAAACATCGCCCCTGGCTGTCGCAGCCGCCCCCCCCCGCACCTCCCCAGGCACACACAGTAATTCTTTTTTATTACCTCAATAGCAGATGCAGTTGCTTTCCTGTAAGAACCCAGAGTTTAAAGACGACTTCTTCCACTTGCCATAATCCATTGTGCGGGAGAAACAGACAGACAATATTACATTGTTCCCCGCACAACGCCTGGAGCTGTACTTTCTGCTCTGAGCACACTGAGACTCCACTTGAGGCTACAGCAATTTCCACGCAGGGGGCAGAGGGGGATCTTCTACCTGATCTAATACAGGGTAAATCAATGTGCTCTCATTTATTGCTTATAATTCCCATCAGCTCGAGGAGAGGCACTGTCCTAGAGCTTCAAGGCTATCCCCGCTGGCATTGTGCAGGAAAACACGCCTCGCTCGTGGAGGTATTTTGAGATCCCCGTTTGAATACACCCTAGGAGCTCAGCAAGGCCAGGGACCGCTCAGCCCGGGCTGCCTCTCACCCTTTTCAGTACACGACTTTGGGCAAGGTCACGCAACGACTGCAGCCCTGGTTTTGCCTCCTGTAAGATCCAGAATTAGTCACTCGCCTCGGATAAGCGTTGGGAAGCTTAACGAGAGCGCGTCCAGATTCCCCGATAAGACGTAGCAGGGAAGGGCAGCGTCGTGCTAATTAGCGCGAGCCACGGATTCGAGTGATGACAGCGCTCCTCTCCGCCTCCTCCAGCTGCTGGAGCTCGTGCAAGAATGACCCAGCACCGCAATCCTTCACGCTGCATTCAGAGAACCGCCTGCACCACAGGGACCACGTTTTTCTGGACGTGAGCTGAATTCCAGCCAACTTTGCAGGATTCTGACCTTTCGGGGCGGCTGAAGAGACGTGCACCCCAGCACAGAACAAGGAAGGCAGAGCTTTAATATTCCTCCCCATGCAAGTACTTGCTTCCATTAAGGGCTTAAGAGGTGCATGATTAGGGAGATTAATTTTTGCAAGTGGACATTTTCTTTAAGAACGTAATTTTCCACACGGTTTTCTCATTTAGCTCCCTTTTACTCTAATCCCAAAGCAATCACTTACCCAAAAGAGAACTTTTCGGCGAGATTCTAAAAGGAACACACTCTCGCAATTTAAGCCATTCTTTTTACATCAGCAACAGGCTTGTTTTCAGAAACCCGGGCACTGCTTACTCCAATCTGCCTGCACTTCCAGACAACCAACACCGAGAGTCCCCAACTACAAACTCATTCGTCCAAGGACCGGTTGCACAACCTGCGTCACGGATCAAGTTAAAAAAAAAGGAAAAAGAAGAAAGAAAAGGCACAAGAAGTTCCTTTAAAAAAAAAAAAAACAACACGGGGTGAGAGCCAATATACTGGAACTACACCCAGAGCTTACTAAGAGATGGCTGAGACAGCCCGGAACATGGATTAAAATTCGGAGAGGTAAATGACACAGCAGCACAGGACAGGACAGCGACTTGATTATCAACCTCTGACACGTCATTTAGCCCAAGGGTGGTTACACCCACTTTGTCTTACCTATCGTCTGCTTCCCAGGTGGCACTAAGGGTATTTCGACAGCCGGTATCTGGGGACAAACCTGAACAAACGCACGGTGTTCAACCTGCCACCGAGTCCCCAGGAGCCTGTGGCCAGGCACAGGCACGCCGTTCCTCCGAATTCTGCTCGAATAATCTGTTATCAGAGCTCAGGAATAAGGAAAACAAAACAAGAAGCACACAGCCCCCTGACCTTCCCTGTCGCCATGCCCTCATCACCCTACCAGGCTCTCCCTCTCCTGAAAATAAGGCTTCTCACACACTTTTCCCTGGCAAAGACAGGCCTTTGAATAAGAATGCAAAACTGTACGCTTTTTTAACGTCACTTCTCTGCATTTCACAGTAGATTATCTTTGCAGGCAAGGAATAAAGCTAGAGCACGCGTCATGTTTTTTAAACAAGCTTAATTTTGCCAGTGATGGCCTAAGTCTGCTCACTGCCTAATTTAAGCTTCCCGCTTCCCGGCGATAAACGTGCCTTTCAAGTTGCTCATGCTACCCTTCCTCCCTTAATCTCTCATCCCCTCTTGCAGTACCACCGGCTTCAGAAGGCTCCCCATGATTCAGTGTCGCTTGCACAGAATAGGCTTTATATTTTTCCCAGCAAATGCAACTTTAACAGGGATTAAAACATAGCAAAAGAACAGCTCTGCAACACCGAGACACTCTGTTCAAAGCACATCAGCAAACGGATTCTCAAAAACTACACACCAATCTCCTAAAAAGCACAAAATCAGTCCCTCCACAACCTCCCTGTATTTCAAGGGAAGCAAATTTTGGAATATTTTTAATACGTTCATTCTCAAACCCATGCTTAAACACCATCACGTTGGCTTTAACCAGATGATAAACCCATATACTTCTTCTTTACAGGCACAGGAGGTGGGTGGGCCAAAAGGCAAGAGAGGAGAGATTAAAATTAGTCACAAAAAAGCCTATAACAGGACGAAGGAAGCTGTCTCTCTTCTATTTAAGTTACAAATCGAGAGCTAAACTTCAAGAAAAACAGATGCAATAGAGCAGCAACGCAGCAGAGCTTAGGGAAAGTCATCTGGGCAATTTAGCCAGGGATCTGTGTGGCAGGGGCAGGAGAGGAGAAGTTGTGACTGCCAGAAACGAGCCACCAGCTCAGGAAGTCAGAGGAGGAGAAAATTAAGGGAACCTGTATCATTGCAAGAGAGATACCAAGTGACAGAATCGCGGAGGAGGTATGGATCGGAGCTATAATGCAGCAAAGAGGGGCCAGGAACTTATTAATATGTCGGAAATTTTAGGCTTGAACAGAGCGTGAACAGGACGACCAGACGGGTGCAGGTGCACACACCTGCAATGTCAGGTGGAAGTCAGAGAGATGCACCAAACAATATCGCTAAAATACATTTGGTGAGGTGTAACAACAACAACAAAACCTCACTGCACGCTGAAGCACAGGTGAAGCTGCGCTGCTGAGAAGTTCGCCCTCTCCCAGGGCTCACAGGACGGCTCCGTCCCACCGAGTGCCTGGGGTTTACAGGAGCATGGATACATTGCCTGAAGTACTCCTGATTCTTTGGTAAGGTTACAGTGAGGATTTAAAGGGATTTACCAGCATGTATACCTTTTGTTACAGCAAAAAATCAGATTGTGGGCTACAAATAGGCAAATAACAGTTGTGAAAGCCAGCACAGTGGGGCCAAGGAAAGGAGAAGCCCTGGGGCAATGCACAGGAAGGGAGAGCCGGGGGTAAGGACAGCGATGCCACAGGTCATTATGCAGAAATCAGAGAGAAGAGTTAAAAAAGGCACAGAGCAGTGCCTCCGGTGTGCTCCACCCCACCTGGGGGCTACCAGCAAGCAACACAACCACCACCCCGGTCTGGTTTCCTCGGGCAGCCGCCGGGACGTCGAGGGACAGCTCCAGGAATTCCAGGTTCTGGCAGGCACGGGGAAGAGCAGCGCTGCAAAGGAAAGCGAGCGAGGCCATTTTTTGGCAGGCAGAAAGAACTACAGGGCTCTTACTTTCATTGGGCAGCTCCTCCCGATCCAGGTCGTCGAGCGGGGCCGAGGCGTTGCTCCCGCTGTCGTCCAGGGTGAGGATGAGGGGCACGTCATCGTCCATGCTCACGGCCATGCTGGCCCTCGCGAGGCTCCTGCTGCAAGAAGTCCTCCCCCGACGAGTCCCGATAACGCCTGCTGCGGCTCTACGCGTGGAAGGGCTCCGTCAGCAGCTCTCCCCGCAAAGCCTTCCATCGGGAGCGTCCTGTGGGTGTGCGGACACGGAGAGAGGCTCGCCCATCCCTACGCACTGCTCGCCTCCAAATATCGGCGCGGGGCACTCGGCTCGGGGGCGTTACCGGTCCCAAATCTCGCCCAGGGGGAGGCAGCGGGTGCCCACCTGCCCCGCGGGGTCTGCGGCTCGCGGGACGGCCCCGGGCGGCAGGGGGAGGCTGCGGGAGGCCGAGCGGAGGCAGGAGGCCGGCATGGCGCTAGGAGCCCACAAAGCGCATGGCTCGGCCTCGACGCCTCCGCTGGAGGGGCTGCGCTCACAGGGCTGGTGCTGGGGCAAAAATCCCCCTGGAGGAGGCAAAAATACCTCTGGAGGAGGCAAAAATCCTCCTGAACAGTGAAAAATTCCTTTCGGAGGGGGGTAAAATTCGTCCTGGAGGAGGCAAAATCCCTCCCTCCTGGTGAAAAATTTCCCTTAGAGGGGGCAAAATTCCTCCTGAATGATGCAAAATCAGTTCTCAAGGGGGGCAAAAGTCCTGGAGGGTGCAAAATCCCTTCTGGAGGGTGCAAAATTCCTCCTGGAGGGTGCAAAATTCCTCCTGGAGGGTGCAATGTTCCCCCTAGAAGGGGCAAAATTCTTCCTGGAGGGGGCAAAATCGCTTCTGAAAGGTGAAAATCTCCTTCTGGAGAGGGCAAACTCCTCCTGGAAGGGGCAAAATCCCTTCTGAATGATGAGAACTCCCTTCCGGAGGGTGCAGAATTCCTCCTGGGGGAGGCAAAATCCTTCCTGGAGGGGGAAAATTCCCCCTGGAAGAGGCAAAATCCCTCCTGGAAGGTGCAAAATTCCCCCTGCAGAGGGCAAAAATCCTCTTAAATGACGCAAAATCCCTTCTGGACGGGGCAGACCTTCCCCTAGAGGGGGCAAAATCCCTCCTGAGGGGGGCAAATCCCTCCTACGGGGGCAGGCAGAGGCGCCCCACGGCCGAGCCCCTCACAGCGAGCTCCCCCCGCCCGGCCTCCACCGCCCCCCCTCCCGCCGAGCCGCCCCGGGGCCGGACGGAGCCGAACCGAGCCGAGCGGAGCCGAACGCAGCCGAACCGAGCCGAACCCGCCGCACCTCAGCGCCCTCGCACCGCTGCGCCCCGCCCCTCCCGCTCCTCATTGGTCCAGCCGCGGTGCGCCTCCCCGCAGCCCGCCAATCAGCGCTCGGAGGTCGCTTCGCCCCGCCCACCTCCTGCTCACCGCTCCGCTGCTGCGGATTGTTCCCGCCTCCCTCCGCCGCTTCGCTTTCTCATTGGGTAGCGGCACTGCCCATCCGGAGAGGAGAGGGCGTTGATTGGCTCCTGGGGGCGTGGAGGGCGGAACGGCATCACGAGGCAAGCCGCACGCCTACGGAGGGGAAGGAAAGGGCGGGCTTGGGGGGGGGGGGGGAGGAGCAGCGCGGGCTGCTATTGGCTGCGTGAGGAGGCTGCGCGGGGTCAGGGGTGCGCGCGGCCGTTGCCTAGTAACGGGGCGCCGGGCCTAGGCCTAGGGCCAGGCCCAGGCCTAGCACCAGGCCCAGGCCCGGGCCCCGTGCGGTGCCGCGGCTCGCAGCAGCGCTGTGGTGCCTCGGAGAACCCCCCATTAAGGCATCGCCGTCCCGCACAGACGCAGCGTGATGCCTTCACGTCAGCCATGAAAGCACCCGAGGCACTAATAAACAAATGGACGTGCCTCGGGTCTTACTAGTGCCGGGGGAGAGTCGAAGCCCTGACTCCCCGCCATCAACCCCACCTTTTATGTGTGTCATTTCCCTTCCTCCCGCACTAATCCCTCACCCTCCTTCCCCGCTAATCCCGCGAGGCGGGGGGTGCTGGCAGGGACCAGGGCCAGCTTCCCCCACCCCCAGCACTGCTCACAGGTCTGCGGATCGAAGCACTACAGACATTTACGTGCAACGTGGCAGCACGCTCCGTGTGTAATGAACACATAAATCCGTTCCCCCTGTGCCCAGTCTTTCACCCATTCCCGAGCCCCATAAAGCTGCTGAGCTCTGCCCCGTGCCTGGGATCCCCTTTGGCTCCCGCTCGGGAGGTGTGCGGTCCAGCTCTCTGATTTTGGGGCAGCTCCCCCAGCTGCTGATGGGGCCTGACCCATCCACCTGCTGCAGGGAACAGGGCTCTCTCTCGATCCTTAACCCTGCTGTCTCCATCTAGCGTCCGAATCGCATTTCTGTTTCTCTCTCGGCCCCCTTGAAAGACCTGCAGACCTAGCAGCCTGTGTGTCACAATCCTGATGTCCAAACAAAACCCAACAGGCTTAGATTCATGTCAGCACCTGTACTGCCTCCCCTGAGAAGGGAGCGGGGGGGTTTCAAAGGAGCACGAAGGTATTTGGCCCTCGAGCCCGCAGTACCTGCTGGGCTGAGCGAGAGGCACGCCATGCCGGCTGCACCAAGAAGGCAGTGGGGTGCGAGGGGATGGCCGCGATCAGCCGCGCTGCCACCTGCACCCGGAGAAGCTGCTTGCTCCAGCCACTCCTCAAATCAAAAAGAAGAAGGTAGACAGCAAGAAGGCCAAGAAATGAGCACAAAATTCATCCTGTGTCCTCCACTCGTTCCTCCCAGCAAGGCTGCTGGCTTCCCAGGGGCTCAGCTCTGGCAGGTTACAAGCAGTGGTTGAGGCAGCACGTGCTGAGGCAGAGGACATGGCCACTTCGGGCTGAGCTCGAGGCAGAGGACATGGCCACTTCGGGCTGAGCTCGAGGCAGAGGACATGGCCACTTCGGGCTGAGCTCGAGGCAGAGGACATGGCCACTTCGGGCTGAGCTCTGCTGCCTTTCCAAAGCTTGTCTCTTGCCAACGGGACAGGACCAGGAGCGCAGATCCCTGGCTGGCCTTTCTAGCTTCAGTGCCTTTTGTGTACTTGTGTCAGGGCCCGGTTCTGCTGCTCTAGAAGCAGAATAAATATAAATATACAAGAATATTTCAATAAAACCATTTCTGAGGGCAGAACGATGCCCTTAACCTGGCTTGGTTTGTCCTCGGGTGGGTTTGAGAGAAGGTTTCCGTCACATGGGAGGGAGCTACCAGATTTCCCATATTCCCTGACCTCAGCATCTCCTCGCTGCAGCCACCCTATATAGGGGTAATATAGGGGAGAGGGGGTAACAAAGGGGGAGAAGGGGCAACAAGAGGGGAAAAGAAAGGGGGAGGGGGGCAATATGGGGGAGAGGAGGTAACAAGAAGGGGTAACAAAGGGGGAGAAGGGGTAATATAGGAGGAAAGAAAGGGGAAGAGAGGGTAATATGGGTGAGACGGGGTAACGAGGGGGTAACAAAGGGGGAGAGGGGGTAATACAGGGGAAGAAGGGGTAATATAGGGAGAGAAGGGGTAACAAGATGGGGAAAGAAAGGGGGAGAGGGGGTAACAAAAAGGGGTAACAAGCGGGGAGAGGGGGTAACAAAAGGAGGAAAGAAAGGGGAAGGGGGTGATATGGGGGAGAGGAGGCAACAAGAAGGGGAAAGAAAGGGGGAGAGGTGGTAATATAGGGAGAGAAGGGGTAACAAGAAGGGGAAAGAAAGGGGAAGAGGGGGTGATATGGGGGAGAGGAGGTAACAAGAGGAAAGAAAGGGGGAAAGGAAGTAATATGGCAGAGAGGGGGTAATGAGAGGGGGTAATATAGGGGGAGAGTGGATAATAGGGAGGGGGGTAATATAGGGGGAGAGGGGGTAACAAGGGGGGAAAATACAGGGGGAAAGGGGGTAACAAGGGGGGAGATGGGATAATATATGGGGAGGGGGGATAACAAGGGGGAAAAGGGGAAACGAGGGGGGAGCAGGGGAGAGAAAGGGGGAAGGGGGCTACAAAGGGGGAGCAAAGGAGGAAAGAAAAGGGGGAGAGGGGGTTCCAAAGAGGGAAAGGGGGCGTCCAGGCGGGGAGCGGGGCGGGCACCACCTCCCGGGGGGCCGTCGGCTGCGAGGAGCCCGCACCTCCGGGGCTCTCCGGGGGCCTCCGGGGGTCCCCAGCCGCCCTCGCCCCGGTGCCACCGGTGCCGCGCCGGTGTCGGCTCCCCCCCGGCGGGCCCGGTGCCGGGCAGCGCCCGCCCTTTCCGCCCCGTCCCTCCCGGAGCCGCCGCCCGCTTCCGTCCGACACGGCCGGGATGGCGCCGCCGCCTCGCAGCCGCCGCCAGCGGGGCCCCGGCGGGGCCGGGGAGCGGCGGCGGGGGCCGCAGGTACCGGGGGGTACCGGGGGGTACCGGGGGGTACCGGGGGGTATGGAGGTACCGGGGGTACCGGGGGGTGGCGGCGTGCCCCGGCCCCGTGCCGGCGGTCCGCGTGTGGCCGCCGCACCGGGACGCGCGGTCCTGGTCTGCCGGTGTCACCGCTGTCGCCTGTCCCCGTGTCCTGCCGGCACCGGTGTCCGCAGAGCCCGTAGTGGTGAGCCCAGTCCGCCCGGACCAGTGTTCCCAGTTTCCCTCGTCCCCACGTGGCACCGGTATCCCCGGTGTCCCCATGTCCCGGTGTCCCCATGTGCCGGTGTCCCCATGTCCCAGTATCCCCAGTCCCCATATCCTGGTGTCCCCATGTCCCGGTGTCCCCATGTGCCGGTGTCCCCAGTCCCCATGTCCCACTGTTCCCATGTCCTGCTGACCCCATGTCCCACTATCCCCAGTTCCCATGTCCCGCTGTCCCCAGTGCCACCGTCCCTGCCCCGTGACCCCGTGCCACCCGGACGCCCAGCCCCTCTCACCGCCTGTCCCCAGGTCCCCGAGACCCCGTTGCCCGCCTTCCCCACCGCCACGGACGAGGACGATGCCACCGCCGAGGACACGCAGGCCATGGTGCGGGCGCAGAACAAGAAGAAGAAATCCGGAGGCTTCCAGTCCATGGGTGCGTGCGTGGGGCTGGGGGGGTCCCTGACGGTGTCACCCCCCAACCCCGTGGCCGTGTCCCTCCTGCCCGCGTCCCCTCACCTGTCCCCATGTCCCCGCAGGCCTCAGCTACCCCGTCTTCAAGGGCATCATGAAGAAGGGCTACAAGGTCCCCACGCCCATCCAGAGGAAGGTGAGACCCGGGGGTGCGGGGGCGCCTTTGGGACACCCCCCCCTCCACGGGGTGCTGACGGCAGGGCCGTGTCCCGCAGACCATCCCGGTGATCCTGCGCGGCCGCGACGTGGTGGCGATGGCGCGGACGGGCAGCGGGAAGACGGCCTGCTTCCTCATCCCCATGTTCGAGCGGCTGAAGGCGCCCAGCCCGGCTGGGGCGCGTGCTCTCATCCTCTCCCCCACGCGCGAGCTGGCCCTACAGACCCTGAAATTCACCAAGGAGGTACGGGGATGAGCGGGGACTGCAGTGGGCTTGGGGTTTGGTTGGGGGCTGAACCCGCTATTCACCCCCTTCATGTTTCTTTCTCACCCTGCAGCTGGGCAAGTTCACAGGCTTGAGGACAGCTCTCATCCTGGGAGGAGACAAGTAAGCCGTGTCCCCGCTCTCCTTGTCACCCCAGCTTCCCTAAAACACCCCCAAATGTGCCAAACCTCGGGGCGGTGAGCTGAGCTGCCCTGTGCCCTCTCCCTTCCCCCAGGATGGAGGACCAGTTCGCTGCGCTGCACGAGAACCCCGACATGTGAGTGTGGGCACAGGGAGGGGACCTGGTGGGGAAATGGCCACCGAGAGCCACCAGGGATGGATTTGGGGTGGTGCAGCGAGCCCCTGTTGTCCCTCGCGTGGCCCCATCACCAGAACCAGCTCGGCGTAACCATCTCTGTCCCACCCAGCATCATCGCCACCCCCGGGCGCCTTGTGCATGTGGCGGTGGAGATGAACCTGAAGCTGCAGAACGTGGAGTACGTGGTGTTTGACGAGGCCGACAGGTCAGTGCGCTCGGAGCGGGCAAGGGTGGCAACGAGGTGCCCTTGGCTGGCCACAGAGAGGTGCAGCAGGCTCTGCGACGTCCCGCATCCCTTCCCCACAGGCTCTTTGAGATGGGCTTTGCGGAGCAGCTCCAGGAGATCCTCGCACGGCTCCCAGGCAGCCACCAGACCGTCCTCTTCTCCGCCACGCTGCCCAAGCTGCTCGTCGAGTTCGCCCGGGCTGGTGAGAAGCGTGGGGCAGGTGGCGGCCGGAGGGCTGGGGGTTGGAGCCGCCTCCAAGGCCCTGTGAGCTATCAGGGCCCCGTTGGATGGGGACGTGACCCAGTCCCTCAGCTGTGCTGGCCGCAGGGCTGGGATTGGAAAAACCAAGCTGGGCTGAGGCTGGGCCAAGCGGGTGCCCCAGGCTGGGTGCTAGGGGCTGTCCTAGCAGCGTGTCCCACACGCCACCCGCATCCCCTGCGTGACCGTGTGCCGCAGGTCTCACCGAGCCGACGCTGATCCGTCTGGATGTGGAGTCCAAGCTCAGCGAGCAGCTCAAGGTGAGCTTGAGCCGGGCTTTGTGCTCGAGGGGAGCTGGCCGGGGTTAGGAGCCAGCCAGGGCGGCGGCAGCGGGTGTTGCGGGGTGTCCCCAAGAGCGTGGGGACCCAGAAGGGCTGAGCTCTGCCCTCCCCCTGCAGCTGGCTTTCTTCCACGTCCGCGGGGACGACAAACCAGCCGTGCTGCTCCACCTGCTGCGCAGCGTGGTGAAGCCCCAGGACCAGACGGTCGTCTTCGTGGCCACCAAGCACCACACGGAGTACCTCAAGGAGGCAAGTGGCATCCGGGGCACACGACGGGTGCGGGCAGGCTGCAGGGGGGGCCCCTTCACAGACCCACGTGGGGTCTGTGTCCATGGGCGGGTTCCTGCTGGAGTCCCAGCCCGTTTCTCCTGGTCGAGGGGGAAATCCCCAGCACATGTGATTGTGGAGTTGCTGCATTCACCCACTCCTTAAAAAAAAAGGGCAGATTGCAGTGGGTTTGGGGTCTGTGTGGGCACCCTGGGGTCTCAGGACCCTGGGGGACCCCATCCCTCAGCTGAGGGTGCATTTCCAAGCGGGATCTGATCGCTCTTCCCCTCTCTCCAGCTGCTGACAGCCCAGGGCATCTGCTGCACCCACATCTACAGCTCGCTGGACCAGACCGCCCGCAAGATCAACATCGCCAAGTTCGCCCAGGGCAAGTGCCCGGTGCTGCTGGTCACGGACGTGGCCGCCCGCGGGCTCGACATCCCCATGCTGGACAACGTCATCAACTACAGCTTCCCTGCCAAGTCCAAGCTGTTCCTGCACCGTGTCGGTGGGTGCCCGTGCCCTGTGCGACCCGGGGTCCCTCAGGGTGGGCTGTCCCTCGTCCCCTGTTCTTAAGGGTCTGATCCCTGCGCCTCACCAGGCTGGGAAACCTGCAGAGAAGGTGCTGGTCCCCTTGACTTCTTAGCAATATGTTTGGGGCAGGAGGTAGCTGTGGCGTGACAGTGGGGGCAGTGATGTCCGTTTTCCTAGCTGGACTGTGGGCCCTCTCGAGGGCAGGGCTGGTGCCTTCCTTCTGGTGACACGTGCACCACAGGGTCCCCTGCCGCTAGAGACAGGCTTGGGGCAGTGGCCGGGTCCCTTTTGCTCCCTCCCCAGTGACCCACAGCCCCTTGCCAGCCTGGGCATGGCATGTGCCTGGGGTCCTGGGCCACCAGTGGGTCCCTGTCATGAGTCAGGGACATGCTGGGCTGGTTCTGGCTCTGGTTTCCCACTTTTCTCCTCCTTGCCCTGCCAGGTCGCGTGGCCCGAGCTGGCCGGAGCGGCACTGCCTACTCGCTGGTGGCTCCCGACGAGATGCCCTACGTCTTCGACCTCCACCTCTTCCTGGGGCGCCCGCTCGTCCTCGCCGGTGCCCAGGAGCTGCCTGCAGGTAAGGCGGACCCGTCGCAGGCACGGGGGTGACTGCACGTCCCTCCAGGCTTGCGTCCTGGCCGCATGTGGGGTTTATTTTTGGAGTCCGTGGTCTTGTGGCAGCCTTTTGGGCAGAGGGGCGATATGTTCCTGTTACAGGGGTGCAGCTGGGGAAGGGAGGGTGGGCGAGAGATGACACGGTGTGTCCCCCGTGCTCCAGATGCCGACGGGGTCCTGGGCCGTGTCCCCCAGAGCCTGGTGGATGACGAGGAGTGCCTGCTGCTCACGGACCACGAGGGCTCGCTGGAGCTGCGGAGCCTGCGCCGGGTGGCCGACAACGCGCACAAGCAGTACCTGCGCTCGCGGCCCGGCCCCTCGCCCGAGTCCATCAAGAGGGTCAAGGACATGGACACGTCCCAGCTGGGCATCCACCCGCTCTTCAGTGAGTGCCGCGGGGACGCCGAGAGAGGGGACCTGTCCCCTCGCTGCTGGGCTGATCGGTGTCCCCCCCACACCTGTAATCCCCAGGTTCTTGCTTCGAAGACACGGAACTGGAGAGGCTGAAGTTCGTGGACAGCATTAAAAGCTACAAGTCCAAGGCGGTGAGTTGAGGCCCGACGGGACGGGAGGGAAGGTCCCTGTGCCCGCAGCCTGCAGGACTTGCTCTCTCCCCCCGGGTGCAGACCATCTTCGAGATCAACGCCACAGCCCGCACCATGGCCAGCACCATCATGCGGTCGAAGCGGCGCCACGACCGTGCCCTCATCGAGAAGTACCAGCGTGGGCAGCAGGAGAAGCGGGCAGCGGCTCTCCAAGGGCAGGGGCTGTGCCAGGCCCCCCCCGAGCCTGAGGAGAGGGAAGGAGAGGAGGAAAACCTCCAGGTAGCGGGGCAGGGACAGGGCCGGGCTATGGTTTTGGGGCCAGCACGATGTCCTGCAGGAGCCTGGGCCCCTGGGGTGGGCTGGCAGGGGGACACGGCTCCCCCAGCCCCCCCGTCCCCTTCCCAGGACGTGTTCTCCACCGTGGTGGGACGGAAACGGAAACGGGGCCAGGGTGGAGAAGACGGTGCCAGGAAGAAGCCGCAGCAGGCGGTGCAGCGGGATGAGGAGTTCTACGTCCCCTACCGACCCAAGGACTTCGAGAGCGAGAGGGGGTGAGTCGGGGAGCAATCCCGCTGCCCTCCTGTGTCATCCTGCAGCGGGGGGCTGCTCTCATCGCTTCTTTTGTCCTCCCCACAGGCTGAGCGTGGGCGGCGAGGGCAGCCCCTTTGAGCAGCAGGCGGCCGGAGCCGTCCTGGATCTCATGGGCGATGAGAATCACAACCTCAACAGGAGCAAGCAGCTGCTGAAGTGGTGAGCGGGGGGTCTGCATGGCCAGGGGAAAGAGGGGTGTGCCCCCAGCAGGTATTTCTCTCCCCCTGAAGACAGTTTTTCTTGCTGTCTGGGCCGTGCAGGGTCAGTTAGGGATGGGATGCCCAGCAAAGAGAAGGGTGAGGGCTGGCAGCCCCCGATTCAGGAGGTTCCCCCACTTCCTCCCTGTCTGTTCATCCCAGGGACCGTAAGAAGAAGCGGTTTGTGGGGCAAACGGGCCAGGAGGAAAAGAAGAAGGTGCGAACAGAGAGCGGGCGCTACATCAGCGGCTCCTACAAGAGCAACCTGTATCCTGCCCGCGGGCACTGCCGCCTGCCTGTGCCACGGCAAGGGGAAGGGGGAGGCTGAGCATGCCTGCTGCCGCTCAGCACCACCTCCTGCAGCTGGGGAGCTGCCAGGCGCTGGGGCCGGGGGGGGGAGGCTGGTCAGGTGCTGGGGAGTCGCTGCGTGTTCCCTTAACCCACCCCAGCTATGAGAAGTGGAAGCAGAAACACAAAGTCGACGACCGGGATGACGACGACGAAGACATACGAGGCAGGGAGCAGTTCAAAGGGAAGCACAAGCGCGGGCACGGTGAGTACCCGAGCAAGCACCAGACCCCACATAGCCCCCCGCGCCCTCTCTGGCCTCCGAGCGTGGGTTTACCTCCGCCCATGTCCCGCAGGACCCCGGCAGCCTGCCGCCCAGGGCAAGGTGCGCTCGGAGCTGAAGAACAAGCAGCAGATCCTGAAGCAGCGCAAGGCGGCAGCCAAGCAGCGCTTCCTGCAGCGCGGGGGCCTCAAGCGCCTCAAGGCCAAGAACCGGCAGCGGGTGCAGGAGCTGCAGCAGATGGCCTTCGGGCGCCGCGTGGGTGCCGCCAAGAAGGGCAAGCTCCGAAAGAGGATGTAGGAGAGGGGAGCGGGGCAGGTGCTGCAACATGGGGTGGCCAAGGGGCTTCCCCCCCGCCTGGATTTGCCGCCAGGGAGAAAGACATTAAAGAGCCGTCTGGTTTTGTATCCTGCCTCCTCTTGGTGCTTGCTGCGGGCAGCTTGTGACTGGGGTAATTCCTCCCCAAGCTGCAGCCCTAAAAGAAGCAGGTGCTGCAGCTCCACAGCTGGGCTGTATTTTGATGGGAAACAGCTTTATCAGTACCAACAGCCTGAACACGAGCAGCTGCTCCCCAATCCTCCCAGGCAGCTGGTCCCACTGCCTGCATGCCCCTTGCAAGAGGGCACCAGGGGGGCAGGCTCTGTCCCAAGGCACTCGGTGCTCTGCTGCGCTGGAGCTGCATTGCCTTTCAGGGTTCCTGGGCTTGTTGGGGAGCCACCTCCATCCCCAAGTAGGTGCTGGCATCCTACAGCTCCATGCTGGCCTTGGTAGCCTTACCCCAGGGGGATTTGTCCCCAAGCTGGGGCTACTGGTGGCTCGGAGGCACCGTGACACCCCTGTGGTGCCGTGGGCGAGTGGTGGTGGTGGCAGGCACACGTGGGGGGCCCAGCCCTGGCTCCTTGGGGCGCAGCTCAGCACAGATGGCAGCCAGGTCCTGCATGCAGAGCAGCACCTGGGGAGATGGGGGCCCTGATGCCACAGCTGCCAAGGGAGAGGGATGTCCCCGTGTCCCTCCCAGCCCCGCTGCCCAGGGGAGGGGGGGGCTGCACTCACCACGTCCAGCTGGGCCTCTGTGTCCTCCAGGGCCACGTCCCTGGGGACTTTCAGGTGCTTGGTGGCGAGCTGGAAGAGGCTCAGCACTGCCATCCTGATCTGCCCCAGCAGCAGGGTCTTGTGGGTGGCCGTGCTCTGGATCTGGGTCCAGCAGGACTCCTGGGGGGCAGACAGACAGACAGACAGACAGCCCCGGGCCCCATGTCCCCTGCACCTCCCAGCACTCCTGGCCTTGTGCTCCCTCCCCATCACCACCCCACGGGGCATCTGCCCTCCACACGAGTGGGGTCACGATCAGGGACCTGTACGCCAGCCCCTCGCCCCCAGGAGGGGGTCCCAGGGGTCCCACAGCCGCCCTTACCCCCTGGAGCACGTCGTGGCGGGCGGCCTCCAGGCGTGCGCGGAGCTGGAGCACCTCGTCCCTCCCGCGCAGGAGCTCGCCGCCGGCCTCCTCGTGGTACCGCTGGAGCCGAGCCCGGCCCTGGGCCAGCCTCTGCTGCCCGGCCTCCAGCTGGTGCAGCAGGGCTGCCCGCACCCCCGCCAGCGCCCCGAAATGGGCCAGCATGGACGGGACGTCCTGGAACTGGGTGGTGGGAAGGGGCCGAGCGGTTGCAGGGGCACCCACCCCACCAAGGTGCTGCTCACCCTCATCCCTGAGGTGATTTCGCATTCCAGCCCCTCCAGATCCTCCCACAGATGCTCCAACGTGGAGCTTGGGGTGCAAGGGGTGCTGGTGGCCCTGGAGGAACACAACCCCCTGGGGACATGGGACAGGGACCCTCACCTGCCCCGTGGTGGCCACCACGCCCCGCAGGTAGTCCCCGAAGACACGGAGGCCCCGCAGACGCCGTCGCAGCCGCTCCCTGCGCCGCAGCAGCCCCGCCAGCTCCTGCTGCAGGCCGTCGGCCTCGGCTCCCTGCTGTGCCGCCCGTGCCCGCTCCTCGCCCGCCCGGCCCAGCGCCCGCTCCCGCCTCGCTGCCGAAACCTGCGGTCGGCGGGGACGCGGTCAGCGGGGACGTGGCCGCGTAGGGGCAGGGCGCTGAGCCCGGCGGCGCCCACACCTTGAGGAAGGCGTCGAATCTGAGGGCGACGTCGCGGAGCTGCTCTTCCCGCTGGCCCAGCTGCTGCCGGCGTTGATCCAAGCCCTCCATCCTCTGCCAAAATTCCTGAGGGGCCCAGGGGTGCTGAGGGCATCGCCCCGTGCCGGGGCACCCAGGGGTGGCAGGGACCACGGTGAGGGGGGCACCCACCGCGGTCCCGAAGGAAACCGTGGTTTTGGCGCCGGTTTGGAGGGGTTGCTGGTGGACTCCGACCCATCTGCACCCACCGGCCACCCCTCTCCCCGGGCAGGGGGCGCGTGGAGGGGCTGGGGGCCACCCGTACCTCCCGCTGGGCCTGCAGAGCCCGCTCCACCTCCGCCACCTCCCTCCTCTTCAGCAGCAGGCGCGTGGAGGAGGGCAGCAGCGACGCCGAGTCCCACGCCGGCACCGTCCTGCCCAGAGCCGCAAGGAGCCCATCGGGGCCAGCTCGGGACCCCCGGGCCCCGAGGGACCCACCCCCCAGCCCCATCTGAGCTCAGAGGGGGGGTCCCAGTGACCACCCAAGGCCACCCTGACCCCATCTCCCCTCCTGCTTCAGCCTCCCCCTGCTCGCAGCCCCCAGCCCCGACACCGTGGGGTGCACGCAGAGACGGGGCCCTGCTGCTCCCCAGGGCAGGGTCTCCTCCCTCGGTGTCCCAGCTGGGGACACGACACAGCCCCCTGGGCCCTGGCATCCCCCCGATGCTACCCAGCGGGTGGGAGACACCCCCAAACCTCTCTCCTGCCCCCCTGCACACCCCTAAATCAGGCCCCCAACCCCCCCCCGGCTAATCCCAGGTGACGGGGAGACACGGGACGGCTGCGGGGGGGGGGCACGTCACCTACCGGAGCTGCAGCTTCTCTTGGAAAACCCTACGCAAGCTCTCGTCCAGACCTGGGGACATTTTTGGGGCGGGGGTGCGGAGGAGCGGGACGCCAGGCAGCCGAGATGGCGGCAGCAGGCAGCGCAGCGCAGTTGCCAGGGGCAGCCGGAGGCGCCCGCTGCCTCCCGCGGGGGTTTCCCTGCTGCAGCCCTGAGCGTGGCCCCAAAGGGCAGGGGCACAGCCTGGGGACACCCCCCCGTGTCCCTGGGACGTGTCCTTGGGACGTGTCCCCCTCCGTCCTCCTGCCACAGGGGGCCCTGCTCAACCTCAGCCCCATTGGGAGGGCAATTTGGGGTGCTCTGCCCCCCTCCTCCTCCCTGTGCACCCTCCCAGCCTTTCTATTTGGTCCCAAAGCCCCAGGTGTGCTCCCGGGGCCCCCAGCCCCACGCTCTGCTCCCCAGGGCCATTTTGGGGGCTCCGTGGGGGTACGTTTGGAGGTGGGTCCCACTCACAGCCCTCTGACCGTGCTCCCCTTCTTGCCCCCTCTAGGCTCCCCAGAGCCTCTCCCCGCACCCCATTCCCCCCCAGCCCTCCCCACAAACCTCAGCCCCCCTCTGGAGATCACTGTGCACAAGCGGACCCCAACCGCTGCCCCCCCCAAGTCCTCCGGTCCCCCCTTACCTCTTCAGCTTTCCTCCATCTCGTGCCACTGTTCACGTCCCTGCGGGGGCTCAGCCCCTGCTGCCTTGCCCACGGTGTGCACAGCCCCTTCCATGTGCCCGGGGGGTCCTCTCCCCCCCCGTCCCACCCCCTTCAGGTCCCCTTGTTCCCCCCGCACGCACTCTGATCTCCTCCACGCCCCATGTGTGTGCTCACATCCCCCCATTCAGCCCCCCTGCTTACCCACAGAGGGATCAGGTTTGATCTGTGCCTCGATCCCCTCCCATAACTGGCCCCCTCGGTGACCCACCCTACAGACCCCTCCAGGTCTGCCCTGATCCCCATTCCCCCTCCCTGTCCACTCTGTGCTTTCCCTCGTGGCCACATCACAAGTTCCAGCTCAACTCTTCCAGCCTAGACACTCAGCAACATTTCAGAAGAAATTGGGGAAAAATTATTTATAACAAAAACAGTCAAGCCCCCCCAAAAGTCAGCATCACCCATGCCCTGCCCCTGCACCACTTATTTCTTCTGTTATCCCAGGGTCCTGCCCCTTGGCTGCAGCCCCACTGCGTCCCCTGCAGCCCTGGCACCGCTCACGGGGACCGAGCCAGAGCCCCGTGCAGGTACTCGAGTCTGTGGCAGGCACCGAGGTGAGTGTGGGCTGCTGCATCCAGTTCCTGAGCTCTGCGCCTGCGCCAGGTGCCACCTTGTTAAAAGGATACCTGAGACAGAGGGGAACACGAGAAGAGGGGAGAAGTGGAGGAACAAGGCTGGGGGAGGACGGAGAGCTGGGCAAGGGGAGCGCAGAGGGGAGCAGGGCGCTGAGAGCCAGCCGCAGGGCGCTGACAGCCCGCGCGCAGCCACACGGCGGTGGGGATGTCTGAGGCAGGGCTTCGAGCTGGAGCTGCGTGCTTCCGCGAGAAGGAACGGAGATTATGTGCCTCGTGTCTCTTCTCCTCTTGTTTTCTGCAGGGGGACCTCGCCGTGCTGCTCGCCGTCGTCACCTACAGAGCAGCAGCACCTCAGCAAGCGCCAAGGAGGCGGACAACAGGGGTTCCTCCCTCCCAGCAGCTGCTTCCAGAAGACCCACAGCTTCGCAGCTCCGGCCCCAAAGCCCGGCCACGGGGCAGGCAGCAGGGCTCACCTCCCGCAAGGCAGCTCAAGTAGGCAGCTGGGGCGCTGCTCCCGTTGACCAGCTCGTACTTGGTGGAGCCGCTCACCGTGTCCTCTTCCCCCTTCCCCTCGTCGTCATCTTCCGAGTCCACCAGCACTAAGACGTCGCCCGAGTCCTGGCTCCTGCGGACAGCAGAGCAAGCAGAGGTGGGCTGAGAGGCTGAGGACAGCTTGTCCTGACCCTGTCCCTCCAAGGCTGCCTCTCCCCTGGCTCAGACAACTCTGTGATGCACCAAAACAACCGATTTTTGAAGGACTCTCCCAAGCCTGCACTAACCGTGTTCGAAGAACAGCTGGTTTCACACCCTGTTGGCAGCAACACCACCAACAGCATTCTGCACTGCTTCCCATTCGTCTTCCAAAGTCCTCCAACCATCTCATGACCATTCATGTACTACACTGCCAGAGCCCCTCCCGAGCGGGGTTATCCTCCCCTCCTGCACAGAGGGGGAACTGGAGGCACTCAGACCAGAGTCTTCCCATGCCGCAGCACCACAGCTGTGGGAACACAACCAACAATGGCAAGGAGAGGGAGCAGGGCCAGGAGCAGCGGGAGCGGGAGGCAGAGGAGAAACCCAGCGCACCGGAACCCCGCAGAAGTACGTGCAGCTCTCAGAGATCCCGAGGGAGCGAAGGACACAGTGCAAACATCAGTGCAGAGAAGCAGGAGGTTGCCGTTTCTATTTACTCACCACGTTTTAGGGCTCACCAGCACCAAGGAGAAGCTCTCCTGCACAGCCTTCCCCCACGCTACCAGCTGCCTCTGCGTGCCCAGAGGCAAGGCCAAGCGCTCTCCTCGTCCTCCCGCTCCCCGAGCCACGCCGAGCCTCACCCCTGGGCTGAGCCCTCCCGCTCCCACCCAAGCCCAACTTGGCTCTGGTCAGCCCGCCTGTCCCCTGCCCTACGGGAGACCACGGATGTCAGGAGGCAAACTAGCGAGTCTGTGCAGGACGGGACGAAGAAAATCAACTCACCTGAACGCAGCACCTAAACGGGAGAGAAGGGAAGGGAAAAGCACGTTAGAAGCAGCCCACTGCTGGTTTTGCTGTGCAGCCCCCGCCTGCAGGATGCTCTCTGGCAGTCAGAGGAGGTGCAGATGTGAAGGTTTTCTGCCAGAGGGGAAAAGCAGTCAGCTTGCCCACGTACAGTGAGAGAGCTTGGAAGGAAAGGGGAGAGCAGGGATGGCTCTGCACAGCTCAGCTCCCTGCGTTTCCAACCCAGCTCCTCCAGGGCTGACGGGGATTTTGAGCAGGATGAGGCCGAAGGGCTGGGGTAAATCAGCAGCCAGCTCCAGCACTCCAGGAAGGACGTGCAGGTCAGGGACAGAACCCCTTCCCTGGCTGGCGTGGAGGAGAGCTCCTACCTCTGAGGCACAGGAGGGGGTTGTAGTACAAGATGAGACCAGAGATGGTGAGAACAGCTATCAGGGACAGGATCGCCACTGCGCCCACGACTCCGACGATGTTTGTTGGCTCTGCAGAGAGAGGAGACACGGGCGGCCATCTCGTCAGTGGGACACGGATGGATGCTCTCGCTGCAAGTGACAGAGGTCTCAGCGCTGCCTCAGCTCTGATTTCCCATCACTTCAGTCCCAACACCATGTAGGGTGCGAGTCTCAGGCCCCTGTGTTTCATTGAATGGAAAACACCACTGCAAGGCCCCTATTTTTGTGTCCCCGTGCATTTAGTGGATGCAAATCAATCCCTGTTGCAGCTCGAGCAGCACCCTGAGCGCTCCTCTAACCCCAAAACTGACACGGAGGGACCAGGGAGGCAGCTGCGCTCCTCTCTGAGGCCCGTTAACACTGAGGTGAGGGGAATCGGGCCTTTATCAACACTGAGGTGAGGGGAATTGGGCCTTTTCACCCTGGCATGAAGGAACCCAGTCCTGCACCCCACTTGCTGTGAGAGTATCGACAGTCACCGGGCTGTCAGGGGCAAATGAAGCCCCCAGGGGCTCTCCTACAGCTGCAGCGAGCTGCGTCCCTGCCTCCCACAGCGACCCCAGGCAGCCCCACTCACGCTTCACCGTCAGGCAGACGAACATCTCCCGCAGCCCCACGGGGTTCTGCGCCTTGCAGACGTAGCAGCCCCCGTCGGTGCCCTGGGAGCAGTTCCGGATGGTGAGCCGGGACACGTTGCCCTCCTGGGCGATGAGGTACCTCCCGCCGGGCTGGATCTCCGGCTGCGTGATGCCCCGCAGCCAGCTCAGCCTCGCCGCCGGCACGCCCTCGGTCACCCGGCACGTCAGGGTCACGTTGTCACCCACAAAGCAGGTCTGCGGGGGGTCCGATTCCAGGGAGGGGAGTTCTGAATGGGGAAAAAGAAGAAGAAATCAAGGAGGGGAAGGAGGAGTTTAATACAGCAAGCAATCAGCTATCTGACAAATTAATAAGCATTAAGAGAAGCATTTAGGTTGTTCATGGGACTTGAGCGGCCTTTCAAGGACTTTCTACGAGCAACTTTTATATTGTTCAATCCTGTTTTTGACACCTGCCTTTACATCCAGAGCGGAATGCTCAGGGGGCAGCCCGTGGGAAGATGGCAGAGAGGAGAAAGGCAGCCCAGGCATTTCCCTTGGGAGGCGCAGAATTCTCCTGCAGCCCCAACAACCCTTAGAGGACAAACACAGCTCAGGTTTCCCAAAGCCACTTTCATTAGCCTTTGTTAGAGGCTCGTGGGGGACTGGGGCATGCACAACCATCTTGCCATAAACCAGCCCCAGCGAACTTAATCTCAAGCTGAGCAAGGCACTAAAACCTCCGGTCACCTTCTGTGTTGCGGCCACAAGTACAAGCGTTTGCAGAGGTGAAAAGCGTGGTGCTCAGAGATTTGCCAGCCCCTGAAGTTGTACCTAAAACACAAATCAACAACTCTCCCATGTTGGATCTCACCTGTAGGACTTCTGAGCCTTGTGCGGTCACCTCTGCACACATCAAACCCTGCCAGGCTGCCTCATTATCACCCCCCTCCTGTCTCACTGCAAGAGCCAGCAAGCCTGCCTTGCCTGACCACTGCCTTCGTGTTCTGGAGGGCAAAGAACGACTGGGGTAACTGTCTGCCCCACCGTTAGCAGGCTCATTAATAATTACTGTGCTGAGCCAGTCAACTCACTTATCTCCACAGAGCAGGCAGGCTCCTCCTGCTCGACTACGTGGCTCCCAACACACTTGAAGACTTTGCGGTGGGCGAGGTGGGAGCTGTTCAGGGTTTCCACGTGGGTGTCCGAGGATCTCGTGGAGCTGATGACCCAGCTGGAGTTCTCCAGATCGTGCCCCTCTTCTCTCCAGTGCAGCGTGGGGTAGGGGTACCCCCCGGGCCAGCTGCAGAACAGCTGCAGCATCAGCCCCGAGGACGAGGTCTCAGCCCAGCACTTCAGGGCGGAATGCGGTGGACCTGTCATGAGAACAGCAGGCAGTTGCAGTCAGAAACACATCCAAGTCACGGCTCTTAGCACCCCAGGGCTGGAAGCCCAGCAAGAGCTTGGTTTTCCAGTCATTCTCCTTCAACGTCTTCACGGTTTCCCTGCCAGTCTGGCTCCCTGACCCGGTCCCTGAGCCCCAGGGGACCACAGCTCTGAACGAGAGCCACCAGGGACCAGGCTGTCCTGCAAAAGGCAGCCCAGCAACCACTAACACACAGGGGAGGGACAAATTATTGTCACAGCTTTGTCTAATGGAGGCTGCTGTCACTGCCAAGAGGGCCCAGCCTGGCTCTCGCACCCTGCGCCGCGCTTTGCATCACCCACGTCCCGCTTGCAGTGGTGGGGACAAACTCCAGCAAAGAAGGGAGGCAAGGTACGTCACCGTGGCCTCGTGCCAGCACCACTCGCTGGGTAACAGCCAGGAGCACGTTTGGTATCTAACTGCAGACACAGCTAATGATGGCGGGACGGGGCAGGAACCAACAGAACCCGCAGGGCAGTCCCTTCGGGCAGCCCGAGTTCCTGCCGCTCTCCCGTCAGCTGGCTTCTTTACACTCCTGATGCTGGCCAAGAGAATGATTTTAGTGCAGAAACTGGAACGTACACACGCCCATACATACGCACGTGCCTGTTCAACAGCCATAGGGAGGGATTCTGGACTCTGATCCTGGCAGAATTGCCCCTGTGGCTGGCTTGCCTACTCCCAGAGCTGAGCAGGACCCCACTGAGAGACCAGACGCTGCCAAGCAAAGCCCCAAACAAGAGATGTCAGAGGGATGTCTGACATGTATTTTGCAGAGCATTTATTCAAGTAACCAGAGAGATGACATAATTTAGAGTAAGGGGAAAAAAATCATAGCACAAAACCCACGTGAGCTCCAACAACATACCTTCTTGGGGCTCGGCTTTCCTGGAACTATATACATGCATTTTTTTATGATCTTTGAAACCACCCAGCTGTGGCAAGAAATTTCTCTGTCACTTCCTCTGTTCCAGCCCTGGGGTGGTCTCAACTGCTCCTGAACCCTGGCTGTGGCTGACAAGAGCAACCTGGCAGCCTGAGTCATGGGGAACTGCCCCACATCGAGGGGCAGACCCAGGCAGGGCACTGCACTTCTTGTGCCAGCTCCTGGCACCTGCCTCCTAATGCTGTCGGCTTTGTATCCTAACTCCCAGGCTCTCCCAGCACAACTCTACTTTTCTGCCTAAATGCTAACAGCAGATCTGTTCCTCAAAACGTAAAACAAACAATTTACCCCCAAACTAACAACCTCCCACTCCCCCAGACTACTAAAACAACATAAAGCACCAGCAAAAACGGGCTCCACGCTCACAGAAGAGCCAAGATAGCCCTATATCAAATTGCACACAAACAGACCAGGAAATCCCTTGGAGGTGTGCAATTACACGTTTCCTTCACACCATGTGCTTCCTATCCCAACACAAACACAGAACAGCAGCCCAAGGCCATGGCTGCACCTCTGTCACGTTGCTTCCTCTACTCGTTGCGTATTTTTGTTTTAAATACGGTTTCAAACACAAAGAAAACTTTTTGGTACATCCAGCATGGGATGAGTTGAAGACTATCAACTGGGAACTTCCACACAAAGCCCACAGATCCTGGGTGGTGCTGCCTGGGACGGGGCGGTTCACTCCAGCCCAGGCCAAGTTGCTTCAAGGGCCAACAACACCAAGTGCAAAAAATAAAAGGCACGTGCTTCTAATGTTAAGTTGATAAACTTCAACTTCTGGCCTTTGCTGATGCTGCTTCTGCTGACCTAAAGCACCACCAGAAGTCTCTCTGCCACCTATTTAAGGACACCCCAGTGGCACATACCCCCTGTGTAACCTTTGGAAGTTAACTGACAAGTTCTGCATTAACAAGCGAATTTCAGAGAGTGGTATTGACACTTGGCATGCCCACAGAGTTTCAGAAAAAAAAAAAAAAAGTAGTATCATAAGGAAGCCACCTTAAGATTTAGGGCTCCCCCTTCCTGAGCCCCATGCCTACACATTCTCTGTAGCAGCCTGGGGTTTCTGGATTCCTTTGCTCCAGTCCTCTGTGACCCTCCAACCCCATCTGCAGGTTCCTTGCCCCAGGAAGGGAATTTTTACCTGTGTTAACATTCAGAGATTTAATCTGTACAAAACAGGGACAACTTTTACAACACACACCCTTCACCAAAGGCTGGCAAAGGAGAAACACCCTGAATGCAAACAGAAAACAAGCATCACACTGTAAATGTTGACAAAAAGACAAGCAAGGAAAGGGCCAGTAAAGCACAGAGCGTCACCGCAACAGGAAAACTGGCAGCAGCCTTTCCCTCCTCTAAACCCTGGAATATGAGCTAGGGTGGCATAAAGGACAGCAGGTCACTGAGGGGCCTACGAAGATTTCTAAGGGAATGAATACGAACGGAAAATGGGAGAAAGCACCAAAAGACATGACAGGGAAAAAAAGCTGAAAGAACAGCCTGTGCTCTTACCAAGAGGCACATCCCATCACACTGCTCCCAGCAGTAAATTTGAAGAATGCGATATTTCTGTCAAAGTCAGAAGAACGCACTAAATGATCTAAAACAGGAAACTTCAGCTGAAGGCCCCTCCATCCTCACATCAAAAGGCTGGCAGCAGGGTTGGCACTGTGCATCTATTTCAAATGCGTATTTCAAAAAAGCAACACGTTTATTGGGCAGAAGTCACCCCGATTCTGAGGCAAAGGGCCACAGCTATAGGACGTGAAAGATCTGTCCAAAAACTACCAAGGAAGAAGAAACTGAAGAGGCGTAATGAGGAGTTCACAGCTGGCATGCTAACGTTCGCTGCTTGTGAGTAAATGTTTAACAGAGTAATATCAGCCTGCTCACAGATTTTATATGATAAAGCCACCTTCCCCCTTTCCACATTAGTTTTCCACCGGTGCCAGGTTTGCTACGAATCTGGGAACCTGAGCCCCAGGCTGGGGGAAATCCACAGGCACGGGACAGACTTACTGGCTACCAGGAGCTGGACTCTGTGCTCATGGTCTGTCTTGTTTAGCACTTCCTTGCAGGTGTAGTTGCCTTCGTCCTGCAGACGCAGCTCTGTGATGCGCAGCGAGCTGTTGTCAACCAGGGAGAAACGGACATCTGGGGGGAAGGCGACCCGCGAGGAGAAGAGCGGGGGGAAAGAGTGCGGATCCCCTTGGAACCAGACCACCTCTGTTGCTTCTTTGGAGACATTTCGGCATAAAAGGAGGATGCTTCCTCCAACCTTCCCAAAGACCACTTCTTCTGTTCCTGGAAAACAGAAGGGATGGTGTTAGGGATCTAGGGAACCAGCAAAATCCCCTTCCATAGCAAACTTAACAACAAAGACCTGGACAAATTAATATACGGTTTTCAACAACACCAGGCCAAAGGTCTTCATCAACAGAGCTCTTCTATGCTGTTATGAATAAAAAAGCCATTTGGGGAACCTGCTGAGGTGCTTCATTACCACACCAAAGCCACTCCTCCCTGCCTGCCATCCTTCTGTTTACCCATCTCCCTTCCCTTGATTTGCCTGTCCAATTTTTGTTCTGGCAGCCCTGAGGTTGGCAGCCTGCCCTTGGCTCCAGAAACCTACGAAGCACACGTTACGGGGCCTCTTGTCACCTCTGCAAAGGATCTCCAAGATGCATTTGGCAACTAGAAGCATTCAGTGCAGACACGATCAGAAAGAGGAACACAGCTTAGAAGTCTCAATGGGAAAGCAATGCCAGCTTACTTTTGCCTGGGGAACGGGACAACCAACAAAGCGACCTGAAAGAACCGGACAGGAGCTGCATCAGAGCATCGGTGACACCGAATCGGTAGCAATGAGAGCCCAGATTCATGGTCGTGGCAATGCTGGTGCTCACCCAGGATTTTCCTGAACCTCTGGCTCTTACTGCCCAAGCAACCTCGTCCCTACACCACCCAGGGAAAGGAACAGTAACAGAAGAAGAGCCAAAGAATGCACCAATGGGACTCTAACATCGGTAGCCACAGAGATAACTGAACCCTTGGTGGCCTCCTTTTACCTCTCCCAGGCTTCAAGCCCTACCAGCCACATCCCCTGCCACAGGGGACCTGAACCCTACAGCAGACACAGCCTTTTCCAAGGCAAAGGGCAGCGATCAGGCACACAGCCTACACCCAGAGAGCTGGCAGCGCGGTGATCCCTGCTCAGGCATCTGAAGGTGGGTGGGAATTTGAAAGCGAAGGGGCTAACAGGTGATTTGGCAAAAAGTAATAAAAATTAATCGTATTTCTGCTGCACCAGAAGCCTCGACCACACATTCTGCCGGGGCCAAGGCGAGCTGAGCCCTGGCCCCATTGCCACTGCTCTCCATGCAAGGCTGGCTCTAAAATGGGCTAAAAAACCCTACATCCCCCAGCTCCACAGCCCCACCACGACTGGGGCGCGCCTTACTTTTACCAAAAAGTGGCTTTTTAATAAATAAATAAATCAATCAACCCTTAGGACCCTCTGGAGCCCTCCCCACGACTCCGACGGAGGGAACGGCGAGCCGCCCCAGCGCTCGGCCACCCGCCCGCCCCCGGTACCTGCGGCGCCCCGGCGCAGCGCCAGCCTCCAGACGCAGAGGGCGAGGAGGAGCCGGGCCGGCGGCGTCCCGCCGGGGAGCCTCATCGCCCTGAGCCGCCGCCACTGCCTCCCGCTGCCTCTCGGCCCGCCCGGGAGGCGGCGCCACCCGGCCTCCGCCCCAAGGCTCCGCTCAGGGGCCTGCCCGGTCGCCCCGAGCCCACTGAGGGGAGCCGGCCGGGGGGGCCGGCCGCCATCTTGGCCGGCTGCCTGACCCCTCCCGCCATTTTGAGCCCCCCCTCCCCGACCTGTGTCGCCATCTTGGGCGCCCCCCGGCCCCCTTTAGCCCATTTCCCCGTCCCACAGTGAAAGGAGCTGCTGGGCTTTTTTCTCATGGAATCACAGAATCATAAATGTTGTAAAAGACCTCTAAGGTCATCTGGTCCAACCATTGCCCTATCACCAGTATCACCCAGTAAACCATGTCCCTAAGCACCATGTCCAACCTCTCCTTAAACACCCCAAGGGATGGTGACACCACCACCTCCTTGGGCAACCTGTTCCAATGCCTGACCGCTCTTTCTGAGAATAAATGTCTCGATTATTTCTCTTAATTATTTATCCGTTTTTTTTTTTGTAAGAGCGCTTTGCAGCAACAGGTGGCTTCCCCAGCAGAAAAAAGGGGCTAGGTGCCACCGGGGGCTCTGGGCAGGAGCAGCGGTGAGCATCTGCTGTGAGAAGACATCAGGTTGTGCACGGGCTGTGTGGTGCTTCGGCGGCAGCAGGCAATGCCCCAAATTCATATGTAGTAAAGGAAGAAATGTGAGGATTGTATGAGTAAATCAAGACCTCTTGTCAAGGTATCCATGGAAGAAAGGGAACAGAGGCAGTAGAAATCAAACCAATGCATAGCGCAGCAAAACACTGGCATATTCAGATGTGGTGAAGGCACATGCAGCTGTGGAGCACTCCACTGGACTTGCACCAATGTATTCCAAGGCTGACTGTTGTCTTGTATTTGCTGTGGTTCCTGTACAGGCAGGACTTCATCTGAAATTGTACGCCTTCGTCATGATCAGCAGGTGAAACAGCCTGTGTGAAGTCAAAGTGAGGTGCTGAAAGAGCCAGTATTTCACCAGTGTTTTTTGGGGGGTGTCACATAATGAGCTCAGGTGCAGTCCAGGGATCAACACCAAGAGCATTCAGTGCTATGAGAACAGTGTTTCCAGAAAGTAAAACAGGGCACCTCAGTGATGCCTGAAAGTGAGACCCCCCATGTAGAGTGTGCTCTAGCACCTTCTGTAATGCAACCACTTAAGAAACATCCGAAAAGAAGTGAGGCTGGGAAAAACAGTGATAAATGACTATGAAGTATACCAAAAATTAAATGATTTTAGGGTAAAAAATATGATTTTGGGGAAAAAAATAGCTCAAACGAGAGTTGTGCAGGAAAGAAATATAGCAGACAGCAGTACAGACTGGATGGAGGCAGTGGATGGAACAGGTAAAAGATGAAGTTCACAGCTGGAAAGATCCAGTGGAAACAGAAGCCACAGGGAACAAGGAAAGAGAAAAGTACGAAAGTTTTCAGTTTCTTTAAAGTTGACCCTTGGATTCCTATAGTTGAGTGCAACAATGCACAGCGAACATGCTGCTAAATTCCAGCAGCAGATGTGTTAGAAGAAATAATCCCTAGGAACAGGAGGAAGCACCTGCCTGTTTCTTCACCCTGTGGCTGCAGATTTTGAAGGTTTAAGTAATAAAAGCTAAAATGCCACCGCAGGATCTGAGAGCTGCCTGGGAGAATCTGTCAGCACCACCTTTGTCCTTCTTGCAGCGTGGATGTTTTGGGTGGGCCCTGGAAGCTCTGCTTAGCTGCCTCCCCTGTCAGGGCAGGAGTGGGAATAACTCCTTGCCCACTGCCCTTCAGAACAGGGCAGCTGCTGACCCAAAACAGCGAGTATCTGGGGCACACCAAGAATGATCCTAGCAACCACCTTCTCTTCCTCATCTCATCCTGACAGGCAGAAAAAGATATGGGGATTCTTAGTAGGTCACTTAATTAACAAAGCAAATGAGGGGAGAGGAATGAGGCTCAGATAGCTCTGTTGTGCTCAGCAGACCAAGTCAGGTGGTGTACATCCTCACATGGGAGACTGATCCCGTGAGTGTGTACATGGATTAGACTGACCCTGCTGCTCTGCGCCTGCAGAGGAGCTGGGAGCGGGTGTCATTGAAAAAGACTCCTTCTTTGTGGGCCAGGGAGGATTTCCAGCACGTATGGCAGTTGAAAACCTACACCTTGAACACAGGGGCTGACACCAAAGAAGAGGATGGCCAGAGGCACGCATGTTTCTATAGGGAAGCATGCAGTCAGTGCCCACATGCAAAGAGGGAGCCTCCTGCTGCCAGTGGGGGACAAACCTTCCTGTGCCTGGACAGAGACCTCAGCAGGCAGCAGCATGCAAAGATTGAGCCCTGAAGTGCTCCAGGGCAGGCCAGGGCCACAGTGGGCTGGGAACAGTGATGCTTTGGGGTTTGATGTGTCTGATGCTCCTGTCCCAACTCAACCCACGTTGTCTCCAGCTGAAACCAGTCTGCTCCATGCAGTCCTGTGGTGTGCTCTGGTCTCCTTTGGCAACTGATGTGAGCCAGGCTGAGAGGACATGCCCTGCAGCTCAGCCCCAGCTGCTGCTTTATACCCAAAGCCTCCTCCTCCGACCCTGTTGCCCACTCCAAAATGCGAAATACAACAGCAGAAACAGTGAGGCCATCCCTCCTGGGAGGGAGCAGAGGAAGAGGTGCCTCTGAGGTGTGTTCAGCCCTGTGGATGCTCAGCAGTCACACTAACACATTGCAGGGCAGAGGCCATAAAGCACTCTGCCAAACGCTCAGCTGTGCTGCCAGGTCTTAGCCCCAGCTCACGCTCGTAGCCCAGCCTGAGGCACCTTGTGCATACAGGGAGCGTGTCCCTGGTTCGTGGTTTATAAAGGGAACAGGGCAGGGGACGAGCCCTGATCCCCGCCCCACAGGGACAGCCCCCGCCGGGCGCTGCGGCTGCCGCCGGCCTCGAACCTGCGGCCCTTGGGTCCTCGGAGGGGAGGGGGGCGCGCCCAGCCATCGGGGGGCGGGACCACGGCGCAAGCCTCCGCCAATGGGAGCGGGGGGCGGGCCGAGGGGCGGCGCTGATTGCGCGGCGCGGCTGTCAGTCAGTCAGTCAGGAGCGCAGCGCAGCGCCGAGGAGGGGGGCGGCCATGGCGGTGGACCTGGGGCTGTGGAGCGGGCCGCTGAGCCTCACCGAGGTGGAGCAGAGACCCGCGCAGCCCCTGAGGGTCAAGTACGGCTCGGTGGAGATCGACGAGCTGGGCAAGGTGCTGACGCCCACCCAGGTGAGCGGGGGCGGCCCCCAGGGGGTGTGTGTGAGGGGGGGGGGGTTGTGCGCCTGCCCCCCTGAGGGAGCCACAAAATGGCGGCGCGGCCACTCCGGGGGGAGCTGCGGCCGCGGCCCGCCCTGGCTGGCGGTGGGGGACGTCTGGCTTTGAAGCCTTGGCCACGGGTGCCGAGCGGCCTTGAACGTTCGACATCGAGCGTGGCTGGTCACGCCTGGCCTCCGTGCGCGGCGCTGCCGGCAGCTCCTGCTGACGCTGTCATCGCTCCAGGTGCAGCACCGCCCCACCAGCATCGAGTGGGATGGCTGCGACCCCCAGAAGCTGTACACGCTGGTTCTCACGGACCCTGATGCTCCCAGTAGGAAGGACCCGAAGTTCAGGTAATGGGGGTGGCCCGCTTGGACTGAGCTGAGGCTCAGAAGGAGGTGGGGGGTGTGATCTAGGTTGCGGCAGTGGGGCTGTGGCTGGGGATAGGAACAGAGCCCTGGATAGGATCAGAGCCCTTGCATCTCTCCTTGAGACAAGGACAGCGTGGGGAAGAGGAGCTGCTTTTGCCAGGGTTATTTGGAGGTCTCCTGCGCCTTGGAGAAGCACAGCATTTGCAGCTCACTAATATGAGCCGTGCATGAGTTGGAACTAGGTCTCTTTATGCTAGCAGTAAAATATTAAACCAGGGACCAGCGCACTTGCTACATCAGGCCACTTGGAATCACATGCAGTGCTCGCTCTTAGAGGGTCAGACTGTGGGCATGGTGGAGCTGCAGAGCAGGATGACAGCTGACCGATGGGCTCTGCATCCTGAAGGAGGCAGTACGTGCTGTGGGCCTGACACCTTTGGGTCTGACCAACCAGGAATGACAGTGGTTAGCTTCAGTCACCCTACTCTGACAACTCCGGGGGAAAACAGCTGCTCAGAGTAAGGAAGGGTCTTACCCGAGGGCTGTGACGCAGCCTGACTGGTTCTTGCCGTCTCCTTTCAGGGAATGGCATCACTTCCTGGTGACCAACATGAAAGGCAATGACGTGGGGAGCGGGACCGTGCTGTCAGATTACGTCGGGTCGGGACCCCCCAAAGGAACAGGTCAGTACCTGGCTGCAGTTAGGAGGAGCTGAGCCTGGCTGTGCTGCGAGCGAGCAGACGCAGCACTCAGCGGCACGGCGTGCGTCTATGCAAACCGCATGCTGTGCCACAGGAGCAGCCCCGGGGGGCCTGCCTGTAGCCAGCCCTGGTCACTGATCACGGCGCCCCTTGGACATCGGGCGATGGATCTGTGCCCTTCTGCCTGAATTCAGTAGCTGGGGCAGGGGGAGCGCAGCTTAGGGACAACGTGAGTCATTCACGCACCTCTTGTACATCTCCTTTAAGCTCCTTTAGCTCATACTTATCCTGAGAACGATAGCAGCAGCTGCCAGCGTGCCCCAGGTGGGCACAGGCTTGTTCCCTGAGCAGCTGGGGTCGCTTCAAAGCCACCCTTAAACCCCAGAACTGCAAGTAAGGTGCACTTGTCATGCTGTCTCCTCCCCGCAGGACTGCACCGGTACGTGTGGCTGGTGTACGAGCAGCCGAAGCAGCTGAAGTGCAATGAGCCCATCCTGTCCAATCGCTCTGGCGACAAGCGAGGGAAGTTCAAGGTGGCGGCCTTCCGCAGCAAGTACGACCTGGGGGTGCCGGTGGCTGGCACCTGCTACCAGGCGGAGTGGGATGACTACGTGCCGAAACTCTACGAGCAGCTGTCTGGGAAGTAGGGAGGAGGCACCTGCACGAGCACTGCGTGGCACCCCCCGATCCCCCAGAGACCAGCCTGCTCCGAGCACCTTTCTGTAGTTCTGTTTGCCTGTGAGTTGAACCCGGCTGCTCCCGCACTGACCTCCTGAGCTGAACCATAACCTTGTTGCCGTCCGCAAGCTGAATCTGCCTTGGTGTTGGTGCAGTCTGGACTTGTGCTGTGCTTCTGTTCCCGTAGGTACAGCCTGTAGCTAGCGCAAAAAGCTTCTGAAAAGGCGTCGCTGCGAGGGGCAAGTCAGACCCTCTGCGAATCGCTGCCACCTCGGGGGTGTCCCTGCTGTACTGAAGCAGCGTTACGCGGCACTGGTGTGGGTGCAGAACCACTTCTGGTTGGTGCTGGCTGCGGAGCCTTCTCTTTCCAGGAGGGGAGAAGGCAGCAGTCAGAGGGAAGCTGCTTTTTGTTTTCTCCCTCGAGTATTGGGCCAATGAGGTGAACCACTAAAGTCATTACGTTAAAGATAACGAGAAGAACGAGGCAGGGAAGCTGGTTATCTTCTGATTCTCTATTCTCTTCTGATCTCTGTTGCCACTCGAAGCAGAGCGGCTTTGTTTTGTTCATGTTCTGTTGTGACCCGATGCGTGCTCGCAGTGCAATTAAAAACTTACCAAGGCGGGCGGTGTGGTTGTGTCCTTGGGGAGGAGGGGAGTGCTGGCAGCTCGGCGCGGCGCCGTTCCTTCCCCTCCCGGCATGGAGGAGGCAAGGCTGGAGCCCTGCGAGGGGAGCTCCACACAGGCAGTGCTGCCCGAAGCACACGCGTTGAGCCTAGAAGATAAGTGCTGATGCTTCAGGAATGGAGCTCACGGCAGGTACGTCCTTCTAGCCAGGACAGCGTCACTTACCCCCAAAACCTCCACCACTACGAACATTTGCATTCCTTGCTGCTCGTGGGGCAGCGTTTGCGCACAGGTTCCACTCTTAATTGCAGATGTCGCCTCCTGCGCCAAGTACCCCTGGTTACTGCCCTGAAGGTGCTGCCCAGCCGGGCTGCAGTTGTGCTTTGCTCCTCCACCAGCCTGCAGGTGGCGAGGCCTGGGGGTGGTTCCTCAGCACTCGACAGAAAATGAACCACAACTCATGGCTGTCTTAATCAAAAAAAATGAAGCTAATGTGATGCTGCTTAACAGAAACAGAAGCCTTCCCCCTTCTTTTAACTTCTTTTCTCAAAGGTACTGTTTATTGAGGAGTGTGAAAAACACACGTTCTAAGCCTCAAAATGCTGCAGCAATGCCCCGTAAAAACCAGTTACCTCGTACTTGCAATTAAGACGTGAGCACGCCCCGTGAGGGGAGGCTGCAGGTAAGCACGCACCCGTGCTATGCCACCACCACAACCACTGGAGTAGCTCCTATACACAGGACCAGCAAAGAAAAAAAGTCAGGACTGAGTTTTTCAAGGAAACACCCCAAATAAAGACTGAGATCCACAAGACAAAACACACAGGTGGAGAGGAGGTGCTGGAACACCTACGTTACACAGTGCTTCGCGAGGGCTGGGTCAGGGCCCGGGACTTTGCAGGCTGGAAGAAAGGCAAAGAAGCTGAGAGCAACAAGCCGTTAGTTAGCGTGAAAACCTCCCGTGCCCAAAAAAAGGGCTTTGGAGCAGCCCAGGAGCTCCTCCACCAGCGGTTCCTGCAGCAGCAGGCTGAAGGATGGGGCCGGAGGGACGCCACCGCCCTCCGCGCACCACCGAGAGCCGCGCTGCCGTGGGACGCCCGCTCCCCCCCAAGGGCCCGCGGCCAGCCCGGCTCCCACCTGCGGGGAACGGGCAGGGGCAGCCCCGGAGCCCTTCCCACAATGAGACAGCAAGGCGTTGTGATGAACACTTTTATTTACAAATATAATTAAAAGCTCTGACAGTTATTCATGCTCTTCCTTTGAACCTGAAAAATGTTTTTTTGTTCTTTTGTTGTTTTTTTTTCTTTTTTTTTAAAGTGCATGCAAAAGAAGTAAAGCCTTTTTTTTTTAATCTTTTTATTGTAAGAAAATACACAGTTTGAAAGTGTGAATAATGCAATATTTATGACCGAGATCATGGGTTTGGGGGTGGACTCGGGGGAGGAACAAAAAAAAAAAAAAAAACCAAAAAAAAGAAAAGAAAGGGCTCAGGATGATCTGACAGACAGTGTTGAACTCCAAGTACTGAACCGGAAAGTGGGCGGGGTGGCAGGGAGCAGGAGGGAAGGGGGGAAAGAAGTAAAAAAATTTTTGATCAGAGAAACAGTTAAAATACAATATGAAAATAAGTAAAAGCTCTCCTTAAATTCCTTCTATACACAAAATACACGATTTGACAAAGCCCAATTTGTGCTACTGGGATCCTGTGGGCTCATTTAAGTGTATTCACATTCTCTGCGACAGCAGAAAATGATTATGATACAATCAAGAATATGCCGAGGACTGAGGTCTAATCCCCGCCTCGCCTGGCATGGTTCTTCTAAAAATCACCAGATCTTTGCCCCGCCCCTCCCCACCCCCAAAAAAGTAATAATATGTCACCACTGATATGTACATCACGATTAAGTTTTTTTCTGTAAAATGTATCAAATTTCTCAATCTTTAATAAAATTTTTTTATTATTTAATTATTCCTGATGAATAAATACCAAAAAAATAAAAATAAAATAAAATAATGCAGCAGCTAGTTAAGGTAAGGCTGCGGATTTAGTCTCTCTCCCCCTGGGTTTGTATATATCATTTGAGTTTTTTTTTTGCTTTGTACTTTCGCAGATTGGTGGTAAAAATGAGTGATTGCTCAAAAGCAACATACATCCACTTTTTTTTTTTTTCCATTAAAATTGTCTCCAAAGTTTTCACTGAAACATTTTTAATCATTGCACAGAGACATCAATACTGTGACATACTATGGAAAAGACCGCCAGGAGCTGTCCTGCACCGGGACTTGACACAGGGGGAAAGGGGGCCCCTGATGGAGTAAGAATATACAGGCACTAGTCCGACACGATGTCAGTAAGAGAGACAGAAAGAGAGAGAGCACGCCCGTTAACATGGGGAATGTTGGTTTTGCAAGTTTCATAATTATTTTGTTTGCTTTTTATCCTTTTTTTTTTTGTTAAATGGCAAAGAAATTTAATCTCATCTATAGTCCTCCTTGGGATATTCTAATGTGACCAAATTCCCAAAGCCCATCCGCAAGCTCTCCATGTCAAACGTTTCAATCTCTCGCTCCTGCCTTTCCAACAGAAACTTTATCCTCTCGCTGCGTTCCTTCTGGAGGGCGGCTAGCTCCTCTTCGATCTGAAAGAAGCACAGGCAGCAGCCCCTCAGGGCGCGGTGCGGCAGCTCCCAGCCGGGTGCCGACCCCACCGAGCCCGGCCCTGGCCGTGCGCGAGGCGAGACGGGCGCGTGCCAATGGGTACCTCCTAGCAGCCCACCCAACGCCTACCTTTTGTTCCAGATGTGCTCTGCGCAGCGACACCCGTTGCTCCAGCTTCTGGAGTTCTCTTTCATGCTGTGCTTCTGTCTGCATCTTAATTTTGCTCTGGTACGCGTTGAGGAGCTCCATCTCCTGCTGGAGTTGCAGTCTCAGGGCTTGGCATTCCGCTTCTTGAGCCTCGTCCAGCCGGAGCTGTAAGGGGGAAGAACACCGCGTGCTGCACGGACTGACGGCCCGACTGTCCCCACGCCGCAGGCCCACGGGCAGGAGGAGCCTCACGCTGCACCTACCGCCTGCGAGGCCATCATCTCGTTGATGCTCTGCTCGTACTGCTCTGCCAGGATGGCGAGCTTCCTCGTCTGCTCGTCCTTGAGGCTCTTCAAAATTGTCTTGTGCTCACTCTTTGGAGTTACTTCCAGCTGGTGATTCTTCAGTGCTTTGTACTGCTTAGTTTGCACTTTGCACGTGTCCTGGAACTGCTTTTTGATCTGCATTTCCATAGCCTGCCAAGGAAGGAACCACGTGAAGAGCACGAAGAGCTTTGGGAACGGAGAGGTTATAGTGCACCCAAAAGGAGAGCCACAGGTGCCCCGTGCTCTGTGCCGCCTCCTGCCCCTGTACCTGGGTGAGGAGCTGCTCCGTGCCTGCAGCGCCAGCTCCAGCCCAGCTTCAGCCCCTGCTGGGGTGCTGCTGACCGCAGGCCTGGGCCAGCATCAGGACCAACGAAACCCTCTTTAGCTATTTCCACCTTCTGCCACTGCTTCCTGCGGCTCGCCCCGCCCATCGCCTTGCCACCTGCCTCCCAAAACGCCGGGCGGCCTGGCTCTTAAAGGCCTCCCGTTCTGATACCCACAAACGCCTCCACCAGCTGCCTCCCTCACCACAACCACACTACGTGGAGACAGCAGATCTGACAGCTAGTGAGAGTGGGACAGGATGAATAAAAGCCCTCTGCTGCTTTTTTTTGAGGCATTCTGAGGAGGAGCAGTAATCCCCCAGGGCAGCTCAGAGGTTTCCAACCAACCCGCAGCTGGACTAGGGCAGGGCACTGCTCAGCACACCCAGGTTCTCTCCCTTTGTTGCCTTTGAAAGCGAGGAGGCATCAGCCAGCCCCTTCCCACATCGAGGTCTGCAGGCTGGCACGAGCAAGGGCATGCAGACAGCACAGGTCATCATCCCTCAGAAGCAAGTTCTGCCACACTTGGGTAAGGACCAGCCTAGTTTTACCCAGCACCCTCAATTAGCACAGCACTTAAAAATAATCCTTGTTGAGCTCCTTGCTACGGTAACTTGCAACTTCCTTACACCAAACAGCTCTGAGCAAAGGCAAGGGGCGCAGAGGAGAGCACAGTGCTGGTGGAGAAGGCTGGCTCTGCGGTGTGGGTGCTGTGCGAGGAGCGGCAGGCGCACAGCCTGCCAGCCCAGCAAGCACGGCGGGACAGAGGGTGGAAGAGGAGGAAGGAAAGCTTCCAGCACCTTCAGGTTCTTTGGTTGCTGCCGGAGCTCCATGAAATGCTTCCTGTGCAGCTCCCGCTCTCGCCGCTTGTTGTATTCCAGCTGGTTCTCGAGCTCAGTCTGGTGCTGCAGCCGGATCAGGTCCATTCGCAGCTTCTGCAGCGTGTGTAGCTGCCTGTACTCCAGCTCGCGCGTCGACTCGTCGTGCCGGATCAGCATGGCGTGCTCCATTTCTTTCTGGGTCCGCTTCTTGTTTAACTCCTGCACAAGAGCACAGCAGAGCACAAGACAAAAGTTGAATTTGCAAGGCCGGGTGCCCCACTCACTCCTTTAGACAGCTTCTATGACTTTCACATGCCACAGAAAAACCCGAAACCAGCAGCACGATGGGAATGGTAATAAAGCAGCCACCTAGCACCCCTGTTACCGCTCCTCTGCCAGCTCCCAGGTCCCCTGCTGAGTCTCCAGCAGGTGGCACTGGGGCCACACGAGAGCCGTCTGCAGCTGCTGAGAGCCCTGAGGTATTTAATACGTCCTCGGGTGCTCCAAGCTGGGGTGACTGACAGCACTGTGCAGAATTAGGTATTTTCTGTTTTAAATTGCCTTAGCCCCTGCTAGACACACCACGATAGGAGGCTTCTTATTCACCACTAATACTAGAATGGCCAAAGCGGGAGAGATCAGATCCAACATGGATTAAGTTTTTCTTACCGAGTCCACCACCACACACAGGTGATTTCTGGCCCCAGGTGCAGTGTCTTTTTGTAAAATGAAAATATATTCCAAGTTTCATGCTACTTCGCAACGTGTACGTAATTGTTCCTCCACACAGAGCCCTACAGTCTAGGAAAACCTTCACCACGTTGCAGACCAAGGAAGAGGATGATAACTGACTCTCCCCCTGATTGCTGCTTTTATTTCTGTCTCTGGGTATTGCCAACAACCTGTAGAGCCTGGAGCAGAATCCAGCTCAGCTGAGCAGTGATTACAGCTGTACCTCTCACTGGTGATTTGGTGACCTTCACAGATGGTCTGCTGGTATGCCTCTGCTTCAGCTCCCAGCTTACAAACCCATTGCTACGCTTCATGCTAGGCTCCGGCACAGCAGGGGCTGCCTCGCACTACGTACACATCCAGTGCCCAGCACGGGGAGTGCCCCATGTTGGCTCAGCCTAACAAATTTTTGCAGTCAAAGCAAGAAATCTAATTAGAAATTCTGAGTTGTTGCTTCATGCTGTAATCCTGTTGTACTTCTCAATGTCAGCACCTGCAAGCAGGTCCTCCAAATCTGCTGTAACCACTGCGAAGGCATCGCACGTGTTCATGTTTGAGCCAAAGTCACACCCTTGACAGCCAAAATAAAAAACGAGATCTACTGATACGCTGAGATCTTTTCCTGTCTGTGCAAAGGCAGCCAGCACACTGAGGAGGCAGCCTGGGCGTTCAGCTGTGACGCTTGTGCCTTACACTTAGGACAGGCCAACCAGCTGCTCTGGGGCCCGTTCCACGCCTGATTTCAGTTCAGGTAGAACAAACAGAGGCACTCCTCTTCTCACAAACACTTTCCCATTTGCACAAGAAAACCTCTTGGATACTTGAAACATCAAGAAAAAACACTGTATAAGTGTTATTTACTTCAGGTGCCTGATCCAGTGAATATGAACTAATTAGTAGGGGCGTGATTTTCAGGAAATTAACAACACTTACATCATTCAGAGAAAAAGGTCTTTTTAGAGCTTAAATGCAAGAACTCAGAGGAGTGTTTCCTGGTTAAAACACACTCAGATAGCATGCTAGGTAACTGAATTCTGTTCTCACCCTTGCCACAGAGCTTACATGCAGTGTTAAGTGTGCCCAAATCTGATTTTTCACACAGTCATTCATTTTTGGGGTGTCTCAACTCTTCAGTTGAGACTTCTGGATGTGAGTTGCAAAGCAGCTGAGCAGCAGCTGAGCAGCCCCAGGCACATCCAAAGTCAAGGGCAGCAAAGCTCTGGATAAGTAAAATACTGGGCACCATTAAGTATCATGGAAAATTTGATGGTAGCAGACTAAATAAAAGACTATTAGAATTTTTTGACCACTCTTTCACTCTCAACCTTTACTAAAATATCCTCCCCTTCTCATAGTCCTTGTCCAAAATAAACATTCCATAAAGAATTCAGATCCTATAGCGATGACCACAGAAAAATACCTAGAAGTAATAATTCTTTTTCCAAAGTGGTATGTGACTATATGCAGCCCATAAAGCGAGGGTTAATAAGAAATGAGGAAAAGCAAGATGTTGAACAGCTTCTCCTTAAACTACCACCCATTCTGGGTGTGCTGAGCACTGGTTTGAGTGGAGCCCAATGGCAAAAGCAACTTCTGATTATTTGCAGATGCTCAGAACAGACACAACAGGACTGAATTTCTGGTATTTCTTACATTTGTAGCATTTTGGTCTGCAACTTAGTATTGATCTTTTAAGGTTATTACTGTCTCACTACACAAATTTTAACTGCCTGAGCTTCCTTCAGCCAACCAGCAGAACTCCTCACAAGACGTTCTTTCAGCCATCCCATCCTACAGGCGGCCCTGACACCCAACACGGCATAAACTGCCCCGTGATATGAAAGCAGCCCAGCAGGCTCCCCCCAAAAAAACTAAAGGCCCACGTAATGTTTCTTTCTGCAAGCCTGTTTTGCCACCCTCCTCCTTCAATAAATAAAAGCAGCCATGTGCTAACTACATTTCTGTACGGAAAACGGGTTCCCAAAACACTTTTCCTACATTTTTCTCAGTTCTGTTTGACAACTTAAAATATGAAGATCTAGTATCATGCAGCTGGCAAACTTTTACAGACATGAAGCTAGAACAATTAAAGAAATGTCTGGAAAAAGAACTGAAGAGTGCCATACTTCCCGAATGTTCTGCTGTTCCATCTCGTGCCTCTTGATCATCGTTTTTCTCTTGAAGAAACGGCAGTTTTTGTCGTAGTAGAGTCTCTGCTGGCTGAGAAGATGGGCCTCCTCTTCAGCCTGTGTGTGCTGCAGGTTCTCTTTGTGTTTGGATATTCTTTCCTGCTTCTCTTTCTTCGGTGTGCTGTGGTCCTCATTCATTTCCTGCATGCATACAGAGTCAAAAAACAAGACTCTCCTTAGGATCACTGCGACGCAGGACTTGGAGGACCTTCTGTTGCTGGCTACTCCTCTGCCATTCAGTTCACAGAAGGACACCAAAATCAGCAGGTACCAGGGGAACCAGACTTGTCCCCCTGCCATGCCCAGCCCTACTGCTTCCAGGGCTGCATTAACACACCAAGAGGAGCAGGAAGAAATGGCGATTAAGCACAAATGCCTCAAGGCTGAACACTGCAGCAAGGAAGAGACAGAAAACACTGCTGCAGGGGAGGCTCCGGCCATCCAGAAAAGAGAACGGGTCAAAATCCTTGGCTCCCTTCCTAGCTCTGCACCTGTTTTACAAAGGAGTCCAGCTTGGGCTTAAGTTTCCTTTATTTCAACAGGACTCATGCTCAAGTCTGTTGAATCAGGTACCCAGTGGGGCTCTTTACTTACATTCTGTCCTCTCTACATTCATAACAGCAAAGGATTTTGCTACCTGGCAGGGACGATGTACTAAAGTAACACAGTTTGGGCTAGATATAGGCTATATACCGAAGTTACTTATTTCACAGAATGGTTTGGGTTGGAAGGGACCTTAGAGCTCACCTAGTTTCACCCCCCTGCCACGGGCAAGGACACCTCCCACCACACCAGGCTGTCCCCAGCCCCATCCAGCCTGGCCTTGAGCATTTCCAGGGGTGGGGCATCCACAGCTTGTCTGGGCAGCCTGTGCCAGGGCCTTACCTCCCTCATACGAAAGATTTTTTTCCTTATAACTCATCTAAATCTACCCTCTTTAAGTTTAAAACCATCACCCCTTGTCCTATCACTGCACTCCATGACGAAGAGTCTCTCCCCAGCTTTCCTGTAGCCCCCTTTAGGTACAGGCACACCACTGTAAGGTCTCTCCCCGGAGCCTTCTCTTCTCCAGGCTGAACAACCCCAAATCCCTCAGCCTACCTTTTTTCTAATTCATATAAGTGATCCCAGGGTTTTTATTCAAGTGACGTGTACCACTGCTCTGATTGCTTATGGCTTGAGGGGAAAAACAAATGAGGGAAAGGGGGAAGAAGAGTTCTCTATGAACTCCCATTCCCCCTCATCACCCTTGCTTTCAAAGATTCTGCTCTACAGCAAACCACAAAGGCTTCTCTAGCACCCCTAATTCTAGAAATGTTGCCAGATGATCCCAGTTCTTGAAACTTTACTAGCTGGGAATCTAAATTTGCTTCCAAGTATGACAGCATCCCTTAAACCCTTGGGCTGGCTCAGGTTAATCAAAAAGAGAGTCTAGTTCATGTTCATGCCACACCCCTTCAGCCCCGAAAACGATGGCTTCTTGCCTCTTTAATCTTTTCCTTGCAAAGCTTGTATTGTTTCTTCTGACTTTCTAAAAAGGTCGCCAGGTCTTTCTTCTGCTGAGCCAAAATCTGTTGCTGGAATTTCTTTTCATCTGCTGCAGCTGTCTTTGCCTGCAAGTCACAGAGAAAGGAAGAAAAAAAGAACAGGGGTGAAGGAGCAGGTACTGAATCCAGCATAAATTGGTCTTCTTTTGGGTATTTTTTTGTCTGCCATTCTCCCATCCTATGCTAGACACAGTCATGAGCATTTGGCCAAATGAAAGCTGCTTGCACAAGAAGAAACCATAATGCCCACATACATTTAAGAGCTTCCTCTTCCCGTCTCTTCACCGAAACCACCCCAGAGGGCAGAAGCCCACTAATTACCATATAATTAACGTACCGATTTCTAAACAGGCTGAGTGACAGCAGAAGGACAGGTTACAGCACCCCAAGCTTTGTCACAGCCTCATTAACACGCCTCAGCCATGAGGCAGAAGCCCCCCAAGGTGCCCCCAAAATTTTGTCGGTCTCTTTCAGCTGGCTGTCGCTACCCACAGCATTGGTGGGTGCCACTGGAGCGCCCGTCACCCAGAGGGTCAGCTTGTAGCTGTGAAGTTATTTCACAAAACCGCAGCTCCACGCAGTGACCACTCCGTGTGCTCAAGAACATGGGTTTTAAGCGGTACTTCCTCTGCCCTTTCCCTGAGAGCTGGTACACGCCTCTCCCTCTCAATCTTCTCGTACATTTAGGGAGCCTACATCCGTACTCACCTCTTTCTCCATCACAGCCACTTGCTTCTTGGCCAGCTTCTCCAGCTCAATGGACGAGTTGTTGGCATGCGTCTCCACCTCCTTCTGCAGCTTGAGGCGGTGCTCATCCATCTCGGCCTTCAACTTGTTTTCCAGGGCGATCAGCTGCTTCTGGTGCTGGCGCCGCATCCGCTTATATCCTGACATCTGTTCCCGCAACTCGTTCTCCTGCTCATGCTCATGGATCTGCCTTGTAACCTGATGGCAGGGAAAGGGAAAGAACTGCTACGTGGCCGCCTTCGCTGCCCCGTTAACTGCTTACCTGTAAAGCAGGCCATGATCTGCTGCGCTCGTAGAAGTCAACTTTCAGGGAATGCTGTTTGAGGTTCCACAGGGTGCTACTGTTTAATATCACAAACCAGGCCAAAAGGTTTCTCCTTCCTCATTCTCCCCCCGGTATTTTCCTGACAACTCCACATGCATTTTCAGTAACACAGCAGAAATGTCACGTTATGAACAGAGGAACCAGCAGGTTACCACTCATCAATACAGGAAACACCGGAGGAGATCTGGAAACGCAGGTGGCTGCTGTACAACCTCCTTCAGACACAGGGCTCAAATCCTGAAGGTTACGTGGGCTTACAAGGTGGTACCCACTTTGAGAAACTCGCCGTTCCTGGAAACCCCAAGTTACCACCGTTTCAGTTCAGTCCCTCAATACCTATTTCCTGAACCTCCTTCAAAATTTCTTCTTGAAATGCAGGAAGATAGCAGACTGAGCTCACTCCCTACCAGAACTGAAAGTTTTCTAACAAGGGAACACTGTTCTGGAACTGTGTGCTCTTAACGAGACTGATCAGATGGTCTAAGCAGATTTTAAACCCCGCTCAGCTGAAACAAACTCACAGGTTCCACATCATTTCCATGCCTAAGTACAGCCATGTGAAAGCAGGAAAAAAACACCCAGTAAGTTGTGCCAAAATTTTTCAGAAGAAAACTTGAATGGTAATGCTTCCATTTCAAAAGATGAAAAGTGTACAAGACTGATTTGTTTTTATTATTATTATTTTTTAAATTAAGAATACAGCCCCAGGAATGTCACACATAGATCGGCAGATCTTTATATGATAGCCCTGGGAGCCAAAAGCCTTTTGCATACACGTAGAGCTGCAGTCTGATTCCAGAAGAGGGGACATCTTCCTTCACACTAACAATGAGCAGCAGAGCTGAGCCCTTTGCAGGGGATTACGGAAGCTTTACGAACCAACAGCCCTTCCCTTCCTGCAGCCTGCAAGAGCCCAGCCTCGCTGATGAATTTCTCCAGAGGCAGCCAGGAGAAAGACCTGGCACCTGCTCCAGCACTGCTGCCATTCGGAGGTCATGTTTTGGAGATCTTTAAGGAAAGTTCAGGCTTAGGATGGGATGCACCTGAAGACATTCATTGTGATGACGCACAAATCATGTCCTCCTTGCACAAGGAATTTTGGGATGTTATTTTGAAATCGTCTGGATTGAATATTGAATACATGCTTATATCTCAGCCACTGGTGTAACGTGGAAGCCTTCCTTCATATGCTTGAGGCTGGGTACTGAAACCCACCTCAGCCAGGCATCAGAACACGTGGGAGTGTAGGAACGACTGCTGAAACACAAAGCCATGTACTAACGGGGTGTTTTGCTATAGCTTAGGAAAAGTTTGGGGAGACCTGGTAACACCAGGAAGCAGCACGGGATCTGACTGAACGCGCCGTGTTTCAGGCCCTGCCTGGTTGCAAAGAGCAGAGCACTCCACGGGGCACGCTCAGCACCAAGAAGTTGGCAGAACAAGGCAAACAGCAAGAACATAAGAAACAGATCTAGAAATCCACTACCAACCTTGCCAGTTTTCCCTTTGCCCTAATCTCTAAAAACCAGAAGCAGCATTTCATTCCTGAAGACCAGGGAGAAGAAGAGCAGTAGGGAGAAGAAGAGCAGTAGACTTCGGACATTCTATGAATCTGATGTCTGCATTCAGCACGCTCATGATAAAGAGTTAATTTATCACCATAATCTCTAATTAAAACCAACACTCTTTCAGAACTCCGGCCTCGAAGATGAGGTCCACAAATGGTGATCTCAGAGACAGCATGGATGAAGTTGGAAGAAATTGGAATTAGCTGCTGGATGTGACCAGCTCGGCACCAGAGAAGCACTTCAGACTAAATATGTCAATACCTGGATGATTATGGTTTTAAAGATGAAGCCTGTAATGGGTGCACGGCCTCAGTGACCATCTGAAAAACAAAATCTGGGCAAGTTTCAGCAATCACCTATCTAGCGTTCTTAGACAAAGGCACTTTGAACTTTAAAAAGCATTTTGCAAATCTAATCCCACAGATTACGATGGGAAAAGATGAAAACTGAATTGCTCACTGCAAAATTTCTCCTCCACGTAACCAGAAAATGTCAGGATCCTTTAAAGCAGAAAACTGTGGTTTCCTGAGGCTCTACTTGAAGCATGTTGAATCAGTCATCGGCAGAACCAAAACTCGGTATAAAACAGAGCAGCTTTTATTAAGGCATGACATTTTCTCAGTTTCTTATCCCTCTGCATCTTTGGCATACACAGCGCTGAGACAGGCAGCTGCCTTTCCCAACCTACTCTCACAGGCAGTTCACTTGTCACAAAATCCAAACTTCCTCTTTTTCACTCTCCAAGATTTTGGCTTGACGTAAGGAAGCTGGGCTCACAACTTCTCTAAACTGGCAGTTCTTAGAGTTCCTTTTTTTTTTTTTTTTTAAATATATATGTTGCTCTACCAAGACACTGAATGTTCTCCTAAGTGAGGGTTATTCTCACCTCTTGATAACTAACCAAAATACCAAGTCCTCTTTGCTGGGTGGTGGCAGAGGACTGAGCAAGACACCAGCAGCCTCTCACAAGGAGAGAACTTCCTTGAGATAAGAAAGAACAAGTCAGTATTTTAGGGCAAAGATCTGTTTGGCAGCAGCACAGATGTGCTGAAGAGCACAAGCATCTGGAAAAAAATGTCATTGCTTCAGCAGAAGAGGGTGCACGGGAACAGCCACCATGTAAACGTACCAGGTTTTGGTGTCACACTGTCCCGATGCCATTTTAATGGCCGCAGCCAGAGAAGAGTGCTCACATGTACCCAGACATTTGGCTTCGCACACCCAGGATGAGATCATGTAATATTTTTGCTAGTATTTGGATTTCAAAGAGAACGCCAAGGCCTTCAGTAGGGTCCCTACTGCCTGATCTTGCTATGAAGTTTTACCCCTTAGATCATTTCATTTGAAAGCTGCAAAAGCAGGTATCAAGGAGACGCATGAGGTGGTGGAGAGTTAAGGGGTCAAGCATGAAAGGCACCCAGAAATGCAAACCAGTGCCTCTCTGCACATATTTAAAAGAACACCTTCCACTGGAAAATGTTGATAGGTGCAGTCTTATCAACACGCAGAACCTCCAGCCTTCCTTTTCACAGCAGCTTTCTCAGCTTCAAGGCTTAGGTTCCTAGTTGTAACTTTTAATTTATGGATCACTGATAATCCACGAAGTAAGATGGAGATGTGGCTGGCACCTGATCTCCTTTTCAGATACTGATTTTGAATACAACAGCAGAAATACGCAGAGTATTTTCCCCGTAGCACCGTTCCATGCTGCCACAAGGGTGCCATAAGGAAAAAAAGAGGGGGAGAAGGTGGTACACACAATGACCAAAGACGGTGGTGGTCCCGGAATGAGTGACTATGAAAATTTTTGCTTAAAATAAGACCAAAGGTAAGCACTTGTTTCAAAAAGCAAGATCACTCCTTCAGTTTTCTTAACCCCATTTGCCCTCTTTTTTTTTTTTTTAAGCCTGTTAAAAATAATATCAAAGCATCACTGAAAGACTGGAGAGAGATGTTCACAGCCCGTTCCTTTGTGGATAGCCCATTTCACTATGTTATCTGAAAGCCTGCCTGGTTTCCTTATTATTCATGTGATGCTTTTGCAGAAAAACAGGGCAGGGGAACGGCACTTAAAATCTCTGGGACATTAGGAGCATAGAGCTGTCTAGTGCAGCCCTCCTGTTTGTGGTCCCCTTCACTCGCTAAAGCTATTTGAGCTTGTTTTTGGAACGAGACGAGACTTCCAAGTTGACAGAGCCCTTCAGAAAGCCTTTCCTCAGCCTGCAGTATCCTGATGTAGGGGTGAACAACAGGGATGTGAGCGCCCAAGACCCTGGATCTGGCCTGGGGGGAGCAACGTGCGCAGCCCACCGGCCTCGCACTCGGTGCCCTTCCTCTAGTGCTGCCCTCTTCTCTTGTCATGGGTGGTGTTCAGCACGTCCCACAGCAGATGTTTTTGACACCCAAATATCACCCATATCGTTAAATTTGGTGTCAAAGCTCCCATTGTCTGATAATTCAGGATGCTCTGCAATGCAGGCTACATGGCTCTCGGCTGTGTAACCTTTCTGTGCCCAAAAGCAGGGCCCAGGTGCTGAGAAGTCGACTGACGGTCAGCAGCAGTGATGTAGGAGCTATCACACAGGATTTTTATTTATTTTTTAAGATAACATTTAAAAGAGTAAATTAACACAGATGAATAGTCTGAATTTCTGGTTTTGCACTAACTTTCGGATGTGTTTAGGTCATTCTTCCCGTATCAGCTACACGCCAGACCTTGTCTTTCCCCAAGATACTGGAACAGGAGACAAGGGACAGGCGTGACAGTTTTCCCTTGGCCGTACCAGTACCAGCACCGTGCCACCAACACCCTCCGGTCACCCAGAATGGGTGCACTGAATGCACAGGGATTAAAAAAAGAAGTGTGTGACAGCCACGGCAGCACTTCAAACCCAAGAAAATATAGTGGCATTCTTTGTGTTCTGGGGAAATGGTTGAAATTTAGACTATTTTCTAGATTTCCATTTTGGAAAATTCAGAGGTGAAAGATTATTAAAGGGAAAGCCCATCACAAAATTAACTGAAATTGTTTTTGTTGTAAACATAATGAAATTACTTCCCTACCATGCAATCTCAGAACCTAAGGACACAGCAACGCCTCCTGTAACACCCAGGGGGTGTTTTGGGGAACTTCTCTCTCGTTGGGGAAGGGGGTACGTATGCATGTGATGGGAAACAACGACGTTTGTACATGACACGTTGTGTGCTTTTCCACAGGCCCCATGGCTAACACAGTGAGACAAGGGTTGGGACTTCCCCCTGTCCCAGAAGATGCTGTGCATGTACTGCTGTGCTGGTGTGAACTCTAAGCCTTATCAGAGCATGTTCCACAGAAAATCAGAGACAGAAAAGTTCTCCAAAAAGCCCAGCATCTTCCTGGCCCAGTATCTTTTTAATCACTTGGTGACTGAAGCGGAGCAATTCAGGAAATCCAAGTGGCTAAGTAAGGCAGACACAGTCCCAGCCCCACAGGGGACTGCCATGGGACTGAAGAGTGACCTTGGGACATCCGCTGCTTTCCCCAGAGCTCAGAGGACTGGGAAGACCGCACTGTCCTTATCCTCGTGCCTCCCTCTTTCACCAGCTCCCAAGGGGGCCTCACCACGCAATAACTTCACCCACCAAAGAAGCTCAGGGATGACACGTCCGAGGAAAAGAAGAGCGATGGACTCTGCTGCTGAGGGAAGGACAGGAGGCGCAGTTTTCCAGGGGGAGTAAGAGATCATGAGTACATTTCACACACCCATCAATCTAGGACTCAATTTCCATACATGCTTGGATGATGGTACTTGAGCCATTTATCATTTCTTCCTTCCAGCCAACTTAACCGGATCCTACTTTTATTTGTTGAGTGCAGGTATAACAGTGCTGGTGCTGTGCTGTATGCACACACACAAAAGAGAAAAAATGTGCAAGGCAGAGGGTCTCCAGGAGACCAGAAGACCTCTAACGTGCCCATTTCTAGGTCAATCCTGAGATCAGGGAATGGAGGATCCTGAAACCGGGGAGAGGAGGATGGGGAGCAGGGGACTCGGCCCCAGGGAGCAGTCAGGCAGTGTTACACAGAAACACCCCTGCAGAAGGTGGAACTCGGATGCCCTGCCCCAAATCTCAGCCTGCAAAGTGTCTGGTGACAGGTCTGAATGCCTCAGCGTCATTTTAGGATTTAACAGCAGCAGCAACCACCATACGGGAAGATATTTGGCTGCTGGCACTGCCGCTGCTTTTCCGCTCGGCTGGCAACCTTTAGCTGTGGTCACACACACGCCGCTGCCTCTTACACGCGTAAAGATCGGGAGGATCTGTGCAGGGGGATCAAGAAATGGTGGTGGTGAAGGCAAAAAATAAAAAAAAAAATTTAAAAAAATCATTCAGCCAGGGCAGAGCAAGAAGGGGAGGGCTGCTGTTGTAATTTCGGGGCTGGTCCAGGATGATGTCATGGCAGCGGGCAAGCGGCACGGTGCTTCCTAATGCTCCCATCCATGTGACCTCCAACGCCGGGGGGCCCAAATCTTTCGGTGACATGTCTGTCCGTCCGTCCGTCCATCCATCCATCCATCCATCCATCCACCCCATAGCCCGCTTCTCGCCCTGCTCCCACGAGCGGGCCCCTCTGAAGGCTGCCGCCGGCCGCAGCCGCGCGGGTGCCGGGGAGGCGGCGCGGCCGCCAACTCTGGCAGCACACACCCCTCTCGCTACTACAAAGGCATCTTACAGCAATCACATTTGCAATAGTACAAATCTGGATGGATTCAGCCCATCCCCCTCCTCTTTGTAAGCCCACAGCCCCGCCGTGAGCCCTCGGCTCTTGCAACCCCGCGATCCCACCCGGGGATCAGCCTGCAAAGCGCAGTCACAGCACAGTTGCTTGAAATAAATGAATGAATGAATGGGAAAAATTAAAAAAAATAAAAAAAATCATCAGCAGCTCATCCTGGAAACAGCAATCTTATTGTTTCAAAACCCATATGCATCTGCATTTCCATAGCATTTAACCGTATTTCACACAAGCACATAGACACTCTTTATGCACATGCAAATAAGCACATTTGTTAATATTAGCAGCCCTAACAAAGGAGATAAGTGGAAGAGGAAAAAAAAAATCTAAAACGATATTAGCTTCACTCACAAATGTGGCTTATTCCACATAGACTGGAAAGATATGCAGTGTGAAAGCCCAGATATTACAGATATCCTACACCTTACATTTCACACACACAGCTAAAACATCATTCGGTGCAATATCTAGTTGCTATGCCAACAGATTAAAAAAAATTAAGAGAGAAAAAAAAAAATTCTTGACCCCTTCCCAGAGAGAGAGAGAGAGAGACAGAGAGAGAGCAGGGGTGGGGGCTGCTTACCAAAGACGCTGATTTGATTGTGGCAAAGCGCTCTCGGTTCCGGTAGTGGAGGGCCTGATTCTGCACTGACTGGGTAGGCCGCACCTCAGGCCTGCGATCCCTGTGGCCCACCTCATCCCTTATAAATACATGATCCTGCAGAAATGGATAAAAACAAGGAGAAAGTCCAGCTGTGCTCTTTCCTCGGCGGCTGCCTGTCTCTCAGCCCTCTTTCTGCACAAGCACGGCTGTTTGAAATGCATAGTTTAGCTCTCTGCTAGCCCCTGCAGCTCCCACGGTACAAAATGAATAAGCAACACATTGCAGCTTCGGTTCGGCGTGTCAGCTGATCGCTAGCGGGATGCCTTCTGAATCCCTGGCAGATTTTTTTTTTTTTTTTTAAACCTCCAGTATTACATACGTGCGGAAAAAAAAAAGACTCAGAAGCACAAAGCAATGCAGAGCGACCGGGCTCCTCAGAAAGGTTGGCTTAAAGCACTGCAACCGAGTAATCCCTTGAAAAACGTGACTTCCATGTCTAGCAAAGCCGCCGCCGCTGCCTTTTAACACCAGAGCAACATTTTGCCTCATTCCCTTGGCAGCTCAGCTCCTCTGTCCCGGCGGCGGGACCGGCGTCCCGGCTCGCTCCCTGCCGCCGCGCAGGATCGCCTCCGCCGCCACTCAGGGATCCTGCTTTCCAGTCATGATCCCGCACGCTTCTAGCACTTTCTCTCCACAGCCCACAAAGGATTTTTTTTTTTTTCGTTTTAAAGCAACAGCTCACGGGTTTTAGCACAAATGCTTTCTCGTGCAGCCTTCCCCTTCTCGCTCGCTGGCAAAGGCGCCGCGAGCAGCGGCCATGCTTCTGCCGAAGCGCTGCGGGCTGGGTGTGAGGACAGCAGAGCTCCTGGCGAGCCCACGGAGACCCCAACCAGCCACGCTCATCAGAAGCAACATTGTGAATCTGCTAATTGAAGAGGTGGCCTCCAGAAGTCAGCACACCTGCAGCCGGCTCCTACCACCGCTGGGATCCTGTCATGTCCCGTGACAGGAGCCGACGGCCACGCACCCACCGCATGGCTCCCGGCACAGCTTCGTGGCTGCCCTCCTCGAGCTCCTTCTGCTAACCACCCAATTCTTCCTGAGTTTCATCAGGTCTGTGGCCGTCATGGACACAAACCAAAGGCTGTGGAAGTGAGGAATGCGTACACCGAAGGTGAGCAGGAGACACCAGCCTTTACACCAAGCACTGGCTATGGCAGTAGCGACTTCTGGGCTCATGCAGCGGGTGTCTGTGGGTGAGCACGAGCACCTTCGCCACCCTGTCACCATTCCAGACATCAGCCAGGTCAGAAAGACCCAGGACAAGAAACCAGCCAACGCGCACCAACGCTTCCACCACCACATCACCGTCGCACCAATGCTCCTCTCCCACTCCAGATGCTCATTTCCCCCACTGCTGTCCTCAGCGTTTAGCTTTTCGTGGTTTGGACCCGTGCAAATTCAACCACTTGCAGTATGATTTTTTCTTCTCCCACCCATTGTTTCGAGCCCCTCTGCCCCAGGCTCCCCCTTGCCTTTGCAGAACGAGCGCGATGGCTGAGACTGTCCTGGCACCCCCACAGCTACCCGAGGGAGCCCCAGCGTGCCCAAACGATTAAAAAGGACAGTTTGCCAAACAAGTAGTGGGCCTACACAGAGTGCAATAACAAGTTGACGTTTCTTTTTTACTTCTGTCATCCCCATGGTGTGCTTTTTGTTGCCCTAGCAGGGGGAGGCAGTGTTACAGAAGGGCAATTACTAGCAACGGGGCCGATCTTCCATTTTCCATCTGTGCACATTCACGTGGCAGACAGGGTGCTCCCAGACTTGCACACTTTCCCGAAAAAAGGCTTGGACTCTAATAGTCGCACCAAAAATCCTGATTAAACAGGTAAATTTCAGCAGCATAGCTAATATGACACACATGGGTCCATGGGAGGAGCACCGCTCCCATGCCTTCTGTAGCTCCACAGCACCCTCACGTATCAGGCCAAATATACACGGTCTGCTGCAGCACACATGAACAAACAAGGTTCCTAAGGTCTTCTAGAAACACCCGTGTCCTTCAATCACCTTCCTTCTCTCCATTACCATGCTAGGATGAATGTAAAATATTAAAACCAGGCAAGAAGCAAAACCACTGCTCAAAATGGCACGGCTTGCCCAAGGTCAGCCCATGGATGACAACCCGAATTTTGCTCTCCAGAGCCTCACCTCGGTTCCACCACACACCATCTTTTCATCTTCCTCACCGAACAGCAGGTTTTACAGTCCCTAGCACCAGGCCAACATCTCAGGAACATCGACCTAATGCAGCAGCCATGCATTTTTAAGAGCAACACTCACCGCCTGTTGTTAATGGTGATTTCGTGTTATGCTACGGACATTCTGAGCTGACTCCTTCCAGATAGCAGTAATGGTACTGGTAATTTTTTGTTTGTTTGTTTATAAAGAAAGATGTAGCTTGTTCCATGAAATGCTAGGGGGGAAAAAGACATTTCTGCAACAAAACTTCCTATGTGAATAAAATACCTGCTCAGAAGGCAACTGAATGAGCAAGCCACAGAAGCAAACAGAAAACACAGCTCAGTAGGTGGATGGGAGTTGATTTTTTTCCTACTGATAAATCGATGAGAATTTTGCCTCAAATTTTAATCACAGCAAAACCGGGCAGACAGATCTATAAATCGTATTTCATAGTTCAGCACTGAACATTTGTTCAGCACATAGCAGCATTGAACCTCTCGCACTGGCAAAGTATCCCACATTAAGTGGAAAGATCTAACAAAACACAGAGGAAGGAGTCCCATCGTCTTCTGCAACCGATTCACAAACAACCTCGCCAACAGCAAACCGACCAACTGGATCAGCCTGAGGCAGAAACATCCAGTTTCACCTTGACAGGAATATTCACCCGCGTGCTGCACCTCTGATGGCACACACCAAATACCTTCATGAAGAGCAGAGCAGCGCATAAAACTGCAGCAAATCCCCAACTTCTAAGAATTTAAAGGAAGCAGGGTGCCATCGTTCATGTTAAAACACCGGACTAAGACTCAATAATCCGCAGAGAGGTTGATGTATCAGGAGTCTTTCTAGAAAAGGCTTCAAGCACTGACCTCCTTGACAGCTCCAGATAGCACACAGGTTTCATCGCTGCCTGCGCGTGCAAGCCAAAACTCAAGCCTGCAGGTCATTACACCCAAATATCCTTTACATCTCATACAACCACCACCTTTTCCAAGTATGAATCACAACTCTTGTCATGTAGGAGAGCTCCCACAGAAGAGCAGGGCACAGGCAGCAGGAAGGCTGTGTGCTGACCGCGGCAGCGGTAGGCATCGGCGTGCACAGGGTAATTCAGTGGACTTGTGAAGTTGCTCAAGTTCCAACAGTTCTTAGAGAAGTCCGTGTTTATTACGGGCATTGGGCAGTTTGTGAGCGTCCTCTTTTCATGCCTTTTGTTATAAACTAGATTTTAATCAGAGGATTCCCCTGGCAACGTTTTTATTGTCAAAGTTTCATCTTTAGGAGGTAAGGACCAGCAACAACTCTGTACAGCAGAGCTGAACAAAACAATACCGTACTGGCTTGTTGCTTAGACTAAATGAGACTTATTTTTTTCCCCTTACTACTATAAAGTCTCATGGAAATAAAGTAATACCACACAGGAGCATTCCGAGTCCTACCGCTTGCCATACTTGTTTCGGACAGCAGAACAGCGTTCCTGGAAGCCACTTGGGCTGGCTCGGTCTGAAGCACTGGAGGTGGGGAATTGTGTTTTGCACAGCCCCACAGACCAGTTCATCCTTAAATTTTACAATTGCACACAACACTCGGGGGGCCATGGTGCAAAGAAATCGAAAGGTCTCTGACACTTGGAGCTCTGAGTCTTAAAAAATGTGAAGGGTTCAGGCAATTTAGCCATCCTGGTCATTTGCACAGTCTGGTACATCTGGAGGTTGTTAATTAACACATTTGTGGAATACCATAATTTTACACAACACTCTGATTTGACCTGTGTCAAAACAATCTAGTAGACGACCCTGTGTCCACATAATGCAGACAGCTGGCTAATTATGTTCATCTGTATTTTCTTTTTAGCCTTTAAAGGCTGATGAAATGCAAAACAACAGCTAACTTTAAACATGCACCCCCAGGTTCTTTTAATTTTGTTTGTGATTAGGCTCCGGAGCATTACAGAGCTCCCTACTTCTCACCTGGTAGTACAAAAACAGGTTGTGTGGATTAACTTAAACAGTTTACAGAAACAGTTAAAGCAAGCACAATTTGAACTTTTTTCTTTTTTTTTTTTTCAGAATAAAGAACTTTAACTTGAAAACAGAATGAATGTATGTGTACACAAACCCCCTGAAATGTCCTGTTCCAGTTTTATTTTTTTCATGTATATATTAATATATATTTTTTATATTTTTTGTTTAAAATTGCATTGCCCAAAGTAACAGACAATTTAAAAAAGACATATATTAAATTAAAACTATATTTTCAGGGTAGTATATATCCTGCTATGCATACTCTAAATGCATACATACAGCAGAAGGTAACGTTTGCCAATTGCGATGACACCTACTCCAGTCCAAGGAGCAGTAATCACGGCCCATTGTTAACTATTTCATAAAGACCATCAGTGCAAATCTGGCTCTTGTACTTCCAAAATTACTTTAAAACATCTGCTTTAAGTGACCTCTATGTGAGTTCTTTTACACTATTTCCGTTAAAAGTGTGTAAGATCTGTTCTTCCAAACAAGTGATAACATTCATGTGGTGTCATAATTACGCTTTTTCACAGTGCAAGTGTTGTCTCACGTATAGTGTGCAACCACAGGATTATGAGAGTATATGCTCCCTGCCCACAGGTACCTGTAAAGCAGAGGCAGCTAACACTTCTGTCCATAACTTAAATACGACACCATACATAAACCGTGAGTTAGGGAGTTTTTAAAAGGAGCCTAACTGAATTGAGCATTGTTCTCAGCTGAATGTCTTCATCTTACAGAACATAGCAGTTATTACCATTCTAAGAGGATTGAATTCATAACCTCAGAAGTATTCCTGTATTTGTACTTTGCAAGTGCCATACAATCAGTACAAAGTGAAATAGTATTCTTAATGCAGGCAGGAACTCTACTTCTTTCACAAATGCAATTTAGGTCTGGCAGGATTGGCTCACATTTTGTCTTCATCAACTGTAATGACACCGATCCATCAGTAATATTATAATGTACTATTGTGTAAATCAATCTCTCCAACTTCTATTTTAATGCATACATAAATATAACTACCTGGCAATGTGAAATCAAAATACACATTCTTGAAACCTACACAACATGAGAAACAAGCTCCAACTATAATCACCCAGAACGTAAGATCAGTCACGCTGCTCTTCGTTCCGATGGTTCCTTGGACTGGCCTTTTGTACCTATTTTTTTCCAAAAAGGTCTCTCTCTAAAGGTGTTATTGAAAACATATTTGACAAAAACGTAACCCACTGAAATATATGCATCTTATCTTCCCATATCCTTAAATATGTAAGACAATCTTTTGTTGGAGACAAAATTACTTGAGAGGTCCCTTTTATAAACGCTTCAATATTCAGCTGCATAAATAGTGCATTTCAGGAGAAAAAAAATGCTCACAAATATTTAGTTAGTTAAAACCAGGCTTTGTTGAAACCCACAAATGTGAAACTCATACTTTTATTGCTGCCGTAATGTTTTAGCTCTTCTGGCAAAAAGCACATGTACACATTGAAGCTCTTTGCAAATGCAATCACACAAAGCCTACGCTTTACTGCCCACTAGTAAATGACACTGCTAAGGCCAAGCCAAAACTATTTCACTCAAACAATCCTACAGATTAGATGCTGACTTAGAGGTAGACAACTTCAGTTTGCTATCTAACACCAAGAAAACAAAAAGGCAACAGATCACAGCATGCAGCAAAAGAGCAGAGCAGCAGTGAGTAGTATTTAACTGGAAACGTACCTCGTGGGAAGGGTCCAAAGTTCTGCACACTTCCACTTCTCATGAGGGAAATCCAAGTGCAAGCAGATTTTAATCATACACTGTGACTGGTAAACAGTTAGCTTTGCTGTGACCACTTGTCACCGTGCTACACAGTACAGCACACTCATTCACAAGAAGACAAGAACTGAAGGTACAAGCAGAGGTGAAGGAGTGCACATGCGGGGCAGGTAAGGAGGCATGCAGTAAGTCTGCGTGGGCCCTGCCTACACACGGACAGCGCTACCTTTCCTTAGCCATCTCTTTGTATTTTCAGAGATTATCTGAACGCAGCTCAGCTGTTAAAATTAAAAAAAACACAGAACTTGACTCTGGCAAGCCCATCACCAGCTCCTGCTCTCAGCAAACGGCTCAGCACAAGACCACAGCACACTGCTCGCTGGGCCCTACGCAGCACGAGCGACAGCAGGGAGGGCAGGAAGCTTTGGAGAGCACCAGAGGACATACCTTCTTATGAACAACGGAGGAAGTGGAATTAATTGTGCTCTCGTCACTATGCATCATGACCAGTTCAGGGCTGCTCTCATCCAGGACCTCCTGCATGCTGCTCACACTGCTGCTCTGACTGCCTGTGCTCACGGACATGCTCGGGATGGAGTGGTTGCTGCCCAGACTGTCCATCTTCCTACTCAGGTTTGATCCATGCTCACTGTCCTATAAAACAAGGGGCATGGGTTACAGATACCGCAGGAGGTCACCTACCCAACGGGTGACTGCGGTGCCCGAGGTTTGCTTTAAAGGCAACTTTGCAGAGTTAAAGGGGTTTTGCTCAGTATTTCAGCAACTACGTTTCTCAAGGCTGCCTGGATTATGCAGCACTCCATAGGGGGCAGTGAGCTTTTGCCTCCTCCCCTGCAATCCTCATAAATCAGACGTCAGGACAGTTTTTTGCACATAGCAGTAAGTCTGGGCATGACGCTGGATTGAATAGGAGGCATCCAGGAATACTGGATTGGTGGTGAAAGGAGTCTCATAAGTAAGATAGGAACAATCTCTGAAGTTTGTATTAAAGTGATGTTCCAAGTTTGTATATGCTGCAACACGTTCTGTGGGTCAGAAGAAATGCAAAATGATGAACCCATTTTTTCATGATTCTGCTATCTCAGGTTCATCATAGGTGCAGAGGTTTTAACCTCCATGTCCCAAGCAGTCAGCAGTGACGTTCTTTCAAGCTAAAAACAACATACTATCTTTGTGTTTTCAGCCAAGATAAATTCTTATGTAATCTTCATTCACCTTTAAACAGCTGACTCAGAAGAGCCTGCATTATTACAGCGATTAAAGTTATTGTAATCTGCTTAGACATACCTAAATAATTGTTCCTCACATAGGACATGTTTTTCTTCTACAGACAAATACCAGAAGTTAGCAACCTTTTTTTTTTTTTGCTTGTATACTCGTATCAGCTCAGTAATCCCTGAGTATGAGCTTAATCTGGACTGACTTGAGAACGTATGGAGTCCCCAGTAATAAACTAACGGGACTGAAGATGCTTGCAGTGAGTTCAGTGAGGACTGAGAGCTCTGAACAGCCTTCAGCTCCTGCTCTGAAATAGCTTCAGTTCACCAAAATGAATGGCTTGCTACTGCACCCAGTTCCTCCTGGCCTCCGAAGTGAGCTTGGGGAGAATTACATTTCAAATCAATTAACAGGATACTCATTTGGTTGGAAACTGAAAGAAAGATAAACTTGACAGACTTGACAGATACGTATTTGATTGTCTGATTATTTTTTAAGCAATTAGCAGATCATTCAGAGCCTGTGTAAAAGCACTTAAATTCCAAAATACAAAAGAATACTATTTTACAGAGAATGTATACACAGGAGAATAAAAACATTTCCAGGATGCTTATATAAAGTTGCAGAAGAAATAACACAATCAGGCATCCGAGATGAGAATGTGACTATGTAACTAATAAATACATATGTACAAAAGGGCAGAGAAGAGATTGCATATGCAACCTCAATGTTGACTTCTGGGCTTAAATACTTTCCAAATGATCTTTAGTTCCTTTCAAGAGCTCTGAGGAAAGCATTAGTATTATTTTTAGTGTTAAAAATAAGGATTTGTAATGTCCCTCACACTAAGGTAGGAAGAGAAACTGGCTTGTGGCATTTACAGCTTCTGTTAACCATTAGTGACTGAAGCGAGTGCTGTGTTCAACTTCACCATCAAGTAAGCAATGTACACACGAGCAATACAACCTCTTTTCGTAGTACGCAAGCTCAAGGGTAAATCCCAGTGCAGGGCATGCTGTGCACATGCAGAGTGTGAGCTTCATTAGTGTTAATTCCTGGAGACACACTTTTTCCCCCTTTTTAGGGGTGGGGACGGGAAGAACAGAAGAATATGCATCTCAGAGTCAACGGTTACCACACCTTGGCTGTTGAGCTTGGATCTGCTGAATTGTCAAGTGGGAAGCTCACTTCCTTGTGCTTCCGGTTCTGTCACTCTCCCGGCAGTTTGTCACACATAGGTGGACATAGCTTGAAGTTTTCAGTGCAAAAATCTGACGTCCCCGCTCTCCCTCCCCCAGATAAATAACCTAAAGATTTAAAGTTGCCTAGCTGGAGGGTCAGAACAGCAGCGCTTCGTAGCTTTAACCACAGTGGTTGCTGTTCTTGCTGCTTTTGTGCATCTTCCCCACAGTGAAGGGCAGTATTAAGCACCAGTCTGTTCTTGCTGTGTGCTCTCCTGACATCCAAACTTGCCCATCTCTTAAACCAACGCTCTAGCCTAGCCTTAAAAGAGTATCTGACATACACAAGCCTCAAAGCCAAGTCCCCACACATACACTAAACTTGGGCATCTCACTGCATGTGATCTTGCTGTAATGCAGCAAAAAGGAATAAAAACATCAACTTGTCTGTGATTTTTTGTGGTTGAGAACCAGGCATCGATTTATTTATCTAATGTGCCCGCACCAAACGACATAAATTTCCATCTAATCTCATCAATTGAAAAATGACTGTTTTTCTTCTCTGAGCCACAGTTAGTGTCAATTATCATACCCTGATTAAGTGGGTTGTTTATTACAAGATTTAAATTGCAGCTGAGTTTTATATCTTTAATATAAAAGCAAAAAAGATTAAAAATTAAAAAAACAAGTCTTACTAATTTGGTGATTTGCTTTTCAGCTCACGGTAACTATACTATAAAGTAATGGGCCTATGTTAATTTCAAAAAAATATTAGCATTAATCAACTGGTCTTGGTTGTGATTGTAGGACTGGAAACCTTGGACCATCAATAGGCCCTCCTTCATACAGGATCCGAGTTATTTTTCATCATAGAGAATCTCCCTTCAAATGAGTTTCTTCCCTAAAGCTTTCAGAAGAAAGGCAACCATTTGAAAAAACAAAGGTTTAAAGTTGCCAATAAATGCACATCTAACACTGAGTAATGGCTGCTAATGCTCATTATCCTATCCTGTCTCTGCTGGTTCAGATGATATTCCAACAACATGGACTGCATCCATATCTGGCTGTGCTTGTTCTGCCCCTTAAGGACAGGAACATCTCACTTGCCCTAAGATGATTTAGAACAGTGCAAATGGGGTAACAAAATAGAAGTACCTCCTCCTCCTCTTGAGACTCGGTCAGTGGGCCGTTCCGTGTCTCTTGGAAAAGGATTTTCTTCATTTTCCGGTACTGAAGGTTATCCAGTTCACGTACTGCATCTTTTGTCCTTTGTATGAGGTCTATTAGTACCCTTGGTGGTCGGTCTCGGCGAACAAAATCATGCTATAATCAAGGAAATAAAACACACGGTCTCAGACATGACACTAGTATGTTTGATGTGAAAACAGGGGCACAGGGACTTCTCCCTCCCAAGAGGGGCATGAGACACCAGTTCACATTCAGTAGTTACTAATACCTGTTACGAAAGACTCCAGCACGCTCAGCACTGATTACCCGTACCGTACTCATCACTGTATCAAACAACCAAACGGATCATGCTATGCCCTTTGAGTTTTGAAGCGTAGGCTGCAAAGCGCTTTGTTGGGAAGTCAGAGGAACTGCTTCAGCACAGAACACAATCAAACGCAGAGCACAGAGAAAGGAGCAAATATCACTCTGCGACTTGAAACTCATGTGCACGTACACATCAGTGGCAGGAGAAGCAGGGTGGTGGGCAGAGAGGTCCTTTCAAAGCTCTCTACCCTGACTCCCTGATCCACTTTTTGGACCGAGGTCAGGTTTTCTGGGCTCTCCGAGCATCAGAGCTGATTTGTTCCTTCCCAAGCCCCTTCACTTTAAGTGTACAAGGAACAAGACACTGCCACTTTAAACCCTGCAAATGCACAGGACTTAAAAATGAACAAAATGCATACAGGATGAAGATTAATCAATCCTGATTATGGAAGATTACCTGCCTAAGCTTCATGCAAAGATTTACCCTGCATCTGACCTATTCCAACTGCAAACCAGTAAGAAGACTGAAGGCTTGTTTATTATCAAAGAGTTTAAGAAAAGAGTTTAAGAAAAAAAAAACACAGTTCTTACCAACCCCTAAGGATGTACAAAAAGCACAGGTTTTAAGTGCAGACTTAACAGTAAGTTGTTCAAGGGAACTTAAGTACATGATGAAATGCTCTGCTCTGACTTATCAGCCATGTCCTCCTGCGCTGTACAACTGGTGATGGAGTCTGAAAACCCTGCAGCTTTCTGATTCAACCTCTGAGTACGTAAACCGTCTGAGCATACGCTCGCCAATATTCTGTATGGGATCACTGCGTTTGGGTACGCTGCTTAATATATACCATAGAAGATAGCTTTAAAGCACAAACATCACCTGTGTGTTTCTAGAAATGTGAACAATGACAGATAGGAATAGGAAATAAAGTTTTCTACCCTGCACTGCAAATGCCAGGTTGGCCTTTTGTTAGTGAGCTCAGCGGTTGGACCCCAGCTGCAAAGGTCTCAGGAGGATCACATCTACCTGCCTGGTCTTTCTGGCCACAGCTGGTGAACTCGGGGAAACACATCTCTCCCCTGGATCTGGTGGCACCCCTCAAACTCAAGCACTAATACAGCCACCTGTAGCTGTAGTAACAGACACAACAGACCCAGCCCTTCTTAAAACACAAGTCTTGTGCGCAAGAAAGTTGACGAGAACATCTTTTAATGATTTCTAAATAAGCACAGGAAGAATCATGCCGCAGGCTTATTTCTTGTTTTTAATTGAATTCAAACTATTGTGCATTTCAGTTCTGTTAAGGGAGAAAGCTAGTCACTTCAGTATCCATTTCTTTGCTAGCAGCGGTGGTGTTTACTTTTGAATTATAACTAAAAATACTACATGTTATTTCACGCAGAAGCAAAATGATTCATTTCTGCTCCTTTCAGATCTCCACCATTTATTTCTCTGTAAACAGCGGCAAACAACCTGCAGCTTATTTATGATTAGAAAAAAGGTAACCATTTTTATCTCATTGTAGATAATAGGTAATTTTTAGAAAGCAGTAATGCACTTGGAACAATGATCCCGAACTTAACTCCATCCTACCTATCCAGTGTATATTTGTTTATGCATATTCTTTAACACTGCAAATACTCGTTTCATTAAGTGACAAGCTATGTGCTTCATATTTAAGCTCCTCAAATATTAGAATGGGACCACATGGAAACTATAAGGCAGATGCATAAGAACATAAACAAAAGTCTTGTGTAACAAGAACACCATTCTAAATGCTTATCTGCATGAAATAACTGAACTACATTTATAAGATGTAGTCACTGCTCTGCTAGGTACTGCAAAAACTGGTAAGAAATGATGGCTGATAGGACTTAATTTGTATACTTTCTTCAAATTGTAAGAAAAAAACAGACCCAAAAAGAAGTGGTTAACCTAAAGGCAAACAGTAAGTTGGCTGGAAGAGTAACCAACAGAACCAAGTCTCCTGGGAATATCATACAAGCTAAGAAAAATAAGAAAAAAGTGTTTAAAGAGAATTTTGTAATTTAATTTTGAAAGTGAAAATATTATTGAGATACGTTTGGTATGTTTTCATCCAAGACAGTAAACTGAAATTGAATACATTCTAAAACATCTCCTAAAATTCAGTTCCCTTTAAGAAAATGTGGCCACAAAAATTTCTCTCTATTCCTGTTTACTATATGCAAGTAAAAAAAACCCTAAAATAAAAAAGATCTCGAATCTTATAATCTGACAAGCTTTAGGGAGGAGATGTTTCCTGCGGGAGGGAACATCTGGGGTGCTGCTCTGAAAGTCTAAAACCAAACAAAAAGACTGAATATACATAATTTAAGAATGACATCTCAGCTCCAATTGTTTGTGCAGACTCCAACCTAAGGTACTCCTGAAATCATATCCTTCAATGAACTTACACTATTCCTAGAGAGCAGAAAGACTGCCAATCCACATGAATGAATCATTCTGAAACCCACAACATAAACCTATTAGCTGGTCAAAGGATTGTCGGGGTGCTGCAAGCAGAACCGGAGAACAAAACGCTGGTTATGTGCCACAGCACAAATGGATCACAGGAAAAATATACCGGGCGCTGAAGAGAAAGTAAAAACAAGCTCGTTTGTCAGCCTTTACCTGGAAAGTGAAGGCATGAGGGTTAAATATTCTATATGGTCCAGGCTTAAAGCAAAGACAGAAGCAAGTGCAAAGCCAGCTATTCAGTAAAGAGTGCATGATTTCGATTTCTCACTTCAAGAACCAAGAGATTCAGAAACATCCATGAGAACGCATTTTACGGAGCTGAAAAAGCAACAAGAGAAGCCATAAAACAAAGGCTGAATGGTAGCCTTAGAACAGAAATCAGCATGAAAAGGCTGGCAGGTAGACACAGAGCAGCAATCTAACCTACTGTGGAAATTAAGCAAAACACCCTACGGAGCTAACAATTCCTCTGCTCAAATATTTAAGGAAAAACCGAGTCCTGTTTACCTGGTGTGAAACAGCAGCATGCCATGCAATTCTCACCAGCAGCTATGTACGGCAACCAGAGGAATAGCAGGGCCACTAATCAATTTTATAGAAAGGAGATACTTAAAAATGAAAAATAAAAAAAAAAAAGCCTGATGGAGAAGGGGCTGGACAGGATTTCACACATCCCTACTTTCTAAAGAAAGGCTGCTCTTGAATTTTCCAGAGACAAAGCCCTGGGAATTATACACAGTTCCTGTACTTCTCAGGTAAACTGAACGTTTATGACTTGAAAACAGAACTGATTTAGGGTTCGCTGACAAGGCTCTGTCAAACTCAGGACACACCAGCCCCAGCATGGGTCCCCCTCCTACATGCTCATGGCTATTATGAAGCTGCACGAGGCACTTTCCAAAATGATAGTTATTTCCAAAACTAGCTCTAATTAATTGGGTTCAGTATGGAAACTACTGAAGGGATATAAACAACTTTCTGGTAGTTGATAAGTTAACCCAGGCCTATTCTGTTAGTGCTACTTTTAACTTCTAAGCATGATGCACAAATATAGCAAAGGAGCAAACATTAGAAGGCGTTAATTAATCAAGAGGAATTCCTCAAAGCCCATCTAGGACAAAAAAAATGATTGGAAAATGGGATCAGGAGCAGATAGAAATACAACATCGCATGACTAGAGAAGCTGAAAAATGTAATGGCTGGAAATACACAATGAAAATAGATGCAGAGTTCGCTCGCTAAGTAATAATCTACAGGTGGCACTAACCAGTAAATTCTCAAGACCTCTGAACAAGACAGCAGCCAGAAGAATGAAGCAGCCCAAACCCCACCGCCGTAGCAGTGCCAAGCACAGCCTGTGTAACCACTCCTGGAGTAACACACTGAGATAGCACATTAGCCAAAAGTGCCTGTCCAGCCAGCAGGACTTTGGACAGAAATTAACCCCAAACCAGGATCAGACAGGCACAAAGGAATGACTTACAAGACTAGAGCAAAAAGAAAAGAGCTGAAGTGAGAGCAGGCAGAAAGATCCCCATCCGTGGAGGTGTTCAAGGCCACGCTGGATGGGGCTTGGAGCATCCTGGTCTGGTGTGAGGTATCCCTGACATGGCAGGGGGGTGGATTTAATGGTCTTTTAGGTTCCCTCCAACTCAAACCATTCTATGATTGTGAACAGATTTGAAAGGTATGAACAGATTGGAATTAATCACGCTGACATTACCAGGAAAAAAAAAAGTTTGTGATAACCTTCCTGAACTCCATCTGCATCGCGCTGAAAAAGAATGAAACAGGACAGCTCAGAGCAACCCACCGCAATCCCGGCCTGGCCAGGACATAACCTAGGTCACTCAGGCTCTTTCCATCCCTAATACCCCTGTTTCTTTAACTAATCGGTGACTATCTGTAAAACTTCATTAAGAGCCTAATCCTCTCATCATGTGGAGTATAATTCTCAAAGTACTTCCAGCTCTGCAATAGATTTGCTATTGCCTGTGCATCTTATGAAGACTGGTTAAGTCTTGAGTTTGAGTAGCAATTAAAATGGCTTTTCAGATTTTCTATTGCTTCCACAGAGAAGATCTGTAGCAAAATACAAGCCTTAAATCTTCACCGAAATTGTATATAAGCGTGGTAGCGAATATTGCCTGTTGCACAACAGAAAAATAACATTCTTCTCTACTCAAGAAGATAAACAGAAAAATTAAGGCACAATTGGGAAGTTAGCAGTTACAGTACTTTACACAAAATCATGCAAATGCCCCAAAGAGGTCATTTTTAGGGTAGCCTCCAGTTTCTTCCCTCATCTCTTCTCTGCTCTTTCAGAGGCCACATAGTGCAGCTCAACTCAGGGCATCCTACTGACACTGCAGCGTAGCAGAGAGGCTGGTCAAAGTTCCTTCTTCTGCAAAGCGCTCAGAAGCATGCTCCTAAGGCCTCCCTACACAGAAAATTACTGCTTGGTATTCACATCTGCAGCACAGATTTAACTGATCCAGCTTTGGACCTGTCTGTCTTTGATAATACTTTCAGTTAAGGGATGTGCAGCTTTGTCTTGAAGGAAGAAAAAAAAAATAATTAAATATATCAATATCACACCTTTCTACTCCCCTGCTGGCAGCCCCCTCCTTCAGCTGAAGGACCTGTCACTCTCTCTGCTGGCTCACGGGGCTTGCAAGTTCTCTAGCACAAAAGTAACCTCTGACAAGCTCTGGGGTGTACGAGGAGCAGGGTGCTGGGCTGCTCCCTTAAATAACTCCTCACTCAGCAGTATAAGCATTTTACTACACAGCCTGCCTCTACTTTTCTCCAGCAGTTTGACTCTTGAGCATCATGTTATAAAGGGAATTGTAACCATTTCCTGATTTTACCTGTAACCTTGAACAGCCTAAAATACTCCAGCATTTCTAGCAAGGCCACTACGCTTTCAAACTTGAGCCTAAAGGCCACAAAGTTCTTCAGGAAACAAAGAGTGTGACTCTTCTGCCTTAGCAGCCTTAGAAGATGGGATGTTTGATGGGATATCTTAGAAAGGTGCATGCAGAGAAAAGGCAATCAATTCCCAACCTTAGAGACATACAGGAATCCAGACTTGCACTACCAAAAAGCACAAGGCTTCTGCAAATTTTTCAGCTCGCAGAGAAGAAACTTGTCCAATAAACTGTGCAGAATGCAGTCCTATTCCAGCAGGTATAAAGAGAATTCCAAATTCATATCATGGGAAGCAGTACTGTGGTGGCCAGTAACAACATGCATCTGAACACATGCAGTTATTAGTTCCTTTAAAATTTCAAAGGTACTTTAAAAAAGACCCCCCAAAACTACTGATACAGACAAGAGAAAACAGTGTTTTGGAAAAGGGAAAATATTCATTCACCACCACTAGAATTATTTTGGGGTAGGCGAACACATTTTTCCCAAATTTCTGAAAGAGATTTGAAAATTTACCCGTAATAGATCTGTTGATGATGGCCTTTCCTGAGGTATTTTCTGTAAGCAGTAATCAACAAATCCCCTAAAGGAGTCTGACCTGTAAATTAAAAAAAAAAAAAAAAGTTTAAATTAAAAATAAGCTTAATATCTGAAATATACACAAATGTACTAGCAAAGAGCAAAAGAAAAACCCTGACTAATTTGTTCTCAAGTACTAGGGCACAACAGTTAACTGACTTTTCTAAATTCTGAGTAAGCTGATCCCACCAGTTCTTTCAGCAGTTAAAGGCTGTGGATACAGACACGGCAGTTATTCCCAGCCACAAAATGAAAGCCGAACAAGAACTCTGTGTACCAGCCAGCGTTTTCAATTTTACTTCAGCTACTTAAAATTAGATGACAATGAAATTCACAGCAACTCCAGAAATGTGCTTGCTAAGTTAGCTGATGAAATGACTCCCTGCTCTCTAGATGCTTCCCACCATTTGCAACGCTGACTCAGGAAAGCATCTTGGTACACGGTTAGGTTCAAAGAAACTTTAGGCTTCATGTGAGCTTGCATCACAACCTGAAAGAAAACTAATCTTCCGGATGCTCATCATCTCAAAAGCAGCATAAAAGGCACCTTGCTTGCTCCTTGTGCTCTCAAAGTCACAGACAGCAAACAGGTGACTATAAACGAACTGCCTGCAATCAACAATACTGATTCTTGTACTGTATTCCCAAGCTGCTTCTACTCTGCATTGCAAATTCTGCACAGAACGATCTGAGTATAGGTGTGGAGATATGAAAGCAATTTCTTTGAATCTTGAAAAATGGACAAAAGAAAGATGATGAAATAAGGAAATTGATGTGGAGTGGTTTTGATAAAATGATTAGCAATGAAATAATTATGCTACTTAAATGCCTAATGGGGGAATTTCCCACCTCTCCAGGAGCTATTGTTTCAAGCCATCTGCAGACTCTACTAAGCAACACTCAATGGCTACGTTCCACTCTTGAGTAAAAAGAGCAGGACATGGAGCAATGCCTTTGCTCCCAGAGAATAACAAAATATTCTTGTATCAAAGCTTAGATTCTGGAACGAGAGCTCATAGCATGGGGAGTATTTACTGGCCACACAGCTCTGATGACTTTTGAAGTCCCTCACTGAAAAAAAAAAATCTAATTACCTCTGTAGCCTCTCCTCTCCCTTCCCTTCACATTTCAGCTGTAGCATAATGCTAACAATTCTGTCAGAGATCTTTTGCAGCTGGAAACCTCGCTGATGCCGAGCTAAGGCTGGCTTAATGTATCCAAGAATATTTTAATTCCTGCGGCATCTACAGCCCCATAATTATCACCTCCACACATTTAGATTGTAGCACAGCCAAAGTGACAGAAGGTCAAAACGGAGCCTGCCTACACAGGAGCATTATTCAAGAATGCAGTCAAATCACTCCACTGCAACAAACACTTTTCTTGTCAGATTTTAGCCATGCAGAGAGCCTTGTAGAGCGTTTTTAGGGAAACAAAGCACAAAACCTGGTAATAAGCTCTCTTACCATTCATTTGACTGTAACGTAGGGGAATCATTCTGGGCTATGTGATATAAGGCACTCATTGCATTCATGTTGAAAAGTGGAGGCTTCCTTTCAGCTAGAAAGAAAAGAGAAAGGTGTGATAAGGCAGTCTGGAAAGAAAAGGAGAAAGATATGGAAGCATGAGCAAGGTATCGCTGCTAAATCAATAGCTCATTACTGCCGTCATCACATTTAAGCCAATTATTGTAATCTTCTAGGTTATTCCAGGACAACCACTCAAGGAAAGCTGTTATTCACTCAAAGAGTGGATGAAGAAATCCAAAGAACTGGATGCAAATTGTAAGGAAAAGTTTCCAGTACATTTTACCTCAACTGCAACTTTACACAGCTAATCCTCCACGGTAAAAATCAGCAGCAGCCGACTAAAACAGAGCTCAGACATCCAGCATGGCATCCATACCTAGGGAAGAGCTGCTGCCCATTTCATTTATCATTGGCAGTCACCTGTGGAAGTCGGACAGGTTGCCAAATTCACTTGCCAGGTGTGCGTTTAACTCCTCTTTATCAAAGCTCTTCCTCGTCCTTGCACTCCTGAGAGGACACCTGCCCGACGGCCCCCAAACAGATTTTACACAGAAACTGAGCAATGATAGTTTTCACTGCCACGTGAGTTGTGCCAAGCAGACAGTGATGCCAAGATTTTTACTTTTTTATTTGTTATCTTTATTTATTTACTTTAAGTTCATGTCAGGTCAGATCAGAGCAATCACTTGTCCTAGACATGCAGCACGCATGCACAAACCACTGTGTCTTCTTCTCTTTAAACACTGCTTACTTTTGGCTGGACAAGAAATTAAGACACCAGCATTCACCGAAAGCCAAGTGGTGCTCATCAAGAGATCTGCCCCTTCACTCCTGACCCCATGCTCAGATATAGAATCACGCAAAGGCAAAGCTTTAAGTTTAATACTGCTCAAATTGAAAAGAAGAATTGAAAATTAAAGGCAGGTCCTTTCTAACACAACTTCTTAGGACATCTTGGCATAACAGTTGCTCCAACCTTCTCAAAACCCAGCTTGTAAAAAACACAGACTGCAAACCATACTTTCCTCTTCTCTGGGAGCAAGCAAAAATAGCAGCACTTTGTTCTATAGCAGAACAGCAGGGGACAAGTCATATAAAGTACGAAGAGGTAAGATGTTTCTTAGTCCCCAGCAGAAATACTGGAGACTTGCTTATGTCTCACTCCATTTCATGAAGCATTTCTGCAGTTTTGTTCATGCTTGGCCATGCATTCAGGTGAGGTGCACTACACCTCCTCATATGAAAGACCTCACTGTGGCCATTACACATCTTCCAAAATCAGCATTTAATCAGCCTGTAAATTTAAGTACTTAGAATTCTTTTATATACACTATGTTTTGATTAAGATGCAGCAACTTGAACACAGAACATTACTTCCACAATTCTGACACTGTTTTGAGTTCACAGGTTGGGTATTACCTGTGAAAACAGCTGGCATTTTCAACTTGAAGCTTTTCCTAACACACTGAATGAGCACGGGGAAATGAAGTAGGTGTTTGCCGAGCACAGATCACAACAGTTCTTAAGACTGGCCATGTCTTTGAGGATATGTTCAGAACATGGCACAGATATCCATAACAGATTAAAGCATCACATTTGAACAGTTACATAGACACAGAAAGTGTTTAGTTCTACACAGTCCCCAAGGAATAAAAGTACTTGTCATATAGGGAGCCCAGTCTCCATAGGCACCAAAATCCTACTTCTCAGTGAATAAAGCCTGGCAACCTCTAGGATAAGCATTGGTTTGGAAACTAAAAGACAGTTCAGAAGAGCCAATAAAGGGGGCTCGGTATTTGCAAAATAGACCTGCAAAATGTGGTCTCTCTTGAACTTGCACACCAGATGAACATAGAAGTGCAGCAGCATTATTAGTGGTTTGCACTTGATTTGCCACTTAAAGGTTTAACTCAACCGTCACTGCTTTCCAAGTCAGGCTTTTTAAAGAATAAACTTTAAGGAATAAGAATCTTCCATTTTTTTTTTCTAGAACCTCCCAGCAATTATCGGGGGGGGTTCATTATTCACATCAGCTGCAAAGTATTTACTCACCTAACTCAATACACGTGATCCCAAGGGACCAGACGTCCACCTTTCCGTCATACTGCCCTTCGTCCATAGCAAGGATCACCTCTGGTGCCATCCTACCAACCACAGGACAAAACACGCAGGTCAGAGGACACAAACTGTGACTCCCAGCACATAGCTTACAATGAGATGGCTTCATCATCCTCAGCAGCACAGCGGGCCACAACTTCAAGGGCCTGCATGGAGCTGAGTAAAGCCATGCTGAAACAAAACAGAGCTTGCCTGCACTAGAAACTTATACAAGAGGTAGATTAAGAAAGGGAAGTAAATAAGAGGCCAACTTTGCTGTTAGCAAAACTTGCTGGCACGTGGGAGACCCACACTAATCTCAAAGGCATTGTCCCTGCAGGCAGACAGCAGGGACTGGGAGAGTCCTAAAGACACCACCTCTCACCAGAGATGGTGGTTTTTCCATGGGCACACCAGGAGAATTTTCCAGTAGATACATGCAGCCTGTGAGCGTAGCTATGAAAGGAACAGAGAAATCTGGAAGAACAGGGAAATATGATGGTCCAAGATAAAGGGATGAATGTAGGGGGGAAAAAGCAGCAGGGCCAGCCTGCAAAAATGCAGCCTATTTGGTTTTGTTCTTCAAAGATGAAGCGGGCTTCCTGCCAAATGGGCTTGTTCAGAGGTCGGGCGATAGGTGACCTCCCATAAATGCCTGGGAGGTCTGCCACAAACTAAGTGGAGTGTAAAGCTATGCTGGCCCACTACGTTAGGAATGCTAAGCAACTCAAGTGAGCCCTAAGCAAGCCTCTTCAAAACAGAATCTAAGTAGCTGTGTGGCTTCCAGTCTGTGGAGCCGGATTAAGAAACTTCCCTTTCTCCATGCGTTTGCCTTAGTTCCACTACCTATGGCAAATGTCAATAATTTTTAAGCCAATGGTATTATAGCAGTCAAAACATTAACTTTCAAAGTGCTGCACAATCTACCTCTACTCATGGGCACTGAGAAAGAACCTGTCTCCTGAAGAACTGGACAGGGGAATTGTAAAAACGCTGCTTTGTTAATATAGTTGGTCAATGTAGTTTTTATGCCAGATACTGTTTTTAGATTGTGGAATGCTGGAAATGTAGGACAGCAGTCTTAAAAAGACTGAAGTACTCCATGAAGTACTCCACGCTTTACTCACCAGTAAGGCGTTCCCACAAAAGAATTGGCAGGGGAGACTATAGATGCAGACCCAAAATCAGCTAGTTTCACTTGACCTGGTTCTGTTAGAAGAATATTTCCAGCTTTAATATCCCTTTAAAAGAAAAAAAAAAAAAAGTACACTTCTGGTTACAGTAGAACAGCTTTGAAAAAATTACACATACAAAGAACTCTGCTAACCTGTTCTCAAATTAAATATTCATAAAAAAATGAGAGTTGTTTAGAAGCCTGGTATTATAAAAGACTAGAGAGATCAAATACCTGACTTTATTTGGAACAGAAATCTGACTGCACCCAAAAAGCGTGCTGGGGAATGAAGGACAAGGAGATGGGCCATGGTTGCAAAGCTGAGGTCCCAAACTGAGATCAAGGAGAAATCACCCCAATATCCAAGATGCGACAGATACCAGAAATGTTGTTTTAATCTTTCAAATGACCTAGGGTCCCTTAACTTCCTGCAAGTCTTAGATAATTCATACATTTCAGAAATTAACAATAATGAAGCTACTGCAGTACATATGGCACGAGATACTTTCAACACCTTTGGCACCATACATTTCCCAACTCCAGCAGTAGGTGGGTTAATTACAAATTAATTGCCCATAAAATGCTGAGAAAGGTTAACTCCATTTGCATGCCTTCTAAGAAACCTGGCAATGGGCCTGTTCAAAGTTAGAGAAGAATTTGTCTGAGTACCATTTACTTCTAATCCCTAGGATTTCTGGCCTGTTATACCTGAAATATTTTTTTCTTGCACACATCAGATTAAAAAAGGAGAATTGCTTTTAGAAATTCAGGTCTCCTTATACATTGCAGCTGAAAAATCACAACATAATGAAGTTCCTCGAAACCCTAAGACAGCACCTCAATAACAAAGGGAAAGCTGTACACTAGGCGTGCCAGGTTTGCCTCTACACAGCAGCAGCTTAGCTGTTTAATTTTGCAAAAGCAGACCCTCAATATATATTGAATACACATAAGTGATCCATCAGCCAGGCTGGGTATACCATACAGTCTGGAATATCTCTTTGGTGCCTTCTCAAATAAAAAAAATTATACCTATAAATAAAAAACACATCAAGAAAAAAAGCTTTTCGTATCTGGTGTTCAGCTGTAGGTCCTTAAACATCAAAACCACTTATCAGTAGTAGCAGACGTCCAACACAGACAAGTTGGACTTGATGATCATCGAGGTCTTTTCTAACCTAAATGATTCTGTGATTCCAAGTTACGGGGTATTGCCAAACACGCACATACTGTGACCTTGTGAAAAAGCAAGCTAATTAGATAAATGGGAGGGGCAACAAAGCCACCTTGTATTTGCTGCGTACGCTGAATTATCATACAACAGCTGAAGCGTAACGACTTGTGCACCAAGCACAAAGTGAGTATCACTGCAGGCCCAGAGGAACAGGCCAGCTGAAAGACCGTTGAAGCTCAGCATGATGCTTTTATCTCCAAAGGGCAGCACACAGGACAGGCAACGCTGGGATAACAAGAGCTGCAGCAACAGGCACAGACCTACAATGCTTCAGCAGCAGAGCTGGACTCTCAGAACCTCTGCTTCCCCACTCCTGGGACAACACTGCTTCAAACCCAACATTACAGCATTTTTGGTGCACACGTGCTACTCAGATAAGCCTTCATGTTTTGGGTCTATGCATCTGTCACTTCTGCATGAGGACAAGTACCGAACGACGCCTTGTGTGCACAAGAACAAACCCTCAGAAGTACTTCAGAGACAGCACAAGTCCTGTCCTCTCTGCTTTGTCTCCACTGCTACCCTCACGGTTCAGCAGGCACCTCAGGCATCAGCTTAGGTATCTGCGCTAACTTCAGTTCGCCTCGTGTCTGCAGTCTAATGGGATAATCCCACCCTTTGCCATCCCACACAGTGCCACTGGGACTAAGTGGTAAGGGGGAGGCCCAGGGAGCTCAGGATGAGACCAGGGCCTTGCTTTTTCCCGCATCTCCACAAGGTGTCCCCCCATTCCAGGTCACACTCGTTTTGCCTTCCTGGCTTTTGGGCAGGGAAACCAAAGTTGTCCCAGCTGCCAGCTTTGGTCCCTCCTCACCGTCATTGCTCCACCTGCCCCAGTGCTCCTGTCACTTGCCACAGCAGGGGATTTTACTCCAGGGATTTTACACACAGCTCCCTTGCGGCTGGGCGCATCGGCTCTCCTCCCTGCTAGACAACGTAGCTAGCAAAAGGCAATCTTTCAGCTCTCCTGTATAAGAAACTGCATCTATCAGAAAAGTCAAATTCTCCTGACGGTTCTGAGAGAGGCCTTGCCTCCTCCTCTCAGGAATTAAAAGGCAAAATATTCCTTGGTAGAAAACCAGTCAGATAGGAAAGACCTGCATGGTAGTTATCTTAACATTCCTCGTGGTTGCCCAGCACACTGCAAGAGCGAAACTTTTCCCAGTTTCAAAGAGAAACAGCCAGCTCTGTTCGTGATATGCAGTAAGCGCATTAATGGGCAGTTCACACGGAGTAGCTAGGATTCAGCACGTGAAATTGCTGACTGTACAGCACACTAGTTGTGTCGTGTTAAGGAGTCCTCGTGACTACCAAGAAGAAACTAATTCTCAGTAGAGCCCACAGAGACAGTCATTTACTATAAACAAAAATTTAATGCACTCTGAACATGTGTAAAGTTAGTTCAGAATAGGTATTGTTATGCACAAATAAGTGCATATATGTAAAGGGTTGACCAGAAATCATTTTAATTTCATAAATTGACATTCTAACTTAATATTTTCCTTAAGCCTAATAAAATAACCTTGAGAAGATACACCCCAAATAGTTATTCTATTCTAATAAATGACAAATAATTAAATTCCTTATTGTCTGAGCCTCAAGTATACAATTTTTCTGCCCACAGCTTGCCAGTAGACTATAGAAAGGCTTTTAACCCCATGAATTAATCCCAAGCTGCTTCATCCTGATGACTGCTCGCTCACATTACCCTAATCTATTTCTCACCCTTTTCACAGCAACTCCCTGACATAGAGTACCAGCAGTTTCCAAAATATGACAAAAACACAAAATGAGAACATGCAACATTGTTGACACATAAGTGAAAAAAAATCAGAACTCCTGGAAAGGAATACATTACAAAAGATAGATCCAGGAGCTGGCGCCCATGAGCAGCCTGTTATAACATCCTCCTCTGTGTGCTCTTATTTCTCTTAAGGTAGTTTTAGCCTTGAGTTGTGCTTTCATCAGCTGATTTCTGGATGCATAAATTTGATCTGATTTTACTTACTCACATGTGAAAAAAAACAAAATGTCTTAAAAATAGGCTGTGTCTATCACGCTGCTTTACTAGGTGAATTTAGGGTATGTATTTTCCTGTCTATGCTTTCTGCCAGCATTCAGGTGTACTCTGTTACCAGGGTCTGCAGGGAACAGTTGCTAACATAGAAGAGAATTCGGCTCTGGAATATAGCTGCATTGAAGTATTTCAGCAGGAATGTGTTCCTTAACAGCCAATGGCTTTTATTTATAAATCTACTCTGGCATGGGTGTACTGACAAGTCCATTAGAGGGAACTTTGGCAGGAGAACCTTTACCAAAGTTGCTTAACACAGTGATTTTCAGGCTCCAGCCAGGGGAAGATGGAAGGACATACAGCCGCCTGGAGCTCTGCCTTACCTATGAATCTTACAGTGAGAGTGCAGGTAGGCCAGCCCCTGCAAGGCACCGTGGGTGATGGCAGCAATCTCCACTTCCTGAAGTGGCTTCTTGTGAACTAAGGGAAAAAAAATCAAGAAAAAACGTCAGAAAAGTGCAATCTTTTCCTGAGAATGTTTCTAAACAGGAGGAACCTCTCCAGTTTTGCAAGCCATGAGGTGAGCACCATCTTCATCATGCTGATTTTCTGTAGCAGCTTTGAGTCTGCACACAGCCTTTGTGTATATTTCACACGTTAAGCATGTTTTTTCGCTGTCCTGCTAGGGCCAACAGTACAGCTTGCCAAATGTATGTGAAATACAACTTCAGTCCTTAACAAGAAAAACTTCCCACTTTTTTCCCCATAGCAAAACCACAGGAAAATGGGGAATACTAAGTACAAAGTGATGCCCCAAAGCACCTTCCCTAGATCCCTGGATCTGACCAGCATGCACCTGTCTGAGTCTCTTAGATCAAAAATATACGGCCCACAAAGAGTAATAGTTTTTGCAAATTATGGCTTAGATTCCCCATTCCTCTGTAGGTGCTGCGGCTTTAGTTTTCAGGTGATATTAGTCTCTTGTTTTATAAAGCTATCTGTGACTATTCCTATGAACTGCAAGGCAGGGACAAAGGTGATCTCTACAGGTTTTTATTATGGGTAGTCAGATAACAGGCAGCCTGCTTCTATCAAAGCAGAAACCACAGGAATGTGTTGTAAAAGGTACCTTCCTTTTACAACAGACATGCCAACTATATGTAGCACTGGCTTTCTGGGAAAATCTCAGCTTACCCTTAGCATCATGAACACTGGGATTCTAGCTACAGAATGAAGTAGTGTAGACAGACTGCCTCTACCATCTGTAAAATACCAGTTTGTGAGAAAACAGCCTCCCACTGTACTCAGAAGGGACACTAGAAGAGAAGAAAATCAAAGACTATATAGAACTCACCTTCTAGCAAATCAGAAGCTGATCCTAAACAGTACTCCATAACCAACTGCAAGAAAAAAGCATGCTTTTAAATAATGTGATACGTGCTCCTCCATAAACAGTTACTACTTGGGTGGCTGAGAAACAGCAGAAGTAAAACCTGAAGTTTTAAGAAATGCAATCAGCAATCAACAAAATAAAATGCTCCAAGCAAATTCCAGCAATGACATCCTAATTTGTTGCAAAGAAGGTTCAGGCACCGGAAAGCTGTGGGGAGATCTCTAGAGGATGTTCCATAATTATTGTTTAACCTGCTTGAATACAAAGGCCTGCCACAGAGAGGTGGGGATCTGTTCCAGTATCTTAAATATCCATTTCTTTTAAATTACCTGGAAATTTTTTTTTTTTTTGAAGAAAGGGACTACGGGAAGCATGGGATGAATACTGCTGCATGTACTGGATGCCTAGTTGCCATACCACAAGTTTTCTGCACACCAAGACCCCCAATACCGTGCCACTCACCCATGCAGTATGCTCTTTCAGGTAACAGCCCTTATACTCTATGGTGTTGGGGTGCTTCAGCTGTTGTAGAAACTTGACTTCTTTAATGATATCCTGCCATTTCTAATAAAAACAAAGCAAAAAGACATGAATACATTTCCCCGCTTCACCCCCTACACACTCTCATACACCACACACTGTAGTGCAGTCTGAAAAGCAGCCATAATGCAATTTTACTACGTGAAGATGACAAGAGCTGTAGTTGCAAAAGCACAGCTGTACTGAAGTTGTGGGGGTCCCTGTTGCAGTAAGATCACTCTAAGACACATTTAGCTTGAGGACAGCAAAAAATGTATTTTCTCGTTTTATCTGCAATACATTTTACTTAGAGCATTGCTACTGCTAAGCACAATGAATTGGCCTGTGGTCTCAAACTCAGTAACGAACCCACCTGCCCCCAAACAGACAACAGCTACAGCACGTGGTACAGAGAGAGGAGCTGTTTACTTCCTTCTTTAAGGCAGCACAAGGACACTGACATTTGCAAGACCTCTGGAACATTTATAGACAGCACATGCAGGAGACCAACAGGTAAGTAAGGAAAAATGAATTACGAACATCCCCTTTGGCCCGAAAAACCACTTTCTCTACTGCATGTCAACCTGATATGCTTGGGTTGTCTGTTTGGATCAAGACACCACAATAGGAACAAATAAGAGCAATTAACAAGCAACCATTGAAGTGAGACTGATACTCTGAATATAATGTCTACGCCATTCTATTCTGTAGATCCTGAGAAGTGTTTCAGGTCAGCTATACATTTCACTTGACACCTCAAAGAGTTGCGGTTTATGGTTTCAGTAGCCCAGGTGCTCTTAATGCCCTTATTACAGAATGCTTGTAGGTTGGTTATTTCTGAATTCCCATTCACTTCCTTAAACTGAACTATTTGTCAAAATTTGCATAAACTCATTTTTCCTCTACAAATCTCCATGCCTCCTATGGAAGTGAGCAACAGCTACAGCATTAGAAAGCTGCTCTGCTGGTGTCAAATGAAATACTCAGCTAATTCCCCTGACCAGATTTACATTATAGTTGTACCAGCTTTTGCATCAGAATTGGCTTCACCATCTTACCTCATTCGTTTGCTTCCCACTGTAGGACATTTTCTTGACTGCCACCACCTCATTAGTGTGGGAATTTGTAGCCTGGAGGAGGAAAAAAATAAATTAGAAAAAAAATCATTTTTAAATCCTCCCCGTGGAGTGAGCCATGCCTTTAGCAAACACATCCTGGAAATCACATCCTGGAAAGCTCCTACACTTCAGAAACACCTGCCTGGTGATAAAATTTATGAGACAGCTATTTTAGCACTCTTTTCTGGCATTATTTATCTATCCACAGTCACTGTCCCTGCCTCAGCCCTTTCTACACTTGCTACCTCTCTACTGATACACAGAACAAGGTTCAGCATCTCACACACTGAGAATGTGCAAAATAGTTTCATTGGAATTGCTGTAAAAGCAGCGTTCGATTAGTTTGCTCCTCTAATCAGCACTTTCTCTGATTCACTGTTTTTGGTCCAGTTATTTCCAATATTAAGGCAAAGGCTGTATTGTGATTTTAATCACATCATTTTAGGACTATGTCTGTGTGCTTTACATGCATTGCTCTAGGGAAAAAAAAAACACACCTACTTTTGGTTCTGAAAATCAGTCAAAAAAGATAGATGGGTCCAGACTGCTTTTGTCCAGTTTCATTCAATACTGGGCTTTTTTTCAAACCTTTGTTCGTCAAAAGACTGATTTATCTAGTTTTACACCATTAAAGCAGAGAGGGTGTGACTTTCCTACAGCTCAAAACACGTTGATGAGGCACAGACCTCCTCCCACGTATTACCATTAGGGTTGTTAGAAAGCGAGTTATTTTGGTTTTCTTGTGCTATTACAAAAAGATCAAGTTTTCAGGAATGAATTTGTAGTGACAAAAGGAATGTCATTCACTTCACTTATGAAACTGGGTCACCTAACGTAGGCGATCTGCACACAGTTGTTCTCTTCGCTGCTGGTGGTTGAGCAGATGTCAAATCGTGGAGCCATGCTATTCATAGAAATGCAAACCACCTTATCTGAAAAACCACCGTGGAATCAAGCTTAAAAGCAGACCAGAAAAAAAAATCAGGACATTTACATTTTCCACAAAATTTGCCAGGCCCCAAACTTCACCTATTTTAATGCAAAAAAAGCAGTTCTTCAAACAGATCTTCAAAAGCAGATTTTCAGAGAGCTGACATCTAACTCATGCTTCTCAAACAGACTGACGGACTTGCTTTCTGCCCAGAGTATAAGCAGGAAAAAATACAAAGCCGCTGTATTTGCTTGCGATCTACTCATTTGATTCCTGCATGGAAATAATTGTTACCCCAAGAAGCTTTCTCCTTGGGCAAGTGGTCACGGTAGTAACATCGCATACAAGTTTTCCAGTTCTGTCCACACCAAGTCTTCTTTTCTATCTTTAAAATGGAAGCCCCCATTCTTTATTTTTGCTTTCTTCATTAAATAGCTTAGCTTCAAGGTGAAAGCCAATCCTTGCAAACAGTAAGTCAGGCTAGTAGACAATGCTCGGTATTTGGGGGCAACAGAACATAAATAACAAGTGTCCTTGAACTGCAGGTAATCGTTACTGCCGCAATCTCGTATCAGCACAGTACTAGGGAGGCTCAGGAAAACACTCAACAGAATTGGATGTGTGGCATCTGATTGTAAATTTAAAATGTCTTGTCAAAGGAAGAAATGAGACATTGGAAGATTCTGTCTTACAGATTAGCTACTCGTTTAATATGTTATTATCAGAGCCATCGGATCCCAGTTGTACAATGAGCATTATTCAGTCAGCAAAATCTTGCTTTTTTGGAACCCGTATGACACAGGGATGATGACCAGAGGCCATGAACTCAGTTTTAGAAAGAGCTCTGCTTGCCTGGAGTGGCACTGTCCTCATTTCTGCATGTTAAGGACGGAACATCTTAAGGTTTTAATCCTAAGAGTTGTTGAAATCCCAGCACCTCTAACCACTTACAATTTTGAGGACAAAAACCTAGTGTCATTTAAAAGCTTAGAATACAATCAAAGCTAAATGTGGTAAATCCTCATTTCCACTGCTCACAAGGATGAGTACTATACTTCCAAGTAATGCATTAATCAAAGACATTTCACAATGCTCACAGTGACTTCAAAGAAAAATGATGTTGGATGAACCACGAGAGCACAGGAATTACTAAAGGGAGCTGACACACTTAGACTCTACTCTTCCCAGCACACACGCTTCATCAAATGAGTTAGAGAAAACATAAAACAAGTAACTTCTGGCAAAAGCAAAACCCTTCCTAAGCACTCATTGTCCTGCTTCAGCACATAAAAGATCTCAAGAGTATTTTACTCAAATAGATGAGTTCATGCTGGTGTTCTAAACAAATTTCCAAATACTTGTGTCTCCAAATATCTTCACATAGTATACACTCTCTTGTGTCAGCCACAACTTTGTGCTGCAGGGTACAACTGCCCCATTAAGCTGTCACCACGTTCTCTCCGTTGTGGACCAAGTTGCTGCTATAAGCAGCATTTCTTTCTAGCAAGAAAAGAAGTTTTAAGTTAACTTGCCAAGCACTGGTAATAATATATTGGGCAATCAAAATCACCAGCTCTGAAAGTTACAACTCCAAATCCTTTATTAAGTTTATTCAATTGCCATTTTCTGAATGGCAAAACACATGAGCCTGAGACTACAAATACATTCGAGCATCACTCCCTTCTTTTTTTGATTAGGCCTGACATGAATATTCCTCTTCTCCTTTTTTTTTTAATAGGAAAAAGGTTTCTTGTCACCTTTTTAAAATACACACCCACAGAACTTCAGTAGGCTTGAGGATGCCAAATACCCCAACAAGTCCATGCTATTAAGTATTTAGTTCTGTTAGGGAAGCAGCACTGAACTGCATAAAAACCAAACGCAATCTTTAGAAATATTATGACCAGTCAGGGAGGAACCTGACCCTTGGAGTATTTTAGGACTTTTCCCCCTTCTTTAGATGATTTAGGAAGCCCTGTTCCTTCACAGGGTGTTTGACCTATTCTCCCCTTCTGATACCAAGAACGTCAGGACCCCTGGAAACATCGCCATGATGATGTGAGATCTTATTTGATGTGAGATGTTATTCCCAGCCCTTCATTCCAAGGTGAAGCAAGATGTTAGACAGGCTGCAAGGAGCTTTTAAAAAGGAGAACAAAAAGATGCACAGCACCCCTGCATGGTAGGGAAAATCTCCAGGATGAGCCACACAAAGCAGGGTACAAGCAGAGGCCTTCCTCAGGCGAACGGACAGACATCTATCTGCCTGAAACTGCACACAGGTGAGTTCCTGCTCGTGACTTATGTACACAGCAGGACAGCGAACAGACCCCAAGGAATGATTTTCTGTATGCTCAATGCTTCGTGCAACAGGGAAGAAAGCCTAAGTCTCAAAGAGCGGCCAAGAAGAGCAGATATATCATGGAAAAGAGGTGACGCATCTGCCTACGTTCACCATGTTACTATAGTAAGTTTACTACAAGTGTGCCTTCCATTGCTGTCAAGCTTGGAGGATGGAGCTGCTGCTAGGTCACTGTAAGAAGCTGCAGGCTGGCTACGCTCTCCAAAGCACAGACCAGGCAAAGCATACAGGGAAAAGGAGGAAGAGAAGCTCTGAGGAATCACAAAAATCTTCTGCCTAACCATGGTGACATCTCTGGTGTAAGCCTGCTTAGTAGCTCTCTAACACTCCTCGTCCTCTTTCCCTGGAAGCACGAGGGCTTTCTGACCACCGGAGCTGAATGATGAAGGCAGCACCTTCACCACTTCATCTCTGCCCTAAAGCACGTCACGTATCCTTGTCCTCGTCTGTGAGATACACTGAGCAGGACCTCCCTACTCCCATCTAAAAAATTCTTGCTCTTCTTACGGAGAGGATCAACATGTATTGTAAATTTTACAAACTCATCGTCTGACACATTTACTATTATACTTCCACCTACCTGTCACTTAACCCAACATCTAAAAGTGTCTGTCCCACTGCTGATGATCCCCACGGCAGAAAACCTCTTCGGTTCCACCAACAGCTCCACTGCTGCACAGAACTACAAACGGCGGATGGGAGTGCTTGCAGATCACTCATGCTAGCTACTGTCAGCATTGCAGGTGTAAGAGAGCTTATCTAAATACTTTAATGTCTGATATTCAAAAATCTCAGTTCCGGTGTGCTTGATCTTCTGGAGTGGCAAGACATACTACCATATAACATAAATTTATCTTGGAATGATTTTTTGATACTGAATTCTATTTTAGCTTCACTGATAGTGACGACATTATAATTAATTCAAAATCCAGTATTTTCAGTTTGGCTTTGTTTGATCCTAACTGTATTCTTCTCAATTTCCAGATTAAATTCTCTTGACTATCAGTTAACACTACCTCCCTTCCCTCTTGAATTCCCATCCCCCCTAAGACTTTCCCTTTGCTTTTGCCATGAAAGCATTTGCTATTGGAGATACTATGGTATGTGATAAACGAGAGTAAAATGAAGATGACAAAGCAAAATGATATTTCAAAGGTATCTCTAACTCCTAAATTATCAGAACAGTATAGAAATCATTCAAAAGCCTGAAAGCAATTTGATGCGACTTCCACAGTATCTTTATTCAAACTGCCACAAAGCCAATTCATTAACAAAAATAGCTTTTAACTCCAAAAGCATGTTGAATCATTAATTCACTAGATCTATTAATTTGCAATAATTTACAAGCTTATGAGCACCAAGTAGATTATCTTGAAATTCCAGTTTGGCAAATTAATTTCCAACTGCTTCAATTCAACTTTCAGCATCTAACAGCACCAGATACCATATACTTAACCTGTGTGATTGGGTATGTTATTAAGCCTATAATCGACTGCTTCTCTAAATACAGCTGGAACAGCAAAGAGCTCAGGAGTGCTCTGGAGACACTTATTTCCAAGATGTGCTATGCTAAAGCTAGCAAACACAAAACACTAAGAGCTGAAAGGATGCCCACTTTTACACATGCCGAGAATCTGCAAAATACCAGATAAATAGGTTTCATTTCCCAAAAAGAAGGTAAAGAACTGTACTTACAAAGTAAACTGCTCCGAAACTTCCATGTCCGATTTCATGTAAACCCACAAATATTTCTTCAGGATCATCTTTGTAGAACAGGTCAGCTATTTCTGGGTCCTTTGGCACCCCTTTGCGCATGTTGACCAGTATTACGAACTAGCTCGCGCTTTCAATTCCCAATCAATTTCTTCCTTCATCGACAAAGTAGTTTGTAGACAGCATTCAGCACCTGGTGAGAAAGTTCACCTTTTATCTGCTTCCCTTACATGTTTCTGTCCTCACTTCTCTGACAGTAAAATAAGAGGAAACACTTTCAGGAGCAATAGACTTCACTATTATTTCCTTCAGCAAATTCTTTTTAATTATTAGTCCAATTTAGATATAGAGATTAAAACGCATTCAGAGTACAAGAGCCCTTTATCTCACACAGGAAGCAAGTGCTGCAGCTACGCTAAGGTCCACTTGAAGACAAAAGTCCTGTTGCTACGCAAAACATCCTGTGATACGAGTTTGTTATTCTCCATGCTGGTCTCCGAATGTGTCACTTTTTAGTCTATTACCATTGTTCCTCCTACTTTTCCCTGCTGTTTGTTTGCTTTGTTTCTCTACTCCCACTTGCCAGCTGGTGCTAATAGAAAAGTTCTCTTCCATGCCACAGAAACACTTCACAATCATATGAGTGCGGGGTTTGTTGTTTTTATTTTATTTTCTAGAGCTCTAGGAAAGCTAGGGCTATTGGGTTTTGATAACTCCCATCACAAAACTGCTTCTGAAAAAACCTAGAGTCCATCAGGTAAGACAGGTATTTGCTTTCTTACCATCTTTCAGTAGAACAAGCAGACAGCATGGAACAGAGGTGCACTTCAATGAAGATTTTAAATATCCATCCCAAACCTTTTATTTAAACAAAACACTACAAAGTTTTGCGTTTCTCATCTAAACATCCTGAAAAGTTTGCATTGGTTCACAGACACTGGCGTACAAAGGAATGACGGATGTCTCTACCCACGTGCTTTTAAATTCTGAAGCCCAGCAGATTATCTGCAGATGAGTCAACTGGAGCAGCTTCTGACAAGTCTGAAGCAAGCCTCAAAACTCTATTTCCACATATGTAGCTCAGCACCTAGTTTATTGATACCACATCTCTGTGCCTAAAACAAAAAGGCTTCTGAAAATAAACACCAAAACGTTCAGCCTACCTTATGTTATAAATCAGTGCAGCATTTGAAGAGAGACTGGCTGAAATATAGCAACCAGATAAAATTAAAACGCACATTAAAGGCTTCAGAAGATTTCAGACTGCAAGCAGCATCCAGATAGAGCAATGATGAAAGCAGAGCATAATTTTGGTCTGAGGCTGAGACAGTCTCCTTGGCTCGGGATGACAAGTAATGGAGCAACAAGCACAATAAATTCTGGCTCATTAGGGGAGCGCTGAGGTGAAGCATACCTGGGTAACTGTGGCACAAAGCATGCTCTGTGGCTCAGATTCCTTTCAGCAGCATCGTTGTGTGCTCTCGTCTCCCCAAATTCTACGCGCTCTGATACCCTACAAAGGAAAACAAGTTTTATTATTTAGAAAAAATATTCTGATATCTTCTAGTACACGAAAATATTACACCTCAAGAAATCCACCACCTGTCAAAGGATCACTTGAAAGTGCTGTTAAAGAGGGTACTGGCTATAAATGTTAGTGATCTCTCTTTGGGTGAAGATGCTCCCTTTCTGTGTTCTATAACCATTGGGCTTGTTCCACACCATAGAACAGGACACCGGGAAAAGATGTTAACACCAAATTCTTTGACTTTTATAAAGGCTCTTAAGCTGGTTCGGAAGCTTGCTCTCACACCACGCTTTTTAGATCACCTACAAAAAGGACACAGCTCACAAAGCTAAGGCTAGTATTTAGCTCAGCTCATTGCACCTGACTTACAAAACCTCAAAAGAAGGTCCTCAACATTAATAAGTCAAACATTGTCACATTCCGCTGAGAAGAAAATGAGCAATTAAAAGACAAAAAAAGGAGGGCAAGCAGTTAGACCCATCAGTGCAAATCAGGTCACCGAGCACTCACTGAGTGCAGCCACCCCTTCCTACCGGTGCCACAACACCCGTCCTCTTGGGGGGTCAAACACACCGAGCGCTTGAAATCTACCTGCCATCATATACGTACAGCTGTATTGCCAAAATCTGAATTAACGTACACCTGAATCAATGCTAAACAAGCTAACTCAGCTTCTCATTTATTAGGGAAAAGCCATCTGCACAGAAGTCTTCCTGCTGAGGAGCTTCAGAAAGAGGATCACCAATGTCTTAGCCACTCTGTGATATTTTAGTTAAAACACGTATCTCAGGAACAAGCTGATGACAGAAGCCAGATGAATGAAATGAGTATTCATTCCCAGCTGACTGGCCTCACCCAAAGGTCCTGTATTTACTACATGCCTGCAGACATGGGCCAAGAATGCAGCATTTCAGGTCGGGCATTCTTCAGGCAAGTGAAAAACCCATTTGGCTTTAGAACAATAAGAACAAACGGAGGAAGAAGACATTTATCCACCTCTAGTCAAATGAACTATGCAAAAAACAAAATCAGTGCAGCTCTAATATTCAAGGATAAATTGGTATTTAAAATGGGAAATTAAATGTCAACATTTAAAGTTAAGCTCTAAGTAGCAACGTCATTCTCTATTCAGGACTGACATATGTATCGATGCTGTACGATATGCAAGCGTTCTCAGCAGGACTATTGTTTTCCAGTAATGATATCAGAAAAGCCTGGGATGGGAAGCATATCGAGAGCAACCCAAGCCCTGTTGACATGCATGGATCATCGGTGCTCCATGCTGTCCTACAGCCCCTGCAGCGCCTCTTGGATCAGGTGCTGGGAGCCCTTTGCACGGCTGCTCGGCGGCGCTGGATGTGCTGTCTCATGCCTCAATTGCCTACGTCAGGAAAGATACAAACCACATGGCTTCATGGTAAGCTAGCAAATTCACATTTTTAATATTAAAACTCCCTTCTAGAAACGGAAAGATTAAAATAAAGATAGTTTGAACTGGATGGCTCAATTCTTCAGAGCGCTATGGCAGTTGAATGCCATCAGCAGAAATTACTCAAGTTCAAGGTACCATCAACTGAAGCAGGCCGTTTCAGTTACTGATGTACTTAATGCATCAAGAAACAACTTCCACTGTAAGCCTGGTATCTGCTCTTCATCCTTCAAAAAGTCCACCAGAATCTGCATTTGAGACTGCATGTTCCAAAGCCTTCAACTGAAAATAGCATTAATCATATGGGCAATGACTTATGGATGTGACAAGTGACTCAAGATTTTCAGAGTGTGAGAGAACAGCATTTGGTTCAGATAAGGCCATTTGGAGATGCCTCGAACTGCCTACCTAGAAATTAAAGCTCTCAATCAACAGTTACGGCTGAGAATCTCAGCCTTGGAGGACAAACTGCTCACACTCCATTTCTGAAATACTCTAAGCAGCTAGAAAGAGATGAATTCTTTAGAGTAAATTTAGCATAAGGAATCATACTAAGAAAAATAAGTGAAAGATCCTCTACGAAAAAACTCTGTAAAGAAACTTATTGAACACATTACAATTGCTCTGCTGATGGCACCCAGGTTAAATTCTTCATTGAGGATCAAAAGAAAAAAATCAGGAAACATCCTACAGCAGCACAATTTGTCATTGTGCAATGGTTCTGCGACATCGAGGCATTCAGCTTTAGAATACCAGTTTAATTAAATCTAGACAAAGTCAATCATAGAAATAATCACACCATTCAGTTGGTGTGGACGTTTTACAGAGTACCACGAAGGCCCCAAACCTGAGCAACTTGCACTGCCCAGTTAAATCAGAAGAGAAGAAAGGGAAATATTATCAAGATGCGGGAGTTTAAGAATTTAAATAGTCTCCGAGAGGAATATTTTTTAATTATCTAGCAATACAGGCTAACTTACAATGGTTTTTCAGCACCCTTTTATACACACCAATGATGTGATTGCTCAAGATTGCCTGTAAATAGCTGGTGTGCTTACAGGAAAGCTCTGCTCGAGTAAAGCAAAGCTTCCACATGCATGTGCTGTGAGCATCTTCAGGAGGTAGGCATCTGCTTTGCGATGGCTCCCAGGGAGAAAACTAGTCTTTGTGTTCATTAAAGTAGCCAATGTAATACCTGAGGTAAAGTATTTGATACCAAGCGCATCTCCTTCAGAATTTCCTGGTGGGGTAACAGGGAGATGACACGCAGGCAGGGTAACAGAGGGAAGATTAGCTGTAGCAACAGGAGATTTACAAATTAGGTTTTATCGTAGTTGTTTCATATCTGAAAAGCTGTTCTAAAAGGCAAACTGATTTTTAAAGGTCTATAACCTAGAGCAAGGTGCCATGAAGCAGCAGCAGCTCATCCCACAGACATCTCTGCCCAGACCCTGCATGTATCGTGCTGCTACAACACTTTTTTTTTTTCCAATGGTTTAAAAAAGCAAGGTGTCCCCAAGCACAAGCCACCTTCCCACTTAACCAGCAGGCAGCACCGCTTCTGATTTTCATGCACATTTGCACCGAGATTCTCCTGCTACCAGTTATGACCTCCAAGGGCTCTATTAGTAACAGAACAGTTCTTGACCTGAAGATAAATAGAGCAACAAAATACAAACAGAAGCGTTTTTAAGAAGAGCTAAACTGCCCTTATTTCCAGCTGTGCTGTATGTAAAGCTACAGCCACGTACAAGATGTCACCTTACCTGCATGCCAAAGTCTGCAACTGCTGCCACGCTCTTGAAGACACTTCTTTATGAAATTATTCATTTACTAAGCAACTTGTAACACGTCCAGCATCATTAGCTCCCCAGTACGTTTAATATTTGCAGCATGGCTCCCAGCCCCCCCAAGAATCTCAATTTCAATACCTCAAAAACTCCAGTCTGTATTCAGGCGCAAGCATACGGCTCATAAAGCACAGCCTGAATCGTGAAAGCGACTCATGCTGTGTGACACGTGTGTACAGAAACACATAAAATTAGGTTTAGTTCCCAACAACACCAAGGTACTTCCCAAAACAAGGATGAAGTTTTCCACTGCAAGCAGAAAAACAACCTGCAGGAAGCGGGCTGGAGCGGCAGCAGGAAGAGCAGTGTGACACGGCTCGCCCATCCATTTTTAGGTGAGTATTTTGGGGGGATAATTTTACACCACAATACTTGTTCCAAGAAGGACAAACACACACAGCCCCCTTCCTTCAGTTCAGTCTCTCCCAAAATCTGGAAGACAGCATTAAAGAAATTCTCAAGTGCAAGGGCAGCTGGTAAAACCTGCCCTAAATCAGAAATCTGACCCAAAGCAGGCACACGCTCCAGTTCCACTGCAGTGCTCGCACACACGCACAAGAACACAAACAAAAACGCTTTTTTTCTGTTTGTGTTTAAAGTGTGAGCCATTTTTTCCTTTAGTTTCTACTTAAGCCTTATGCCTCAAGGCCTCATTTGGTGCTTTAGCAACGAGTTACGCCAACTTTCCCTCACCAATTCCCTGCCCATGGGGATGAGGAGCCTTCACTTTGCAGCAGCAGGTACTCCAACTCCTAACATATCCAGGTCCTGAGGCTTTAATTATGCAAAGGGTCCCAGCTGTCATAATAGCTGTACAAGGAGAAAAAAAAAAAGGTTTTCTGATTCAGCTTAGAGAAAGTGAGTCAATCACATTGCATGTGCTGGCCTAGCTGTGTTACTTTTACTCTAGCAAAGAATTAAGTTATTTCAAGTCCAGCCTGATCATTTTGAGAAGAAAAGAAACCTCTTGAAAGCCCTATTTTAAGCTTTTCAATGTCATTTCTTTGATAGCTAAGAATACTTCACTTGTACAACTAATACTACGCAACCGAAAGCAACACATGTTCGTCCTAGCATATTAGCGCTTATTTTAATGCGTAAAACACTACGACACATATCTGGTATGCAAGCTGGTTATTTAAAGTTTTCTGACAGTGTACACAACAAGCAGCTGTACTACAGCCTTTGTTTGCTGAAATCCATCACCGATTCCAAGCTACGTGGAGAAGATTTTACTGTGGTGAGGAGCAGCCAACCCTCTCGTGCGTCCAGTCCCAAAATTTCTAAGGAGCAAAGTGATCAAATTTGTATGTAATGAAGATGGAGAATACGCAGGGACCTTGAGCAACCAGAACGGAAGGTTGTGAGCATTTGGAAGTGTCCTGCAGCTCCCCAGGGGTATGAGGGGGACGAGGACAGCACTAGGCCGCGGCCTGCAGGGAGGAGCCTGCCCCTCGAACTGCTCGGCCTTTGCAAGAAGCAACTGCCCAAAACGTTCGAGTCTGTTACACATCCCATTTCTATCCACGTTTACATGGTGTTTGGAAGAAACCCCAGCTCTCCTAGAAAGAAATAAAAGGGTTTTTCTGTGCCAAGCCTTCAGCTCGGCCATCCACCTCCAGCACCAGCCTGGCAAGCACAGACGTGGGTTCAGGGCTCCCCGCTGCTTACGTGCGCGTTGGATCACTCCGAGTCAGCTTGTGCTAGTAAAGATTACTCACGCTAATAAAACAAATGAATCAGTACTTTACTGACAAAGGTGAGCACTGTGCACAGTAGCCCTGGGATATGAAATTAAACTAATAACTTTCTTGTTGTAGATATGTACCTTTAGTGAAGTTTTATTTTCCCCCAGTTAAGGGCAGCATTTTTAAAGGACACCTTGTTCCATTTGTAGTATCTTTATTAGTAGTATTTACATACTAAGAACAAGACAACTGTCCCTGTTATTTGAAGTAAATCAATAAAAAGAGAAAAGCAGTGGGTTTACGGTCAAGGAACAATTAGCTTTAGCAGCAGGGAAAGCTCCGACAAGTCCGACATCGAGCAGCCACCAGCCTTTCTGAGGAAGCTGCACCACGTGCGGTCACTATCCTCAAAAGAAAAGTAATTTCTTTTTTATGAATATCCTATGGAAAAGCACAATATACATGCTGAAAGTTACAGCGATCTTCTAATTTTCCTCAGAGTAACAACATCACGCTGAATGGGGCGGCAGAGGTGAAGGCAACACCTTCTGCCTTTGAATGGTGGGTTTGGAAAAGTGTCACCTTTTTTCTCTGCACCTGGTCCAAAGCTCACAACTTGATGAACATTCCCATAAAGACCAGCACTATTAAGTCCTCCTGCAATTTGCTTCATGAAACCCTATCAAATTTTAAGTCCTGTGGAATAACACGCTCAGTTTTAGTTTTGCTTTTTACGTGTTCATCCAATGGTTGCATCAAAAAGCAGGAACAGGAGGCGGTGGCACACATCTCATGCTTCTGACCCCCTCCTTTAGGTCACACCAAACCAGGCCTTAACCTCACCCCTAGCTGTGAGCACTGCACGGCCCTTCTGAACCCACTTCAGGAAGGGGTAGGTAATTTTTCTCTATAATAACCCCTTTGTAATACCCATGTATTCTACAAAAGCAGGTAAAGAAATCTAACCACCAAGATGGTCTTTCCCATAAAACGTCCCTAGGTACCATTTTGTGCTGATGGAGCCTTCTCCCCTCTGTTAGACACGTAATAGAGAACACTTTAAGGACTTGATACAGCCATATTGCTCTGATTCCACATAAAGCAGAAGCATTTACAACGCGACCTGCCACATGCACGGTACGAAACAGCACAAGCAGAAGGAAACGTGGCATCAGGTAGGGCTCAAGCTCAACATTGAGGTGCTTCTTTTTAAACCGGTTTTCCAAAGCAGCCTGGAAGCAGCACTGTTTTGTGGGTGTGCATAGCAAACCAATTTTTGGAGGGGTTGGGGGGTTGTCTTTTCTGCTTTTCCTCTTTGTTTTCCTCCTCAAAGCACATCTGCACCAATAGAAGTTAATTCCAGGCAGCCCTTCCCCAATACCTGCACGGCTCAAAATCCAGCAATGACTTTATAAGACATCTGCTTCTGACTATCCTACTGCAGACTAGAAAAAGGCTTCGTGCTCTGAGCAAGAAAATTTCATCAGTATTTAATCATGGCACTCTTGAAATAATTCAGGGGTACATCTGAAAGGGAGGAAGGATACAGGAACATTTTAAATCCTAGCATATGTAGGCATCATACAAATATAAATTTCATCAGGTCTTCTCATGAAAGCACCTCTAAAACTTCAGATATGGATCATGAAAATGTGGAAACTGCCTGCCTTCCCATTTTCATCAGGCTTTCTGTAGTGTTTTTATCAAGCTCTTCATCATGTTGCTGACAAGCCAGAGAACTCCAGACAATTATAAATTCATGACTATTATGCTGTGTGTTACTCAGAGGCAAAAATAAGTCATCAAATTTGTTTACGCAGGTTGGAGGAGACACCAGCACACTCAGAGTTTCCTACCTATTAATGGAACGGCTTCCAAAGCTCTACCCATTTTGTGGTTTTGAGCTCCTTTTAGGTATTTTCAAGGAGTTGATGAGTTGACCATCACATAACCAACCCAAACAAGCCCAGCAGGTGGATAAACCCACAGCCGCAACCCCTCTCAAGCTGTGACCGCAGTGCTGTGTCCCCAAGCAGCTCACCATCCGCACTCCCAAGTGGCTGTTAAGAGTTTGGATCACCAAAAAAACACCTTTATTTCAAAATTAGTTGTCGTGGTGTTGGCCTAGGTGGCGTGGCTCTGAGCTGTCCCTCGGAGGCCAGCCAGAAACCGGAAAGCAGCGAGGTTTACTAATTGAGGTCAACATATAATTATGCTCTACCCAAGGAGAGGCAGCGTTGTAGCAGCGGGACGTGTGTACATTTCAATGAAAAGCTTGGGATAACACCTGGGCAAAAAATGATTTCTTTACAGAAACACGCTATGGTGGATAAGAACCTGTAACTTAACAGCACGCTAGTGAGCCAGGTAGCTTTGTCATAACATTAGTTGACTGTGCAGAAGTAGTTTTCTACTAAAAAAAGCTGTCAATTCTTTTTGCAAGAAAATATAACTCAGATACTGATTTTTCTGGAAGCAAAAGGAGTCAGGCAGTAGGGTCCTTGCCACAGTAAAACCAGCCGCAGCACAAGCTCACCGGGAGGCGAGCAGCTGCTCCAAGGGTCGCGGTACCTCTCAGAGCGTGCAGGAACCCACCGCAAACCCAGCGATGATTTTTTTCTTGTTTGATGGTGCAGAGGAAGGTAACCGTGAAGCGCTGAATTTAGAACTGTGAATCGCCCATAATCCTAAAGCTCTGTGAGTTTTTATTACGAGCTTACTATTAAAACACCAAACCTCTCCATTCCGGACCACGGGAGAGCGCTGCGTGGCACGGTGTGTGCTGTTCGTCCTCCCCAGCGCGGAGGCTTGGCGAGGGAGGCTGCGGGACCCCTGCCCTGCTCTGCTGCCACCCCACCCACAGCCCCCAGCCCAGTTCCCCAGGGCTCCCAGTCCCGCTGCCCAGCACACACCAGCCCCGCGAATCCCTCCCTGCGTGCACTTCTCCTTTTACAGCTCTCCTTCCTTCCTGCCTCCCTCCCCTCCGTGCCAGCCAGAGATAACGCTTTAGGAAACAGCCTTTTTGGCTACTTCAGTTTTATCATTTTAGCTCGGTCCGCCCTCAGCGACTCCGTTCTACTCGAGCACATCCCGCTCCCTTCCTGACCTATTTACAGGCACGGCTGCAACCATTAACATATATAAGAGGCAATTTTTCCACACTTGCATCATTAAAAAATGCCTACATCTGTTTCATCCAGGTGCTCCACGTCTGCTTCGCAACTGGCATTGAACATGAAAAAGCTTATTTAGAAAAAGTCCACAAAAATTCAATTACACATGAGAAAGCTACTATTAAAGGAAGACAAATTTAATCTAGCATCTATCAGCCAAGACAGAATCAGTCATTAATATTACATGACTTACCCACTGGCTTTCCAAGTTTATTCTTTTCTAGCACATACATTTTTTATGGCTAGTAATAAAAAGACACACACAGAAGGAAAAATATGGATGTCTAACGGCCAAAATGTCATCATTACCTAATAATTGTATAGCGGGAGGGAGCAGTTAACCTCTGAAAAGAGCGCTGGCTGGAAATCTGGAAAGAAACAGATGATATTGTGCTGCCTTTGTCCAGCAGAAAGAAGCGATGCTTTGCCACAGTGGACATTGTGTGTACTTATAAAATGAACGTTTTGGGGATACTGCCTCATACCAGCAGCTATGTGGCCACAGGAGGCAGGTGAGGCTCTTCAGGAGGCATCACCCACCTGGCTGGAGGGGGCTGCAAACCCCAAATCTCAGCAGAAAGCAGCATACCCAAGGCAGTACCCGCACCACACTGCAGAGCCAGGTCGCATAGCCATGGACTGAGATGTGGCACGTCCAGCACCAGCACCACTGAGTGGTTTTGCTGTCACCTGGAACCTGCCAGAGTGTCCACGTACTTTGCCTCTCGGAGCTTTTGAGGGCAATGGCATCCAGGCTTTACAAAACACAGAAGCTGATAAAGTGAGAAACAAAATAACCCATTCAAGGTCACCCAGAGAACAGCGACCCAGAATAAAATCTAGGTTTCCGGATCAGGAAGCAAATGGAGGGGGGGAGAACTCTCTGCACAGAAATAAGAAAATGCAGCAGGTGATCTGTTCCTTTCTGCTGCTCCATCCAGCACACAGCACCGATCACAGAAATGCAGAACCACTCGGGTTGGAAAAGACCTCTAAGATCGGAGTCCAACCATTAACTTAGCGCTGCCGAATGTACCACTAAACCACGTCCCCAAGCACCACAGCTACGCGGCTTCTGAATACCTACAGGGATACCATCCAAAAATAAGTCACTTGAGACCCCTAAGATCTGAACAAAAGCAAATAGGTATCAAATTTACAAATGTAGGTGTTCCAAGGTATTCCTTTCTGGAGCACCTCACCGCTACGAGAAGTAGGAGATTTAGTCATCGCTGAGTGCCCTTGGAGCCAGACGAATGCTGCTGCACTGCCTCCTTCATCCCAACACCATCCCAAACATGAATTGGGTTCACTAAGCCCTCGGGATGGGATGACACGTGAAAGAAAAAGCCTCGTCGCTTGCCAAAGCCCTCTCCTATCTCACTGGGTAATCACTAACTAACTAACTAATCACTAAGCAACGCGAGTGACAACGCTTGGCCATACCAACAAAAAATAAATGATTTTAACAGGCATTTTTCTCTGCTTCCTGTCCCAAGGCTGCGTTCTCCGTCTGTGCCCGAGGGCGTGGTGCCTGAACCACAGCACTATCAGCAAAAACGCCGGGTGTTTCTCTTCAGCACTGCTGCTCCACTTCTTACTTGGCGAGTTTGTGCCATGGCTGCTCCAGGGATTCTTCATGGCTTTGTCTATTTTTGGAACAAATATACAGATGAGTTTTCTCCATCTTCTCAGAAGTTCACGTAAGGAAAAGCACAAACACAGCTCGGTTGTGGCAATAACTTTTGAGGGAGAGCTGTGCCACAGAACTAGCACCCCAGGAGGAACTTTTATATTGCTGGGGTCACCAATCCAAATTCACATCTCTCCTGGCACTTCCATCAGCTCTTTCCTGAAGGTAAATTCAACACGAAAAATACCTTTCACTAACACATGCACAAATGTACTTGTCGAAAAAAAGCATTTGAGGAAAGGTTGAAAAGGGCTTGCTTTGATCCAGCCCCTCCCTCAATAACTCCACTAAAACACCAAGGCATACAGGTGCTTTCACGTCAGGATATACAGAAGGCAGGGAATGTCGCTCCACTTCAGGTGCAGGATAAAATTCATGCTTTCCTCTGAATAAACAGCACTAGAAGAGGCTCCAGGAAGGCTCTGCATTTGTTTTATATTCTTCAGAAAGCAATCATCTGGAGATCAGCTCGGAGAAGAAACTGAGGACACGTCCGACGGTCTGAGACTTACAAGTTAAGAGAAGTAGATACAGCACGGTTCACCTCTCTTGCTACACAAACTCACGCATCATACGCAGACTATTTCCAGAAGGGGCAGGACAAAAATGCCACACTGCCTGGGTGAATGGAGGACGAGCACAGGCATTGGAATAGGTGCAGGAGGCTTCTTCCATCAACTTGTTTCTTCTTTGGGACTTAAGACACTACAGTAGCTGTTTCCACTGCGACTTCATTATGCAACGGGCATGCTAATGTGCACATTCATCCAGATCGGAGGCATCTTGCATCACTAATGCAAGTTTCTGACACCCCCACCCTTCCTGAAACTGCTCCAGACCTCCTGCCAAGCCCGGCATCCGATCACAACCCAGCGCTTTACAGAAACACTGGGGTACGGCCCCGGGAGTTCACACTCCCCAGGCTGAAGTTTAGGCTTGTGGAGCACAGCTCTGCGGCAAGTTAAGCAGTTTTGACTAATTCAGATAAAAACTTACCTTGTAACCTAACTGAATTACATGCCCATCCCTGCCTAATGTTGCTTTGGATACCTCCAGCTTAATTCAGCAAGGCATGAGAAGCATCTAGGACTTTCAGACAGAAATTTATCTGCGTTTTGTGAATCGCTCCAAGCGGCCTCCCTCCCTCCCTCCCTCCCCAATACGCCAGCACAGCCGCTCATACAACTCCATACCACTGCATCCATTGAGAAGTGTCAAATTTAGGCAACCTGTTTATCCAAATACAGTGAGTTGTGTACCTCATCCTGAAGCCTATGCACAGTTCTCTCTCCATGAGCAGGTTCCAGCCTGGTTATTGAATGCTCTGGCAGCTCCCCAGTAGTGTTACAGCTGCACCTTGTTTTCCTATAATTAGTATACAGTTACCACCTTTTTGCTAATTCAATGTACTTAACCAGTAAGCTAAGAAAATAATTGTGTTAATGTTAGAATATAAGGCTTAAGGATATATTAATTCTTTCAAAGCCACGGAAGACAGAAATCCTGTGTTCTCACACTCAGACTTGAGAAAGAAAGCGAGCAAAGCCCACAGTGAATGGCATCGGCTTTCAGCCTGCAGTACAACCAGGAACGATGAATGGCTCCTAACCAGGCAGGAGAGCACGGTGCAGATTACACACGCCACCAAAAAAACGAGAAGAAAACTCAATATATTGTCAACCATATCAATTACAAGTTCCAGAATGAAACTGAAAAAAGCTCAACATCTAGAAGACTGCTGCACTGAAACAAGTGTTTTGCTTTAGCAAACAAAAATTCTGAGTTAACGCTGAAATTACGTCTTACCACATCATGCCATCATGCCTATTATATACGAACATACAGCACCTTAAGGCTTAAATTTCGATACCTAGATAACGGGTAGAGCCAGGTCTGTGACTGTAGCCTTAACTCTTATTTTCTTGGGATTAATCAGGTCAAAACTGGCCCTTAGTGCTGGTTTAATGCAGATTTTTGACCTTTAGCAGCTTTAACTGAAACAAAAAAAAATCTAAATGAGAACTGGAGGGGAAAACCATCTGCATCAGCAGGCACTGGAGTCTGATGTTGAAACTGAATGTGCTGCAGGTCAGCTCACAACCTTCCCCAGGCCAGCGCGGGCTTGGCTCCAGCCAAAGGAGTCCAGCAGCGGCAGGCAGGGAAGAGGAGCTGTCACCCAGACCGGTGCATGCAGGGAGCCAAGCACCTTGCCTCAGCATACCCTCCTTTTGTTTTTATTTTCAGCATTGCAGCCACGAAGTCAAGTTCAACTGACATTAATTCTCATTTTAAATAACCTATGCTTATGTTTTTTCTCCCCTTGAAATTCAAAATGCAAGTTTCCATAGTGCATCCTTACGGGCACACATCTCCCCAGCTGGGTTTCAAACCACCAAGACTTAATGTTTCAGAACATTAAGCTGCCCTGCTGATCACGTCGGTAGGCTTTTCGCAAGAACAAGGAGTGCATTTGCACGCTGCAATTCCCAGTAACAGCAAACCCATGTCCCAGAGACACTGCGGATACCGATAAATTATCAGCAAATCTTCAGCTGAATTCTCTGGTCGCTGGGCGACCTGGCAGAAACATCTGAAAACCTCCACAGCCTACAGCAGAAAGGTGTTGGGAGGGGAGAGTCAGAAGTTATTAAGTGCCGGCGCAACTTGTACAGGAAGTGCCTAAATCTCAGATTATTTCCTGCCTGCACGGAAGCGAAAGGTGTCAGGATTTGGGAAGGCAGCCGCAGGGACAAAGGCACGCTGGTAACAGCGTGGCAGCGATGGGACGTCCTGCTGCAGGAGGGAACAGACGAGTTCAGGTCAGAGACATGAATAAATGAGAAAGTATTACACAAAGGATATCAAAGAAAATGAATTCAGAAATCTCTGTGTTTCAGTGTAAGCGGTAAGCAAGGAACTGCAGCCCATGCTGGCAGGCGCGCGTCCCGGTGCCTGAGCAGCCACAAAATCCAGGCTTCATGGGGAGCACTGCGCAGGGACCATTTAGAGACTGTTGTAAAATATAATTATTTTTGCTCTAATGATAATTTACCACTGTGAATTGTCACCAAAATAGCCATTTGGTTGGTTGGTATTTTTCAGAAGGCATCTACAGCAATGACAGACGTGGGATTATTAAATTTAACAACAATGCGTAGGTTTCGGTCACTTACAGGTAACGCTCCCTCATGGCAGAGGTGATGAAATTACATCAAAACCACAGCCAGGACCATCTCGACTGGCTCAGACTTGAGAAGTCTGAGCAGAACAGAAGCAGAACAGCGACTGATGAAATGCACGTTGTAAAAGCAGGGTCGTTACAGTAGTAGTAATATTTTCAGCTCCTCGCATACGCTGCTGAATTTTAAATTACGTGTAACCACAGAGGAAAAAGACCTGGGGGTTGGCGCAGAGCGCTCTACGAAAACATCTGCTCAGTGCACAGAGGCAGTCGAAAAGGCAAATGGAGCATCAGGACGCATGAATACAACGACAGAGCCATGCCAGAAGGACTAATGTCACAGCAGAAAATAAGGAACAAAGATGTGGCAGCACCCAAATACAGTACCCACATCAGCTACAGGAAGAAAGCAGCAGAAATAAAGCAGGGAAAGACAGTATCAGACGCAGAGGAAGGCATCGACATGAAGGTATGCTGAAAATAAAGCCAGCTTACACAGGGGATAAATATGGGATAATGATGCATTAAACACAATAGGAAAACAGGAGAGCTGTTCTTCCTTCTGCCCTCTGAGAAGAGCTGAAGCAGTGGAACATAACCAAAAGGTAACAAGCTTCAGCTCAAAACTGCAGCTGCAAAACCAGATAGATGGGCATAAAAATGTGTGTTTTTTTTTTAAATACTGAATACAGGAACAAAACCTTCTCAATTAACAAACTCGGTAATTTGTTAATATCGAATGCAAGGCTGACCCGAATTAAAAGCTCAGACAATTACAGTGGAAGACAGAGAACACTTCCACCTCAGTCCTCAAGCAACCTGGGACTGCCCGAGGTATTTATTGCTCCTGATAAGAAGCGATCCTTGCTAAATACTGCAGCTCTGTTTCACCTTACTTCAGTGAACAACACCGACAGTGACCAATAACTGAAGACAGGAAATAGGTCCAGAGTCTTTTTCCTCATTTCTGTGATAAATTCCTGGGGTGACATCTTTTACTTACTCAAGAAAAGGAAAAACTACTTTTTCCTTCCACAGTTTTGTTTTCATCCAGCACACAAGTTCCTTCTGAAGCTCCTTGGAATTGTCCAGCTTATTGCGAGGATACTCCGGGAGTAACAGTTATTCCCTGAAGTTCGGTCACTATGGATAATACGCCAAAATACCTCAAAATATGGAGCGAGGGCATGGCGTGTGACCCAACAGCCCACAGATGCTGCAGTCCACGAGGCTGAAGCTCAGTACTGGTCCTTACTGGTCCCCCCCAGCAAACAGTTGCCTGTGACCATCATCAATGCTAAAACCTCAAAATCGAAACCTCGAATGCTTGAAATCTTACCACTTGCATCGCAGAGCCTCGCTGCAGCATGCCAGGTTCCTCCTCTCTCGGTAAGGGCACACAGCAAGGTCCCCAAGCCCGCAGACCAGATCGAGCCCTGCCGTCCTCGTGTGTTAAAGGGCAGCAGGGGGAGTAGCTGCGGCTTAGGGGTTTCAAGAGGCACGTCCAGGCACCGCTTGACCACTTAAAGCTTTGTTTATTTGGATGATTTGGATATTTAGACGGAATCGCTGCAAGTTAGCATTACTGTGTGCGCAGGGCCTCAGTTACACACTTGTTCATATCCTCTGCTGTAACAAGGCTTTCTTTGGGAGGGGAACTAGAAGAGACCAAGACCACCAGACACGGCTGGGCATTGTTACATACCTCTACACTAAAGAGCTTGATTTTGATAGAACCCCCCATTTTCTACTCAGAAATCCTCCACTACGCTTTTCTGCAAACCCTGGCTTGGCAGCAGCAGCACACAAAGCGATTTGTGAAGGCTGCAGTGTAACCTCAGTATCAGAGCAATCTTAAATCTCCTGCCATTAAGGCATTAAACTTCTCTAGGAAACCAAGATGGTCTTTTCGCTGAATAAAGCATCTAAAGCTCATTCATTGATACGATCTTGATACCCTACTTGTTACCTTTTTAACCAGGCAAAAAAAAGCCTAAATGGAGATTAAATAATACATGAGGTTTTTATCTAAAGCTTAACTGCTCCAGTAAAGCTTTCATCACTAGCATCTCCTCTGCCAGAAGTATTTTCCCCTGCAGGCAACGTTGTTGGACTTAAATCAGAAAAAGTCATTCATTGCTGTCAGTCTGTTCCAGTTCTGCTTTCTACTAAGACAGAGCGAAGTCATTTTCCTATCATGAGCGCTGATTAAAAGCTGCTATTTTACCACTTTTCATTTGGCTCTCTGTTCACATAACCTAATAATGACCCACCAAGCCAGACCTTAACCTAAGTTATGGATAACTTAGTCTGATTTCAGCTATTTGAGATGCAGAGATCTTCTAAGACATCCACCAAAGCACATCCTTCACAAGACCACGATAAATCTTCAGAAACAATCCAATCTCTTCCACCCTGGGAGATTTTTGCAATCACTTAGGCAACCTTTCCTACCTTGTTATTACAGGGTCCCTTCCGCTTACCATTTTACCATTAATAATTCAGACTTTGGGGAAGAAAGTCCATGCTGGGGAGGATCAGCAGGGACAGGAGGGGTTTATGGCTTTTTTGGTTTTAACATACATCTGTTAAGCACGTTTGCAATACATGAAAGCCATCTACTGATGAAGAATATCACACAACCTTACCACAGCAGCAGAAGCACTGAATGTGCCCACCAGGCACAGGCTTTGTACCGCCTGACGGTGGTCTGAGTTGCGCTGAAGGCATTTATTTGTGCAGGCAGAGGTCAGTGTTGATGAGAAAACACTCATTTTAGGCTGCGTAACAGGCTTATGCACAAGAAAGATGCTCGTTTTCCCAGAAAGCGGTTCTCTGCACTTCACCTTTGGAGAGAATAAAAATCCTGTTTGGATTTGTAGGTGAGAAATGTAACCCTTGTGCCTGATGGGGAACATTTTCGCGATGACTTTACCGAGCTTATCCAGACTCACACCACAGAAACGCACTTTTTTTGGAGGGGTTTACACTTAACAATGCCGTTCCTTTCTTTTTTGTACTGGAATTGTTTTTAAGCATTGACAAGGAAGTTCACGTGAAGGGCTCTACGCACACGCCTGCCAATTCAGCGTGCTGAGCACAGTCCGTCTCTAAAAAGCCCAATCAACGGGATATTTTTAAAGAGAGAGAACAGACACAAAGTTACCCAACTCAAACACTTGCGTGCCCTTTTCCTCCCTACTCCCTGAAGCAAAACTCCTGCCTGCCTCCCTCTGCCAGCTTCAGAAAGCTTCCCTTTTTACGACATGTTCTGTTTGAGAGCCTTAAACATTAATTAAGCCCAACAGTCTTCAGAGATGTTAGCACAGCTATAAAAAGGTTCCTGAATGGAGTGGCTACTGAAGGAACTGGCATCTGATCAAATTTTTAAGAGTTACGCTGCCTGCTTTATGAATAAATGAAGGAATTAGCGGTTTCTGAAAGTCTCCAGCACTCTTTTAGCTCTTGGTGCCTCATCTACATATTAATAGCCCTATTTTGCGGATTCAATATCCAAGGCATCGTGAACCTAAGGGGATACCAGCAGCAAAACTATGAAAGAATCCAATTCCATACCTTAGCCAAGAGATTATACTTCTTCAGGCAAGTTTTTATATGTATTTGGGAAGAAACCAAAAGCTGAATACAGTTTCAAAATTGAAAATTAGGAAAAAAAGATGGGGAAGGTTTCTCAGACCTAGTGAGGACTACAACTGGAGCCACTCCGTGGTGACAGCAGGGCGAAAATGAAACCTCAGAGCAGAAACACACTTCCAGAGTAGTGCTAATGATCAGAAACGGGACAAAGCAACTTCCACAGAGATTTCACGTAAGGATCCTCATTTAAAAGAGACAAACAGTAACGGTGTGTAATCATTAACATCACCCCCAAGATACCTTTGAGTCCCCACCACTCAATATACGGAGGCTCCGGGAACTGCCAGAATCAGTCTGAGAGCAGGTAGCATCTGCTGCTTCCACCGTGAGTCACGGTCAGAAATTCCCCCCTCTTTTCTAGGAAGCAGTTAGGCAGCCAAGGACCGGAGCAGCGATCCCAGTGCGCACACACCCACACCAATCACCAGAAGTATCTTCTATCAATAAACGCACGTTATATTTGACATGCTGCAGATTTAATAGGAGATTACAATTAGAAAAATTACTTTGCGAAAATATTTGTCGAGTTTAGTTTGCGTGCAGCATAAATTTTGGCACAATACATTAAGGACAGAAGAGACTGGAAGAAAGAAACTCATTTAAATAAATTAATTTGTGGACATTCTGAGGGAGGAAAGTAAATGTCCAGCAGAACTTCAATGCCCCACAGCACTTGCTTGTGTCAAGTGTTGCATTATTAATTGTATAATCTCCTGCCAAGCCTGTCCCTCCCCAAACTCTGAATAATCTCAGCTCACCGCCCCCAGCTCCACGCTTACGTGAAGCTAGGACAGACCAAACGCCCTTTCACCTTCCGATTTCTCCCAAGTACTACACTGGAAACGCCTCATTTTCCATACACCCTCCTTGCCCTCCCCGGCCTGCAGAGCATCCTGGTGGCACTTCACATCTGACAGCGAGATCCCTCACACCGCAGGCACCATCCTTTTCCTCCCCGCCGATGCCCAACAGGACCCCGAAAACCTCTCCGAGGACAAATTTAGAGCAGCAGCTGCCTCCAGGCTGGCCTTGGGAACAAGCCCCCATCTGCTCTCAGCTTAAAAGCGTGCCGGGTACGCTCACCTCCCTTACTTCCCTAACAGACCGTCACCACCTCACACGTTTCTACGGAACGAGGATTGCGATGCACAAAACCTAAGTTCACCTGGGTTCCAGGTCTGAGACTGGTCAGTCAGAACCATGCAGGTTTTAGAAGCTCAAATTACTGGATGACCTTCTAACGAAGGAATGCGACTTCACCATCAATGGAGAATTAATTTCGACTCACAGACACTAAGCAGACAAGTCCTTTGCTAGCCACGAATTCAAGACCAAGTCAAACTTCCGTGGAGTTATTTTGTATGGTTGTGACCATTACCACATTTTTGCTCTGTGGTCAATTCCACAGCTGCAAGGAACAAAGCAGTTGTACAGCTGCGAGGAAGCAGGGAGGCCATCAGACTTCCACGAGGGTTCATGCACTCTCGGAGCACTGGTTGCGTACGTCAAGCTAAGATACATTTTTGGTTGTCTTCTAATCTGATAATGAGAACTCAAACATTTGTGCGCAAGGAGCAAACTAATAACACTTCCAGATGAGCCCTTGGGCTGCTCTAATTACCGAGCTGTGGTAGTCTCACCTTCAGAGAGTACAAGATAGCCTTCTTGAGTTACCAGGACTCCGATAAAAATCCAGTAGGACAAAGGAGAAATTCCACCTCACTTTTGAGCACCTCAAAGTTACATCCTCACCTGTCAATGGAGGGAAGTTGTGTTTATTTACATCCACCACCACCAAGGAAAACCAGCAACGCCCCAACCCATCCCAGCTGAACTAGACAGAAGAATGGCTGCTTACAGAAGACAAGATGGGTTTACCCAGAATTAATTTCCGGGCTCACACGTGCACCCTGTACGGCCACGGCACAGCGGTTAGCTCTCCCAAGCCAGGATGCTCTCTGTAAGATGGGAACATATTTCCCTTCCCTCATTACCTGCAGTACTTGTATCATCTATGAACCTTTCTGAGCAGGAGCTAAAAATGCACATTTCTAAATAGCTTAGCTAAACGCAGCCCTACAGCTGGATGGTTTTTAATGCTGATGTCATAAATCAGCAGTAGCACATCAACAAGGACGAAGATAAGTACTAACAGTGCTTGGCTGTTGACGAGTGCTTAATTAGGCCAGCAGCAGCGCAGCAATGCTAAGTGTAATAGCAAGTTCAAAAAAGTAACTAGAAACTTGCACTCCATTATAAAAGCTGCTTATTCTGAAATCAACACAACAAGTAAACCCTACTATGGTGGCAGAGCTGCCTGCAACACACGTGCCTTCCCTCCGTACCCACAGAACCCCCTTGCCAGCACCAGATGCCACCTAACGTGACTTTCTTTAGCTGTTGCATTTTCCTTAAAAGATCTCTGATCAGGGGATTTTCAAATATCACTTGATTTAAAGCAGCTGGAGTCCCGTCCAAACCTTTTCAGTAAATGAGGGGTTTGTGCCAGACCACTACAATTGGTGGCAGCAAAGGCACAGACCTGCACCGCAGTGACCCACGGCTGGTTTCAGTTCTGACGGAGACGTCAATTACAGCAGCGCTTCCTCCAGGTGTCACGTGCAGAGCAGCATTCATTCAATCCCAACGCAGATCAAAGAAGTGTCAGCACAGGACATCAATATACCCAATGTCTTCTTTCTAGCTGCAGTCAGTATTACCATAGGTGAGATGAAGATACAAAATCTGAATATTATAACACTGCTACCTCTGTAAATCCACTCAAATCCCAGGTCCCTCCTGCTTTCCGAAAACCCAAATCCAAATTCTCTGAAGCAACGGGATAGTGCATTGGATGGGGAAGGGGGCAGCAGCCTGGGCACACCAAGGCAAAAAGTCTGCCCTAGCACATTTTAAGTTACACTACAGGAAAAAACAGAAAAAAATACAGATTTGTTAAACAGATTTCTGGGAGCCTGAAGAAAAGCGAGCAGGTAGCTGTTACAGGAAACACACTCAGCAAGAAGGCCATCACGTGTCTGTGTTTCACCTTTCTAGTAAAGTGACAACGGTGCATAAAAACTGTGCTAACACAAGAAGTGTGCATCATGGAAACACAATTATCTATATGTATTATGTGAAGTCTGCCTGCAACAATACCTTAGTTTCCTCTTTAGAAAGAATAAAGCTGGTCTTGTAAGTAGCTTAGCTCCTTTCACAGAGAGGAGTATACCACCCGTGTTCCCCTCACTTAGGAGAAGAGAACTGATTTTCCAGAACTGACAAGGTTTAGGACTCAGAAGCATCTCCAAGCATCAAGGACTGCTGGGCACGTGATGCCAGGCACCACCACGAGTTCCACCTGGAGAACGTCTGCAGGATACGTGCAATGCCCTGGTAGCCTCAATTTTCAGTCGGCAGTGTTCTCAGGGCACAGCATCCCTGAGGTGCCCTTACAGGATGCAGTAAGGGCTCAGCTGTTTTCCATACGGCACAGAGCACCCGTAAGTCCAGGCTAAATCGCTGAATTTCTAACGGGCATTAGGAATCTCATATTGCAGCTCTACATTTACCTGCTGTGGATGAAAGGAGGATCCAAAGATACCTGTGCTGGTGTTGGATCAATACGCAGATTTAAGCTGGTCTTTTGCACAGAGTGTGATTTAACAATGCTGCTATACACATGCAGAACACAAACAAAGTGATTCTTAAAAAAGTAACTTGCATAAATCTTTGGCTTTAAAGCCCACCAGCTCTCAGCTCTGTGCATCATCCACTCCTCTGGTCAACAGCTGAGAACAAGCGCTGACTTTTTAAACCATTGTTTCAAAACCATCCCACGTACGTTTCTGGTATCTCAGTGCCACTCAGGGAGACCAGACCACTTCCACGGCACGTAAAGAACAGCCCCGCAGGCAGTTATCCCACAGCCTGCCACGTGCACACCTGCTAGCCAGCTACTACACTGTAAATACAACCAGTGAAGTTTTTATGCCAGCAGAGCGTGAAATAGGCAGGATCAAGCTTAAAGTTAATGCACGAGCCGAGCAGAGGAAGCCCCACCTCTACACGAGAGCCGAACCCCTGGAGCATTTTGTCATCAGCAATGGGCCAATACCCTCAAAGCACTAAGGGAAGTACAAGCAGTAAGCCTGTTTCGTGTCCGAGCCATTCAGATATTTAACCATTTATTTCATTTCTACCATTGCAGCAAGTCTGCAGCCCTTTCAGTCACGGGTTCAACCCAAAGGCAAAAGGGCCCAAGCGCAGCCCTCCGAGCACCCGCGCTGAGAGCATCCCAACGCCTCTATCAGCCACCGCCAGAAGAGGCCGGCCTTACTGAGAGCGCGCGATAAGCCAACAGCCAAAACAAACACAAAACGCCCTGTGGATCTCAAAGAGCAACGGGTCCGCTGCTAAGCAAACCTGACGGATGTTAAAGGCTACGCAGAAACCAGCGTCCTTCACAGGGCCGTCCTACCTTCCCCAACGGGGACAGGGAGCACACGCGCTGTAAGGGCAAGGAGCAGGACGACCAGCACAGAGCGCTGCACCAAATTCAATCCAAGCACATTTTTGACAGCCAATCGAAACATAACGACTAAAATTAATTGCAAGCCAGCAGCGTTCTGATGCTCAGAAACCATTAAAATACAATCCACAGCAAAATCCTATTTGTTTTCTGGCATGCAGTTGTCCTTGGAAGTTTTGGGGGTTTGGGATGTGTGTTTAAGTCAGTCCCAACACAAACAGCAGAGCATTGGATTACCTGCTATAGCGACACACTCCAGCAAACGTGGATTTAAGATTTCCATTTGAATCACCAGACATTTCTTGATTCAATTCCATAAATGCATCATTTGGCACGCAATTTAGGAGGGAGGATAAAACATTAAAGCTGAAAACAGTGCCCTGATTACTATACAAAGGTTCCAGAAAAGCTACAAGGAGTTTAGCCACCATTATACGTACACCTCTGCCTTTACTTCCCAGAAATGTCATTTACCTCCTGTACTTCCATTCAGAGTTGACTTATGCAACCAAAAACTAAAAGCATTTACCATTTGCCTTTCTTACTCAGACACCATAGATCTCAACGCTGCTTCTTAAGCAAAAAAGAAGTGAAAGAACCATCACAAACAGGTAGCCAGGGCACTACCATGAGCTCAGTGAATGAGCTGGTCTTGACGGAAGAGAAAAAGATAGCAAGAGCAGCAGATCCTTCAAGATCAACATGAAAGGAGATGTTGTTGTAACAGAGGGCAAAACTCATACCCAGGATACACCCATTCTGTTGACAGAGGAAACCGTGCTCTGATTAGAAGCCTTCAGACATTCCCAGCCAATCTGAGTCAGCATGAGACAGTTTAAAGCCGTATAAAAATCATTTCAGAACACGTGGTTTGAAAACAAATGGCGACAGAGACTACTTGGTGCCCCAACAGGGCAGCATTCTCCCGTCATGTCAGCACCACGCTGTGTACTAAATGTTACCGGGATCCATCACTACCTCTGCTCCTCCGCTTCCAAAATGGTTGCAGGATACCCTCCCTGCATGCAGAAAGCTTCTCATCTCTTCTGACTATGGCTGTTTTGTAACTGTTGTGACAGGGCAGCAGATAGAGGCAGTGCAAATGACGCTTATTAGCCTTTGTGATGGGAGCTGGTGGTCTCACAGCTGTTCCTCACGGAGGGCAGCAGCACGATCCCCGCTGGTAGCAGCCTCGCTGCAGACCAAGGGCCAGCCAGGATCCTAGCATCCCCCTTGTTCAGAGAACTTGGTATTTTTACCAAGGCATTTTAAGACCAGCAACCCTGAAACAAAGTGGTTAGAACATCTTCTTCCACCTGTGTTCTGACAGCACACAGTTTTCAGAGGGCGGATATTTTAGGCCAGTACGGTCAAACAGACTGATCCCGGGCAGGAAAGCTCCCCCACTGTGGCAAAAGCAACACAGGAAGGGTGAATTTATTCATACATTACGCTGAACAGCCTAAAATGGAAACATCCCATATGTCTTTTTTCAGGCCAGGATGAGCAACCAAAAAGAATCACTACCACAGCGAGTGACTGGAAAATATACCGATGGAAACTGATGGTATCTTCTGCTTTCCTTCCTCCCCATGAAAAAGTCCTTGCAACCACACTGTTGCATGTTGTTGCAAGAAGGAAGCAAAATCAGATCCACTCTTTTTACTTTTTTCCTTCAATGAAGCTTCTGTGTTTTTCCAGCTACAGAGGCTGATCTGTAAGGTCTCATCTTTCCTCACAGCCCCTACTGTGCTCGTGTCCTTTAGCTACAGATGTACAACTGCAAAAAATCACCAACAGATAGAAATATTTGCAAAGTGCATCGCACCCAGTCCTGCAGCATTGGAGGTTTATAAAGACTTAAAGGTCTAATGAATAAAACTGGGGCGAAGAAGTCATTGGCTTAGTGCATTTTGCTATAAAAAAAAAATCTCCAAAACAACAAACCGAGAGCTTCATTTACCAAACAGTCTGATAAAGAGATTCACATTCACAATGAGATAGCCAGCAGCTAAAAATAACCAGCCAGCTGCAATTCCCACCTTATGTGGCTAGGCAGAAGTGCTTCGTTCTCCCCCTCCCCTGGCACACACACGCTCACTTCCTTCTTCATTGCAACATCAGAAGCTGAACTGGATGCTACCAAGCCACAAAGTCCTGCCCAGAATTTAAAGTTACGCCCCAGTAATTACATAAAATAAGCTCTTCGTACAAATGGTTCAAAAATCAATTTACTCCAGTATTGCTTTTAATTCCAGAATATTTTGACTGGTCACAGAACAGAAAAGCAGTTTTAATTTCTGAGGCTTGCTCCCTCCCCTTGGATGTCTCATTAAAAAAACAACAAAAGAGAAAATAACCAAAGCTCATTCATTTAGCTTGCTGCTCTGCCAATACAGGGATCAAACTCTCCTGAACATGGAACCTTTTCAAGAGCACGTTTTACATGTATTTGGTCTTCCCATTTTGTTCATAAAACATGAAGAGGGAGGATAGCAAGCGAGGGAGTGAAAAACCAGAATAAACCTAGGATAATGCAAAAGTAAAATTCAGTTGTGCAGGAGACATGCCACTCTCAAAAGGAGGTCTTAGCACAGTAAAAGTATAAAACCAGTAAAAGCTCTCCAAAATCTTTGCCAACTTCTGGCAAAAAGGCAACACGCTCCTCTGCCCTCTCAACAAAGATGCAGCGCATACACCTTTATGAACAGAAAAATCCCTCCACGTTGTGCAGCTTACCCCCTGAGAAGAGGAGACAGAAGAACTCACCTGTAACAGCTACTGACCCAGTACCCTGACACCGAGAAGCAGACCCTACAGCCCGCCTCGGACCAGGGGCGGCTCTGTGTGACAGAGCTCAGCACCCACACGTGGCTGAACGCCACTCATCAGCCTCGAAATAACCACCCAAGGGCAAAGCCTGGGTTTAAATACCTATTTTGTTTTATTTTAAACCAACTCGGTGTGAGCTTTGCAACAGTTTTCTTAAATTATCCTGGGTGGGGGGGTAGATTCAGCCCCACATCCCTGCTGTGGACTAACAGCACCAGCAAACACTTGCGGCTGGGTGACGTTAGCAGTCAGCACTAGGAAGTTCCTTCTGCCAGGCAGACAAGTTGAGAACAGTAACTACATGCTCACCATCCCACCAGCTCCTACACGGCTTTTCAGGTGCAGGAACACAAAAATCTTGAGGGAGATTCATCCAGATGCTTGGCCTTCAACCCAATTTTGCAGGAGTCCTTAATTTACAAACAGCAACGTGAATTAAGCCGTCTTTTTTTGTTTAAGGCAACTGGGAAGACAGAGATCATAAATACGAAAGTTCTTCCACTTCCTCTCTATGCACCCTCGAGACTCACCCACAGCTTCACTGACAACAGCTGCAAACGCCCTGTGGAAGGGAGGCCCTGCCTCCAGGAGCCCAGCAGCCTTCAGAGGAGAGGTTTCACGCTGCACGCAGCCGCCGCAAGTTCCCTGGAAGGCTCCGAGAGCCAGGGGGACCGAGCAGTGCTCAGAAAGGTTTCTGTTGTGCTGTACTGCTTACTAAGCATCTGCCTAAAATAAAGGAAAAACAGCAAGGAAACTGTCCTCATTTGTATAAATAAAACAAACGGTCTATCTGAAGAAAATTAATATGTATTGGTGCTTCCTTTCCTAATTTTAGGATGTTGGTTGTGCATTCCAAGTAATTCCCACCCTTCAAGAACATGTAGGGCTGAATATTTAGAAATAACTTCACCTGTCACACAATTTCCTTCACATCGTGTCAGGCCCCAACATTTTAGAAAGCCATCGTATCCCTGAAGCATGAAATAAAACTGTGTTTGGCAACACCCATTTGCTTTCTTGTCATCACCTTCCAGTCAGCATTGCCAGCGCTCACGAGACAAGCATTCTGCTGCGGTCTTCCCCTACTTTTTACAGCAGGGATATTTTTCTATGTTGGCTATAAAGCAATAAACAACTAACACACAACGTAACACATCAGACTCTCAAGAGAGCCTCTCCTTGTTTATATTCAAAATCCGAGCATAAAATCCTTTCTAAAAATGCAGATTCAAGTAATATGTAAACCTCCAAACTTGGTCTTCCGTAGAAAAAGCTCCAGAAAACGAGGTAAAGCACGAGCAAAAGGAAGGCGAGCGATTTCTGACTCAAGTCTTCCAGTGCACTTTGCAGCACAAGAAACGGAAAGCGAAACTGCCCAATTTACTCAGCAAGTCAAACTGAACAGTGGTATGGGGCTTTTTGTTTGTTTGCTTTTCAAGAGATCACTGCCAGCCCAATTCTGCAGCACTGCCCCTGCAGCAGGGCAAGTTTCAGCCTTCCAGCCCTGTCTTCTCTCCATGCCCAGGACCAGGACCTGCTGCACAGCACGGTCATCCCATGGTGGCAGCAGCTTCTTGATCCACATCAAGCTCCTAACACCACGTTTGTGCCAACAGAACTCAGTGGGAGAAAGGAGAGGCTGCAGCAACAGCTGGTTTTTCATCAGCACTGAGGGTGGCTTGAAATCCATATTAATTTGCAGTCTCGCTGTTTAAAATTCACAGTTTGATGCTCCCCAAATCTGGATCCTTAGCTCCTGGAGCCTTGTGTTTCAGTAGGAACCTGACTTCATACTTTAATCAATACGTTTCAAGTCTGTAAAGTCACAGAAAACAGTTTACATACATAATCGTGAAGAGATGAAGCCCCAAAGACAAACACAAATAAGGCTGGATTTAGGCCTCAACTTTCTTGCCTTCAAGACTATGGCGCTATTGAATTTTTAGAAAGTTATTAAATTTTAATAAGATACAATTGTTAATAGCTGACAAGATGATTTCATTTTGGGAAAAAAAAAAAGGGTAACTGGTCTTTCCTAAAATAGGTTTTCTCCTTCTCCTGCATAGTTGCTTATTACAATGCTTGCCAGAAGGGGTAAGATCCTGGCAGATATTTTATAAGCAGTCTATCAAATAAATTAAAAGCTACAATGGGATCATCCATACAAAAGTGTCACAGGTTGTCAAAATACAACCTGAGCCTGAAGGTTGCCAAATCTTAAGAGGTTTTTATATTTGCTTTACAACTTTTAATATTGATTACTAAGAGTTCTGTTGCCTGATATTTCTATGTTTTGTTCAATTTACATAGTGAAAATGCTGCAACTTAAGAGTTAGGCAGATACTAAGCTAAGTTTCAGCTGAATATATAGGACTTCTTTTGGCAAGAAGGCACTAAGGGCTCACTAGTGGCAGACTAAGCAATCATTGCTATGCCAGGCTGCCAAAATTCGCTTAGGCTACAGCCTGACCTGCATGCAAATCCAGCCGTGAAACAGAAATGAAGAGCTCAGGGCGGACTCGAACATAAATGTGTGCGCTTCGGTCCTGCTCCAAACCACCGCGGCACTCTGGTGTTGCAGCAGCCTGCGCCTACCCAGGGTAATTGAGGGTGAAGCCAGGAGCAGCTACTATCATCGCTTCGGCTATTAAGGCTCCTTAATGAATGGTCTGACAATAACCCAGGTGGAACCAGTTCTCTCCTCGCGAGGGCTTTAGCCATAATAAGCCCCTTGCACATTCCTGCAGCGTTTTCCAGAGATCTCACAGCATGAGGCTACTGACTGCGCTCTCACAGCCTTGTGGGGCAAGTATTAGTCAATCTTTTTTTTTTTTTTTTCCCTCCATTTAAATACAGATAAAAAAACAGAGGCAGAAATCTAGCAAACGACTTCCCTGTGGATACACAGCTGACGAGTGGCATTCAGAATCCAGACCTTCCGGATTCCAGCCCTGTCATCAGCGAAAAGGCCATCATTAAGAAGAAAGAAATTAGTCTGGTCTTATAAATAGCATTTGAATACAAGCCTTCCTAAAAGATTTGCAGGCAGTTGACCTTAAACACCAGCAGAACTGCACAGGCACGGACCGGCTGGCGCAGACCTGGGCCTGGTCCCTCCAACTCCCGGCATGTTGGACATCGCTCTCATACGGCCACCTCCACCTGGCTTGGGCTCAGCACATCACCAAGCAATAAAACTGCTGAAAAATATAATGTGTTCTTCCAAAACCGCCCTGTGGACAGGAAAAAGGGACAACAAACAAGCTTTAGCCAGCAACTTTCTTCCTGCTGTACTCTGAGGCGCCAAGGAATCGATGTCTGACAGAAACCTCACCTCAGCGCACACCTGTGAACCCCGAAGGGGAAATGGATGACAGCACCTGAAATTTGGAGCACCCAGCTGAGGTAATATTTGGTCAGCCTTTAAGATTTGAACTGCTCCTACTGTATATCACACACTCACTTCTTGCATTAATACAACACTACAAAGAGTAAGGGCCTTTTCTGGACTACAGCTTCTATCACCCGCAGCAGGTCTGATTCCTAGACTGTATTTCTCACAGCACGATACTAAGCCCAGTCATGATTCTGCAACAAAAAAAGCCTCTAAACACTGCTTCCATACAAGTCTAACCTGATTTGGAATTGAGTACTTTTGGGGAAAACAACCCTGAAATACCAAGTCGAAAATTGCAGAAGCAGAGTTAAATTAAAGTAAAAATAAGACATTGTGTTGTAAAACAAACAAAATAATTCCAGTAGTTACTCATTTTTCCTAAATTTAGGTAACTACCACCTCCTACCCACCTGGGCCACCGTCAAGCCCTGAACACACGAGAACAGGAGCTCTTGCTCTATGGGAAAAAAACAAAAATGAAAAGCTTGGCATCTCCTGTGGGGATCCTGTCACCGAGAAAGCCACACACAAATTCACACAAGCAATTATGAGAAAAAACTGCCCAAACAGAACAACAAGCTGGAACGTTTTTTGTTTCTATTCCTCACTTTAGGAGGAAAATGTGGTTACAAGCAGGAGAAACATAAAACCCTCCTAGTTGGCTGTCTGCAACGCAGGTGAACACAAAATTTCTGAGAAAATGAAAACATGCCTCTAACACTTCAGCTACAGGCTCAACCCTCTTAATGCAAAAGCAGAAGAGTCCAAACTCACTGAGTTCTCCACAGGATGACAAAACTCATTGCATTAGTATGCATTAAAGCATCGCCTGAGTGTGGCAGAGCGGATGAGACCTGACTCTTAACAGAGCCTGTTTCCATCCCAGCTCACATTTAGGTCTCAATTATCTTATCTGCTCTGCCACTCGCATACTTCCCAGATAAGAAATGTTTCCCCCCCCTCTTTTGAAAGAAGCTTAGAGTTCAAATTGAAACCCCAACTAACATTAAGATCAAAAACGTTACAAATTAAAATTTGAGGCAATGCTTTTTAAAAATACTCTACGTACAGGTTAAAACTGGGAACCAGAGTTAGTCGATGTGCTATGCAAGTTTTAATAAAAGCAGTATGTTCTGCAAGCGAAGAGGGAATATTTTCTTGATTTGAGTTTATGCACATGGTTTAGGTCACCGATCAGTTCATCTGAAGTTGAGAAACTACTTAAGAGTTGGGAGGGGAAAAAAGCCTGTTTTCCTTTTCCAATCTATGACTAAGAATGAGGCAAGCAAAGGGAGGATCTAAGATCCTGAAGGCGATGGTAACAAGAGGTCATTAGTTAATTCCCTCAACTATAGATAATACTTCCTTTTACTAAATAAGATCAGTTTTTAAATGATGTCAAACCTTCCCCCCCTCATGGTTACAGCATACTGAAACTTCTTCTGAACGAGTCAAAATAAGTAAATGCATAAGAAATAGAAGCAGTACAAATTTGCTATAATGTCTGTTTTAACCAGTACTTCAATGTTTACAAGTAAGTTAGTGTTAAGTTTTTCTTTTGGGAAAAAAAAATAAACACAAACAACATTCTAAAATTCCTGTTTATTGCTCAAATCATTTTTGAAAAAGCTTAATGCACTCTTAGGACCAGCTATTATTATTATCTATATTACTACAGCACCTGTGAGCTCCAGTAACACTGTAGTAAGAGCTACAAAGCCACAGCAGAAGTGCTGCCTGCTCTGAAGAGATTATAATCACCTGAAAGATGAATAGTTAAGAAATGCAGGAGAGCACCAGGAAACGCACGACTGGAATTTACGATCTCTCCATCTGCACTTTCATTCACTTTCCCTTGTGCACTGGAAGAATCAAGGTGTGCATTTACTCCCACCACCCACCGTGCTGAAAAAAACAAACCTCCCTAAGTCATGAGAAGACCAAACAAAAACCAAGAACACCAGAAGGAAGATGCTTTGGCTACTGCGACAGGAAGAAAACCATATCTTTACATGTTCTTAACACCTCTACTCCCCACATAAGACACACAAGATTTCAGTTTTTAAGGTGCAAAAGAACAAGACTGAACTGTAAGAAGATAAACACCCCCTGGACAGCTGGAAGGCTGGGTGAACTGTCAAGGCAACACAATTCAAGGCTGGTTTAGCCTCAAAAAACAATTGCTTCTCTTAATGAGACACCCATTGAATTCATACATTTGCTGCAGTGCAATAGCAACAAACCCAAGTTTTGTAAGAATGCTGTTTTCATTTAAAGGAATTATTTGAAAATTTACCACTACAACTCAGTGCATCCAATACAAACCGGCAGCCTGACTTGTTTACAAAGCATTCTGCCCAGCGTTAGACTAAAAATCCAAACTTTTTGCTGTGTAATAAATCAAATCAGTGCTCTGCGTCTAACATTTTTCAGCGGTACCATATGCTACGTACTCCCATATGTTCCATTACAAGGAAGAAAAACATCATCTCAACATGAATCATCAGTGACTATATTCTTGTAAATCTGGCTTAAACACTTAAAATGTGCAAGGGCCACCCTAAATAAATCTGCTCAGTTTTATGCCAGCATCTCTGCAACAAAATCTCAGATCACTAACTTGAAATGAAGGGGAAAAGAGGTTTAACGTGGAAACTGAGCACAATATTTGCTCCTCTACAGAGGCAGACTCACCATGCACAAAATTTGGCAAGCGTTCATCAATTCCAATCTAATAAGGACATCCTGCTCATAAAATGGTGATAGTATCTGGTAGTCATAACACCTTTCATCCCAAACTGTTTAACATACGCGAAAACACGCACACTACACATGAGATTCATTCCTCCCAGCGCTAAAAAACAGTTACTCTGGGCCATAGCATCTGCCACACACAGAAATGCTGGAGAGCAGTTTGCAAGAAAAGTAAAAACCAAACCAATGTAGGTAGGCAGCACAGAGTTTCCTAGACTGGAATTTATCCGGGATCATGGGGTTAACGTCTCCACTCTTACAGGGACAATTTCTAGACTAAATACAAACAGCTTGCTCTCCCTTCCCAAAGACAGTACAACCAGCAGCACAAAAGCTGCTTGTACTGAAGCAGAGCCACGAAGGTCTGAAATCACAGCACATCAAGGTCACCCTTTGCCCTTCTTTTGAGGAATTACTCTGTCTCCCCTCAGTATCACAATTAACAAGTAACAGCAGAAGGGGGTGCAACTCCAGGCCAGTTCACTACTCATGAGGAAGTGCTGCTGCTGGAGATTAGCTCGTCTGATTCAGACGGGCTCTCTGACTTTGCCCAATTAACCCCATGATCCAGCTGTGCCTAATTATATGACCGTTCAGAAAGACTGATTGAAATTAATACGCCAGACAAACTGTGAGAATGTCCTTATTTGAAAGCCTCCTGTAGCTAAGTAGCGAGGCATGCAACTGCGCGTTCCCACATAACTATTGGTTTCATTAAATTTGAAATAAACCAGAGTCCATTTTGACCTAATATTCAGGGTGGGGAAAAAAAATAGTAATTACATCAACATCAAGCTATTACCTGTTCAAGGGAATAAGTGCTTACTTCATTAACAACTCCGACAAACTTGTTTTGTAAGCTCTCTATATTAAATTTGAAATTTCCCCGTCTCTACAAATCAAACTAACAATTTCTTACACGAGGGGAAAGTCTAGTAAGGCAACACAAACACCAGGATGACTGTATACAAACATGAAAAATTCGAAACTGCTCAAATCAAACGCATTCTTTTGCCATCCTCAGCATGAACAGGCTTAGCCAAGACAAAATAATTCAAAAATCTATTTGAATTCAATCAATTTCTTTTAAATACTAGCAGTAGTCTTTTTTTCAATCTGAGAGCAAAAGCTACTGATCTTTACAAACACGTAGTAAAAAATAAAGACCCTCGTATAGTTTGACACTATAAGCACACACCATGTCAGAAGCATTATGCCTTAATGCTGGGAATTGGGGCTTCACAAAAATTCAACAGAAGCTGCCACGGTATTGCAAATAACAAGGAGAGCGCTCGGATTTCCAACATCCTTCAGTAACTCAGGAGATGGACGACCACACCCAATTAATTTACTTTAATTTCTATTTCAACTTTCCTCCTCATTAATTAGGAGCTGAGGTTCGCGGAGATTACAGCTCCTGCCACGCAATACCAGTGATGATTTTAAGCAGCGCACACCATACAGCCGAGTTTCATGTGCTGTAACGCAGCCACAGCAGATCAAAACGAGCAAGTCCAAGTGCCTGCTACCTGTGAACTAGGTAAAGAGGTTACACAGTGCAACAGATTTCCCTTTTTTTCACTCAAAATACCTAAGGAGCTGTAGATTAATCAGATCAGTACTTTCTAAAGAAAGCTTCACCCGATAAATTAAAACAAACCTACCACAGTGATTCCAGAGGACGATAACGAGACAGCGTCAGGAAAACTCACTGAGCTACCCTTGGAAGAGCTAACGAACAAGCAGGCACAACGCAATTGCATAATGTTTATTACACAGCACCAAGCCAAAGGCAATCAAATCATTCTGGTTGAATCAATGGTCTTCAAATAAGGAAGTAGTTTGAAAATAATAAGCATAAAATAAAACACTCTTTTTTGGCTTACTACTTTTTTCTTCCTGTTGTGTAAAAGCACAGCTATTAAAAAAGCTGAGCAAGTGCCGGATTCTGTGTTTCTGCTCCAAGCCCCCGATCCCCCTGCTTTGTGCAGGGAACTTCCCAGGCATCGCTACGCTTCTCCTCCCCTGCCACAGGGGGTTCCTGAAGAGCCTGTGTTAGCCCAGCAGGCTCCAAACTAGCTGCAAATTGACAGGGTTTTCTCTCCCAGGGAAGGCAGCTGATTAATCAGAAGAGACAGAGGCCAGTTCTGCTAAGAGACCACCTCACCATGCAACACACTATGAAAAATAAATTTAGCAACGAAAGCCTGCTGAGAAAAGGTCGATATTTAGAACGCACATAAGCAGAAATATCTCATCATAAAAAGTTTTGACTAGCAAGGTTAAAACTTAATTAACAAAGGTAACAAATCGAGAGGGAAGTACCTACAGGGAATCACTCTAACACACACACAAAAGAATGAGTTCACCATCTGCAAACCCTCATGTTGGGTAGGAAAGATGGAAATGGCCTAGCTGAAGTTCTCCCTCAAATCAGATGCTAGAGGAAGTTATCTGATGAGCTCTATGATAAGATGTACGACTTGTTATTGGGTAAATAAGAAATGTTGATTTGACAAAACCTGAGAAAACATACATTGATAGTTATGAACAGGTTGCAGCCTCATTGAAGGTCCAGAAAGCATTAAGTTGTCAGGTACGTGTTAACGTTAAAGTTTGTGAAGAGGTATTTACATTTAAAACACTCCCTGTACTGTCTCAATACTCCTTGAGAACTTAGAATTAGGCAGCTACCAGAAATTATACAGTTTTGAAGACAAAAAAAAGAGAGAAGAGCAAGCACAGTATTATTTCTCTCTATCGACAATCCCTTACATGACAGAAAAGCAACCCACGTACTCTAGTGTATCTTCTACCTGATTCATTAAACTAACAACCAGGAGTAAAATAAGCTACGTGATTTTAAGCACTGTAGAATTCACAGACATCAACCCATTGCTTAAAATACGTAAGCAGACCTTGGGGAACAGATGGGAGCCCCCAAATATGAGTTCTGTAAATGACAGTGGGGTGTCATACCCCTGCTGAGCTCTTACCCAGTTAACTCCTAATCACACCGTGCTACCTGACAGCTCCTGCGGACGAGATAAGGAGCGTGTGCCCCCCACGGACCCCCAACCCTGCGCCCTGACGTCTTGCTGCCCAGCTCGCTACCCCGCAAGGTGGGCAACGCGACCCGAAACCCTCTTGGGTTTGGACGTGGGTCCGTGGCACCGCTGGGGTAAGTCCTGCTGCCCGTGCAGGGCAGGAGGCCCGACCAGCACCACCTGTCTGGCTGTTTCCAAACAAACATGGCAGCTGCCCCGGCGCACCCACAGCACCACGCTCGCCCGCGGAGCCCAGCGGCGTGGCTGCGGGGAGCACGGGCAGCGCCGGGCCCGGCGCACCTGCACGCTGCCGGGCGGCACGGGACGGGAACGAGCCCTGGGTCTGCGGAGAAAAAGAAGCGGTGGAGGAAACGGGGGCGCAAAAGAAAAAAAGTGACAGGGAGAGGGGGAAATGAAGCGGTGGAGGAGATGGGGACATGGAAAAGTGACAGGAGAGGGGGGCGGGGGAGAGGGGGAAAAAGTGGTCCAGGAGATGGGACGGGGGAGATGCGGACACACACGGGACGTGGGGGCAGGGGACAGGGGGACACGGAACGAAATCTGGGGGCTCACCGCTTGCCTGCCGGCCTCCTCCTTCCTCCTTCCCAGGCGGGCCCACGGGCTGCTCGAGGACATCCGGCACCTACAAGACACCCCTGTCACGACCATGTCGCGACCACGACAACGCCCCCCGCCCCCCCCCCCCCCCCGAAAAACTCCCCGGGACCACCCTCACGGGGAGGGGGGAGGGGGGAGGAGGGAACCGGCGCCCTCCTCTCCCTCCCGGGGGACCCGGGGACGCCCCGAACCCCCCCTCCCCGGGTCCCTGCGGCTCCCGGCGGCCGGGCCCCGCCGCCGCTCACCCGGTGCCGGCCTGCGGGGGGGGGCGGCCCGGCCCCGCCGCTTCCTGCCACGGCCCCGCCGCCGCCCGGGGCGCGGCTGCCTCCGCTCGCTCGGCGCTCGGCTGCGCGGCCTGGCGGCTCGGGGCGGGGGGGTACGGGGAGGAGGTGGAGCCGGGGCAGCGATGAGGAGGGGTCGGGGCTCGATTGGGGCGGGCTGCGATGGGCTGGGGGGGGTCGGTGAGGGACTGGGCGGGCTGGGAGGGTAGGGGTCTGTCCAAGCGCTACGAAAGGCCGACCCCCGGTCAGAGAGTCACAGAGTTATTAAAGTTGGAAAAGGCTTTTGGGTTCATCTGGTCCAACCACCCCTCTACCACCGATGTCACTTGCTAAAGCGTGTCCCCAAGCACCACGTCCCACCTTTCCCTGAACACCTCCAGGGACGGTGACTCCGCCACCTCCCTGGGCAACCCCTCCCAACGCCTGACTGCTCTTTCTGAGAAGAAATGTCTCCTCATTTCCAGCCTGAGCCTCCCCTGGCACAACTTGAGGCCGTTCCCTCCAGTCCTAACTGGTTACCTGTGAGAAGAGGCCGACCCCCAGCTCCCCACACCTTCCTTTCAGGCAGTTGCAGAGAGCAATGAGGTCTCCCCTGAGCTTCCTCTTCTCCAGACCAAACACCCCCAGTTCCCCCAGCCGCCCCTCACAGGACTTGTGCTCCAGGCCCTTCACCAGCTTTGTACCAACAGCCTTGGCTTGAAACACCCGGCTTTCAAGTTTCTGCACCTTTAGTTTCATGACCTCTCACAGCCCTATAAGGCCCCAACCCCCCGTAATGGAGCACAAGTCCTGTGAGGAGCAGCTGAGGGAAAAGGAATTGTTTAGACTGCAGAAAAGGAGGTTTGGGAGACTTCATTGCTCTCTACAACTACCTGAAAGGAAGCTGTGGGGAACTGGGGGTCGGCCTCCTCTCACAGGTAACTAGTGGCCTCAAGAATGGCCTCAAGTTGTGCCAGGGGAGGTTCAGGTTGGAAATGAGGAGACATTTCTTCTCAGAAAGAGCAGTCAGGCACTGGGACGGGTTGCCCGGGGAGGTGGTGGAGTCACCGTCCCTGGGGGCATTCAAGGAAAGGTTGGACGTGGTGCTTAGGGACATGGTTTGGTGGGTGACATTTGTAGTAGGCGGATGGCTGGACCAGATGATCTCGGAGGGCTTTTCCAACCTTAATGATTCCATGTCCTGTTCCTCACAGGCCAGGGCAGTACATTACAGGTTTTGTAGCTGCACTCATCTAACTCACCCAAGAAATGGGTTGCCATGCCCTCTGTTTACAGCTTTGTGACTTTTTTCTCCATTTCTTACAAACGGAAAGAAAAACACACTGAGCGCGACTTCTGCGTCAGCTCCTCTATGAATAGCTGATGCTGACAAAGCAGGATGCAGAAATCTGCCTTCAAACTGAGTGAACGTATGTGAAACAATAAGTGAGTTGTGATGAGGAAAACAGCTTTGATAGAAACGTGAGCCAAGAACAACAGCTTGACAAAGAAGCTTAAACTTTCCCTGATAGCTCTTTGGGGCGTAGACAGTTAAGTTTCTGTGTTTGTAAGGGAAACAGGGCATTCCTTAAAGCTGAACCTCCTCCCTTGGGTTCCCACTAAATGCCTGAGAGATGACAGTATAGGGTGTCTCCAGAAGGCTAATATTAAACATGAGGAATTGGTACGGAGGGAGCAAGCAGCGAGATTCCAGTTTTGACCACAGAATAAGCTAAAAAAATTTTGCATCAGCAACTCCGTCCAGTTTCTTACTCATTCACCGTACACAGCTCCTTCTGTTCAAAGGATTCTTGTGTGTCCTCGCATTAGTAAATGCACCTGCCCTTTGTGTGGTGTGTGAAAGGCAGGCTTCTCTTAAAGGGTAGATCCGCTTCAGACAAGCAGAAAGTGCTGAGGCAGTGTAACGCGGGATGAATTAACCTTGGAAGGGCGGCCTTGGCTCAGCCACACTTGCAACGTATTTACTCATCCGCTGTCCGCAGCAGCGTGAGCAAAGCTTGCTGGGGAGCTGATGGGTGAACTGTGTGGACATGTGGAAGAGAGAAAGGAAATTGGGGAAGTGTTGGTTAGTCCTAAGAAAGGTTTTTAGCCGGTCTGATCTGTCTGCAACTGTGTGATGTTGGGAAAGCGATTTGAGCAGCCCAAGCGCAGAACCAGCCATGCAGCCCCTAGGATGTGGCAGCAGCTGCCGCACCCGTTCCTGTTCGCCCTGTGGCCACACACAGCCCTGTTCCTGTTTGCCCTGTGGCCACTCATAGTCCCAGCTACTGCTACGTCCATCAAGGAGACTGTGGGAGCTTTGCTCTTGCTCTTGACACTGCTGGAAGCCCCTGGCAGCAGGGGGATGGAGAGCGGCTTGATGTTCCGCATCAGGTGCCCTCAAATGGGACACAGATCCAGGAGCTGCTCTCACTGGCGTTGACTTTTAGCCGGGTCTCAGCCTCATCTCTTGTAAAAGGCAATATTTACTTATGTAAAAAGGTATAACGCATGCTTTGCATGGGTGTTCCAAGTTAAAAATTGTCAGTCGGTGCAAACAGCTCTTCGGGATGAGATACAGAAAAGCAAAGTGCACGTGCTGCATTCCTGCCCTTCGTCTCAGAACAAACAGTATGACCTGGTGCCCCTCTTGGCAGCCAGTGGCCTGGTTTAGCTGGTTCTAAAAAGCACTGCAGCATTTGGGAGTGCAGGCCTTTAGATAAAATGTATTCTGTTGTATTTCCTTTTCCCTGGTTAGGTGTTTGTAGTGTCTCAGTGAGCCAACACGCCGTGCGTTTGAGGAACTGTTCCTCAAAACGTTCCTCACAACTGTTCAGGTAAGCGTTTAGTACAGATCTGCTAGAGGCAGTGAGAGTAACCGGTCCGTGCTTCCCGGGTGGCATGCAGTTTCAGGAAGGAGCCAAATGGCACATTTTCCCCGAAATGCCAATGCGAGGCTTTTTCCAACTGGCTGTGGCCATGTATTTGATGCGGTTCCTGCATACGAGTCTCACTTCTTGGTCCTTAAATTTAAAACCAATGTCCAGTCAGGAGAATAACATCTCTGACCAATGCAAGGTATTCATGGTGGGTTTGGATGTTAGTTTTATGAAAGCCGGCGTGGAGGAGCTGCTTCACCTGGGTGTGTGTGTGCTTGCAGTGCCGTGCTGGCCTTTGGACGAGGGCATGGAGAACAAGGAAACTGTTTGTCCACGGAAAAAACAGAGTGGGAAAGCCGTGCAGGTCCTTGGGCAGGCCCTCTCCAGCAGGACAGGGACTCTCTGTGGCAAAACCCAACCACACGGCTCCAGGGAGGCCAAACCCCCGCGGCTGGCGGCTGCCGCCGTGCCATGGATTCGAACCCACGACCTCGCCCACCGAGCCCCGCCCGTGAGCCCGCCCTGCCGCGCAGGCCCCCTCCCTTAGGTGCCCGCCGCATTCGCCTGCACCGCGGCGCTGGGCGCTCAGGCAGCAGCGCGGGCAGGCCGGGAGGAAGCGGAAGTGGCGGCGGGGTCCTGGCGCGGTTGCCGAGCAGCCCGGCAGAGGCGGCAGGGCGGGCGGAGGCGCGGGCGCGGCTCCCGCTGCGTCCCGGCGCCATGAGCGCGGCCGGGTTGGTGTCCGCCACGCCGCCGGTGTCCGCCACCCCGCCCGGGGCTCCGGCCCCCGCCATGCCCCCTGGGCCCGAGTACTACGAGGAGGAGGAGCTGGAGAGCGCCGAGGAGGAGGACGGCGAGCGGAGCGCTCGGGCCCGCGACTCGGACGAAGGTTGTGGGCGGCCCGGCCGGGCCGGGGCTGTGGTGGGCAGCGGGGGGCCAGGGAGGGGGGGAAGGGGAAGGGGCGAGAGGGTTGGGGGGAAGAAGGGCTCTGAAACTGCAGGAAAATGCTGTGGAAATGAGGGGTCGGTGAGTGCGTGAAGTTTCCCGTGGGAAACGTGAGGGGAACTGGGGCTGCTGTGCGGGTGTGAGGAGGCAGAGAAGGGGAGCGCCGGGAGGGGGGTTGGGGGGTTTGGGGTCACGGCTGGGGCAGGGGGAATGCGCTGGAGCCTGGTGGGGGGATTGCTGAGAGCTTGTGGGGTGCGGGGGCTCGGGGGAGGGTGGAGGTGAGGGAGGAGAGTGTGGGGAATGAAGGCAGGGGGTGCTAGGAGGGGTTAGAGGGTTTGTGGGGGGATTGGGAAAGCAATGCAGAAGGGAAGCCAAAGTGAAACCCAGAGCGTCCTGGGGTCCAGGGTGCATAAAGTAACAAGTAGGGGAGGTGAAAAACAGCCCTGTGACGGTCCCAGGTGCTCTGTCAGCAAAACTCCTCCATCAGATCTGTGTCTTTGTGAATGAGGAGCTGGAGCTAAGCCTGGAGAGCCTCAAAAAAAAAAAAAGCTGAAGGTGTTTCTCTGTAGCTTAAATCAAATCTTTCTTGTTTCTTTTTTTTTTTTCCCTTTTAGAGACTGACAGCCCTGCCCATACCTAGGGAATATCACTGCAGTTTAGGCTATGCAGCTGTACACTTTCTATCACAACCCCAGCCCAGAAAAACTGACTTCTCCTTAGAGAGGAAGGAGTATTTCTTATTCATTCTTGGCTACCCGAGTCTTACAGCTAATAAATGTGTGAAGAAGTAGCCAACAACTAGCAGTTCTGCACTGGTTTATTTTGTAGTTTATATTATCTCTCTGTAAGGTCAGGGCTGTCTTTAGTAGTGTTGGTGTTTGCTGTGTATGAATGCCAGAATACTTCTGTGCAATGCGTAGCTGAGAAGTCGACTTCAGATCATAGCAAGTAGCTTATCTTTAGTGAGGCCTTTGTAGTAAACCATAACAGCATCTCATCGTAGTATCGTCTGTTTGGAGTGTTTCAGGTCGAGGTGCAGAGGCATTGTGAATCAGTTAGAGCTGTTTCAGTCATAGCCTTCCACAGAGGAGATTATTTCCTGGGTGAAACGATAGGAAGGAGGCTGGGAAACATTCTTTGGGGTCCTAGGGTTGTGTTACCGCCTCACTTTAGTATTTGTAAGCACTAATGTTGAATCTTAAATTAGGAAGAAATTACTAGAGTGTCTTAAGTCGATGCTGCTTGAACTTCATGTAAGCTTTGTTGCAAATCTACTGGAGGATTTATCTGGGATAACTTGCAGTTGCATAAAAGATGATTCAATTCTGAACTTATCTCTGCAGTTGCTTACTTGGTTATGTATTTGAGGTTAAATTGCCTGAGTGTGGGTTTTTTTAGTTGTTTACTATGTTTTTTTAATGCTGCTTTAGTTTTAACATATTGTTCTTTACCTCACTTAGATACTGAGGATGCCAGTGAGACTGACCTGGCAAAACATGAGGAAGAGGACTATGTAGAAATGAAAGAACAGTAAGTAACCTAATAAAAAGTAGTTCTGTTGTTGGGGAGCGGGGCAGGTGCGTGTCTTTTGCATAAGCTATGCAATGTTTTGGGCTAAGATTTGTGTTTTTAAGTTTCTACACCAACGTAATAGCTAATGGGTACATATTTCTTCTCAATTACTTTCTCAGTTCAAGAAACAAGTGCTGTTTCGAACAAAGACAGGTACAGGTTCCTGGGAGCAGCTCAGTTTTCCTGCAATTGAATCCCTCTGCAGGCAGATCCTTTAAAGAAAACAAAGCATCTACTTGATACAAGCTGTGCAAAAAGCAAGGTGTCTACTCACATCCCTTAAGCAACAGAATGCCAGTATTGTCCAGGAAGAGCGGCTTTTTGGAGACTTGAAATAGTTTCTCTTAATGTTTTGGAGCATTTAGTGTTCTTTCTTACTGGTGGAGATGTTTTTTTATACAGTTGAGGAAGACTTGGCCTGTGTTAAACCACAGATACGTGAGAAAGGAAATGCGAGTCTGCAACAGAACCAGGAATAGACTTTGCTTTTAGTTTTGTTTTTGTTTTTTTCTTTTCTTTTGGTGTGTGTGGTGGAGATTTTTTTTAAATAGATGACGTCAAGGTCTGGAAATGCCTCCTCTTTTATATGTAGGAAACTTACACACCTCAACATTTGACAAAGGAGCAGAATGATTCTGTTGTAAAGTTTCTGGTGTCTGTAGATCTAAATGTCAAGACAGGTTTTCACTTTAAAAATAAGTCTATTTTTGCTGAATTGTTACGGAAACAATTGTTTGCTTTGTAAAACTGATGGGGTTGCAGGCGTTTTAGGTGGAATGAATGAATGATGATCTTTTATTTGAATGACAAATACTCTTCTACTTTCTTGTTTCCTGAAGTTTTTCTGAAAAGGTTTTAGTTCAGCGTAAACACGTTGTAACCGGAGGAGAGGGTGAAGTAAACCATGCCTGTTTGCTTTGTAACATAAAGTTGTGTGTGCTCGAACTTTGCAGGATGTATCAGGACAAACTGGCATCTCTTAAGAGGCAATTGCAACAATTGCAGGAAGGTAAGCTTCAAAGGGGGTAGCTTTTTTTCTAAACAATTTTCAGCACTCTTTAAAAGTACTGTTTGGTTGGAGGACGATTGCAGAGGTCATAGAAGGATGGGGATTTTTAGATGCTTCACTGGTGGAATATTGGCTCCCTGTTTTGCTGCTTATGGAGAAATATCAGCTACTTTCCATCCTTCTTCCCTCCACGTGCTTATAGCTGAGCCTCTGTGCAGTACAGAGTGCATTTCTTAAAAGCAGTCTTTTTGCTTTCTGAGAAAACAGGGAAAATGGTTATCAAAATAAGCCAGAACTGTAGTTTCCTGATTTCAGATGTTACTGTTTGTGTGTCAAGTAGCGTACTGCCCTTTGAGGAGCACTGAATACAAGGAATAATTAAAATTGCAGTTGAAATCCCCAATTTATTTCAACTAGGTACTCTTCAGGAATATCAGAAAAGAATGAAAAAGTTGGACCAGCAGTATAAAGAAAGGATACGAAATGCAGGTAAGCTGGATTTCTTTCAAAGATGATACATGCACCATAAATGCACAGTTTTTGTAACACCTGAAGCAAAATAATGGTAATTCTGCCCTTTAAAGAATGGGAACTTGCTGCAGTGAAGGGTTGTTCCCTCTCTAAGGGTAGCGTGTAGGTTTTTCTGGGTACATGAAGTGTGATGGATTTTTTCTTGATTTTTTTTTTCCTTGATCAGCGTTGTTCACTAAATGCCAATAAACAGTTCTAGTCTTCATTTCTTCATTTGTGTGAAATAGAGCAAGTAAAAATGTTTCATATATCTGGCATCATGACTAACCCACAGTCTTCCTCTTTGGTTTGTTCTTTCATGTAGCTTGCGTGAAACCTCCAGGTGTACTTCTTTGTACTTGCGGGAATAGAAAGTTAGGGCTGCCTGCTTTCTCAAAGATCTTGTTGTGCCCTAGAACAGCGAATGCAGAGGAGTTGCTGCTGAAGGTGTTACTCAGTGCAGCCATGACACTGAGCGGGCTGCCTGTACTTGCTCTTCTGGCTCTCTGTTTCAGGAGCACAGGCCCAAGTTAATTTTTAAAGTGCTTAGCTCTTAGCCCTTCTAGGTAGCCTTTATTGTGTTACTGCAGAGAAATGGCTTGGGAACCAGATTGATTTGCTTGCCTTCCATCTTGTTCTCTTTCCAGTAGTTTGTAATCTTGGATACCGAAGCGGGGCCTCTTATAGAAGCTGTTATATGAGAATAGGAAATGTAATTTTTTTCTTTTAGAGAATTTGGGTGAATTCTGTAACACCTGGGCCATTATACTGGGAAATAAGACAGGCAGTGGCAGTTGTGTGATGCCTAATATATTCCAACTTTTCAATAGGGCAAGCTATCTCCTTCTAAAAGTGCTTGGGATGGTAAAGGATTTGCTTGAAGAATTTAAGCTAGTTGAACTACTACTTGCTGACAGGAATCTGTCTTCTGAGATGAATTTCATGTTTGTTACAGTGGCATTCCAATAATATTGGGATGTTTTTGATAAAATTAAGACTAAATGCAAGCTTGCCAGCCAGAAATGCAAGGAGCGGTGCTGCAGCATCATATTTCTTCCACAGGAGGGCAGATTGTGATAACTTGGAACTTTATGATAAAAATCCGACTGCATAGTATGACAGGATGGTCTTGTGTTTATCTTTCCCATGCTGAGGGTTGTTTTTTGTTCTTTTTTTTTTTGAGCATGCAGATAACGAAGTAATGGTTATGATTTACCCACTGACCCATTTACTAATTTACTGATGGAATTAGTAGCTGATCTGAAAAGAACAGCTTACTGCTGTGTAAGCTTTGCAAATCTGCTTGACTATCTGTAGAAAACTTCAACTAACAATATATTTTTGTCGCCTTTCCATGGCTACATTATTTTCAGCATATAACTGCAAAGTGAGGGTAGAGGTGGGATGAGCACGTACGCTTTTGTTGCAGTATCAAATGACTTAAAATGTTAAATAATTCTGTGCATCTTTCAAGATAATAAATTGAGTCTGTCTTGTCTTTCAGAATTGTTTCTCCAGCTGGAAGTAAGTACTCTTAATTTGTCAAAATACATGTTAACTGTATACAAGGACTTAAACCTGCAGTTTCATCAACTAGTACTTGTTTTTGCCGTTTTTTTCCTGTAGTGTTGTTACAGTTGAATATAGAATACTGATGATACTACCTCAAGTAATTTCCAGACTGCCATTAAAATAGACTTAAAAAAAAAAAAACTTGTACTGCTGTACGCTGGTTGTGTATTTGATGGTTTAAAATGGTTGTTTAAGCTTGCTTGAGGTGATAAATGATAGTGATTCTTTAAAATCTGAAGAGCTTTCTGCTAGAGACTTGATAGGTATGCACCAGTAAAATTGGTTTAAAAAATTAATTCTTTTGCTGATAATAGCTCTGCTTGCTTAGTCATATTTAGATGGTTTTCTGTTTGTTTTATTTAAATATTGATAAGCTGTAGAACTAGCTATAGCTTTGAACCGGAAAGCTAATCAAACCACAGCAGTTGAAAGAAGGTGTTTCTAAATCATTGGTTTGGGACATTGGCTCCTCAGCTAACTGTTTTATCTTTTGGTTTGCATTAGACAGATCAGGTGGAAAAAAATTATGTCAAGGAAAAGAAGGCAGCAGCAAAGGAATTTGAAGATAAGAAAATTGAGCTTAAAGAAAATTTGATTGCAGAGTTGGAAGAGAAAAAGAAGATGATTGAGAATGAGAAGCTAACCATGGAATTAACAGGAGGTAAGAAACAAGATATGCGTTTGTCGCTTGTCTTCCCTGCTTCAGTACTGCTTAGGGAAAAAAAAAGTTTTAAAAAAATAGCAGTGCTGATTTATACAGACAGCTAGTCTGGCTTTAAAACTTTCCAAATGTCAACAGATGTAGAACACGAACTGGTAGTCTTTTAGTGGGGAGTGCAGTTCATAATAAAATTCAGTGACCTGAGTTACTAACAGATAAATCAACATAGTGTCAGCGAAGGAACAGAGTGGACAAGCTTTCTTATTTACTTTTTCTCCTTTCAAAATTGAAGAAACTCTTGAGAAACCTTGGACTTTGTTGCACAGCTGCAGTCAGTCACTTGGGTTTGGAACATTACGCTAGGCTAACAGCGTGATGCGTCTGTATCTGAGTGGTTGTCTCTCTTCTGTAGGTTTCTTTTTGGAATATTTGGGAATTCCTCTGGTGGTACCTGGTCATGGGGTTTTCCCTTCATGGTGCGTGTTGTAAAGCCTGTGATGTCTTTTTTACTACTGTCAGTTTAATACACTTTCATTGCTTAATTACGTGCCTTTACCAGAAGGGAGCTGTAAATCTTCCAAAATAGAAGGGTATGTAACTGTAAGTTAGCTCAAAACATTGTATACAAATTGATTTCCTATAATTAATGACCTTTACTGTTTGAATGAGTGGATTTTGTGTGTGTGTGTGTGGCCCAAATCCTGAAGGGTCCTTATCACTTCAGTAACGAGTAGTGTAGAGTTCTTTACTGATTCTGGAAAGCCGCAGGTAGTTGGCTTTGAAAGGACTGTGTCAGTCCTTCAGTTGTGTAGCAGAACCATAGCCAGGCTGGGGTTGGTGTCTTCCCTACAGCTGGTTCAAGGCAGGAATTTACTTTGCCCAGCTAGTGTCCTGTATTTCAGACTGTAGGAAGAATGCAGTGTTACTGTTAGCAGTAACATCATTTCCCTAAATTGTGGTGGCAGTTGGAGTCAATGTAATTTAACTACTTTTGTAACTGAGTTCTTCCAGTGAACACCTACCAGATGTTCATGTTTTTTCATTAGGCTGGTGTGAAATGTATTTTCATGATACCTTACTCCATATGCAGGGAGAAGGGATTCTTTAGTTCCTGTGATCTGGCAATAAAGCTACTGAGAAATAATGCAATAATGACCTAATCAGTGGTACCAGGTTTTAAACTGTCCTTTTTTCCCTCCAGTAACAGATCTTTAAGAAGCTAAAGGCAGGCAAACAATCAGGGTTGAAGTGTGCTACTTAAAGCTGGTAAAATAGATGTCCGTTAGCTGCATTGCTGCCCAGACTCTGGAAAACGGACACTAAATGGACACACTTCTTTTACAAAGCCACTTGGTACCCTTGATGCCTTGGCCATTCTCTTGTCAATAATGGTTGTGGTGGAGTTATAGTGGTAATTAGCCTCTTTCACAGGTTGTGCTGCTGTGGTGCTGAACCCAAGGTCTGATTTGATTTCCTTACAAAAAACAACTGCCTCACTTTATGGACCGATAACGTTGGTTGTGTTGCTGAGGCCTGTCCATGAATTAGACCTTTTTTTGTCCTTTCCTAGTAGCTACACAAATTATGTAAGCTGATAATTTAATTAGCGTTCAGAAGGGAGAAATAAAACCTGTTTGGATGTAGTTGAGTGCTTTTGGCTTTGTACAAACTGTTAGTGCTAATCTGGTCTGGAAAACACCTTGTGCTGTGCTGCTTCCCCGATAGTGGTGTTCTGGTTTGTTAGTTTGTTCAGTAATGAAGTCTAGTCTGATCTTACAAGCTGTCTGTGTCTTAGCCTTATCTTACTGTTATCCCTTGCCTATGTTCGCCAACTACTAAGTTGGCATACAGTGCTAATCTTGCAAGCAGATTTTCCTTAGGGAATCAGGATCTGACTAGATCTTAGCTCTGGAAAATCTGGGTACCAATGTTCTAAGAATCCGAAGGAATTCAATTTCTCTGTCAGCGGGACTGCTGTTAACATCAAGACGGAGATTTGCAGAGTTGAAGGGAGACTGAGCAGGAGTAAAAAGAGGTATTTAGAAGTAATGTGTCCAGTCTGGGGTCCGGATTAATTATCCTCAGGAAAGCCCCACCATTGTATGTCCCAAAGAGGTGAGATATTTCATCAGATACAACTTGGGGAGAAGGCACATAAATAACTGTGGAGAATCAATCCCTTCTGCAGTGCATGTGCTAGACCTCCCTCATCTCCTTCCTCCCAGACTAGCAGAAATGCAATCTGATTCCTTTAGAACTAGCAGATTTTGTTCTGAATGCGTGCAGGAGGCCAGGAAATGAGAACACTAGAGCCTGCGTGGACTTGGTGAATTTCAAAACCTATAGAAGCTCAGTGCATGCAAGAATGCAAGTTGGCAACCTGATGATGGGCTGGTTTGAGTGCCAGGACTCACCTGCAGTTTCTTTAGGTTGCAGCTGTTGTCTCCTGGAGCGTTGCATGGTGTGGGGTTCAGCTGTTCAGCCTCACGCAAGCCTGTATTTCAGGTTAAATCTGTTGGTACTTTAGCAGCTTTCTTTATGAAGTTTTCATGAATCTCTCAAGAATGTCGAAGCTCTTCAGGTGTTTCGTGGTAAATGGAATACTTTCAAACTATTTTTTCCTGAAAACTCTCTTTGGTGCTAACTTTCAGCTGACTTGTCACAATTTAATATGCGGGGTGCTAAGATAAAGAGAGAACAGAAATGATGTTTCTGCCTTATTCACATTTTAAGCAATACAGATACCATCTCTGTGACGACTCATTTCAAAGTATTCTTTAAAAAAGGTGAAAAAGCCTTCTCGGCTTGGCTGCATATCACCTTGAGCAAGTGCTTCAAACTCCTCTTTTGAGGCTCTTGTAAATCAATCATAACAAATGTGAAGGATGGCTTCCATTCAGCACAGTAACTTATGTTTTTAGTGTCTGCAGAGCTATTAGTGTTCAGTGTTTTTCAGTCGGCTTTGAGTTGCAGAGAGGTTTCCTTTGGCATGCTCTTGGTGGGTGGCACTTCATTTTTTATTTTTTTCATCTTTTATCATAATACCTTTTCCTTTGATGTGCGGAATGGCCATCCTTGTTCACCCTTGAGATAAGGAGAAAAGTAATTTGATGTGTTTTGAACACATCAGAACGTTGATGTATTGTTGCTCAAGGATGTAGCATCTAGAGGGAGCCACAGAAGCTTCATATACGTAAGTGCTATCTGGGATGTGATTCATGTGTACTTAAAGATAAGCAAATAATTCATAGCACGTAGAAGAGGTGAAATGATGGTTTAGCATTTAAGATGTGGTCTCTTCCTTGCAAGTTCAAGGTATCCTCATAAATTAAGGAATATTTTGTGTGAGTTTCAGAGTAAAGCAGGGCAGTTAAGATGACCTGTAGATATTTGGACAAACTGCAATGCAGGTAATGATGAGATGTTTCAATTTTAGACAGATTCTGGCTTTTTCCCCAGTGCAGAAGCTACAACTTATTTCCTAACAACTGTTGCTTTGGGAGTTATTAATTAAGTTCATTTTATAAAACATAATTTGAAACTTTTTTAGATCATCTGGATTTAAATCCTGTTTGTGTTCAAAATTTTTCCACCAGACTTGTATCAGTCTCAGTCCTGAATGCATTTACCATCTGTATTGCTTGGACAAACTTATTTTTCCAGCTTGAAGGCACAAAAAAGAACAGTTGATATGTAGGTGATGTTTTGTGTGCTATTACCTATTCAAGTTCTGCTAGCAAAGACCTCCGTGAACCCTGCCTTTTAAGTGGTCTATTTACAAGCATATATTTGGCTTTAGCATCAAAAAAAATATCCCTGAACCCTTGTGCTTTGTCATTGTACTTCAGTTACCTGCACCTGAAGGAGCTATTGAATGCCCCTGAAATAACTGTGCAACTTCCAGACAGCGAAAGCTGTAACCATGGCATCACAGCACTGATATTGAACAGTGACCTCGTATAAAAGAGACTTTGTATTCACTGTCAGCACTTCCAGCTTGAATGCTGAAAGCTATCATGAAAAAAATCCAATTCTCTGTGCAGGAGAGGAGACATCATTTTCCTTGTGCTCCGTGTAGAAAGTTTCTGATTATGTCTCTCCCTGTGGTCTTATCTGCTCTCCAACTTCATTACCCTACAGATTCTATGGAAGTGAAGCCTATCATGACGAGGAAACTGAGGCGACGACCAAATGATCCAGTTCCCATCCCAGACAAGAGGAGGAAACCTGCCCCTGATATCCTTTTACACAGTCGTTGGATGGCTTTTCTATTTGAGGCCAGCATTCTGCCTGCAAGGCAAAATGCATCAGTGTTGTTATGTATAGGAAAGAAAGTGAGATGAGGTGCTAGAATCTGATTTTCATCTAGGAAATACTGAAACACAACTTCTCCTGTATATTGTGTGATAAACTAATATTGTACAGCTAGTCCCTGGATATCCCTTACTAAGACAATATAATCACTTAAACTTCACAGTGCCATGAGATGACATAGGTGATTTTTTTTTTTGTCAGCAAGATCAGTTTGAATTCCTTTCTAAAAAAATTACCAGAGGAAACGCTTGAGCATTTTACCTAAATGTTGAGGCAATTGATTCCATAGATAGGAAATGGCTTTTTCCATGAGCCAAAGCTTTTCTCATTTCAAGATGCGACAGGACATTTGCCAGAAAGATCATATTTGTCATATCAAACTAGTTTTTCCATTTCTGATAAAGGCTTCAGATATCTAATACAGAAAGATGCATAGCAAAAGCAAGGAGTGCTAGATTTGTTCTTTGAATAATAAAAAGATGAAAATCCATCTTGTCTTCATATATCACAAGAAACAGTAAAACATGTATATGTAATCCTTCTCTCCTGCCTCGTTGCATGTTTTTGATAATTAAAATGTTCTTTGGCTTTTGGAAATATATGACAGCGGGCACTTTCTCTGTTTGTATATTAAATTCACCTGGAAAGGGAGGCAATGATATTTGCTTTGCAGAGGTTTATTATTAGATTCCAGACTTGTTTGGCTTAGATTAAAGAAACTTATCCTGTGACTCCTGAGTGACTCACATTTTCTGAAGGCAATATCAAAACTTAAAATCCTAGGGTTCATGCAGGATAGTCGTGAGCACCTCCACTTTTAATTAACCTCTTTTTAGTTGGAGATTCTGTTCACTTTTTCTAAAAAAAAAATATATTAGCGCTCATATCTCACCTGAAATAAATGAGTTTCATAGCAAACGTGACCTATTAATTGAGCATGATAGAGCAGCCACAGTATGAAACTCTCTGCCTTTCGGCACTGGAGTAAAGATCCATCCCTCTCTCTCTCTCTGTTCCTCCTACAGAGTTGCAAACCGCTGACTTTTTTTTCCTAGATTTAGGTGAGATTCAGCTTAATTTTACAAAGCTTGGAGCGAGTCTGTTGTGTTTCAGCTTCCAGATTTTTCCTCTTGCGTTGCTGTAGAGAACAACATTGAAAATGCTACTGATTGCCTATATGAAGTAAATGTCAGTGCACTAAAGGTTTTTCATTGATGGTTATATGTGAATAAATTAAAATGATTTGGCACTGTTTATTGCTAACGATGAGACTGTGGAGATTGTCTTGTATTAATTCATATGACAAAGAACAGCTTAGTGTAACACCCGTATTAAAATCTGATGCAGTTTTACAGAAACCTTCTGGCTTGTGTTCAGTGAAGCGAAATGTCGTTGACTTGTAGTTTGTAGCTTTGCTTGTCAAGAGCTTATGGGAACCTTAATTCCGGATACCTCAGTTAAATTACCTGTTGACTGATGAGCAAATAATGGAGGACCTGAGAACCCTGAATAAGGTAGGGATTATGGCTTGATTTGTATTTATTTTGTAAAGAAAGCTAACGTTCTTCCCTGAAGAGCACAGAGCTGTCTGATGTTACTGTCTGACACGTGGGACTGTTTCACCACAACAGACTTTCTAAAATAACACAATAAAAGATTCAGCAAGATGGTATCTCTTCCCTTCTATTGTAATAAGCTTAATTAGCCTAATTAAAATGACTGTCATGCAAAAATGTTACCTTTTGTCAGAACCAAGTGATAAGCTATCTTAAGGAGTGTTTCTCTCTATCCTCCTTGTGGCTGAACAGATGTTAATGTTGTATTCTGTGAGATCACAGGCTGCCTCTGTTTCAGGCCTTTGTGGGCTTTCCTTTTTTTTTTTCCCCCTCCCCAGTCTTGCAATACTTCTCCAGACTGGTTGGGGTGCAGTGTGTATGTTTATACTTCAATTTTTTCTGGATTTTATTTTCCTACTGCTTTCCTGCTAAATGGTTGGAGGCTTTTATGGTTCATCATACTAGATGGCTGTTCATTGCGGTTTTTGAAGATGGTAATGGAGCATGCCTATTGTGGCAGCTGTAGAGGTCTCTCTAATAATTTACATGCTGTATTTGGTGTGCCCCAAGAAAAGTTGGATCACGTTCAAAGAACGAAGTGTGTGAGATGGATTAGGTTTTGGCTGGTTTTGGTGGACTATCTGAATGCTCTGAGAAAGCTCCATTTCTACACCTTTAGTATCATGAAACTCTTTATCTACACCTTTAAGTGTCTAGGGCATACTATTCTGGTTTTGTTATGCCACTTAACTGTACATTTAAAAATAAGAACCATATGGAAAGGCAGACCATCTTAAGTTATTACCATCTTAAGTTATTACTATAGCCTTTCTTGGCTCATGTCAGATCTGTAACACTTCTTTATTCTCTTTCCATGTAGCTCAAATCACCCAAGAGACCAGGTGAGTTAACGGTTGCACTGGAACTTGTTTACAACCATGTTGTTTTGAACAGAGATTTATACTGTAGACTTCTTCATTGTGTAATTCTTGACTCCACAATTCGACTGTATAAATGTTTTAACTGTAATTGCTGTTCTTTGGGTAGTTACTGTGGCAAACTGGGGTGCTGTGCGGAGTCCCTTCATCTCTTGTTGGGGATGGGAGGGGAGCAATATGCAGCTTTAGGTGCCTGAAACATTTGGGTGACATGGGACAATTTGAACAACTTGGGACAATTTGAATTGTCAGACAATTTAGCTGTGTTAAAAGATCTTTTCATAATATTCAGATGCACCTGGACAGCTTAGCTGTTTGTATGGTAGATAGAGGTTTGAAAACTTAGGGTTTCAGCTTTCTAGATGGGTCTGTACACATTATTTCAAGAAAGAGCAGTACTAACTTGCGTTAAGTAATCCTGACCCTATTTTACTACTTTATTATAAATTAGAATTTAAAACAAATTGAGGACGTATTGCCTTTCCCCTACCTATCAAAACTTCTTCAGATGTTTGATCTATTTCAGAAAATGTTATGATTTATATAAACAAGGTAGAGGTTGAATTATTCATCCCTGTAGAGTGTATTTTTCTGATGGAAATCTGAGTTTGTAGCTTTTCTGTGTTTTTTTTCCTGCTTAACATGACCTTATTAATTGCTATGTTAAGTCAGATGTGCTGCTGCATGGTGGACACAAGCTACTCTTTAACTGGTCTCTTTTCTGTTCTCAGCCTCTCCCTCCTCCCCTGAACACCTCCCAGCGACACCAGCAGAGTCTCCAGCACAGCGGTTTGAAGCCCGGATAGAAGATGGAAAACTCTACTATGATAAAAGATGGTGAGTCCCAGTAAATTTCTGTTTTTAAGCAGTCTTAGCCTTGTTTTGTGTAGACGCGAATACTTCAAAGAGGAATTGCTTCTTCGAAAGAATTTGGGGACAAAACGCCTTTGGGCAGGTATTAGCTATCTTCCTCCAAGGGTTAAGCACCACCATGACTTTGGTAAATGGTAAGTGATAACGGAGTGTTCAGACCTCACAGAGTTTCTGGAGTAACTACTGGCTTGACTCCATGATTTAGCTGTCCTTCTGTTCAATTTTGTGCACTGTGACACTTGGGAAACGTTTTTGTCAAACCTAATCTTATGTAAGAGAGCCACCAATGGATGCAGTTTGATGTAGCGGTGCAGCTTGTCAGCTAGGATTCAGAAGCGCTGGGATCTCAGGTACAGCTGCTGCCCGCTGTATTCACCGTCCTTGTGCTCTGGTTTGTAGTACGCTAGCCCATCATTCCACAAGGTGGCAGAAGAAATGTTGTTTCACAATGAAAAATGTTTCTAATAACAAATCCAAATAACCTTTAAAGATCAAATCCACACAAGAGAGGCAGCTTCGGAATTGCTGCTTGGATTTATCACTGTAAGTTTTATGGTCATCTAGCTGCGGAAGCCTTACAAAATGTGAAGAAAATATTAAAAATTTCACAGGAATCTTAGTAGCTCTTAATCAGAGACATGCAAAACTAGATAATCAAGGGAACAGTCTGGTATTCTTTAACCAGAAAGCAATTTCGAAGTAGTGTGCCTACTTTGGTGTTCTGGTGGCTCAAAATAACTAGTATTGGGGTTGTAATCTTCTCACTGTCAATAATAAGTATGGAATTTGTTGTCTACACGGCAGTTCTCTTCTACAGCTTTTCCTTTTGGTAGTCTTCGGGTAGTGAAGTTTCATCAAGGGTTCAATGTATACAGCTCTGATAAAAGCAGCTGCCTGCAGCTTAAACTTCCTTGAAGCGTAAACCAGACATGAACAGGCTACTTGTTCCTTCACGAATGCATTAAGTTCCTTTTTCTTCTTGTGTAAAGCTGCTATCCTCTAGGATATATTCAGAAGAATAAACTGTTCCTTAGGATTTTTAACCATGCAGATGACTAGTGTTGTATAACAAGAAAAATAAGATGGAGTTTGGTATAATCAATCAGTAAAACTCTTACCAAGTTTAAACTTGGGAGTGCTTCTGTGAACCCAGATGAATCTCAAAGGCACAGTCTCCCTCTGAAAGGTGTCCAGTTGGGATGAAAAACGTTAACAGACACGATTGGATTCAGCAAGATGAAAGTCACAGTGGCCTCACCGTCAGGAATCCTAGTTGTTGCTGTCCCCTCTTCTTTATTCTTGTATGCAGGTTTAAGATAAGTATTTTATGGTTGCAGACTGTAATGATCCTGCTTTTAGATTTTGATTGATAGTAATAATACCAGCTGCTTTGCAGAAGTACTTTAAAGTAATGAAGAAACTTTCGATAAGTGGGAGGGTAATTGTTTCTAAGGTGTATTAAGGCTGTAGCTGCTGGCACGTGCCAGAAATAATAAATCTGACGGCTCGGGAGTGACTTTCTCTGTTTCCTGACAGTAGCTATGAAGGACCATTACCTAAAGTAGTGGCCTTCCTAAGGTCTTGTGGAGGTATTTCAAAAGCATATCTCCAAAGCGGAGGCTTAGTGTAGGGAATTTCGGAATGTGAAATTAGACTTCAGGTTTTATTCTCAGTCTGTTTGTTCTGCACCCCCACCAGACCCTAAAATGCAGTTCTCTATAAAACAGCCATCTTCTTTTTGCTTTTAGCTTTGCCTGCATACAATAGTACAGTGATTTTTTTTTCAGTCTTCTAGTGGACATGCAGCTGACAATCTCAGCCTTTCAGCAAAATATTTTGAAGCAGAGAGTGGAATTATTTCTGCTTGCCTTGCTTGTCATCGTGGTGTGGTTTACTTACTGCAAAAGTAAGGGGTGTCTGGCACTTTTCCTTCTCTCTTGAAAGACAACTTAAATTCCGCTGTATTTTTAGTCTCATCTGTTTTCCTGTTAAGTTCTACCCCTCTGTTCCCCTGTGGGTGCATAAACGCTGCAAAAGGCTGAGACGTGAATGTGTTGCTGAGGTACATGAGGTTACTTTGGTTGACCTGCCTCTCTGCATGTGTGGGGCTTGAGGCTGTTTGAGACCTACTCAATGAAAAAGTGTTGGATTTACCTTATCTTACCTTTTCTGTGCATAATTAACATAAATTTCCTGATGGACAGCAACTTGTGAAGTAAAATCCAGAGCCTGGAGCCGATTTCATGTGTGTCATTAGCTTTGCAATTCATTGATAATTAAAAATTTGAAACAAACAGCTTTGAGTGAAACCTATTTCATCATCGGTGCCTGCGCTGATCTCACTCAAGAGTTTTCTTTTGTGGTGGTGTCTTCTGCACTCTGAAGCTTGTGCACTGGTAGTATCAAGATGATCAGTTCTCCTTGCTTAAGCACTCACAAAATGTCATGGTAGAAATACCAGTCCATCAGTGTCCTATACATTATCAGAGTGAGGTCTAGTTTGTAGTAGCTTATATGGTTTCCCTTACATCAATTAATGATAATCAATAAATTTGATTAACTGGGATTTTTGGCTTGTATCATTGCTGCTATTGCATTGCCTTGGAACCTGCTGATACCCTTTCTGTTAAAATGAGGGAAAAAGAAGAATGGTTGGGCGCAAGTGTCTAAAGGTTGGAGAAATGTTTTTCTTGTTATGTTTTTTTGGTTGTTTTTTTCTTTTTTTTTAAATTCTCTCGCCCAGCCCTTTGATAGTTAGTACTCTTGGGATGCCGAAAGCCACCGCTATCATTTTGTTCCTGGCAAGCAGTGTGAAAATTCTGAGTACATGAGCCCGTAGGAAGAGATTATGGAATAGACTATTGGAAGACTTCCATATTTACAGTATGGTTATTGTAGAAATAACTGCAAAGATTATGCAAATGCATGTATTTTGACAAATGGCTGTCAGCCCATCAGGCTGCGGAGAGTTGCATGCTGAGGAGATCTGCGTGGTGAGTCTGCAGCTTGGATTTCCCTGTTAAATATGAAGCACATCATGATTAGGTTGAAGGCTGAAATACAGATATGCTTTCATAACTAAAGCATTTTGGTGCTCTCTTGACTAAGATAATTTACTTGCAAATAATGTTTCAGTGTAACTGGTTTTACCTACAGAACTCTCCTAAGCAAAATAAACAGAAGCAGAATTTTGTCTAGCATACTTTGCAGCCCGTACCAGAAACGTGGTGTGGGTGAAGAAGGTAAGACCATGAAACCAAGCAATTTGGCTATGAATTTTGAAGGCTTTTTACTTTTTCTTAGGGCATTTTGTATAAAACACAGCACGATTAAAATGTGATGTAAAAGTTAAAAATACGCTTAGATACTTTGTGCTTATTGTGGGCAAATATAGCTTCTCACAGAGTCACACCTATCACTTTGATATAATCTTCAATGTGTTCACAAAATAAGACTATTAGAAATTTGAGGTCTCTGTTTAAACAATAGACTGCACAGTTGGATTGAATCCACTTCAAATTTGTTGTTACGTTAGTGTTCTAGTAATTTTTTGGGGGGGCATGTAAATAAACCTTTAGCAGCTGATTTGCTTTGTCAGATTGTATCTGGCATAATATGGAGTTGCTGTCTAAAATCTATCCTGTGTCTGAAGTGTGAAAAGCTAGTTTGGTTAACTCTAAGCATGGGCTTATTGTGAATCAGTGTCCCATCTCATGTCTTGGTGCTCTGCCTCTTTCAGATATTAAATCTGTTTTTAGTAATCTGCTTTGAGAATTGAATTCAAATCGAGAGCGCTTCGTGCACTCTGAAGCTGCATTTAAATGCAAAGTGTGTGTGGAGGATCAGATCACAGCTATGCCCCAAAGATGGGGAAAGTGGTGTGGAAAGAAAAAAATAACTTTGTATTTATTATCTCCAAATACTTTTAGAATCCTGTCTTTATCCATCTTACTGTTGTTTACCTTCTCAGTCTCCGGACAGTTAAGGGTTCAATGTATTGTCTGTTGTTTTATTTTTGCAGGTATCACAAGAGCCAGGCCATTTACCTGGAGTCTAAAGAGAACACTAAGATCAGCTGTGTCATCAGTTCTGTGGGCGCCAACGAGGTAGGTGGCTGCTCTGGGATTCATGGGTCGGTTCAGGCAGGTAGACAGCAATTTACTAGGGCCTAAGAGCAAGTACTACTTTCAGAGAAGATGTAGTTGTTTGGTGTCTAAAGAAGCTGAATATAAGATGAAACTGAATTAAGGTCTCATCCTGGGGTAGATCTGAGATGGGAAGAGCCTTGCTGTTGCTCTCTGAAAGGTGATCCTACATTTTGCAAATAGTAGTTTGGCAGGCAGGAAAACGGGGAGAACTGAGATGTTGCATCTCCTTGGTGCTGCACGGCCAAATTCCATTTCTGTTACTTAAAGCACATGTTTACAGCTCCTATTAATGCAAAATAAAAATAAACCCCATTTGGAAACCAGGAGAGGATAAGGAAAAACTTTGTCACCAAATTGACTTCCTATAAGGGGAGAAAATTCTTCCTGCTAACATGGGTATTTATGCTGTGAAGTAAGCTGGCATCGTTCATCACCTACACGGAGATGGAGGGGGTGAATCATTTGTCAGAGACAATTTCCTGTTGGCGAATGATTAAGACTTAGAGAAGCAGGTCAAGAGAGAGTTGTGTGCCGAAGATTGATGTGAATCTCATTGCAATATAATCTTACTGTTTGAGCAGTCCATTAGTTGGGCATTGGGAGCACTTTATTCTTTGCAGATTCCAAACACTTCAAGGAAAGAAATGGTAGACTTGAATGCACTTCTCTTCAATCAGACAATAAAGTAGCTTTAATTTGCTTTGGCAGTTAAGGGAAAATACTTTGGTTTCAACAAAATGAGTTGCATATGGGATGTGCTTTGTATCACAACTGTTTTCCTTGCTCTGTTATGCTCAATGGTTGTTTATTTAGATGTAGTAGTGTGCTAACAGATGTGGTACGAAGATAGTGCTGCTAATTTGATTGGAGTTATTGCTATTAACTTATAAAAAGAAAACTCTTAATCTTTTGGAAACAGCTTACCTGAAACCTGAGGAAAATGCAATTTCTTAGTTAGAAATTCCACTTTTTAAGTGACACGGTAGGTTTCGTTTCCTTTTTCTGAGGAAGGTTTGGGAGAAGGCATGGCAGTTAATTTCCTTGTGATGAGTTTCTGCAACAATGTAAAGGCAGGGGAGATGAGAAAAAAATACTGAAATGAGGGAGTGTTCTTAGGAGTGCACTATGCAGCTCTGATTACATCACTCATTTTCGTTTTGCAATTGTTTTTTGAATCTTTCTGGGCTCTGCATAAATTTAGAAGCTAGAAGGCAAATCTGGATTTGAGATCTCTAGTCGTAGACCAGAGTTATAACTTGAGAGCATTTCTAAAGGAAGTCAAGTCAATTCAAAGGAACTTTACCGAAGGTAAAGGCACGGAGTGTCTCCCCAACAGCACTTCCGTTAAAGTTCAAAGTGGGGAAAAAAAAAGTCTTAACTGAGGAACGTAATATTATGACATAAAATTGTTGTCTTGTGGCTGAAAAAAAGAAGGAAGTAGTTAACTGTGTATCAGGCATCTTTATTCATATGAAAGTCTAAATTACTTAAACTGGATTTGAATTTTGGAATTGGCTGTGGGCCTCTCCAACAGTCTGAGCTATGACGATCCAACTTTAAAAAAAATAAAATAATAATCCCATGTGGTTTCTTTGGAAACTGAGTCAAATTACTGCATTGGTGGAAATCATTGGCCAAGCACATGGAACCGATTCAACGTTTGAATTTTTACAATGACCTCTTCAGTAGGTACAGAAAAGGGGTTTCTTCCCATGAGTATATTCAGCAATATCAGTTTACTGGTAGTTGGAAAAAGGAGTAAACTTGTTTTTCTTTACAGTTTAGGAATAAAAGAAATTATGGGATGGCTTTGGTTGTTTCTGTTTGCCATGTCCTTTCAGTTCTTTAAATTAATAGATGTTATCTTCTGATGGCAGAATACATTGTATGTCTAAAACACTGGTTTTAAGTTCACAATATGTCTTGATTCTTTTAGTTTTCTTAACAGTGTGGCACGTTTTAGGGTTAATAGTAATTTCACTGTGTTCACTGAAAATGGAATTTTCATTTTCCTCCAAATGAAGCTTAACAAAAACTGATAACTTTAGCAAAAGTAGCGTGCCATTCCATCATACTGTGATAGAAAGCAAACTGTCCGTGTTTACTGTTCTATGCAGGCACTCAGCTTCTAGACGTACGAATCCTCTTGGTTAGCAAATCTTACCAAACACTTGGAAATGTTGCAATAGAGATGATTATCAGTAAAGGTAGATTTTAATTTCTCTGGGGAAATAACTGAAGTACAAATGCAGGCAAATATTAAATTTATATTCAGGGCTTCTCCTAGTAAGGTCAAATCGTAATTAAAATAATAACTGTATAAATCTACTATGCCAGGCTTGTAGCTAATACGATATCTAAAAAAACAGTTTGGGATAAATAGCATTCGGGCACTGACTTTATAAGCCTTTTCAGTGGGAAATACTGGGCTTCTGTCCTAAAATATTCTAGTATTAAGAGCTGGAAAACTCGTATTTTCCATGCCTTTATTTAAACGTGTAAATGCATTAGAATAATAAAATGCAGAGGAGTCTTGTTCAGATTTGATTTTTTTTAAAGTACAAGTATTTGGGTCTAAACTTCTTGAAAGTTATTTTATTTTTTTAAATTCTCTGAATGGCTGCTTCCATGGAAGCAATTTGTCCTTTGAAACATACTATATATCTGCAAGTTCTATGAATTCTTCCAGGCAGGTAGTTAAAAAAGAGGCCCTTTTATCTTCAGATACAGATTATTTAATACATTGTGAGAAATGCTTCACTGAACAAAATTAAGAGTAAGCTTTTCATTTGACTAATAGTTACTTGTGTCTGAACAAATCCCAGGATAGGTCATTTTTATGATCTGTGGATCTAGAGAGACTTATTCTTGATTAGGTAAAGCTTAATGCTGGAGTTCTGGTAAGAGCTGTAGCAGAAGCAAACTTTGCTTTCATGGTGATGCCTGGGGAAAGTAATTATTTTTGATGACTGTTTTGAGTGGAAAGTTAAATTGGTAAAGTTAGAAGTGTTACTTGGTTTTCTACTGAGGTTGCAGATGCCTGATGTGGGGAGGGAAAATGAATTAAGTTGAATCATCTGTGCACTCTGAGTAACAGATTCTTATTGTTAGATCTGAACACCTGGAGTTATTTGGCTGCATATTACTTACTGTGGGATTTTTCCCTTTTTCTCCCCAATGTTTTCCCCCTTGCCCCTCTCTCTCTCCTTTATGCAGATCTGGGTGAGGAAAACCAGTGACAGCACAAAGATGCGAATCTATTTGGGACAGCTGCAGCGAGGTGTTTTTGTGATTCGTCGACGATCAGCTGCATGACTGTATGCTCTTCCTTGCTCTTTTTTTTTTTTAATTAAAACCAATAGACAAACATCTAATGGGGAATGGCGGTCTGTTCACTCTCATCTTAGCAACAGAGAACACTGTCATGACCTCTTATGAGACACTTTGTGGCTGGCCACGTTATCCACAGTAGTCCTAAAATCTTGAGTGATACCCAAGCACTGCCCTGGACTATTTCTGGACTTTGCATCAGGCTTCTGTATGTTTTCTTTATATTCTGGGTGACTATTTAAGAAGACTTTGCATCATACTTTTTTCACCATTGTTTTATGGTGCATAGATTGGACTTGTATGTTGAAGGCAGCGTAACATTTCTGTTTTGAATCAGACCAATGGAAGAAACTTTGCTTGTCAAGACCTGAGGTGGCTTGTTTTTTTATTGTTTTCCTGCAAGGCTCAGGATGTTGAGCAAAAGGAGAGTAATCCTGTCAGGTTCAGTTGCAGCTGAGATGCATCTGTAATATCTGGTAAATAACACCAGCTTTATGGGATGAACTGGTTAAAGACTCGAGCGTTGAGGCTTTTTTGGGAAAGTCTGATCAGTTTAGAAACTGCTGAAAATCCAGTTGATTTTAATGTAGTTAAGCAGTCACATGTGGCTAATCTGAAGCTTCCATTTCTCTTCACATTAAAAAACCCTTCAATGAACCTGCAGAGAGTATGTCTATACTGCTATAGTAGATTTCCTGAAATAGGCAGATGAGCATAAAACAAAGGATTGATTAACTGGGCTTTGCACGTAGCAAGACTATAGAAACTATGTGAGTATAACCATTTGTACGTGTAGAGAAATGAAAGATAAATACCAGTTTCTTTACTGATGCCTTGGGAATAGTGGGTTGTGCTGAAATGATGCTGACAGAAGATACTGGATCTGTGGTGTCCTCCAAAGAAGTCTGGTACGGAGTGGATAGCTGTATTGACATGCTCTTAGTGTACACCAGAAACCTTCATTCCCTAAAACATCTTACAAAGGTTTCCCTTTGAAGGGTGTTTTAATTACTGGAGATAACACTGGATTTCTACACTTACCCTCCAAAAACACAAGAGTTAAAATGTTCAAGTGTTTATATGATGAATGTACTCCCTTCCAAGGTGTTTAAAGATCTGACTCTGATCTGCCTCTGATGGCTGAAACCACCAGTACCGTGTGTGACTGTATTGGCACGAACTCCACAGCACCCTGGCAGCACTGTCAGATCTCTCCCTTCTGTGCAAATCAATTTTGTGTTCCTTCTTTTGATTACTGGACAAAAAGTTGTAATTTCTGCCTTTCTCTATCTGTTAGCTTGTGAGGCATCTTTTTGGTTTTGTTTTTCAACTGCATTCTTGTTCAGCATCAGTCTAGCCTTTTTCGTATCCGGATAAATGACTGTTTTAAACGTCTGTTTCCATTTCTTTTACTTGCTTCGGTTGGGTGGCAGTCACATCCCAGTAACTAATGCACATACACGGATCTGGAGCCGAGTGTTACGGCTGAGCTTCTGATGCGTTGCCTGTTTGGCTGAAACACCTTATGTACTCTTACCGTGTTTAGAGTTTGAACTAGATGTGGAGCTGTGGTGGGGAAAGGAGGCGATGGCTGCCTCCCGCCCCTGGAAAACGTGCCATCTTTGCTGCAGTTATCCAGGTGGAAAGCAGCAGGCTGTATTTTGTCAGGTTAAAAGCATACTTAATATAACTTAACATTCTCTGCGTGTGGCAGGTTTTTATAAGATGATGATGTACCAAACGGGATTTGTCACTGAGCCTTAAGATGATCATCGTAGTTCTTATAATAAAAAGCGTTAGGTAAATAGCAGGATTTATTTCCTGCCTATATCATTTTATTAATTCATATGTTTTGGGAAATAGCTGGAAACTTTTGAGCAGTTTTGGGAAGATGTCTCGCCAACCTGCTAACAGCAGGCGATCTCTCTACTGCTGTAATTTGTTACCTGTTTTAGGGTAACTTTAAAGGTATTGGTAGAGGCATAGAAATGTAGCAGTTCTCTTAGAGCCAGGTGTGATATAGGTGCACATCATATAAGCTTAATTACACAGCTTTGGCACCGCAGCTCAATCTGAATCACCATCAGCTCACCATTTCTATCCCCAAGCAGGGGAGGGGGAAACAACAGCTGCTCTCACAGCCCAAAACTCGTCTTTCCAATAGCTATGGCCTTAAATTGCAGGACTTGGGGTGGAGGGAGGACTTGCACCCTACCAAACCTCTTACTCTGTTCTGGCACTGATCTTGGATGTTCAGAAAGGAGGTATGATGTTCTTGGTAACTCCCTTCTGTTCCCTGTCCATTGTCAATTTCCCCACTGCCCCTGAATCAGCCTTTGAAATTTAATATCTGCTTTTGACAGCCCAGAGTGTGGTCTTATAGCCCTCTTTTTGCTAATGTTTAACTACTACATTGAAGGTATTTTGTTTTAAGGCTGCTTAATGCATAGTTTCTAATTTTAATGAAATGAAAGTCTTTCTTACCATAGCTGATCATTGTAAAAAGTAAATTCTTCTCCTTTAACAAAGCAAATGAATATTGTATCATTTCTTTTTTTCAAGCAGGCTGTTCTGTAATGGCCTGTGCCATATACAAAGCTGGAGGTGATAAAAATGCGGTGTCTGATTGTGAACACAGGGAAGCAGTACATTTTTTTAATCCTAGAAGGGTGCTCAAAGTGTGTGGTGGTGAGGATGAGCCATTTGGTCATCAAGTGTATAGACAGCTGTAGAAATGAGGATTTCCTGCCACTGGTTGGAAAAAAAGACAAGTTACTCAAGGAGATGGACAAGGTCTTGCTAAATTTCTAAGAGAAAATTGTCTTTTCTGTCTGCTGTTTGCATAACTTCAGTCTTGTGAAGAACTCAAACCCTCGGCGAACAGAAATGGCTTTGCTACAGGTATGAAAATATTTAATTTTCATTATGAACAGCGTTTAAAGTAAATTTAACATGTTTTAACTGCTGGTTATAGTATATTTTTAAAGAAAGGTGAACCTTCTGCCAAAACCAGACTTATTGAGGGTTAAATTGTAATTGGCTGTTAGCTCATGTTAGGTACTTTTTTCATTACCCTGGGAAATGGACTGTGTACCTGTTGGGGAAAAAAAAAATACTATTTTGCACTTGATCAGCCATTAGATATTCAAATGTACAGAAAGCCTGATCAGTGAACTAACTTCCATTGGCTTTTTGACATCATGCTCACTGAAACATTTCAGAAGAGTCTTTTTACTAGGAAGAATGCTAATAAGATAAATTCTTTTTCAGCTTGTGTGCTTTGTCTGGAAGTTTGTAAAGAGACAAAGTGATTTAGCAACAAAAGCCCTGTTTGTTTGCAATTTTTTTTATGCTACTGGGGTACTTAGAAAAATGAAACCCAAAAGAGCAAGAAATTGTTGTGACCTTTAAATAACCGGTTCTTCTTCTTTCAGAAGAAAGATTAAAACATGTTTTGGGTTCTCGTTCCACAGAAGTGAATAGCAAACATGAAATGATTAAGAAAATCTGAAGCGGTGTTTAAGGTTTGCTGTTACTAGTTTTAGTTTGTCCACTTCTAAGACTCAAAATTTAGTGTACTTGTAAGTATTTAGAAAACAAAAGCAGGTGTCATGTATGAATTTAATGAAATTTAACGTCGCCGAAACATTGCATTTCATGCAGTCAAATAATTCCACTCTTTCAGTGTTCTGCTGAGTTTGAGAACCCTTAATGTTTAACATCAGTTTAAACTTTTGGAATGTTGAAATATTGTGTTATACATGAGCTATTTCTTTGCAGTGGAGTCAAGGCTGGTATTTTGATTCTTCCTCTCTATTTAGGAGTACTTTTAAATATTCTTGATTTCAGTTTAGTTAATAAATGTACGTAAAGAACACTTTAGAATCATATAATCATAGAATCATTAAGGCTGGAAGAGACCTTCAGGAACATCTGGTCCAACCACCCCCTACCACCAATGTCACCCACTAAGCCATGTCCCCAAGCACCACCTCCAACCTTGCCTTGAACACCCCCAGGGACGGTGACTCCGCCACCTCCCTGGGCAACCCCTCCCAACGCCTGACTGCTCTTTCTGAGAAGAAATGTCTCCCCATTTCCAACCTGAACTTCCCCTGGCACAACTTGAGGCCATTCCCCCTGGTCCTATCACTAGTTACCTGTGAGAAGAGGCCGACCCCCAGCTCCCCACCCCTTCCTTTCAGGCAGTTGCAGAGAGCAACAAGGTCTCCCCTGAGCCTCCTCTTCTCCAGACCAAACACCCCCAGTTCCCCCAGCCGCTCCTCACAGGACTTGTGCTCCAGGCCCTTCACCAGCTTCATAGCCCTTCTCTGGACACGCTGCAGGGCTTTGTCCTTGTAGTGAGGGGCCCAAAGCTGAGCACAGCACTCGAGGTGCGGCCTCACCAGAGCTGAATACAGGGGGACGATCACCTCCCTGGTCCCACTGGCTACGCTACTCCTGACACAAGCCAGGATGCTGTTGGCCGCCTTGGCCCCCTGGGCACGCTGCTGGCTCATGTTCAGGCAAACATTGACCAACACCCCCAGATCCTTTTCCTCTGCACAGCTTCCAGCCACTCTGCCCCAAGCCTGTAGCGCATGGGGTTGTTGTGACCAAAGTGCAGGACCTGGCACTTGGCCATGTTGAACCTCATCCTAGGGGCCTCTGCCCACTGATGCAACCTGTCCAGGTCCCTCTGCAGGGCCTTCCTACCCTCCAGCAGATCAACACTTCCCCCAACTTGGTGTCACCTGCAAATTTGCTGAGGTTGCACTCAATTCCCTCATCCAAGTCATCAGTAAAGATATTAAAGTCAGGATGGGCCCCAACACCGGCCCCTGGGGAACACCGCTGGTGACCGGTCACCAGCTGGATTTCACTCCGTTCACCACCACAAAGCAGGATAGGTGTCTGAACTCCGATCGTGTAAACAAGACTGAACAGTAAATAGCAAGGCTTTAAGCATAGCCAGTTGTTTTTAGGGCTTGAGAACAGATGGACTTAATCCCCCTAGAAACAGCTACTGATTTATTTAATCTTGAATTTGCCCCCTGTGCCTGAGGTAGCTTCATCATTTTTCCATTAATTCTAATTTTCATCCACATATTCTGTCCCAAATCCTGAGAGGAAAAAATATCTGAACAGTAAGTGATGAGGCATGCGTTTTTCCTTTCACTTGATTGATGTTCCTTATTTTTATCAAGTTAGAATTCTTTTGACAGTGATTGCCTTTGGGTCTTTCCTACGTATTTAATGGCTATACCAGTTAATGAAAGCTAGTGATCTTTAATTAAAATGGCTACAAATGCAAGTCAAGGTTAAAAATGATGTCTTAAGGTTTTTACTTGCTGATTTGAGTCCTGTTTGGAATTGGTGACTGAAGTGTGTCCAAGCGAACAGATTTATTGCACTGACTCACCACGGGTTTGGAGAGTAGTTGGATCAGGACACATGGATGCAGCTCCATTTCCGCTTGCATCATAAAATGAAAAGGTAGGTGGAGTTTCTTGTTTGTATATTTTTTCTTCAGGAAAGTAGATGTATAATGATTGATTTCTGCTGAAACAAATAGTTGAACGTACCCTTTGAGGTACCGCATACCTCTTGAGCTAAATGCTGAAGCCTTTTGGGGAGCTGTTGCAAAAGGAAGCTGGAAATGCCATGGCTTGCTTCTCATGTCAGAGCTGCTCTTGTGCTGTTAACTGGTTTAACGAGCCTCCTAAATTGTTTTGGGGAAGACCTCAGCCTCTAGCACAACCTCCCTGGCCCTCTTTGTTTCCTGTTTTGTTACGTGGCTTGGCTGACAGCAGTGGCGGAGCTGGAAGCGGAGCAGCCTGCTGCAAGCACCAGCACTGTGGGCTCTCCCTTCCCAAGGGGAAAAGCAGACGTTTGCAGCCCAGCAGTGCAGTGCCCCTGCTTGCTGACAGCGGGCCTTCTGGAGGCAGAAGCCCGTCAGGGCTGTGACAGCACGGAGGCAAGCAATCACGAAGCAGTTTGCGTTAGTGAGAAGGGTTTCCGTTGCTTAATCAGTGGAGTTGATAAGAGCTGAGCTTCTGCATTCTCCCACAGGTCTCTCAGTCTGTAACTCGTTCGGGTTAACCTGCGTGTTTAATCTTCTCACCCCGTGTACTTTGCTCACAGTGCTGCCATCCACTCTCATTTCCAATTTCACACTGACATGCTCTTGATGTATTTATAAACGAACTCTTATGTCAATCCGCTAAAAAGCAACCGAATACATTCCAGTGAAATAGTTTTCTACTCTGTCTCCTGTTGCTGTGGCAATCTTGATTGCTACTGAGCAAAACAGGTGGGAGAAGCTAGCGTCAGTGCCAGAGCATCCTGCTTTCCTGCATGGTCAGTGCTGTGAAGAGTATCCAGCGCATGCTGCTATCTGTCCTGGCAGTGATTTTCCCCATATAGTATTTTTGATACACAAATCTCAAAAGGTTTCTATGGAAAGCAGTAGAAGAGGACGTGTGATTACTCGGGTGGGGAAGCAGAGGTGCAGGAGCACAACGATCTGCTGCAGACTGAGCTGTGTCGGGGACCCAGCTAGGCGTCCCCTTCTGCTTCCTTAGCTTAGCTTCTGCTCTGGGTCTTAGGGCAACTTAATCTTCCGTAGGGTTTTGTTGTAGGGTTTCAGCTACGTCAGAACTTCATCTGCACCTCTTGGCATGTAATCTCCAGTGTTACCCTCTTGTCTCTGTCCAGCTGGATGGGCTAAGGCTCAGTCCGGAGCTGGGAACCAGGTTTCTGTGTAGTTAGTTACCATTAATCAGCTGCCCTTTGGCAGTTGACTATAAGAAGCTGGTTGCGATTCCTAAGTAAAAAAGCATGAACTGTGAGCGTTTTTTTTTTCCTTTGCAGTAGGTGGAAAACATGGGAATGGTTTGTTAATCGGATCAGCTGACAGATGGTAACTCACAGAGGATAATTAATCTCTCGCTAGTGCAGGATGTTGAGTATGTAACAACAGGATCTGCAAAGATGCTAGCAGAAGAGGAGGATTTCGTGTGATGCAGAAAGGACCTGAGCATGAGTCCCACGTAATGTGATGCTAAAAGGAGGATCTCTCTCTCCAAGCTGGAACTAACTGGTTAGAGACAAGGAAATCCATCTTGCTGAGGACCAGCAGCTTTCTGCCTCTGGCCTTCTGTGGCATTACGTAGGTAAAGGAGAAGAAAAGCAGCCTGACATCTGTGGGCTTTGATTTGCTATGAAGGTTTTCTGCCTCCAGCTTGGGGAGAGGAGGAATATATTAAAAAAAATAATAACCAGACACTTGGAAGTCTGGTCTGTCAGGAGTGTTGAAGTAAGGAGTAAGTCCCTCAACTGACTTTTCTCCTTAGGAGAGAATGAGCAGCTGTGAGTGAGCGGTAGCAGAATGACAGGGCTCTGGTGGCCTCTGTCACCAAGGTGGCAAACGTCGTCCCCGAGTCTGTCGTACCTGCAGGGCTGCCTGCTGTTTTAAGAGGTGAAGACGTGAAAACGGTGGTGCTTGCAGACAGCGTTCGCTCTCTCTACCACGACATACTTCAAGCTCTGGTAGTGAGGGTAGAGGGAAAGCAACCTCTGTGGCTTTTTGTAATGCTTTTCTCTCTGTATGTTCTCCAGATCCTTGTTTCCAAAGACAGCTGTCTCAGCCGTGAGGGTGAAGCACAAGTGAACGTGGTGCTGGCAGGATAAGGAGGGTGATCAGTGACTTTGGAAACATTCCTCTAGATTTTGAGGGCTCTGTATACAATTTAAAGGAGGGAGGAGAAGGCATCTGTACCAAAGATTTATCAAGCTGCTTCCTGGCAGACCAGGTGGTTTTATTGAGTGGCTTGACATGCAGTTCCATGCAGTGTGTAGATGTTTGTCTGATGTTTACTCAGAGGAAGAGATTTTCTCCCCACTCCCAAAATTCAACTTTGTGTAGCGTGCGTTTGCTCGGGGGAAAGTGAATGTAAAGATGCTGTCAAAATGTCAGGTTTGGAACAAGGGTCCTGCCAGAGACACGTGGCATTAGAGTTTGAAGGCGTTTCATTTAGAAGTGATGAAGCCCTCAGCCTTTTGGGGGCCACGTTAATTGAACTAAAAGTGATGCAAAGCCCAGAAGGGAAATGCTGTTCACACCAGGAAGGAAGAGACACTTGCAAAGAGAGAGAGAGAGAGGGCCAGAATAGGTTATTTCTACTGTAAAAAGACATCAGAAGGGTGTGAAGAATTGTTCTGAGTTGACATTTTTCCATTTGAATCGTTTGGGGGAAGTCCAGGCTTATATGGTAAGACTAGATGACTTGCTTCTAGGTGAGAGAGGGCCTGTGTCCGAGTTGTGATTTGAAAGGTATTCAGGGAAGGAAACGCATCCATCCTCTGCTTTGTGAATCGTCATGCAGGCTCACAGGACCACGGGAATGAATAATAATAATTTTTAAAAAGGGAGAATTCTTACAGCTTGCGGATCTGTGGAGCTGCAAGTCAGAGCATTCCTTCTCTTGTCTGTCAGAAGAACTCTTGCTCAGAAAATGCCTCCTTACAGAGCCTGTAAGTGTGGATCCTTTGCACCATACCGGTTTTTTCCTTGTCTGGACAGGGCATTTGAATGGAGCTGTGTTTTCTGCAAAGCCACTGGGCCGCTGTTAGCGGGATGGAGTTCCTCTTGAAAACTTCATTTGGGTATCAAACTTCCAGATAATGCTTCTCTGTTCTGAAGGCTTCAAAGCTTTTACAGTAGTGGGATAATTATTACATTTATGAGGAAAGTGAGACAGGGTAGGTGGTTGCCGCAGCCCATGTTCAGAACTGCTGGCAAAAGCTTGCTATTTGACCCAACTTCCAAATAAGCAAATCTAACGACGTCTGCTAAGCACCCTTCTTTCACAAAATCCACTCACTTCATAAACACTAACGCTGACTTGCGTAACGACTGGCAGGAAGGGTGAGTCAATACTGATCAAATTGAGGTTTGGCCTTGTAGATACAGATCGCCTACTCGAGACCTGTTTGTGCCAGAGGTCGGTATAAACAACGCTGGGAGTTTGCTTTTGCAGAGGGAGCTTTCTGTTGTAGGGTCTTGTTTTGGCCTTGGACCCCTCCTCTTCTGCTATAAACTTAACAAGATCCTTTGTCATTCTCCAGGGAAGCTTTCAAACTCACCGCGGTTTTAAATTGGCTTTAAATAAAAGGTGTTCTGTTTCTGAAGTGCCCTGCCCAAGGGCTCTGGAGCACTCTGTGTGCAATCCAAACAGGCAGCAGACAAAGCCGTTAGACGTGAAGTACCCAAGCATGATTACACGGCAGAAAGCTGCCGGAAAGTGTTTGCAATTGAGTCCCAAAGGAATAGGCTGGGTCTGAAAAACCACCGTCAGCGGGCGATAACTGGAGAAGTCAAGGTAAGTCTCGTTGACTCGTCAGGGTAGGTGGTTTGTTCCTTCACTTCCGTGTAGAGCAAGAGGTGGGTGCAGGCAGAAAAGGGAAGATGAGAGAGGTGGGATGGAGATGTTTTCAGCAGGCTTCTCTTTTTTTCCCACTCTGCTAAGGCGTTCTCCCCCTGCACGAGGGATCTAAGCCACTTGACTTTGCAGCTTGCATGACCGGTGGCCGCGGTGTCTGGTATCCTGCAAACAGATCTATAGCCTCAGGAGCTCCCATCGGATTTCCCCAGTGATGCTTGCAGGGTGAAACCTCGGTAAAAAGGCAGGTTTTTGGGGCAGGTGGAGGGAGGTGTCTGCTCTGTGGATGGTGCCCACCAGCCTTGCCCTCGGAGCAGTGCAGCCCTGCATGGAAGGACGAGGTGCAGTGTGCGGTGTTTTACGGAGCTCGGGCCCAGCGTGCCGGTGGGCTGTGGCAGGGGAGGCTGGCGTTGGGACGTGAGATGGGTCCTGGGATTCCTCCTGGAGAACAGGAGTCAGGGAGGGAGAGCGCTTCCCTGAGAAGGGAAGGGATGAAGGAGAGCGTGCTCGAGGAGCGGGGCAAGGAGAAGGGCTGAGGGATGCAGAGATCTGAAGGAGCTCTGGGAACCTTGGCTACCTTGTGCAGCCAACCAAAGGAACCTTGAGCTGTGACCTGAAAGGCCATCCTCGTCTCCTGTCCCATCAGCAAGTGACCCGGTGGCTTCAAGCAGCAGCTGTGCATCCAGTGCAACACCTGTACTGCCTCGAAGCTCCTCCTGTGTCTCCTGGCATCTCCTCCGTTCTGAACAAGTGACTTGGTTTTCCCTCCGAGCGCCGTACCAGCTAGAACAGCTTCTTCCAGGGTGGGGAGCCTCATGGGCACGCTCTGCTGAGCGAGGAGAGCGCTCGAATGTGCAGTTCCCTACTGTGGCTTAGAGGGCTATGTCTATATTTTTAGGGTTTTTTTTTACTCCTCTTATTGAAATGGGAAGGGAAGATTATGGCACTTGATGATTTAATCAGCATAATCTCCAGATAAAACATGCATATGTTATACTACTGGGAGATGCTCATTAATGCTGGCTTGGTACACATAAGGTAAATTAAATCATTAGTTTTAAGACTGGATTAGGTACACGCATCTCCTGCCTCTTCAAAAGGCAGTTCAGTAGTTCTTAAAAGCTTCTTGGCTTGGCATTTCTTGGGAGTCATCAAACCCTTCCAACACAAGTGTGACGAGATGGAGCAGATACAGTGCTTTAATGTGCAACCGCTAGCTCCTGTTGGTGAGGTGCGCTCTGCTGACCCAGGACCTGCTAAATGCCTCGTGTCTCCTGAGGCATTTGCTGGGTTGTTGCTTTTGGGGCTCTCGCTGCTCTGTTCGGCCGTGGAAGGGTCAGTCCAAGTGTCCCGGAGCTTGCAGTGGCGATGTCTGAGTTCCTCAAGCTGTGCAGAGCAGGCAGTTACAGAACAGTTACCTCTCACGTGCTGATGGCTTCTGCAGTGATCGGATCAGTTGAAGGCCAAGAGCAGAAGGACTGTTTAATGTAGCATCAGGTTTGAAGGTGGACCTTGTTGCTTTGGGATGCTCTCAAGCCAGCTGAAGACATCAGTATTGGTGCTTGCAGTGAATCTGATACTGCGTAATATCTCAGTATATTCCCCGCCCCAGCACTGTGCCAGGTTGGGCAGGTAGCTGTATTACGGCAGGAGAAGACGAAAAGATCCCCAGCTGGTATACGTTACTTCTCGCTGCAGACATCAAGGATTTGTCACTGACAGAGCAAAAGGGGAAAATATTATTTTTGGTTTGATCAGGCTGTTTTTGCTCTCACAGCTCCGCAGGCTACAGCAGAGCTGACTAGACGTGAAGTGCTGTCAAACGCTCTGCCTGCTTTACCTTTTCCTTTGTGCAGATTTTTCATGAGGGGGAGAAGTGCTTTTTTAATTATAACGTAAAGGAAGTGTTTGTCGTCTCTCATGCACTGACAAGAGGCATGGGGGCAAAGCTGATATGCAGAGGATGTATTTTGACTTGGTTTAATGTCTCTTTCAGGCTGCTGATGCCTCGGTTGCATCTTCATGCCAATCACCTGCGGCTCACCCCACGGCCACGGAGAATCAGGCAAGTCCCTGCGTGGGAGCAGAGTCCTCGGTATCACACTGGGGGGCCCTGAGATCTCCAAACTGCAGTCCTTGGCCCGCAATCTGGAGGCAAGAGCCAAAGCAGCCGGTTTTGAAAGCCAGAGCAGGAGAGGGAATCCCTCCCTTTCAGGAGGGCAGGCATCTTGCAGGAAGCAATTAGATGTCGGATCACAGAGATGCCAAACCGTTTCCCCTTTCTCCATCCATGTGGCTTCCTAACAGAGATCAAACACGGCTGGATCATTTATTGAGGTGTTTGTTTGAAGTTGAGTGGACAGGAATCATTTCAAAACCGTAAAAGAAAAAGCTTTTAGCCCGCTCTGTTTTTCCAAAATAGCAACCGCATCACCACGCACCGTGGGGATGTCAGGGTGAATCTGTTTCACTGACAACAAGATTGTTCTGTCTAGACTGGGAAATGCTGTTTAACTGAGTGAGTCTGCAGAATAATTTAAAGGCAAAACACTTTACAGACGTTAAGTTTAAAATAAAAAACTAGCTTGACACAGACGATGCTTGATGGATGGTTTGGGTGGGAGTGGGATGGCAGCTGGCTTTGAGACACAGCTCGAGGGCGGCGACTGACAGATGTCATTCAGCTGCCCGTGTGCAACAGCCAGAGACAGGCAGCGTGACCTGGTGGCTGCTGAACTGTCACCTTCCCTGCCATACCACGGCAGCGTCTGACACTCTCCACTCCAGCTCAGTTTGGTAAGGCCAAGCAAGGGTGTTTTGGCCAGGGCTGGTTGCTCTGTGCCTCTGAATCGGGCAGTGTGGACGTGTGTGCTGCCTTCTGAGCTGTGCTAGGTCTGCGCTGGGGTCTTGGTTGTGGCCCTTACCTGTCCCAGGCCCTTCCTCTGCCAGGCAGATAAAAGGCGTTCTCCATTTCTGGAGCAAAACTGCTTGGAAATCCGCAGAGGCAAAGAGAAGTGTAGGACTATGACCTGCCTCGTACCAAAACACAAAAACGGAGGCAGTCCTGGGCCTCCAGGTCCCTTTCCCCTGGTTCTCACCACGAGCAGAGGTGCCCAGGGCCCTGCCACGTTGAACCTGCGATTCCTCCTCGTGGTGCCAGCCGCCAGAGCAGCTCTGCCAACGCATCCAGGTGGACCCGTGAAGTTCAACGCGGATCTCATGCACAACACTTGGATCTGTCTTGAATTTAGTTTTTCCTGGGTGGTCGGCCCAGCTCTGTCCGCCCTTCGGTGCCTGGTGCCCACAGTGCTGCCTGGCCACCACCGAGGGCTGCAGAAGCAGAAGGGGTGGTGTGGAGGGAATACGGGCCTTGCATTTGCCATCTGTGCAGAGAGGCTGGCAGCCAGGGCTGAAGCAGAGATATGTGGTGGTGAGATTGCAGCCCAGCTGGCATAAGGAATTTACTTTCTTCTGGCAGGAAGAAAAAAAAGATATTAAAAGTGTGGCTCAAAGGCTGGAATATCTTTTTTTTATTTTTTTTTTACCCTCACTTTGAGGAGAGCTTTTGCTCAGCAGTGCATCGATGCTGCTTAGAGAAACAGCAGCTGCTCAGAGCGGGAGGGATGCCAGCCACCCAGAATGAGCAGGCAGTGGGTTGAAATAAGGGCGGAAGAAGAGACGTGTCTCTGAGATGGGCTGATCTTGGAGCTCGGGGCCTGGCTCCGCTTCAGTGGCAAGAAATAAAAACTTATTTTCTCGCCTCTGTCTTTACAGATCAGGACCACGCTCTCTGTCTGCCGTACGAGGACTTCGTGTTGACCACCCTGCTTGGATTAAGGAGGATGCAAGGCAGGAGGAGCAGAGGGCTTAGCCAAGATGTTTGTCATCTCCCTTCAGGAAGGTACTGCTGGCTCCTAACTTGTCACTTCTGGGATCCTGATGAGTCCAAGTGTCACCAAGAGTCCCTGAAGGCTTTTGAAAGTGGATATCATAGGAAGCTTCTCTCAGGGCCAAGCTATTCCATTTGCTTCTGCTGGTGAACTTAAGGGCAGGTTGTCTAGGGAGGGCCTTGCTCTCAGGTAGCATGGCAGGAGACCTTGGGGCAGAGATGTGCCATGTCCTAAACTCGGGATAATTTAGGGTCTCCTGTTTTTTTCCCAACCAGTTGCCTGTGTGTGCGCCTTCGTGGAGCAATTTAGCCATGGGGTAGGCAGCAGAAAGCAGCATCCCAAAGAGGTGCACTGGCAGGGGAGTAGAAAAGGAGAGATCGCAGTGAGATGCAGGCAGTGAGGAAGACACAAGCTCTGTGCGTTTGCCAACTGAAGAGCTGGAAGGAACCAAGCTCAGGGTGCTGAAAGCTTTCCCTTCTGTTTCTTTCTCTGATGTCTGTTTTCTGCTCTCACGCTGTGCTAGCTGCTCTGCGCCAGATTCAGAGGTCATGGGGGAAAGGAGAAGATGCAAGTTCAGCACAACGGGAAGGGGACTTGGAGCATTCTTCACTTAAAAACCTCAAACACTGTGAGTGCTGCTTATTTGCTGATCAAGGATGTGCACGAATAAAGCGTGCTGTGGGAGACAGTCGCTCAGGTTCAAGAAACGGGTGAGCAGTGAAATGGGGTTTGACCTAGGCTCCAGCCTTGCCTCTTAACTCTTGGCTCGTGCCTCGTGTTTGGCAGCAGGGGGGAGGCAGCAGAAGTGTGCCCTGATGTCCCCCTTCTGCAGCTTTGCCTTCTGTGCTCCCCTGTCTGCTTCCCTGCTGCTGCTGCCTCGTGAAAGACCATATGATTAATTATACTGCTCACAGCCTCTGAAAATTTATTTAGGGTTTTATGTTTGCTGCTTCTGCTGCTTACACAATGGCAAATCTGCTGTGGCTGCGTCCCAAGCAGGTGGCAGCTAATAGGTCAATAAACTGAATTGCACTATTAGAGCTGTCAAGCTAGGCTGCTGCAATTCAGGCAGGTAGATGGGAAAGCTGTCATGCTACGGAGAAGCCGAGACAGATCTGTTTTAGAAGAAACGTCTGGCTATGCTGGTTTGCAAGAAATTGGTCACTTCCCTGATAAAGTGATTAAAGCACTTCCACTGCTTTAATAGATCAATTTTTCCGCTGTAGGAAGTCTTAAGCTTTCCTCTCCCTGCCTCCACTGCTGTCCTAAAAATTAGTCTAATAGAACCTGTTCATCTCTGCAAGCTTTGGAAAGTATTTTCCTTAATGACTTTCATTGGCTTTTTTGAGGGGGGGTTGTGCAGAAAAGGGGGGCTGGAGAGATGGTCAGCTGAGGGAAATGAAGAGCAACAAAAAAGCCCCCTGAAAGTGTTGCTAAAGGTGAGCAAAAGCCAGCCCAACTTGAAATAGCTAGCAGTCACCCAGGCAGATTCAGAAATCACCTCTGCCTTTGAGCATCTTGCTTCTCAGTGCTTCTGTCAAAGGATTGGAGATAGCATGGCGTGAGCAGGTAAAACACCCTTGTACCTGCTGTTCAGAAGAAGAAAATAAGGCAGGGCTATGGCAGAGGCAGGTGTGAGCCCCACATCTCGCAGCGGGTCTTGCCTGGGGGGAAGCAGGCTTGTTTCTAACTCCTGCTGATTCCTGTGCTGTGGAAACAAGGTGCCGGGGGCCTGGTGGAGGAAAGTGGTGTGAAGCGGGCAACTTTCCACGTGGAAAGGGAGTGGGAGCCGCGTTTCCGCATGGCTGTGCCAGCAAAAAGATGGATTTGCTTTGCTCCATGCAGTGCTGTGTGTGCTACCCCCACGTGTAAGGTGGGGCTGGATTCAGCGACTTGCTCTGGGATGCTGCAGGGCTGGGTCAGCAGGGCGCTTCGCCTACGCAGACACCACCATCCCCTTCTGGTGCTGGGGCTGCTGCATCTCCTGGGCGATGTACTGCTGATGTGCCACGCTGTCTGTGCTGCCCTCACAGGCTCCACGTACAGTGCCTCCAGCAGACCACATCCTCACTGGAAAGGCAATTCAGAGAGCCTGCTTTCTGTTTCCTGCCCCTTAATGCCCTCCCGTTAGGTTTTAGTGCTTCTGCAGAGATGGTTTGGATGAATTGAAGCACGTTGGATTTATTCCATAAAGCCTTGTAGGTAGCTTATGCTGGCTGTCACCTCTCCGTGCACGGTGAGCAGTGCGGCTTAAGGAATCATCACTGGTGCAGTTTTCTTTGCTGCCAGTCCTGCCTGATGCAGCTGTTCCCTCCAGGATGGCCAAGCGCAGTGAGTAAGCCGGATCCCTCCACACGTGTACAGAGTGCTGCTCTTCTGGAGAGAGCAGAGCTCGTGCTCAGGAGCCGCTTGCCAGGTTCACAACGGCACACGCTCAAAATACACGTGGCTGGTTTAAAAGCAAACAAACAAAAAAACAACACATGGAATTAAGAGATCTCACGCAGTCAGTGTTGGAGTACTTGTGTTTTTCACTGCTTTGGGGAATGGGGTCCAAGTTCTTCTCCCCATTTTGGAGGGGTAGAAATTCATTTTAATTTTGAGCCGAGAGTCTTGTTGGTCTTTCCCTGGCCTGAGGCTGGGCCTTCAAGCTGGATATCAACTATTGCAAAATTCAGCATTGAAACAGCGACTTGATGGACTAGAACTTGACTGAGCACAAAATTGCTTTCCTGAGCTGTGTCCCCTCCAGGCAAGATCTTCTGGTGTTTGGAGCTGCTCGTGCTGGAGGTGGGTGCATGTCCCAAGCCACAAGGGGACACCGCTGCGGTCAGCCGTGTGGTTTGCAAGCTCCTGGAGGTGCAGATCACAGCCAGCTTCTCGGGGAGCTCTGACAATCTCCCACAGCTCTCTGAGGAGGAATAATCTCCTCGAGCCCCGTCTCCACGATTTGCACAAGCTGATTTCTATCTGGCATGTCTGGTGGCATTGCTGAGCTGTTCACAGTCACCCAGGCCCTGTAGCTACAGCCTTGTCCGTGCCTTGTGCAAAAGAACTTTTTGCTTACAGCATCTGATGGAAGCAAGTCAGATACTAACGGCTGTAACTGCTGTGTTAGCTCTTGCTGAAGGACAGAAACGGTCGGATCTGGCTGTTCCCAATGGAGAACCCCCCCCCCTTTGCCACCACCTCAAGGCAAAGGGGGTCTGTGGAGCCTGTCAGGGGTGCAGGAGGCCTCTGGGGAGCAGAGGGGACCCTGAGCTCTCAGCTCCTGCAGCAGCAGGGCGTTTGTGCTGCCTGCCCTCCTGGGGGCAGAGCAGTCAGGCGGCTGAGGAGCGTGGCACAGGGACCGCCGCTGCTGCAGGCTGGAGGAGAGAAGGGCCCCGAACAGGCAGTGATGAGAGCAGAAAGCTGCATAATGGCTCCCTTTTGAGGCCACAGGGCCTGGGTAAAGAAAGTGACTTTTAAAGGAATAAAGGAGACTTCCTTTTGGGTCAAGTGCTCTGGAAATGAATGGTTTTGAGATGAAAGCCTTTCTGCTCAGCTAACGCAGATTCACTTTGCCTAAAGGGAAGTCTGCGTTGTGCTGGGGTATTTTTCCCTCTGGAGGCATTGTGATTGCTTTTGAGGATGGGGTTTCAGTATACAAAGGAGAAGAAAGCTGAGAGGAAAACAGTGCTTTTAAAAGTATCAGGGGTTCCAGTGGTCCGTTGCAATTTGTCAGCATGTCTCTCTTGCTTGTAAAAGGCCCCGTCGGGTGCAGGGATTGTTCCTCCTTTTTCCTTCGTGACTTGCTCCTTCCCTCTGGCACCTTGATCAATCAACTCTGGACTTCTTTTTTCCTTTCTGGGACAACCTTTTTGCATCAAGGGCTGCTCGGCAGACTAGCAGCAGCTTGGCATCTGGTGCTCCTTGTGAGTCGGTGCTTCACTCGGATGCTCCCTGACCTCAGCAAAGCTGTCCTGGAGGTCACTTGTTGTGCCTGAGCTGTACCCAGGGCATGAGCTGTCCAAAAGAGGTAGGGAATGAACTCTCTCCTGATCAGTTTGATCAGAGGAGTCTCTTTTGAAAACGTGTCATACCCCACGGACTCAAGGTACGCAAAGCCTGTTTTAGCTATTGGAAGCATGAGGTTGTCTCACTTCTCTGCTCTGTGCTAGTGTCTCTTCCCTTGCCCTGCAGGGATGAGGTGTCTCTGCTGCTCCTTAGTGTGAAATGCTGTAAACCCCAGGCATTGATTTCTCAATCAAAAGTGGCTGTTTGCTCCTTGGTCTGTGGCTTTAATGCCTGCAAATACATCTTTCGCTCCCTAACGGTTTGCTTTAAGATTTTGAAATTGACTGTAGTGCTTCAGAGGTTTTGGAAGTGAACAGATTCAGTTAAACCAATATTGTTTGTGCTGGCTTACAAGTGAGTTCTGAACCAGACGGAAGCCTGGGTCACGGTGGCTCTCGGGTCTCAGGGGGACCTTTGTCTGTGTCCGGCCGTGGTGTGAGGCTGCATTGCTCTGCTGGGCTTTGGGAAGCTGGGGGTCTTCCTGTATCAAGAGTGAATCTGGTTCAGCAGGTCAGTGGTCCCTGGGCACCTGGCTGACATTGCAGCATGTCCCGTCAACAGATAGCAGAAAACCACACCACCACCACGTTCCCATCCGTACTTCTCATACTTTGATAGCAATCACAACGTTCACTCTGTTTTCAAAGCACTCTACTTGAGCTGTTCCTGAAGTGCTGTATAGGTAGATGCAAGGCTTGCTGCTGGAATGGAGCTGCTTCTGCAGAGGAACACAGCAGCTTAAGCTGGAAGGAATTACTGCTTCCCACGGCTGCTGCTCTGCAGAGATCGCTGGTCCTGACCTCAGCTGGGAGACTGCTGCAGTTCCTACCTCGGCCCTGCCTGCAACATCGTCTGGGGTCAAACTGCTGCCACCACTCAACCTCAGGTTTCCCCTGGCTTAAAGGAGGGTGGATGAATGGAAAACCCTTGCCAAAGACCAGAACTGGTGTTGCTCGCCTGGACGGGAGCAGGGCCTGGCTGGGAGCAGGAGCTCTGCAGCCCTGGGAGGTACTGAGGGATGTCAGCGTTAGGAGCGGAGTGGAGCAAAGGCAGAGGGTGAAATGCAGGTGACTCCTGGCGCTAATTGCGTGCAGCGCATCAATCTGGGGAGAAGCCGAAGGAAGCATATCAAGGATGTCTCAGTTATTCAAGTGAGAAATCAAATTAAACTTTGCATCAAATAGTAGAGCTGTTCTGTGCTAGGAGTTCTGTCAGATTCATTAAAGGTTTAACCTACCAGCCCCCCAGGAGTTAGTGAAGAGAAACAACAATGCTCTGTCGGGGGGCTGTGTTTTCCTGCTTACCTGGATGCGTTAATGATACGGGTAGAGGAAGAGAGGATTATTGATTTTAACCCTCGAGATACATGTGTGTGGAGGGGGAATGAGGACACCGACTCCGCAACAATGCTTGTTCTGTGTGCACAGACAGCGAGCTGGGGTACGTGTCCCGGCACCTGCCCTGAGGGGTGCTCGGTGAGGGCTGGGGGTGAAAGCCCCAGCAAGCTGGAGGTGTTGGAAGATGCTCCTGTTCCCGGTTACCTGCCTCTTGGACTCCCATTAACAGGCTGGAAGGTGAAGTCACTTTGGGTACCCTGGGGTGTCTGGGAGTAACCTGGAAGAGATGGAAATACCGGTACCACACAGCAGTATGGGTCCAGATTTGCTTTGTAGTGGGCACGAGTCCACTCTTGCTCCAGGAAAAAAAAAAGATCTGGACAACACATTGCTCCCTCCACGGGGACAGATTGTCTGGGGGCTGGATGGAGTGCAGACTTGGCACGAGAGAGCCTGGAGCTAGGACGAAGTTGCCAGCACAGTGGCAGAGGAGTCTGCTGGGAACGTGGGATCCACGGTGTGCTGCAGGACTTCAGCTGCAGAACGATTTCCCAAAGCGTCGCACCAGAGGCTCTGCAAATTCCCAGGTGACCGAAGCATGCTCGTGCCTGCTTCTCGCCAGAGTTGTGAGGCTCTCCAAAGAGCTGGCAGCCCTCAGGAGGAGAGGAACACTGAGCTTCATGCACTGTAAATGCTGAATGCCAAAGTCATCTCTGGCTAAAGTGCTAAGGCCCAGCCTTGACTAACGCTGTCTGATTTTTTCATAATCCCTGATGCGTGTTGTGCATTGCCCTAGAAGCACTCAAGTGCTAGTTTGACATTTAAAAGCCATTTACAATACTGCTGCTGTGATGGCAGTAGAAATTAGTCTGACCCCAGGATGTAAAAATCCTGGTTTTTGGAGCAGGGCAACCTGATCCAGCACGAGTGAGTCTCCTCAGGTTTCTTGCCTGCTGCTAGCTCTGTATTAGGGCTCTCCAGCCAAGTAAATGTCTTCCTTCCCTCCTTTTCTGTTGACTCATAAGATCTTTTTTTTTATGAATTTGAGGTGCTAACCCTCAGTTGGGCAACACAGATTAATTTCCAAGGTGCAATTTATTTCCAGAGTGTTCCTATTCCCAGCAGTGAGTGCTGGTAATTGCCATGGTTTGCTTTCCAGCCTAGGATTGAGAGGCTTGAGAGCCCGTGAACGTGGCTGCTAGGCGGGCAGTGCTGTCTCCAGGGTGGGTTTTGTCACCTGGGAATCCGAGGAGCTCACCCAGGAGCTGACTCTGACCCAGGCACCGAAGCTTTTGCCTAAAGCAGTCCTTGTCTTAGGGGGTGGGAGCGGGCCAAGGAGTGGGAGTACCTGGCTGTGCCCGTTCCCTCTTCTGTATTAACCCAACCGTCCTGTAATGCCTTTTGCTGTCTCTGTTCTTAGACCAGCTCATTTGCCCCCAGTGGGACAGAGGCATCCTCATCTTCCTCCGGTGTTCCTGCAAGGCTGAACGAGGCCTGTGTGTGCGCGTCTGGAGGCAGGGCTGCAGAAAATCAATGGGGCCAAAAGAAAATTGGGTACTATATGCTTGTCCTTCGAGCTGCCAGCACAAGGGATGGCATCTTTGCAGCGTGATGGCTCAAGGCTATTTTTTTTTTTCCTTCCAGCATGAGCTGTTGCTAAGAGCTCTGGAGGTGCTGTACTGAAGCTTTGCTGACGTGCTGATCCCTGCGACCAATTCCTCTGAAGCAGGCTGCACCGTCAACTTGGAGACAGCTCCTCCAGGGTGAGGTGGGCATCGGAGCAGAGCTGTCCCCGCTCGCTCTGTAATCATCAGTCCTCAGCTGTCAGGGGCTCGTATGCATGCTTGGAGAGCGTCTAGACAAAGACAGGAGAGGCTTTAGCTGCTGCAGTCCCCTGTCCTATTTTATCTCCATTTATGACAACCTGTGACTGCTGGGGCTGGATAGTGGCAAGGAGAGGAGAGAAGGCTCCTGTGTTTTGGGGATGGAGAAGCTCTCCTGTCAGCCCCCTTGCTTTTGCCTATTTCCTGCAGCCATGCAATGCTGACGGACTGTCTCTTGTCATCTAGATCAGCTGCACCTTTAGGAGAGTCTCCAGATGGCTCTTCGGGGAGAAAAGTTAGAGACTGATCAATGTCCAAAAAAAGTATCTCATCGGGTGGCAAAATACCGGCTTCACCTTGTTGTGCCTCCCAAGGACAACTTGAGAAGGGCAAAGTGGAGCTGCCCCCGTTCCCCTTGTGCGGGGCTCAGAAGACTGCTCACGAGCTCTGGTGGCAGCGTGACCTCAGGGTGAGTGAGGACCTGCGATGAGATCCTTGTCTTGGTTGGCCTCCAGAGGCACTGCTCTAACCCTGACATTGCATGCAGAGCTGGATAATATAAAATACATAATATATTAGTAGCAAAATAGCCCTGTTTTGTCTTTTGGCGGGCCCTGGCTCCCTGACCACATACCTAGCCCAGCCTGCTAATACAGCAGTTGTTCAAAACGATGGATTTAGCCGGCGTCTCCAGTTGAGCTTGATCTATAATGCCTGTTTGTAGGCAGTGGAAGTATTCAGTGCTCCCATGAGCTGGTGGTGTGTTCAGGCTGAATTTATTAGCCATCTGGCATTCTGCTGGGCCATTTGTTACTGAGGCTCCTGCAGGAAGAGCCTCTGAGGCCGTAGTGTCCTCCAGGCCGTAGGGAATTCAGGCTAATTTCTGGGAGCTCACAGACCGCTGAGTAGGGAGCCAGGTGCATTTGTGTGGGTGGGAGTCCTGGCTTTTCCAGTGCCTGAAAGCAGAGAGCTTGGACTCCTGCCTGCCTGTTGTGTGGTTCCTCTGGAATGGGAGGGGAGAGCCGTTGCTCTGGTCCAGGTATCCACAGAGAAACACGACCTGCTTCTGCCCAGGCTGAGTGTGCCAGGATGCTCCCCGAGGGGCTTCTGGTTTCCTTCCTTAAGCCTGATCTCCTCCTCCTCCATTTGGCGATGCCTCGTGATGCAGGGCACCGCTGGCTTTTCTTTCTGTGGCTGTCCTGTGGAGCAGGAATCGAGCCCTGGAGCGCTGCCTGGCCCTTGCAGGGCTTGTGCTCAGAGATCAGGCTGGGCAGCTCCAGAAATGGAAATTCAGCTGCAGTGGGGAGCTGAGGGGCAAGGGAGGTGCTGACTTCTTTGCTGCTGACCTCCGCTGTCAGGAGGAGAATAGTGTTCTGGCTGTGGCTTGTGTTCTTCCTGGCTTAGCACGGGCAAGGCACTGGCAGGAAAAAGGAATGCAATTTCCACAGCTTGCGCCGAGATCTTATTATGCATTTCCCTAAAGTGAAAGGGGGAGGGAACATCCCAGGCATTTTGGAGCTGAGGCACTGCAGGCACTGTGCCTTCTCTCCTGTGCAAATGGGGGCAGTGGAGCTGAGCAATGCCTGCACCAGCTGGTGATGGTGAATGTGGCTGGCCCTATGGGTAGGGGGGTAATGGGTGCAGCTGGGTGCTCCCAAGCTCACAGGTTGTTTACAGACCAGGTCTGTATTGTTTCTTAGGTAGGGACCTACCATCACTCCCTTCTCACTGCCTCTTCTTCTCCAGCCCCTTTCTGGAGGGTTGCATGGTCCCAGCCTCACCTGATCCCACTGCTTGCAGCCGAGCTGTGTCCTGAGCCCAGTCCCCGTTGCTTCTCTGAGGCCTGAGAGCTGATTTCAGGCTGCAGAATCCTCTGAAATCACCCGGGGTGAACTGCACGAAATCACAGTCAAGAGCTGGCCTTCTGGCTGCCATCAAGGGGCATGCAGCCCGCTCGAGTGCAGGGAGGTTTCCCTAGCAAAAGGCTGATCAGTGGTCACAGTGCTGCTGCTTCTGAACACCGTGATAGGGAGCCTAGCTTTAAAGATGGGTGGCTAATGAAAATCCTCCTCTGAAGACCATTGTGCTTTGCAGGAATAAGTACTTCCACTGTTAGGGTTGGTTTTCCAATCTCTAAGCACTGTGTTCTTCAGCAGCTTAAGCTATGTGCATAATAAAGCCTGTAATTGAGGCAGGCACTTAGGATAACAGGGGAGCACAAGACTGGAATAAACTGAAACTCGGGGAGCAACTGGGCTGGTCCCTAACGGTGCTGAGCTGTTCCCCACCTCATGGTGGGCCTCCTTCCAGCTGCTGGGAAGTCCAGGCTCTGGGCTTAGCTAACAAGCGAGGGCTGAGCGTGTGATTAGTGTTTTACAGCAGCCTCCCCGTGGCCTCGTTACGGGGTCAGGCATTGTGAATGTCGGTCTGATCTGAAACGATTACAGTGCCTGGAAATCATTAGCCCTTGCCATGCCAGGAGCACAAGTCCGTCGTTTCTGCTTCCCTGCTGATGGACGTACGGGCGCGTGGGGAAGCAGATTTCACGTGTGCTTTGTGTGACTTCACATATACTTTTGTCCCTGCAGAGCTCTCCAGGATGCGCAGTCCGGGGGTTTATGCCCAAGCCTGTCCCGTGCTTGGCTAACGGCCTCGCTTCGTCGCAGGATACTGAGCAGAGCTGCTGGGGTGTGCTAGCCTGGGGGAAGCCACGGAGCCACTAGGTGCCCAGGTAAGGAATGGAGCTGGGATGTGCTGTGGGGACCGGCTGGAAGGGAAAGGGAACAAACTGCTATGGCCACTAGCCTGCGTCAGGCCGCTGGGAACGTGGCTGAAATGAGCCCTGGGAGCGCCCCCCTTGCTGCGTTCCTGCCCTCGGGTGCAGCGCTGTGTCCTGATGGAAGGAGGGAGCCCTTCTTGCCCCCCTAGAAGGGATTGGCGCTGGCTGGGGGATGTTGCCCCATCCTGTTGGGTCCCCAAGGTGAGATAAAAGCACGCGTTCAGCAGGACCTGCTGCTGCCAAGTCCCTGCCCTGCTCTCGTCCCCGGCCCGCTAAGACGTGTGAATGAAGCCAGGGGGGTGTAGCAAAGCCAGGAAACCCGCCGTGCTTTTAGGAAATAGCACACTCTGGAAACTGTCCCACTTTCTGGAGAAGTCTGGGCTCCTGACAGAAGCATGCTTTAGATAAATTGCTTTCGTTGGCTTGTTTGATATTATTCGTGTCTTTACATACGTCAGGAGGGAGGGGGATGCATAATGTTAGGGGGGCTGTGTGTTCGCTTCGCTGCCTGGTGAGCTCTGGAGCCCACCTCCCTCAGCATCCTGCTCCCAAGGGATACGAGGCTGGGCAACGAGCCTGCTCCACCTCAGGGAGACCAGCCCTGGCCCCCAGCCTGCCCTTGTCACAGAGGGGATGGCGAAGGCGTTTTCCCTGGCAGCAGGCAGCGCATGGCCCCGAACATCCCCTCTCTGCTCAGCCCTAATCCAATTCAGCCCCCGTCCTCCACTTCTCCCCTGCAAGGCTGCGGGCGTGAGAGGCCGGCTGCTTTGTTTGGGGCTGCACAGATTAGCTCTCCCCTCGGGAGCAGCTTGCTCAGCTTGCACTCGAGATAACGGGGCCGTGTCCTCCCGGCTGTCGGACTCCTCAGCAGCTGCCGGAGCTGTGATTAGCCTCAATTTATGCAGGCTGTTAAACAAACACCTGCAAGCTTCGGGGGCAGAGAAGCCAAGTCATTTTTGTAAGCAGCTAGGCACGTATTGAACTGAGAACGCCGTCCTTTTCTTGCAGGGCTCTCGGAGCTTCCAGACATCTCTAGTTCCCATGACACTTGTAGGGCTACGAGCCAGAGAGAACGCTGGGCACCGTGGTGACTCTAATATTGTGTGATGTTCTCACAGTACTGGGTTGATTGCGGTGGGGACGAGCACAGTTGTGACTTCTGGGGCTGCTGCAATAGCCGACAATTTCTAACCTTGTTCTGCTCTTATTGCTTTCTCTGATGTTTGCTGTTCTCTGTAGCTTACCCCTAATCCCCAGCAAAAGCCCTGCCATTATTGCCAGCAGTGTGATAGGTAACGTAGCAGGGGCACCGCGATGTCAAGATCTATTGAAGTGTTAATAAAAGGGCTTACTGTGGAGAAAAGGAAATCCTGCACCTCCAGAGACCTTGCTGAAGCATCTCATCTAATTAACCTCGGAGGTGATCGCTTACAGCAGTGTTGCGTGCCAGCAAAGAGCCCAAAAATAGTCTCCATCCAAACGCAGCAAGAAGCCACGCGTCTCCCCCTCTTTGTAAAGCCTGGCAAGGCCTGCTGCTGAGAGGGGCTAGAACAGAGCACGTTTGAACTATTATTACCTGCACAGAAGCGTGACTGAAACTGCTGGAACATTGTTCTGGGTCCCATATGGGCATGGATGCATGTGCTTGTACCACGGGTACACAGAGCGCCGGAAAAGAGGTTTTGAATTGCACCCACGGGCTCCCAGTTTGGAAAGAACTGCTAGCCTCTGCCCTTTACCCAGAGCAGGCGCTGCCAAAGGGCTGCTTTTAACAAACCAGCAGCTCCCAGTCCCTGCTGACACCTGTGGTGGTTTGGAAATGGTGCAACAGAGCTGGCCGCTAGCTCCAGAGCCAGCTGGCGGGTGCTGCAGGAGCTGCTGCCTCACCCGAGGGGGCTGCAGGGCTGCATCCCCTGCTCCAGCAGGGAAGTGTCTCCTGGGGGGATCCCCGAGCACCGTAGCAAAGGCTGAAGGGTTTTCTTTGCGGGTGGCAGCGCCCTGGCAGCGTGCCTGCCTCCTGAGCTGCACCCTGCTGCGTTGCACGCTTGTGTGGGGGAGGCGGATGGATTTCTTCCTCCCCAGCTATTTCCTTCAGGTCCTAAGGGGATTCTTTCAATGAATTCATCTGCTTTCTCTTTCTTCACAGGTATCTGGAGAAATCCCGTGCTTCCAGATAAGGACACGCCACACTTACAGTTGCCTACCACCTTTAACACATCCTCTTCTGCGTGGTCACGTGAAGGTAAGATCTGCAGCAACCAAATCACCTGCTGTTCTCTTCCATCCTCCGCTCTTTGTTTCCACCATGCTCCAGGATGTTCTTTCTGCTGTATATTTTTGCAGTCAGTTTACTAAGCCTTTTTCCTATAAAGGGGAAAAAGGAAAAAGAAAGCTCCACAATTTATCATGCATACAAACAGCGGGCAGCAGAGCTCAAACCTCTGGCTCCGTGGCCCCTTTAGCAAATAACCTAGCAGAGAGGAGGCAGGTGCCTGTCCTCACCGCTGACTGTCCCATCTGGGAAGACAGAACTGCTTCTCAGGGGAGCTGTGAAGAGGTATGAAGCGGAAGGAGACTTCCAAATTCTTGCATTACCAATAACTCAATTAGCTGCCCTTTGCAGCGCCGGGATTTTCTGAGCCTTTTGTACTGAACTGTCTGCCATCAGCCCCGGTCCTCAGCAGGGATTTCGGCGCTGGGCTGGGCAAAAGGACCCGTGCAGTCACCCACCCTGCTCTGCTTGGGTCTCGTTTCCCAGCCAGGGCTGGAGGTGCAGACCGGGAGCATGAGTCGGCGCTGGCGCTCTCCTGCTGAGGAGCAGAACCCCCCAGCAGCAGTGGCAAGGCTCGGTGAGCCGGTGGCTTGGATAGATAGCGGGGTTGGGTGAGTTTTGGAGGAGGAGAGCATCTCCTGACCATCTGTTAGTAAGGGCGAGCCTGCCTGAGCAAACAGCTGCCTGTTATTTGCTGTGCAGTAGCTCTCCTCCTACCCCACACTTATTGTAGGGGGGGAACAACGTCACTCGTGTTCACCAGGATGCAAAGAAAAGAATTAGTTCTGCACAGCATCTGAAAAAAAGAGAGTGGCGAGCCTGCAATCAGCGGGTGGTTTTGCCCAAAGAGGGCAGTGCCGTGCCACGTTCCTCCCCAGCCTTTCTCTCTTCCTAGAAAGTGGCTCCCACAGCCCTGGCTGTGCTCTGCTCTTCCAGAGAAGGGCTCTCTTCTCTGCAGAGCTCGGTGGAAACAGTGAGTATCAAAGATTTCTTAAGGGAAAATCACTGTGGCTCATGATGAGGCAATTTTATTTTATTTTTTTCTGTGTAGTAATTACTTTAAAAAAACAGACAAACCATCTTGCAAGTAAGCATCACTAAAATGCCTGGTCTGTCTTCTGACAAACTGCTTTTCTCACCAGCTTAGGCAAAAGCACACATCCCTAACGCTGCCCAACTTTAAGTCAGATGCGCTCCTATTTACATTTCTCTTGCCTTGCTGCCTTGACTCATCGTCTGTAACGAGGGCCGCAGGCTTTTCTCTCTGCGGGGAGATATTTTCCACCCCGCCCCTTCCAGCTCCACGGGAGATGTGTTGGTCCCCCTTTCTGTCTCCCGTAGCTTTCCCTTTGCACCCGCTCTCGAGCTGTTTCCGCAGAGAAATGCGTCTGCAGCGTTTCCCGTGAGATGGGGCTCGCTCCCTGCCACGCTGACAGCGGTGCCGTGGGGGGCACTGGCACAACCCTGGCCCCGCGGGCAGGTCCTGCTGTGGCTGTAGGTCCGTCCCCAGATCATGGCCATCGTGCTCCAAGCAGGGAGCGAGGGGGAAGGGGCCGGCTGCCCCCTCTGCCTCTGGCGTCTCGGGTCTCAGTTGTGGCTTGCCTCAGAGAGCAGGATCTGGCCCCGTGACTGCTGATCGCTTGCCGCCCGAGTGGGAAGCGCGTGCTGCGGAGAGCTGTCGTGGGAGGGGAGCAGGGGCTTCCAGGCTGCTGCTGCTCCGCTCCGTGGGAGGGAAGACTTCAAATAGCAATTAGCTGATGTTGCCTTTTCCAGAGAAACAGCCCCTGCTGTGCTGGACAGTGGGGTGAAGGAGACAAACAGGGCTTTCTCCAGGGGTTAAAAGCTCTAATTCTGGTTAGATATATTTATGGAGGCTTTTTTCCTCTTAGAGAAGGAAGATTAAAAAGGCTCTGACTCCTTTAAATAGACTTGTGTTTCCTTAACCAGCTAGGAGCTCAATTAGGAGCGCTCCCTGTTCTTTTCCACCTAGCGAGGACGGCTGTCGTGGTGCTCGTGACACAGGGGGTGCAATGCTGCCAGCTTTAACTCTTAGCTTCCTTCCAGGGGCACCCGGAGTATCTAGAAACCTGCCCTCGTGTTAGCAGCACAGGGGCTGAAAACAAAGGGTCTGTTTTCCCTTGACAGCTGTCAGAAGGACGAAGTTACTTTTGCTGCTTGCTGGTTTGTATTATTCTATTAGCCAAAGCATCGCAGCATAAAAGATAATTTAGTGTGGGTTAATGCAGCACAGTGCAAAACTCATTACCGAGCCAGAGCCACGTTCTCCTGCCACCCCCTGCCTGCTGTAATCCCTCAGTGTGCTGAATGTCCCTGTTCTGCTCCCGAGGCACAAACCGGGGCACGGGGGCAGCTGTGGGCCTTAAACAACGTCTGACAGCGGCTTTCAATGAGTTTAGAGCTGTCGCTGTGTGGGAATGAACGCGGAGCTCCTTTCCCCGCGCCTGCTGCTGGGGTGGAGCGAGCTGCGGGGCTGCTGAAATCCAAGAGGACAGCTCCTGCTGCCCGCCGGGGTGAGCCCCAGGCTGCCCTGCCTGGGTGCTTTCCGCAGTCTGACCACGTTAGGAAGCCGCAGCAGCCAGGCGCGAGGTATAGCTGGTGCTCGGGAGGCCTCCAGCTTTCTGCAAGCAGCCCCGGAGGGGCAGGGGCTGTCTGGTCCAGCAGGTCAGTGGATAACATCCCCTCCAAGAGCGCTTCAGAGGGCTCTGAGCATCGCTGGCTGAACGTCAGCTCTGGCACCGTTGCTTCCTGCTGCCTTCGGTGGCTCTCAGTGCCGACGTGAGCAAATGCCGCTGCTGCTCGCACTGAACGTGGGAGGGCAGGAGCATCTGTCCCCTCCTGCTTTCCTGTTAGCGTGCTGCTATGAAGGCACAGAGCCATCTGCCTGCAGAGGTTGGGTTCTGTGATATCTGCTAACCCAAGAAGAGAGAACACCACTACAGGAAGGCAGCCGGAGTGGCATGGGATGTGAGATCCTCCTTCTCCGAATTTGCTGAAATAGGAATTTCCTGTGTGTTCCTTTCCCATTGACCAGAGGGAAACCAACCCACACAGTACCAAATCTCCTGACAAACCCTTTTCAGAGCTGCTGAAGAGACTCACAATGGGGTGATGGTCCTGTGCGGCTCCTTTTGGGATGTTTCCTCGTCATCTTAAAGTAGTCAGCGTTGCCACCTAGGGTCTTGCTTTCACCTCTAGTGCCAAGTTCACGCTGCTTTTGCTAAGTACTTTTATTCCTGAGGACATCGGTGTGATACAGCTGGTTCAGAAAGGGTTTTACGGAGCACAATCGTTTACTATGAGCCAGCATTTGCGGAGTAATTCTGTACAAGTAATTAGCTGGGTCAGTGGTGCTTGCCTTGGGATCTGTCCAGGGAATCCCAGAACTGCTCAGAGCTGAGAAGTACCTGCAGCTTGCTGGCCTGCCCAGTGTTATGGTGACAGCCTGGCCTGGCCCACTAGGAAGTAGCCCTGGCCCTTTGGCATGCCCCTTCTCATGACTTCATCTAAATGCTGCTCTCCCTCCTTTATCAAAACCAGCGCAGTGCTAAGGATCTGAGTGCCCAGGGTGCACCCCCCGTCACAAATCCGGTGATATTAAGTCCAGGAGCATCGCATTCTGGATGTTTACAGGGGAAGCAGCTTTCTTCCTTCACCCTTTAACTTTTTTTGTTCCTTCGTTGTGTTAACCAATAAGTCGCTTAAGCTGTATGTCAGTCCTTGTTCTTGCTTACTACAGACGAAGCTGGCTTGTCAGCACTTTTTGCCTCCTTCCTTTTCCCATTGGCTTCGGAGAGCTCGGGTAGAGCTGCTACATGTTGGGTCTGCAGCAGCATTTTGATTACCTCTCATACACTACCACTGTCGACACAGACTGACCCATCCGGCAGTTCAGTGAGTATATTGCTCTTGACAAGCTTTATTTGCCCTGGATAAGTCAGGTAGCATATCTCCAGTTGCAGGTAATAGGCAGTAACGTCCTCTCTGCATCTTCTTGGAAGATTTTTCCAGTCCCTGTTTCACCCAAAGGGCCTTCCTTGCCTCCACCACGGTAGGGTGCAGAAATGCCTCAACTAACTCTGAGCGAGGAAGCGTGGAGTCCAGAACAGCAGGGCTGCTTTAAGGGAGGCTCTTGCCCTGGCTAATCCCGTCTCAAAAAGCACGAATTATTATCTCAGGCTGCGGGACTTCTTCCCCAGATGTGTTGGTCACCTTATCTTTGGTATCTGGGAGTCGCCCTGGCAGTGTATGGGCTGTTATCCTCTGTGGGGAGCAGAGACATCAGCCCCTGCTAAATGCCAGCTGACAGTGTACTTTGCTGCCTGCTTTGCTGCACAACGTTTTCCTAGATCTCTCTATGTCCCATGGATGATTTCGTGCCCCTCTTGGCAGGCTGTGATCCCTCCAGCACTGTGCGCAGCTGACTGTGGTGTTTCGGGGGTGGAGAGGAGCTGACAGAAGCTTTCTTGCACCTTCAGCTTTGACACACTTTGACACACTTTATTGGGTTACTGTGGCAAGGTGTGGGTAGCAGGAGCAGTTAGGGCACGTTTCCTGGGCACAACGAAAGGAGATGGAGATCTGAGCTTGGTTTGCATGCATGTTGTCCCCGGCTTTGGCGGGGGCACGAGCTGGCTCCGTGCAGCTGCTCTGCCTGGTTTAGTGGGCATGGCACCGGGTCCCTCCTCCTTGGAGGACATTCAGTGTTTTTTAAAGCCAAAACCGTCAGCACAGGTAGGCTCACACTTCCCATGAGCATCAACCTTTGTGTTCGCTTCCCAGGTTGCCAGCATGGGTGAAGAGCTCTGCTGGAGAGCAAGGAGGGAAGCTGCACGCAGTCACCTGCAAACACTGTAAAGAGCGTTCAAAGGTCCCCCTATCAACTGTAGCCCAGCTGCACCAAGAGACCCTGCTCCTGATGTCCTTGGCTCCTGCAGACGCGCAAGAACCAGGCTGGCTGTGTGCTCCAGGTGGAGGAACAAAGGAGCCCTTCATCTGCTCCTGCAGAGCAGGCTGGTGGCCAGCCCGTGTGTGGTGCTTGGTTCCCTCTACTGCAGCAGGGAGGTGGGAGGTGAGTGACAAACCTGGCAAACCGACTGTGCTGTCCCCAGGGGTCAGCCTAGGGTGGAAAAATAATTGGGCAGGGGTCCCCAGCTGTACCTGCTGGGCTCGTACCTGCTTGGGAGGAGGTGCGGCTGCAGCTGGGGAGAAGTGGGGAGGCGGTGGCTTTCCAAGAGTCCCTGTTCCCATGTCCCTGAATGAATGTGGGACCAGTGGGTCCACTGTAGCTTCGAGCCGTGCCGTGGCTCCTCGCAGCACTCCTGGTGTTATGAACAGAGGGAATGGGCTCTGCTGCTTCTGTTAGCAATCAGATTGCTGCTGCGGGTTTCTCCGTCAGCACGTGGGCTCGCTGGGCAGCCCTGGGGACACGCTGTGATTTAGGGTCCCTAAGAGAGAGGCGCTCCCATGAGACACGTTAAAGCCAGCTGCTTGATCAAGTGCTCCCTTGGGCTGCACAGCCTCTGTGGTGCCCTTGGGCATACAAGCCTGAATCCGGGCCCTTCCCTTGTCCTTCACAAGGTCTCCCTCTTTCCTGCATTTACACCCTTGCTTCCTCCTGCTGCAGCAGCATCCTGCTGTGTTGCTGTCTCAGCTGCGCTGCCTCCTGTCTGCCTGCTCTGCCCCTCTGCCAGGGCCCAGGCTGTGCGGGGGTGGCCTCCCCTCCGTTCGCTGCCCACCTTGCCATGCAGGAGAGCCCAAACGGGCCGTGCTGGTCATCCAATTTGTTTTGGTTCACCTTACAGTTGTGGATAAAGTTGCAGATATTTCTGTGCAGAGATAGGATCTTGCCAGCCAGCCCTTCTTTAATAAGATCCCAGGCATTCGAGGTGCCTGATTACCTTATCTCCCCTCTGCAGATGTATGCTACCCACCCCTCTCACCCTGAAAGCAAGCCAGCCTGGGAGAAAGCAGCAGCAACTCAGCCTTCTCCAGCCCTGCAGGCAAGTTGTAAGGCAGAAAGAACAGAGAGGGAAGCCGGCTTCCCACCCAGCCGCCCGTGTGGAGCGGATGCTGTGAGCCATTTCTGCACAAGCTTCCTGTTTCCTCTCCCTTCTCCTCACGCTGGTGCTCATCCTTGCAGCTCCTTGCTGCAGGGGGGAGGCTGTGGCACGGCTGACTCATGCTGCTGGCGTGATGAGAGCCCCACGCGTGGGCTCCCTGCGGCACCTCTTCGCTCTCTGGCTTTGCTCTGGTAGAAGCTAAAACTCCATTTCTAGCTCATAAAACCTGCGCTTCTGCAGCTCTCAGGGCCTCCTGGAAGCTCGTCGGTGCAGAGATGCACGAGTGCTGGTGGCTGGGCTCAGGCAGGGGCTGGATCAGCCACGAGCAAACACTCACACACACACACACACACTGGAGTGAGGGTTGTTTCATCAAATGGCCAAAAAGCTGCTGGTGGCCAGAGTGGCCACTGGGAGCAGACAATGTAGAAAAATAAGCGGACAATGGAAGTGGGGTGGGGAGCTGGAACAGCAGTTCCTCCAATACAGAGCCTGGGAAATGTGGAAATCGCAAAGGGAAGCGAAAAGATGTGAAGAGAAACTTCAGAGGGATTTCTAGCAGTGAGGAGGAGGGACTGAGTTTTAGAAAAGAAAAGAGAAAAAAGCCCTTGCAACGCGATTGGAATTGGAGAAGTAGAGCGCATGGTGTTATCTGGAGAAGGGCTGACGCCGTGCCCACGTGAAGGTGAACGTGCACCAATCTGTTCCCACTCCTGCAGCAGCCGAGGGTCGAGTCAGCAGCCTTCGGGAGGCGTGGGCGGCTCGGGGCAGGCAGGTGGCCTGGTTTCAGCTGGAATAGAGTTAATTTTCCTCCTAAAAATGGGTTAAACCACAACAGCAGGTTCCCTCGGCTCCTGCCCTGGGGCTGTGGAGGAGAGGAGCTCTGTGGGTCCCACATGCTGAATCCGGAGCTGCCGGGCAGCGCAGGCGATGAGCTGCTCTCCTGTCTTTTTGGAGAACGGTCGATGAAGGTTTCGTGGGAGGTTAGGTAATGATTGACCTCGCAGGAAAGGGGCCTTATTAAAACACGGGGGCAGCTTAGCTTGCAGCCAGGTCAGTCTGTGTTGCAGGGGATGGTATCGCTGCTGTCAGGAATTTATACTTTGCTCCGGTCGGAAAGTCTTCGGCTCTGCCTTGTTGTGCCCCGGCTACAGACGTAGACCTGGATCTTGGCTGTTTTCCTGCGGGGCATCTCCCTCTCCATCGGCCAGCCTGAGCTCGTACCAGCACGGGGCTGGCTCCCAAAGCCCTCGTGGGTCTGCCCGCAGGTTTTTGGCCAGAACCACCGCATCCGCCTGAACCGGAGGAGCCCTGAGCCCCCAGGACCCGCCGCCTGCGCGCAGCAGCTGCAGAGAGGAGAGGCAGGGCTCTCTGCGATGCTCTGAGCGATGCAGATGAACCCACACCTAATTGCTTTTAAAAATTTCCTGTTGCTATGACGACTCCACAAGCGAGATGCACTCAAGTGCTGTCTCTCCGCTCCCGGGTCTTGCATCGCCACCAGAAAGCCGTGCGTGTACCTATGTACGTACACACGTTTCTTTTCCAGCTTTCAAAGGTGGCTTATAATCCCCTTGGAGCGTGAGCAGAATCCCTTCTGAGCCAGGGAAGGGTTTACTTGAAAGGTCTCATAATAAGGTTAAGGAAAGGCCAGCAGGCGCTCACCCTGCTGCTGAGCACTTCAATAGCTAAATTTAGTCACTTGAGTCATTACTGAGTCAGCAAATTGGGGGCAGGAAATCTTGATTTCGCTCTTCCTCCTTTTTCATCAGCAATACACCCGAGGCAGGCTCTAGGACTGGTTTCTCTTCTAATCCAGCACGTTACCTGCCCGTGGTGCTATCCCCTGGAAGCCTGTCCAGAAGAAGAGCTCCTTTCTCCTCTGCTACAGCCACCTGCCCTGACAAGTGGCCTGTCCTCAGGGAAGCAGTGTCGTTTCCTGTCGTTAGTGATCTGAGACGTGGAAAGCTGGGTCCAGTTGGCCTTGTCTCTTGTTGGGTAGTCACTGGGCTGGGCTGGGGGCAGGTAGTGCATCCCCTGGAGCTGCTTAGAGATGAGTGAAACCCCATCCAGCCGCTCTTCTTCCAGCTCTCCGTGCCTGGAGTGCCACAGCAGAGCTAGCAGCAACAGGAGAGCTCTGAAAACCCCTTGTGAGTGCTAAAATAAGCAGCAGCAGGAGATCCAGACTTTCCACAGCCGTCCTGTGCGATGCCCAAGCCATGTCCAGGCTGGCCTGTCCCTGCGCTGTGCTGCTCGGCATGCGAGCTGACCAGGGCTCACCCAGCACGGACGTGACCTGGAAGGCAGGTGCCTGCAGCCGGCTGGCTCTTTCCACAGGAGCTGCAGGCTTCGAGGTCATCAGGAGGCTGTGACAGGGCAAGATCAGAGCTCTGTGCCTGGTGGGACCCTGTCCTGGGCTGGAGCAGGACAGCAGGTTATCCACGGCGCTCGTCGGTGCCCCTGGAAAGCAAATCGTGGAAGTGGAGCCCCTGTTGCTAGCTGATGGTATCAGTTCATATTAGGTCCCACTGAGTGCGTTTTACATAATTTGTTTCCCAGAATGAAGTGTTTTACAAATGCAGCATTTAATCACCTTGTAAAAAGGGATGAAAAAACTACCTCTTCCCCCTGGGGCTAGCAAACAGCTAAAAGGGAATCTGGAAGAGAGAACCGTGTGTTCTCCCCACGGCGCTAGCTGGGCTGCAAAGCCCAGGCGGGCTGGTATTGGTGCCTGCAGACAGCAAGAGGTTGGCCAGGGGGGATTCAGGGGGTCAAAGAGAAGAGCCTGTGCTGAAAACAGAGTGTGATCCAAGTGGAGCTGCCCCCAGCTTCTTGCACGGGAGCTGGAGCTGTTCCCACCATTTCAGCATGCCAAGTCCCCTCTCGGGGGCTGCGATACCTTGCAGGGAGGAGGTAGCGTGGGTGCTGTGAGTCCAAAGCTTCAAAGCTCTGTAACTGTCCCCAAAAAATAGCTCTTCCCTTGGGCTCTGGTGCTCCCCTCACTTCTGTTCCTGGTGGAGGCCCCCAAAACTTGCCAATAGAAGTACCTTCTCTTCCCCAACTGGGGGTGGAGATAAATAACTGGCACCTGGAGATAAATCAGTGGCTTGCTGGACAGTGAAGGGTGAAGCGAGCAGTGGGTGCTCCGTGCCCTGCTTTGGATGATGGCGCAGGGACACTGGGTGCTGGGCTGTGTGCTGCAGCCTGCGCGAGGCTGGTGAGCTGCCACTCTCACTGTCATTTTTGTTTTGTTCACAGCAAGCGGAGGATGAAAAATCAGAGTAATGGCCGAGGAGACGGTATCCACTTGACTTTTCTTGCCCACGGCGTGAGTGATTAATCTAGCGAAGGCACTGCAGCGGAGTGAGACCACAAGGTTACACAGCCCGAAGCCTACGTGCTCCAGGAGCTGGAGGATGCTGCTGGACCGGCAGCCGCAAGGTACGTTCCTCCTCCCCTCGCCCTGCTCTGCCTTTGATCTGCTTCCAGGAGGGGAATTTTGTTCCCCGTTCCGAGCTGCTTCAACCCAGGCTGGCGGAGCAGCAGGAGCCCTGCTGTAACTAATGAGATGTTTGCTGCTCGCTGTCTGACACCGCGGTAGGTACTCTGTGCTGTCTGAGACCTGTGATGATAAACCAAGCCTCCCAGAGATGGAGTGGCTTCCCAGTGATACGGGACTGTTGTCCGCTCACTCTTATCCGATAGGATCTCTCCTTCGAGCTCTCCTTAAGCCTCCTCTGTAGCGTATCGAGCCACTGAGGTCTGATCCCGCTGAGAAGCGGTGTAAACTGAGAGCAGATCCGCCTGCCAGCAGTCTGCTTCAGGGGCAGAGTGGCACCGGGGCCCGCGGTAGGGCTGCTGGACGTTCATGGAGAGCGTCTGCACTTTGCACTGTGGCTCTGGCAGGTGCTGGAGGGACTTTCCTACAGACAAACGTGATTCCCCTCCTCGCTGCCCAAGGGCTGAGAACCCCCTGCGCAGAGCCAGCACTGCCCCTCCTCTGCCCGTAGCTGATGCCAAAGGTAACAAACAGCTTTTCTCGCTAGCTGGTGGTGCCTGCTTATTAAAGGCCCCTGCGCAGGAAAGGAAACACGATCTTGGCCTCCCTGCCTGGGAGCACGACCTTTCCGGGGCTTGGACGTGTGTTGCTGGTGGGGTTTCTGAGCAGTGCTGTGCCAGGGGAGATGTTCTCTGCAGACCTCGGCTTGAGACGCCGCGGAGGGTGGGCAGTGCAGTGCAGACTGATTAGGGGACGGGTGTCTGCCTCTCCCGTTATTTATTATGCTGTAAAAGCCAAGGTAATGTACATCAATAAATGCTGCGAAGGGCTTCATGCGTGTCAGCTGTGCATATTTTATGGAGCAGACACACTTTCAAGACAACAGGCTCCGTGAGTGAGAGGCTGGTGTGATTAATGCTGCAGCCTTCAGCTGGCTGCTCTTTCACTTTGCTGCAACGCAAAGTTGATTTCCCAGAGTGCTCCATAAATGTGTGTGTGGTGGCAGGGAGCTTGGGAGAGGGAAGGGGCCGGGAGAAAAGGCTCTGTGCCTCCTCTTTGGCAGGAGGCTGAGCAGTTCGGGAAGGCAGCGGGGTCCCTGGTGCTGTGCAGATGCCTGCTCCAGGTGGTGCTGTGCTCAGCAGGCTGCATGCCCTGAGCTCGCCATCCTGTGACTGCAAATGCCGTCCCCTGGGGAGGTGGGGAGCATCGTGGGGCTGTTTGGAGGAGGCGAGGAAGTAGGATGCACGGGTACCTCTGTGCACTTCGCTTCTGGCACCTCCTGAGCCTGCCAGGTGGCTTCAGCCACGTGCGGCAGTGTCAAAGGCACTGATGTGAGACGTTCCTCCACGTCCCGTGAGGTGTGCAGCCAGGTGAGAGGGGTTGATCCTACAAATCCTTATGCCCATGTGGCCCGCTCATGGGGAAAGCTTTGGCAGGTGGTGACAACGTAGACATCAAACTTGGCTGAATCAGGAGACACAAATCCTGGTGGCTGGGATTAGTGCAAGTAATTTGTTTTAGAGACAGTCAAATCCCTTTCCTGTAGGTACCTGCCTTTCACGGAAGATATTCTTCATCCAGGAGAATTGCTCTGGTTGAACGGATCCAGCCCCCTTGGGGAGACGGTCTCTGTAGCTGCTAATCACTGGGTTTCAGGATTTCTTTTTCCTAACACTTGTAGGTGATCTGTTTCCTCCTCCTCCTTCCTTTTGTCTTTTCGCAACATCACAGGTCTGGGAAGGGCCGTCTGCTCGTTTGATTAATGGCCCCTTTCTGAAAAAGCAGCAGAGACAAATGTCCTTCTGAGCATCGCAAAGAGAAATGGGGAAACCGGCTGGCTAATCGTCAGCCATTAGTTTGGAACCCAAACTCCTTCCCAGTATCAATTTAGCTGTTATTTCACAAACTAATTAATCCTCACTCAGGCAGCTCCAAGGGACCAGTGTTTAGATAATTAACAGCCCAAGGATTATGAAAAGTCTTGCTTTTGGATCCTGTTACAGTGCTTGCCTTTGAGGACACTCATGCTATCGTTCTGCTTACCGACTCCTTTCATCAATCCGACTATTTTTTTTTTGACAATTAAGATCAAATAATTAGCCATGGTGGATTTTGCTTACTTTCTTCCAGCTCAGTTCCAGATTTTGATATTTAAAAAAAAAAGAAACGCACAGCTGAAGAAAATTCGGTGATTTTGCAGCTGATTGGAGCCAAGCAGGGCACGTCGCTGCTGTTACCACCAGTACCTGGAGAAAGGAGGTTTTATGTCACTTACTGAAAAGCCGAGTGATAGGTAGGAGAAAGATCCTAAAAGGAGAGGGGATGGGATCCCCCGCACACCTGCTCAATTTGCAGCACGAACCCAGGGGCACTGTAGCTCTGCCTGGCGGAGCAGCTCAGCACCCTCGGGTCCCCTCCCGCGCAGCTGGGTGCTCAGCTCCCGTCAGTGCCCAGCGCTCGGGCTCGGTTCGTGCTGGCTGCAGGGAAGCGATGGGTGGCTGGCGGCGTTAGCGGAGCGAGGCCGTGCTTAATGGACTTGAACTGCAGCAACAGATGACAGCGCTAAAGCCTTCGAGCGCTGCAATTCTTTATTAATTAGCCTGGAGTTCACTTGCCCTCGTCTGAGGTCAGAGGAGCTGGTGTGGAACTTGGCCTCCCAACCCTTTTTTCCCAATGAGGTGAAATTGGAGGGGTTTTTAGTCTTATCTTGGGGCCAAACTTGACTTGAGTCAAGGGCCGCTTCTGGGCTGGAGTGACGAGGCTCGCATGGGAGGCCAGAGCTGTCTCTTCTGCTTCATGCTGGGGACAGTACTGTCTGACTGCTGCAGGTGGCACCTTGGATGCCGACGCTTTCAGGGAGCAGGCAGGGAGGGGAAACGGAGAAGCAAGGCTCTTCTGGCTGTCTGCTTTCTCATTAGGTCCCCCTGGGCTTGGGGCACAGGGTTTGCTCTCAGGAAGAAGTGCCGCAGAAGCAGTGCTTTGTCACCTGGAAGGAAACGAAGAAACCTTCCCTCTGCTTCAGTGACCGAGAGGGGAAAAGACTCACAAAAGGAGACACCAGTAACTCCCCGCAGCATTAAATGGGGATTGCAGAGCTGACTCTGACTGCTGCCAGCGCGGTCAGGACAAAGGAGGAATGGGCTTTGGGGCAGAGGAGAGGCATGAGATAAATCTTTGCAGCCCTTCCCACCTAGGACACCGGTTGAGCTGCATTGCAAATGCTTTGGGGGCACTGGGGAACACATCCCCAGACAGTTCATCCTCAGACAGCTTGATGTAGAGAAGCTCTCAATTTTCCATCAGTCATACGCTGGGTGTTTAGCTCCTTAAATGTTAGAGATTTCTTGAATGCAGGCTTGGCTTGCAAGCTTAATGTTTGCAGGTGTATTAAAGCAATCAGCATGTCCTTCTCCTGGCAGGATCTTGGGCTGTTTCCTCGGATCCTGAACTACTGATGCCTCCTTCGCGCCCTGCTCACCCCGTGACACCTGCTGCTGTCCCCGTGCCAGCGAGGGGAGATTCCCAACCAAACCCCCACGTCGTGCCGTCTGTTTACTGGAGGAAGCAAAGAGGATTTTCAGCCCTCCCATCTAGCAGTGGGTCGGATGGCAGGTCCGTGTGCCCGCCTCTGGCCACGTAGGTGCTGTGGGTGCTGTCTTCCTGGTGGGTCCTGTGCGCAGCGCTTGTCCCAGCACAGCGTGTGCTTCGCCTCCTCGGTGCCTCTGCCTCTTCCGTGGCACTGGGTTTTGTAGTGCAGAGCACCGGGGAGGGGAACTGTGCTGGTCGGAGTGCCTTTTGTGAGGCAGCTCATGCTTCTCTGTCCTGAACTGTTGTCTCAGGGAAAATGTCTCTTTAACTGATCAAAGCCTCTCTTCTGGTCCCGGTCGTAATTGCTCCTTTTAGGAGATTTCTGCCTGCAGATAGACTTTGCTAACTTTCCCCAGAAAAGCTGCTGTTAACACAGGGAGTTTTCATCTTAAATTTCAAAGAGGTGAAACTTGGTCTCAGCCTTCTTGCCCATTAAATGGAGGTCTCTGGCTGAAATCCTCGCTATTCTTCTGGCTCCCAAGAGCTGGTGGACATCTGGAAGACTCCTGCGGGCCTGGCTGGTTAGGAGAGAACCGCTGGTCCCTGGCTGGGGATGAGCCCCGTATCCACCAGCACCATTGCTGTGGCCAAAGCCTGGTTTGGGTAGGCTGTAGTGCAAGTTCTGCCTGCTGAAGCAGGGTTTGTGTTTGTTCTGTTCTCCTCGACTTTCTCCTGCACTGCCTCATGGGGTCTGCTCACCCACATGCTGCTCAGCGGGCTTCGGAGCCCTGTTTCGGAGGGAAGGAAGTGCTGTCTGTGGTGAGGGGATCTAAATCTGCTGGTTAAGAGCATCTTCTCTTCACAGGGCAGAAACCACCCCCATCCTTGAGCCTGTATCATCTCTGCTTGGAGTGGCACAAAGAGATGCAGTGGCTCTGCTGCCTTTCAGCAGCTGGACCTGGACACAGGCTCCTAGTTTCAAGCAGAAAGAAACAATTCCTGCTCAGCTGTTTGAAGAAGTAAGCAGCTTGTGGTTGTGTCTGGTAAATCTCTGCAGGTAAAACTCCTTGGTCTAGCACTTCGACTCCTAATTAAGTGCTTACAGTGACGGCACCTTGCCCTGCCTCCAGAAAAATTGTCCTTTCACCTATGCATGGCTCTCACTTCCTTTGTAATGCCACGGTTTAAGGAGAGCTGTATGAAGACTTGCCTCTAATAAAACAGAGAAAAGCAATTCTCTCTCCATTTCCCCACTCTGTGAATAAAGTTTTCTAGAGGCCCTGGAGCCCTGGCTTCTCTGAAAGAAGGGGCTGTGGCAGGAGAGCGGCAGGTCTGCCCAGCAGGGAGGAGGTTGTCTTCTCTCAAAGCAATCGAAGGGAGCAGCTCCCAGAGGAGAGCAGGGGGGCTGGTAGAAACGTCACTTGTGAGCTGCTGAGCTGTGGCCCTGGCGCGCACACCCTGGGGAGGTTGGTTTGGGGATGGCTCAGAGGTGGGCTTTGGGGGGAGGTGTTCCGGTTTGTCCGGGATTTAATGAGTTGCCCGATATTCTGTTTCAGCTGGACCAAACATCTTCCTCTCCCGTGCTGACCTTTGCGGTGAGGTTGTGCATGGAGAAATGTGCCGAAAAGCCCCGTTGCCATGAGAACCGAGGCCAAGAGAGGACCGGCGTGCTTCTGCTAATTGCTGCAGCTCCTTCACCTGGCCGCAAACCCCACTGCACGAAGCCAGCCCTGTGGTGCTCCGGCCCCATCCTGCCCCGCAGCCCAGGTGTACGCTCTGCCTGCAAACCGAGGGAGCACGGGGGAGCTGGGCTTTCCTTTTCCTCCTGCCTCTCAGCGCTGTCACAGCCTGCCCAGAGATAGAAGTCCGAATTCATGGCTCTGGCATCCTTGCAGCCCCTGTCACCCCGTGCACGCACGTGTGCCTGCGCATTTGGGTTTAAAAGCAAGGCTGCAGCGAGATGATGCATCACCCCAGCCCTGCTTCCCGGGCTGGCCTGGCTTTATCTCCTTCCAATTAAATAAGCACAGATAGCGGGTTTAATAAGGCCCTGCGTATGAAAGATTACTGACGATTCCATTTCCAACGTGTCGGGAATTACGAGGCAGCCCGCAAAGCAAAGGTGAGTGGGGACAGGCTTGGCAGCTAATTACTGTCGCCCATGTCCCCCCGTGCTGCCACCACTGCTGGCTGGGCCCCTAATTGCTCCCTGTACCTGATTGCATTTTGCTGGTGGTTGTGGCTAATTTGCAGATCTCGCCTGGCACTCAGCTGTTGCTGCTTCTCTCTGTGTCCCCCCCCCCACTCCTCTCCACCTCCTCCCCCCGTTCCTCTTCACATTTATTAATGAAAACCTTATCTGTCTGTGCAGATAATGCCAGAAATAATTAGTACTCACCGAGGTCTGTCAGGCTCCTCTCCTCTCCCACCACCCCCACCCCGTCCTCCTTCCTATTTATGGTTTCCCTTGCTGCTTGGCCAGGGCTGGGGCTGCTTTTTTGGTTTTTAAACCTTCCTCGCCCTGTGCAGCTTCATTTCTTTCTCTTTCAAAGTTTTCTTTGCTCAGGGCAAACCTGGCGCTCATGGGTAACTGCAGCCAGATACGTCCCATGGGTTTGATCTCAAGGCCTGGGACTGCAGGTGCCTCTGGCCCCCATCGCTGCTGGAAATGGGGAGCTGCTCCCCAAAAGCAAGGGCTAGGCTCGCATCTGCACCCGGTGTCCTTGGGTCAGGGTCCCGGCCCCATTCCTGCTGTGCCAACGCTGTCCCCGCTCCTCTCGCGCTCCTTTTTTATTACAGTTAGCATCATCATCTCGTGGCTTAAATCTTTCAGCCTGATAAAGGACGACAGCGCTCCTCGAGTGCCTGGGATGGCATAAATAATTCTAGTGCTGAGAGAGATTTACAGTGATATAAATGTCAGGAGGGAGCCCGGTTTGTATTAATGGCCTTATTAGTTATGTTGCTGTAAAATACTGATACTCCAGTTGTTAAGCAGCCACGGTTTCGCTCTGCAGCATTAATTCAATAAATTGGGGCTTTTTGATATAAATCTTAGTCTGCTGAACCCCATTAGAGAATCCTTCATGATATGTCAGAGATCTTTAAATGGCTCTGACTGAGATCGACCTGGGAATAAGAAGCCTTGCGGAGCGCGAGCGTAAGGCAGAGCCAGCGAGTGCCGCACCTCGACCCCTGCCTGCACCCAGTGGGACAAGGGTGCTGCGGGCAGCAGGGGGTGTCGCGACAGCGCTCTGGCAGCTCCGGTGCTTGGAGGCCCGTAGGCCACGTGGGGACTTGGGGTGGGATGGTTTTTTTGATCACCAGCTCAGAAATCACGTCTTGCACCAGGTCTGGACGTCTCCCGAGCACCCAAGGTTGCCGTGGCTCTGTCCCCAAGGAGGTGAGGACAGCTTGAGGTCTGTCTCCGGTCCCAGGAGGAGAGGACAAGGGAGAGAAGGCTGGGGCTGTGAGGCTGGAAGAGCTTATAGAGGGATAAGAAGCCTACAACACCCCTCTGGCCCCTGCCTGCGCCTCTTCCCTACAGCCTCCCCATCGTCGCCTCTGCTCCGCTGCCGCCGCACCTCTTCAGCACGTCGGGCCAAGGTAAGCCGACAGGCAGGGCGCCTCTCCCTGCTCTGTCTGACCCGCAGCCCCGTCCCTTCTGTCCCCCTGTCCTTCCCCCCACGCCACCCCAGCACGTGTGCCCCGCTCCGCCTCGCCTCGCGCGGGGCTGCCAGCTCCGCCGCCGCCGTTTTGCAACTCTGCAAACTTTGTCCCAGCGATCCGCCAAGTGCGCAGGGAGGGAGGGAGGGAGCGGGGGGGGGGGGGAGGTACGCTGATAATTGAAAATAAATGATGCATTCTATGAAATAAATGTCCTGGTGCAGCCAGCTCTCTGCAGCTGATTATTTATTTTTTCTTGCTGCCATTTCTGAGGAGAGGAGGTGCCTGGGGAAAGGGGGGCTGGAAGTAAAGGAATGTCACCCGCACTCAGACGGAGCTGCGAGGCTGTCGTCCTCTGGCTCAGGGAACACCTTGTGTCCTGCGGCGGTGACAGCCAGGGGACAGCAACGGCTTTTGGATCAGAGATGTCATGGGCACAACGGGAGCCCGGAGCGTGAATCCCGACCTTCTGGGGCATGCTGAGTGTCCGTCAGGCTCGGTGCCCACCCCTGCGAGGACAGGACAAGTGTGAGCAGGAAGCCTCCAGAGCCTTTTCTGTGCTTCCCTCTGCTTGCGTTTGAGGATGCCCCAGCTCTGAGGCCGTTCCTCCGTATTTAATGGCCACCCACAGGTGATGCACGTGCCTCTCTCTCGAGCCTCCTGCCGCAGAGTCCTGAGCCTCCACCAGCTCTGCACCACCCGTAGCTTGTCCTCTGCTGCTGGGGAGCCCCTGCCGTGGGCGACAGCACCCCTCTGCTCGTGCCGGGAGAAAACACAGCAGCCTACACCCAAAAATGGGGCCAGGCCAGGGGGTCCTGGCACCAGGTTGTGGTTTGCCCCCTTGACACCCAAGGCAGCAGGGAAGGTTCTTACGCCTCGATGAGACTTATCCGGGATTATTATTCAGCTGCTAATGAATCTTGAGACCGATGTAAAGGCTTTGAACTGCTGGTTGAAGATCAAGCAGATGATTTCTGGTCTAGTCAACGGAAGAGGGATTTGACGGCAAGGTCCCAGCTGTGAAGAGCATTACGTTGCCTTCCCCAGGCAGCTGAGCCCTCCCCAGCCTTCCTGGAGCTTTTGCAGCCCGACGCGACTGGCTTCTGGTGGGTGCTGGGAGCAGCCCAGTACCAGTCGGGGTTAACAGCCTGGCCGAGTGCGCCAGAACCACCCCTTTTCTTCCCTCGCAAGCATTTTCACCTAATCTATCTTGTTCGATTACAACCTCATCACGGCGCTGAGCGACAGCTCTGGCCTCTCGTTAATCACGGCGCTGCCTGGCGGAGCTGCCACACCGAGGCTGTTTGGCAGGCGAGCGGCCGGGGCTCTGTGGGGAGAGGCCACGTCCTCCTCCTGGGCCAAGCCTCCCAGAGCTGCCCTTCCTCTGTGTCAGCCTCCACTCCGTGAATCACGGCCAGCCCTTGCGAACCAGCATCTTTTTTAAATCTATTTTTCCTTTTCCGGGATTGCTGGGATCACGGATGCCTCTGTGCAGGGCTGGTGAATTTTGCTGCTGCTGCACGGATTTGGCAAAGACTGGGAATGAAAGCCCTGCAGCCTCCAGCTGAGGCTGTAGAGAGATTTTGGCTTGAGGTTGCCCCAATTCCGGTCATCTTGAAGCGAGCACCATCAGCCAGGAGCAGCTTGGAGCTGGAGAGCATCAGCTCAGGGACAAACCCAGCCTCTTTAACCACTGATTGTTTGTTGTGGTGCTGTTAGACCTCAGAAGCCCGTCCCCAGCAGTGGTAACCCCAAGCACGAAGCCTGCTGGCCCTCAGCATGTTTTGTTTTTAAGCTGCCCGGGTTTGTGGTGCTCTGGTAGTGGCATCGTCCATCACTGCCAGGGCGGTGCAGGGAGGTGAAGCTCGTCTCTCTTGCTGCCACCGCACCCGAGCGCGAAGCCTTGGCTTTATCTCCCCAGAAGTCGCCTTCGAGTACAATTCAATTTGTTTCTCATTTCTTTTAAAGCGCCTGGGAGCGGGGGCTTGTGTCACGGAGCTGCTTTGCAGCCAAGCAGCTGTAATGTTTAAGAGCTGGTTAAATAGCCAGCTCCTCTGAAGGCGACAGGCAGAGAGATGACAGCTTGCCAAAGCAGCGGCATTGCGTGTGCCTCTCTTAATGGTCCTGCTGGAGGTGAGGCGGGTTTGATCCTTGGGTGCTGCCTGGGCCCGATTGGGGACCTTGGTGTCCCTCGGGATGGAGCAGGTCAGGGCTGGGTGGTGGCAGTGTCCACAGCCCCCGGGCAGCTCTACGCTGCCAGCCCCGTGGGGAGGGGGCCCCGGAGAGCGCTGCTGCACTAACAGCCTGTGAGGCCGTTAAGGTCTGTAAATCTGCTCTTAAAAATTTATGGGGCAAATATTCCTGCACCGTATTAAAGACACAACTCACGAGCACCCGCGCGCAGCGGGCTGGTCGGGCAGGAGCATGCCCTGATCTCAGGGGATTTGGCGGCTACCAAAATCTTTGGGAAGCGTTATTTTGGGGTCTGCCCCCTCCTGCTCCTAATAATGCAGCACCCCAGGCCCCCCCATGCCTCGTCCCTGGCCGCGGTGACAGTATTTACAGCTGGAGCGTGCCAGGCGTAATTGCTAATCAGCTCCAGGCAATCAATTCATCTCCCCATCGCCTCCTCGGGGAGGGGCCGCCTCGCGGAGCTGAAGGTGACTCCTGCAGGAGTTAAGATTAAGATTTTAAAAATAACAGGCACTAATCATTACGAGTTCGTTAGCTGAGCGGGGGGCTCGGCTGCGCTTGGGGGGACCAGGCAGGTGCCCGTGCCTACAGCTGGGCTCTGTGGGCACCTCTGGGCCATGCTCCCCCAGGGAGCTCACAAATAAAAGCCCTGGAGGGGATTTAAACACAAATGCCCTTTTTTCATTTTTTTTTCATTCTTTCTTTAAAATGCCTGCGGTCGCCCAGGCTGTGTGGGAAGGAGTTATTGCACCGCGGCGCTCCCCGTGACGCTGTGCAGTGGCTTGGCCCGGGGTCTGCCAGGGGTGGAGAAGCCCTGCGGTAATTTGGGGTTTGGGAGGGAAGCGAGCATCCCACCTTGCTCACTGCCTGTTAGAGGAGCCTCCCGCTGCAAGCAAACCAGCCCTCCCTCCAGTTATTGACTAAACGCTGAAACCGAGGGGAGATTTTTCCCTTCCAGCTCATAAAGTGAGAGCAGGGCTGGTGCTTAATGGAGCTCCTGGAAATTGCCAGCCGTCCAGTTTTGGGGATGGAGGAACCCAAGCAAGGCAGAGCAGCTCTGGTGGTGGAGGGACGCTGATTCCCAGCTCCTAATTAAATTAAGGGAGAGAGATGAGATCAAAAGGGGGTTGTATTAAAAAATAAATCAGGCTCAGGGTGCGGAGTCCCTTCCTTTAATTACTGCGTGGATTTGTAAGGGTGAGGGACTCCATCAATCACTGAGGAAAGAAAAGATGTCGAGTGGAGAGAAGCCTTCCCCAGGTTAATTACTGCTAACGAGGGGCAGGAAGCTGGGCAGAGGATACCCACACCGTGCCACGCTGCGCTCTGTGGCACTGCCTGCAGCTCCCCTGCACTCATGGCCACCAGAACCAGCCCCAGAAGAGCAGTGGGTCACCCTCGGGCTTAAACCCACTGCTGTGGAACATCAGTGCCAGGGGGTGATGTCCACCGAGCTGCTCAAAAGCCATCCCGAGGGAAGGACGTGTCTGGATTTTCTGCTCGGTTGCTGTTTGCAGGGGACGCCGGCGGCTCCAGCCCCGATGTCGGGGGCCATGGGCTCCACCGTCGGCAGCGCCGGCCTGCCGGGTTGGCACAGCCCCGTTTGTGGCATAATTAATTCTCTTTTGATCATCTGCCGTGTAAATCATCAGTGGCCAGGAGTTAATCACGCGTATGAAATGAATCCTGCTCCTGCCTTAATGAGCGCCGAATCGTGACCGGCATCTGTTTACTCCCTGCACTTTCATCTTCTGTAGAGTGTGAACAATTAATTGTAGCCAATAATCTCCTTTTTATTCTATTAAAAAAAAAATCTGGGAGGGAACAGCCTGTGTTCCGTGCTCCTGCTCCTCGCATAGCCTGCTTAGTTTTGTTCTTTTGCTCCCATCAAGTAAATGCATTTTGGGAGCAACCCGAGGGGCTGCTATTTACCCGGAGCAAACCGCAACTCATCGCGCTGCCAACGCGATGCTGTAATTGTGCGAATAAACCAGGGGCCAGCAGGCACTGCCGGGAGCTTTTAAAAACCCGACCCCCCGAGCACCCCAAGCAGCTGAGGACAAACTCCAGGGGCCTGTGGCTTTGTTCCCTAGGGTGGCCGCCCCTGTCCTTGTCACTTGGTGCCCCATGGCCCTCGTGCTGGTGGCAGCTGGCAGGGCTCGACCATGGAGGTGACGTGAGATGGGGCTCTTGGTCCAGGTTGTAAGGAGAGGGCAAGGTCAGCAAGACTTGGGGCTCCTGGACACGTCCCCGGCCACGTTGGTTCCCGTGGCATACTCGGCCGTAATTTCACCTGGTTTAGTTGACATTCAAATTAGCCCCTCGTCTAACAGCGCCGCAGCTGCGGCTGCATTCAAAAATATATAAAATTACGGCACAGCAAAACATTTTCACATTTCATTAGCGTGTCTTAATGGGAAGTGTCCGTGCCCCAAATTCTCCGTTCGTTCTTCGCAGCAGTTGAAGCTCTCATGGCAGAGGCTGCGCTCCTGCCAGGCGTTGCACGACGCCAGCACGGGCGCCCCAGTGCTGCTGGGCTGTGCCGGCGGTGCCGAAACACCGCCCGCGCCCACCGGAGCTCTTGGAGGCTGCACGGCTCCGCTGCGTGCTCCTGGGGCTGGTTCTCTGCCGTCTGCTGCAGCAGGATGGGGAAATGGTAATTCCTGTCTCCCACCCTGGAGATTTTTGTAGACACAGAAGGGAAGAAAAAGCCATGGCCGTGGCTTGAACGGGCTGCTTCTGGCACCGCGGGGACACGGGGAGGGAAGGGATGGGTTGGGCTCTGCCACCTTCCAGGAGCTGGCCCATCCTCACCGGTGCAATGACTCCATCCCTGCTGCATCGAGCTCATCTCCAGCACCGCACCCCGGTCCTTGGGACCCCCCAGCCCCTCAGCTCAGCCTCCTGGGAGCCGGGGACACGTCCCCGCGCTCTTGGTGGGCAGCATCACGTCCCCACGCTGCCCAGCACGCCTCCCGTCCCCGTCCTCCTTTTCTCCCCATGTCATTGGCATTCAGCTCTCCTGTTTATTCAATTAGCGCATTTCTGCTTAATTATCTGATTAATCTGAACATGTCTAATTGCTACATTAGCGGGGCAGGGGTGCCTGTCCCCCCGCGTGCAGTGCACAAGGCCACAGTCAAAGGAGCCGCAGCGGGAGCGAGAAGCAGCTGTGTCCTGTCCTGCGTGGGCCATGGGCGCTTTCCTGTCCCAGCCTTGATGGGAATTGTCTTGGACAGGCGCTGGGAGAAAGCCTGCCCCAAATCTTGGCTGATGTCCCCATGGAAAGGAGGGATGGGATGGGACGGGGTCGGATGGGATGGGCAAGTCCCAGCACCACCCTGTCTCCAAGCCCTGGTGCCATCCCAGTGCCAAAGGCTGGATGCTGCCAGCTGCCAAAATTTCCACCTCCCCACATTTGCTGGGCAGCCCTCCTATTTCAAGGAAAAAGGGCTTATTTCTCCTTTCCCTGTTCTCCCTCTCTCCCAAAGCCTCATCCTTGGATGTCCCCAGCTGTGGGGACAGCAGAGGGACCCCGCGGTGTGTGCGGCTCTGCCCGGGAGCCTTTCAAGGGGGGAGAACTTTCCATAAAATGGATGTTTCCAAAGGGAAAGACCTCATGCTGGTGTGCGAGGGATGGACCCCACGAAGTGCTGCAGCCTCAGCACGCGGCCGAAATCCCCCCCTGCTGCCTGGGGCTGGGTTAGGGGAGGGAATAATTGGTAGGTGCTTCTGAAGTGTAATGAGTCGAGGGCACTCGCAGCTTTTGTTTATTGACTCTCGAGTTCTAATGAATACTTCCAAAGGTAATTATTGATTTTCTGCATTTGCAGGAAGCCTGCTTGGCTGGGGGATGAAGTGGAGGTGGAAATGGGGAGGTTTTGTGCAAAACCAGGCTCCGTTTCTTCCTCTGGCCTCGTGCAGCTGAAGCACCTTCGTCGTGGGGGGCAATGGGGACATGGAGGTGTGGGTCGAGGTGCCAGGACGGTGCCATGCCAGTGGGGTCACTGCACCGTCAGTGTCCTGGCTGTGGGGACATGGGGACAGGCCTGGTTCTGCTTCCCTGGGGATTCAGGGACCCCAAGCACCACGGGCACAGAGCAGCGGGTGCTCAGCACCCACCGGGGTTCTGCGGTGTGTTGCGCACCAAGCAAATAATCCAAACCCAAGGGAAAATTCAACATTTATAGGAAAATATTTGTCCGGCTCCAGGCCAAACCCAGCTCTCTTCTCTCCCTAGAAGGGGGGAAGAGATTAAAATGTAATCCTGGGTAAACACATTTTCTGCTTCCCGTCCCCGGGGGCACCTCTCAGCACGCACGGAGCCACCCCACTGCTCCCCCGCACTCCTCTCGGCTTCAGCCGCGGCGGGGGCAGCTTCTTTTGCTGCTCACCCCCAGATCTAAACCTTGGGGTGGCGGGGGGACAAGGGGAGGTTGGCCCTATGGGTTTGGGGGAGGAAAAGGGGGAAATAAGCATCGCCAGGGGGTGGCACGGGGCTGGCAGCTGCGCCAGTGACACCCGGCGTTGCCCCTGCGTACGCCGCCATGCTTTTTCTGGGCATCTTGCGCCGCTTTTCCAGGCTGTTTATTTACGAGGCAATTTATTACAGCGCCGTTATTGTACGGCGGGGAGGCGCATTCCTCGGAGCCTCCGTTAACGGAGCCAATTGCTTAATTGGCTGCTGCTGTCTCCGCGAGGTACGCCAGGAGAGGTTTCGCGTTGTAGCATCGCTGCCTCCCCCCTGCCCACACGCCACTCGTGCTGTTGATTTAATAGCGCAAACATTTGTTATTCCTCCCCTTCAGCAGCGAGTTTGGGGGCGTTCGGAGCAGCTCCGGGCTCCCCGGCCCCACGGGCAGGGCCGAGCCCCAGGTGTGGGCTGGGCTGGGCTGGGGGGGGCACATTTGGGGACAGCTGGGGACAGCCGGGCTCATTTGGGGACAGGTGGCCTGGGGATTAGAGGGGAGAAGGGCCAGGCGGGGTGGAAGCGTTGCGTGGTGCCGTGGGGCCTCGGCTGCAGCTGGCGGTGGCTGCGCTCATCCTGCAGACCTCGGAGCTGGTGCTGGGCTGGGTGTTGGGGCAACGAGCTGCACTTATGGGGTGGAGCTGGCACCGGGCTGGGATCCTTCCCCGCTTGCTTCAGGCACCGGCATCCCCACCAGCAGCACCTGAGAAGCCACAGGGGGTCACCAGCCGGGGCTAAAGCCGTCCCCGTGGGACAAGGTGAGCTCTCTGCCCGTGCAGATGCCGTCCTAACCCATCGGGCTTTCCAGGTGGAGCTGGCTGTGTTTTACAAAGCCCTGCTGGATCTCTGCCCGACCCCACTGCCGCTGCTTCCGCAGCCCCCGCCTCCAGAGGTTTCAGGGTTTTAGGGTTGTGGCTCTCGGTGCAGGGCTGCAGGCCGGGGCCTGGGGGCAGAAAGCAAAAATCAGCAGGGCTGGAGGATTTCAGACAGGCAACGCCGCCGCCAGCCCTGCTGCCTCCTGCTAATTTTGTATCCATCACAAGGAGGTGATCAAGTTTTCTGTGATTTTCCCTCCTTCCTCAGCTCCCGCTGCCTATTGTTCCCAGCTCCGCTATCCCCAGCTGCTTACATAAAGCAGCATGCGGCTTGCCGAGGCACAATAGCGAGCGTCTCAGCCACCCAAGGTCACCGGCTCTCACTCGTGCTCCCAAGCGCCGGCTCCGAGAAGCGTTTTCTCCCAGAGACGTTTTTATTGCGCTCGGTACAAGGGGCTGGGGGGAATCACGCCACTGTACTTGCACCAGCCCAGGTACCCCGGTGATGAGGGGTTGGATCCTGCCCTGGGTGCTGAGCCCTTGGTTTTGGAGCCGCTTGGGGTTTCCCTCCCTGCTGCTGCCCCAAGATGGGGCTGAGAGGCAGCAAAGCCCATCCCTGCCCCTCCACCTCACCATTAAATGGGAAAGGATGGAGGGGGAGGAAAGAAAGAGTTTGTTTCCCAAACCCCTTCCCCATGCAGATCTCAGTGCGGACCAGATACACAAAGCTCTCCGTGGCTTTCTGCTGCTTTTCCTCTCGGCGATCCGAGCTGGTGCCTATTTTTTTTTTTTTTTTTTGCCCCAGTGAGCAGCTGGGAGAGGGCAAAACCCGAGGCTGAACCCAGCCACAGAGGAGCTGCTCCTGGGGAGCGTCCCTGGACCCATTTGGGTGATAAAATGGGTGATCTACGTGGGCAGTGACCGGCCTGGGGCTCCTGGTCCAGGGATGCTCCGGGTCCAGGATGCTTCGGATCCAGGGATGCTCCGGATCCAGGGATGCTCCGGATCCAGGGGTTTTCCAGACCCAAGGACGCTCCGGCTCCAGGATGCTCCAGACCCAGAGATGCTCTCGGTCCAGGGATGCTCCCGGCGGAGCAGCTGCGGGAGGCGGCACCGGGGAGGGGACGGCGGCGGGGCCCGGCCCCATTCCCCGCCTCGCCGCCACAAAACGGCAGCCGGGAGCGGCTCGGCCCCACACGCCCCCCGCCAGCCGCGCCGAACCGAGCCGCGCGGGGCCGGCAGGGATGTAGCGGCGATCAGCACCGCGGAGAGCGGCCGAGCCGAGCCGAGCCGTGCCGGGCCGTGCCGGGGCCATGGCCGGCGTGCAGCAGGGCGAGAAGCAGCTCTTCGAGAAGTTCTGGCGAGGCACCTTCAAAGCCGTGGCCACGCCGCGCCCCGAGAGCATCATCGTGGCCAGCATCACCGCCCGCAAGCCGCTGCCCAGGTAAGGGCTCGGGGAGCCACCCCCGGCTCCGCACCACCACCGGTCTCTTCCCCAGTCCCTGCTGGTGCCCCCCCCCCTTCTGCCACCCCCGAGGGGTCTCGCTTAGGGGCTGGGGACCCAAGGGACCCCCGTGCGCAGGGCTGGGGGACCCCGGCTCTCTGTCCCCCCCCCCGCTGGCTGGGCACCCCGTCCCCAGGCTGATGCACGCTCGGGAAACTTTGGCTGCCTCCGAGCAGGGGGCTGGAAAGCTCTTGCTGGGCTATGGGGTGAAGGGGGGGAAAATGGGGGGGTCACCAGGCACAAAGTGGGGTCGCCCCGAGCCCCACTGTGCAGCCCCCAGGGCGTGCGTCCCACTGGCTTTGTCCCTGCAGCAACTGGACCCCGCGGAAAGGTGACACAGGGGGGGAGCACCCCTGGGGACAGGGGGGGCAATGTCCATGTTGTCCCCCCCCCCAGGACAAGTAGCCTGTGTGCAGCCCCTGCCTTGCCAGATGCTCAGCTGGGGCCAAAACCCGCAGAAAAAGGCAAGGGGGGGCAGCGGTGCCCACCCGGTACCCACCAGGCCATCGGATGCGCCAGGACCCGTGCGGCTTCTTCACGACAGCGCCTTCCCAGCCTCGGAGCATCCGAATTTATTTTGTTGGCTGCCTCGATGTTGGTTAAAGCCTTCCTCTCGACGTTGTTTTCCCAAGGGAGTGAGCGAGGCTTCTGCCTCCTGGGGCTGCTGCTGCTCCCCGCCTCGTCAGTCGGGTTGGGAAACTGGGAACCGGCGCTGGGAACTGGGAAAGGCTCGGAGCTGGGCGCCTGCTCTGCACCCCCCGTAAAGCCCGCTCTGGCTTTCCTGAAGGCTTCACAGCAACGCCGATCGCATCGGCCTCGTGGCCCCGAGAGCACGCCGGGCTAATTTAGGAGCAAATCCCCTAAAGCCGAGCGGCACCGGGGGCAGGTGGGGAGGCCAGGTAGCCCGGCGAGGCGCTGCGGTGACCAGCTGGCTTTCTGTTTGCTCCCGCACTTGACAGCCGTGGGGCAGCAGGGTTTTCCCCTTGCAGGAGGGGATTTTCCTCCTTCCAGCTGGCCCCGCAGCCGCCCTGGGAGGCTCCGTGCCCCGCTGGCTCCCCGCGAGCCCCCCGAAACGGAGCACGGCGCTGCCCCATCCCTCACCGCCGCTCCCGGAGATAAATCCCCTTCCATCTTAATTCCCGTCAAGCTCCCTGGGAGGTTCAGCGGGTTAAAGCCCTGCTAAAACCACGTTTCGTCCCCGGAACAAAGGAATACATTAATCCTGCCCATGCCCAGCCGGGGGCTGCCCGCACCCCCGGGGGGGCTCCTGCCAAGTCAAGGGGTTCTCAAGCGCTTCGTGGCACGGAAGGGGAAAAATCGAGGCGGTCGCTTCCCGTCTTCACTTTCTTCTCGTCCGACTCTTTTTTTTTTTTACTTATTTTTTTAAGAAGGCTGTGGGTGGCTATTCGTTATTTCGGTGCCGGAGCCGAATTACCAGGCGAGCAGCCCGCAGCTGCTGCAGCGCGGCCGGGAAACGCAGAGGGGGGGCACCGAGGGGCTCGGGGCTGTCACCCGCCCGCTGTCACCCCCCGGGGACTTCACCCTGGGGCAGGTAACGGCGCTGGGGGGGGGGTACGGGGGGGCCGAGGCTGTGTCCGTGCCTGCCAGATGGCCTAACTGGGTCACACCAGGGCAGCGCGGGGATTTGCGCTTTAACCCCCAGTCCCCCGGGACGTGCCGCGCGTGGCGGGCAGGGAGGGGGGGGTCACTGCGTTTTTGGGGGGGGGGGGGGGCAGCACAGTTTTGCTGCCCGGTTTGCCATCGCCGGTGAGTTTGGGGACGGGATGGGGCGCCGGCTCTCTCCCATCCCAACCTGCAGCGTTTCGGCAGCCCCCAGCACGCCGGTCGGTCCCCGAGCATCGGCACCAGGGCGTGCTGCTTGGGGGGGGGGACGGACCCAGCTTGCGCCCCCCCCCCCCCCCCCCCCGGCTCTGCTAATCCCCCCCTTGTCCGCCGGGCATCTGCTCCGCGGGGAGAGGCGGCAGGGCCTGGCTGCCATCTGCTCCTTCCCGCTCCCAACGAGCCGCAGCGCTAATGAGCCCGTGGCCCCGGCCCAACGGGGGGAGCGGGGCTTGAAAAGGAAAGTGGAGGGGGGGGGAAGAGAAGAAAAGCCCACCCCCCCCCAGTCCTCGGGGGTGCTGTCAATAGGGAGGCTTTGTCTGCCCCTGCCCTCCAGCTCCAGCTGGACGGCGGCGGCGGCGCTAATTAGGCAGCTCGGGGGCTGCTGGGGGGAGCCCGGGGCGAAGGCGGCGAGGACAGAGCCGGGGGATGCTCGCGGGACCCACGGTGCCTTCCTCCTCCTTCTCCTCCTCCTCCTCCTCCTTCCCCATGGCCCCGTCCACCTGCCTCCGCTGGGCCGCTGCCGGGCTCGTTTCCAACGGGGAAAAGTTCGCCAGAGAATATTTGCTGGGCTCTGGCGGCTGCCAGACGTCCCCCAAAGGCTGCGTCTGCACGCCCAGGGGTCTCGCAGGGCTCTGGAGGGTGAAGCCAAGGTTAGAGATGCCCCCAAAACCCCAGCGGGGCAGGGGAGCTGCAGAAACCTGGGGAAAACACTCCTCGTGTTCCTGCTCCCCTCCTGGGAATGAGAGATGAGCCCGAAAAACTGGCTTGAGCCCATCTTGGCTTGGCGTGCGTGGGGTCCCCCTGGGGACACCTTGGAAAAGGGGGCTTATAAAGCCTGCAGGGAGTTTTCCTCCCTCCCTCGAGGTCTGGGTAATAAAAATGTGGGGCTGTGGGTCCCACACTGCCACCCCGGGGGGCTGGAGCCTTCATCCCCCTCGCCTCTCCCTGTCTCGCAGCCGGGCCTTTCTTTCAGTCCGTTTTTCTGTAAAATGAACTTATCAAACACGCTCCCCGCATCAGCAAAATGAAATCATTTCGTGCATGACCGCCCTTCCCTTTTCTCTTTATTTCCACCTTTTCTTCCAGCGGCCGCTGAAACCTCTTCGTCACTGCAAAGCCTGAAGCAGGGCGTTAAATCCCACCCGCATTTTCGGCTGGGTTTGGCACCGGGGCTTTGCTGCAGCTTCCAGCCCAGGAGGGGACGGGGAAGGTGCTGGGCTTTGGTGGCACGGTCAGCGGGGCTCTGCCCGGTGCCGCCGCTGGCAGCAGAGGCCACGCAGCCACCCTTCTGCAGGAGGCTCGGGGCTGGCTCCTCTGTCAGCTGCGGGAGCCGGGATTGTAAAAATAGCAATTTTTTTTTTTTTTTTTTTTTGCAAGTGACGGGAGCGCCTTCCCTGCCATTGCAGCGGGGACTGCAGGGAGGGCTTAAAAAAAAAGCTAAAAGTGGGAATGAACTCGGTTGAAAGGGGGAAAGGAGTGGGGGAATGTGCTGGGGACCCCGTGCCGCTCTTGCCCTTTTCCAGGGAGCCAGCCCTGTAGCTGGCCGGATGCTAGCAGGATGCCATCCTGCAGCAGGACGGCAGAATTGGGCTGAAATATGCCTCTTTTGGGGCAGAAGGCGCTCAGGCGGGCGTTTCAAGGCTGAGCTGTGTCCCTGAGCCCCCAGCCTGTGGTTGGGGCTAATTGCTTCACTGACGACTCGTTTAACGCTCCGTGTTTAATTGATGTCCCTCCATTAATGAGACAAGACCAGGTGGCTGCAGCCGGCCCGGCTCTGGGGGGTCTCCCAGTGTGCTCCCAGTGTGCTCCCAGTGTGCTCCCAGTGGGTGCTTGGGTGGGCAGCAGGACCGAGGTGCTCAGCAGGGTGCTGCTCCTCCAGGATTGCTCTGCTCTGCTTGCTGCCCCCCTTCCCGCTTTGTTCCCGGGGCCAGAGGAAGCCCAAGCGAGCAGATAGGGGCCACAAACACCGCTGTGATGCTCGATCCCAAATCCCAAGGACAGGAGCAGGGGCTTGGTTGGTGCACACCTCATCTGCACGTGCGAGTGGCTGGAAGTGCTCAGGAACCCAAGGGCCACGATGAGAAAATGGATTTTGGCCGACACTGAATGCCAGCAGAGCATCGCCCCAGCACAGCAGGGCAGTGCTGGGGCCGCTGGTTTGAGGTTTTGGGGGTTTGGGGGCTTTTTGGGGTTTTTGGCTTTGCCTGGGTGTGCTTGAATGCGGCACTTTGCGTGCAATAGGAGAGGACCAGGGCAGGAGGCTGGGATTTCAGCTACGCTGCTGTCAGGATGAAGAATCGGCTACTGCCCAGCGAGAGAAATATTTTTGCGTTAAGAGAGATTTCACAGCTAAAGACCCCCCGCTGCATTAATCTGCGGGTCAGCTGGAGCCGAGGGGTGGCTGCCTGCGAGAGCGGTGCCCCGAACACGACGTGACCTACATGTGCCGTACCGCGGCCCGCAGCGTCTGCGCTGGCGGAGCAGCCTCCTCCGGCGTGCAGGAGGGGAGGTAGGGCTGTGCTCAAGTTGCCCTGCTGGGGCTGTTGGTTTTACACCAGCAACCTTTATTTTCAGCTGCCCGTGTTGTGTTTGCCTTCTTCCAAGCCGCTGTTTGTCACATGAAGAGCAGGGGACGGGGCTCACCTCGCCATTCGTGGTGGAGAGGCAGCGAAGCCGGAGTCCCGCTCGCCCTCGCTGCTGCTCTGCCATTGATTTGGCCTCAGCTCCCTTCACCGTGCTTTGATTTCTTTCAATTAGGCTCCGAGCGAAGCCCCTGCGGCGTTCAGTAGGGCCGGTCCCAGCACATCAGGATGGCCCAGCTGGGGATGCTCGGGGACGCTCCCGCACCCCGCCACGAGCACCCCTCCGCGTCTGACATCCCGTGTCCCACCGGGATGACCCCACGGCTCTGAGGCTGCTCCTTGTCCCCTCTTTTAGCCATGGGGGAGCTGAACCCAACCTGAGCATCCCTCGCCTTCAGCCCCTCGCCGAGGTGCCCCTTTCCCCTCGGTGGCTGTCACCTCCTCGGGGACGTCCTTGGCCGAGCCGCTGCTGGGGGTCACGTTGGTCCCGGCACGCTAACGGGCAGAGCGCTTCTTTGCGGAGCTGGTAGGGAGCAGAAACCCCCGCACTCCATCTCCAGCTGCGATTGCTGAAGCCAAGGCGATGCGGCTGGTGGTAACAGGATGGTAACACCGCCTGGATTTGTATTTAATGCTGCTTCCAAGGGTCTGTAATTTTCATCAGCGCCACACGACTTTTTATAGAACAGAAAAATGTGAGAGCGCTTAATGAGCTGTAATTCTGGAGAGCTTCTGCCTTGATTGGGACTAATTATTTTCTTTATAAAAATAATTAACAACCCACGCAACCCGCGGAGTGAAAGGCATGTGGCATTAATTAAGCCGTGCGGGGTTTCCAGCGCACCTTTATCCAGCGCGCCCCGGCCACGCGGCTGCCCTGCGCCGCACGAAGCCGGGCTCAGCACCAGGGTGCACAAAGTCGAGGGACGGAGTGGGGACAGGGGCGCAACGAGGCCGCCCCCAGCCCAAACCTCCCCTCCTTTTCCAGCACCGTGCGATCCCGGGACGAGCCCCAGGTGACTGCCGACGGGGAGCGCGTGCGCCCGTGTGCTCAGCCACGCGCTGACATAGCGGGTAATTGTTAACGAGACTAATTCCCCTATTTTCCTGGAGGTGCTCTGGGAAGTAATGAATATATTTGCATAATCTTGATTTTGTTTGTGAATAATTCTGGATTATCCAAATGTGGATAACACGGGGGCTTTGCTGTTCTAGGCTGCCTTTCAGCCGAGGATAGCAGAGCATTTTACAAATATTAGTTCAGCCCCACAAATCCCGGCAAGCAATAAAATTATTATTACACCCAATTAAAGACGGGTGTGCTGAGCAGGGAAATGATTCTCTCCAGCCACGGGGCCAGGAGCGCTGGGAGCCGGCTGCCTCCTCCAGACCTTCCCCCTAGGGAGCAGCAAACCCATAAATATCCTCCCCTTGCTCTTCCCTGGTGATTTAAAGCCATGTGCAGGGTTGCAGGGTGGAGGAGGTGGCTGGGGACGAGCCCTGGGAGCGGAGATGGAGGGATTTTTCCTGGCTTGGCACCAAAAGCAGCCCTTGGTGGCATGGGCATGCCAACCTCGACCTCCTGAGCGGAGGCAAGGCCCCGTCTTCCCTCCTAGAAACCCTCTTTAAAAAAATACCCCCTGCCACCCATCTCCAGGCAGCTGGCGAGACTGCCGAGGTGTTTCCCACAGGACCGGGGGGGCTGGGGAAAGGAGGGCTGGAGCCACACCAAACCCACCCACAGCCACGAAGCTGCGCTGCCCACGCGTCCCCGTGCGGGGACATCCGCTCCGTGCAGCCCTGCGTAGCCCAGGGTGTCACAGTGGGGTGGATATTAGAGAGAAAAGTCCCAAATGGGGGACACCCAGGGGACCCCATCTCAGGGGTGGTTTATTTACGGGGTCTGAGTGTCCCGGTCCCCATCCTGGAGGAGGAAGCTGGCCATCATCTCCTGGTGTTCCCCACTGTCCCCACCAACCTGAGCTGCTCCCTGGGCAGGTGGATGCTGTGCAGGCAGGTTGGGTTTTGGAGTTATCGGACGGGTTTTCCATTATTTTCCCAGTGGGAATTAAAAAATAAATAAAAAAAGGGCAAAGAAATAGAGAGGGCATGCTGCTGCTCCGGGGGAGCTTCTCCAGCTGGATCTCCCCATCCTCTCCTCCTGCCAATGTGCCCTGTGCCTGATCCGTGCTCAAAGCAATCTCCCATCGCTCCTGGAAGCTGTGTGCTCACAACCCGCTCTTCGATTAAAAGTTAACGAGCTATGTTATTGGCAAATAAACTATTTATCTCGCCGCCGTTCGCCCTGCCAAATGGAGCAGGGCTTCAGACAGGGGAACTGGCGCGTTGTGACGAGCGCCCGCGGCCCTACCCGGCGCTGCACGTGGGACGGGACCTGGCGGCGGTGCCATTGCCGTCACCTTTCCAGGGCATGGGGACCCGGAGGGTGTTTGCTGAAGGGGGGGAATTTGAGAATAGGAAAGGCACGGGGCTGTCCAGCCCCTGGGGAGGAGGGCACGCAGCTGTGGGGACCCTCGCGAGGATGGCTCACGGCAGCATCGCTTCTGTCCCCGGAGCACCTGGCACCGACCCTGCCACCAGCAGGGACGCGCCTCTGTTTTTAGGCAGCCATGCATGGCAAATCAGCTGCTGGACAATAAAGAGCTGAGCTGCTTTTTTTTTTTTTTGGCCCGGGGTGTGATGAGAGGAGGTCGTGAAGCGTTTCTGGAGGGCAAGAAGCAAAAGGAGCCGCCGCTGCGGCGTTCGGGCTTGCAGCAGGATGCGGGCATCGCAGGAGGGGGAACGAGGCGTGGTGGCGAAAATTGGATGAAAAACATTTATTAGAGAGTGGTATTTCTCTTCTGTGCTTAAACTGCATCAAGAAAAAAACCACGCGCTTTTCTGCAGCTGGCGCCTCTGCTGATGCACGGGAAAATAGTGGAGAGAAGATTAAAATGGAACTGGCTTGGAATCTGTGCAATCAGGGAAAATATCTCGGTGATTTGCTATTATAATTTTCAATAACAAACTGCAGGGCTCCTGCCGCACTAATAATAACAGTCTGAATGAGGTGGGGAAGAAACCTGCCGTGGGGCGCTTGTGTGTCTGTGTTTGTGGAAAGCACTTTACAATCTCCCCCATCTCCTAATTTTGAAGAGGTATTTTTAGTGCGTATTTCAAAGGGATTTATGTAAACACATCTGCTGGAGTTTGGGCTTGGAAATGTCTTTACAACCTTCCTCTTTCCCCCCTCCCTCTCCTGGGACGAAGGAACGGTTCCACAATTTTCTTTTTCAATCAGCTGAGAAGAGACAGAAAGCGGGAGAGAAAATAAAAGGGTAATTTCGCCGGCACAGAAAAACCTCCTCTGCCCGAAGTGGTGCGGAGCAGCCGAGGCGCCGGGCAGAAGCGATGTGCTGGGTCCCACCGCCGTGGCTGCGGGCGCTTCTCACTCTTCCTGGGGCCACGGGTGCCCGTGTCCTTTCACGGGCTGATGTCCCTCAGCGAGGCATCCATCATCGGCTCTGCCGGTGAAATATTTGCAACTATTAGGCTTCATCAGAGATGCTTTAACCTTCTGAGTTTTCGTGGCTCCAGTTGGTTGGAGCTGCGCCTGCTTTCACACCGGGGGCTGCCGAGGTGATGGGAATGCGGAGCCGGTCGGGGCTGAAAAGGGCAAGGTAGTGAAGTGCTGATATTGGTTTTCCCAAATATTCTGTCTAGAGCTCGGAAGTGCCCTTGGAGTGGATCTGCCAAGCGTGGCCAGTGCTGGAGGTCTCCAAAGCGCTCGTGCACACAGACAGATCCCTGCAGCACCGGGCTGGGCATCCAGCACCCAATCCCCCTGTGCCTCTAGAAGTAAAATAAATCTTAAAAAAAAAAAAAAAAAAGGCCTGGTGGGCATGATCCAGCCCTCTTGTGCCTGTTCTGCTGCTTGCACAGCTGCTGGGAGGGGCGGAGGGGCCTTGGGCTGGCCCCGAGGGCTGGGGCTGCTGGAGCTGGTCCCGCGGAGGCGAGGGATGCTGCTGCTGCTGCCGCCCTGGCAATGGGGTCCCGCAGCTGGAAGGTCACGAGGAAGGCACCGTTCCAGGTTTTCTCTCCTCCAGAGAGAAAGGAGAGAAGGAGAAAGGCTGCTTGATGAAAGCTTTGTGGCAGGAGATGGCTGGGGGGCGCGGGAGCCTGGGGACAGGGGAGGGGGCTGCGTCACCGAGTGCCACGGTCCATGGCCTGATGAGACAGCACGTGGCCATGGCACCGAGCTCTGTGATGGAGATGTGGTGATGGTTTGCGAGAGAGCTCTGCTCCCCGAGGCTGCAAATACCCTCTGCCTTTGCCTCGTCCTCTGCAAAAGGCCAGCAGCCACCTCTCCACGCTGCCATAGCCCGGCTGCCAGCCCCAGCCCCGTTCTCCAAGCGGCTGCAGCGTTTTATGGTGGTTTCCCCTTCACATTAACAATATCAAAATGCTGCTTGGTTGGGAAAAGCAGTGAAGTGCTTGGGCTGGTGGGAGAGGCGAGCACCCGGGCAGAGCCCTGCGTGCCCTCCGCTCCCCTCACATCCACCAAAAAACTGGCAAAAATTGCCCCCAAAATCTTCTTGGACCAGAGACTGCTGCAAAGGGAAGGGACATCCCCTGCGCAGAGGAAGCCTGTGCTTCCAGTCACATTGCTTGCGTGTCCTTGCTGCCCTCCTGGGGCTGCCTCCAGCAAACTAAGCTCTTTTTCCCAAAAAAAACCTCCACAGAGGCTTTCTCCTTCCTGCAGGGGAAGGTGTGACAGTTCTCCCTCTAAGGCTGCGGAGGTCTTTCACAGCAAACTGCAAGAGCTTTTATGCCAGGCATGAAAGACACGAAAGGCTACAAAGTATATATATATACTTACATATATATTTATATTCGATCAATGTCCGTGGAGCTGAACGCGCAGGGATTACCGGCCGGTTTAGCATGTTAGTGACTCTCAGCTTTCACCGGAGGAGAACATTTGGTTGAATCAAAGCCAGCCTTTGATGGGATTGGAGAATAATTATTTCCATCGATAATTACTTCCAGGCCCAGAAGAAATGGTACGTGGTGTGTTGCAGGACAGCAGCAGCCCTTGTTCGCCTCCAGGCCAAAATGTTTTAACCCCGGGACCTGAAAATGCCATTAGTGGGATCAGGGACCAGGGTGGGGGACATCACCCACCGTACCCGGGGACAGCCCCCGCCTCTGCTCCCGGAGCTGCTCCAGCCCTGGCTTTGCACAGGTCATTAATTTGGGGACGTTTTTAATGGATCCTAATGATTGAGCCTCAGAAGGCTGCTCTTAAAAGGGGTTCGGAAAAGGCCACAAGCTAATTAGCTCACGCAAAGAAAGCAATTAACCATGTAGCTTCCCGGATGGTTACAAACCACATAGATGTTGGGAAGAGACCGGGGGATTTATTACAGTTAGAGTAATAGATTTTAAAGCCGGAGAGACCATCACATCAGCACCACCTCCTGCATGTCCTGGGCTGGAAATATTTGCCCCAGCTTCCCCCCGTTGAACCCTAGTGCTTGTGTTTGGCTAAGGCACATCCCTAAAACGTTCAGACATAAAAAATGTGTGCCGAGAAAGAGGAAGCTATTAGGGAAGGTGGGGTTTGGCTGAGAGCACAAGTGGAAATAGGGGTGACCTCTCTTCTGCAGCTGCTCCTGGGCCAACTGCAGCCCCCAAAATTGCTTTGTGCATGACGGGGGCAGGCAGAAGGACATTGCCAGGGGCTGCATGCTTCTGGCCAAGGCTAGCCAGGGCTAACGTGCTCCTTCACCGTGGCATTGCTCTTTAGACACCCTCCTGGGCACACTGAATGCCCCAGATATGCACACCCCAGCCCTTCATCCCATGTGCAGTGGCTGTGACAGTCTCTGCAGCCTGCCCTGGACACCCTGACACTTGCTTTATTTATTTGAATAATACTTTGGATGACACCAAAACCACGGTGTTCTCAGTGCCCCCTCCAGGTGTGGTTTATGGCTTTGCATCAGTCCTTCTGCTTGAAAAAAATGTCTGCAGGGTTCTGCCCGCATGGGTTCCCCAGGGCTTGTGTAGGCACCTGCAAGGCTAAGGTGGTTCCCCTTGGCTCTGATGGGCTGCCCCAGTGCCTCCAGTTTGGGCTTTCAGCAGGACCAGCTGTGCTGCTGGCCCAGCACCTTGTTTGTAGGTGTGGGGAGGGAGCTTTGCTTCCACCTGGGTGCCGATGAGGGGGATGCTTTGGGGGAAGAGGATATGCAGCAAGGGACTGGCAATGCAACAGCAGATTTGGGGATGGTGTTTGAAATGCAAAAGTTTTTTTTTTTTTTTTTTTTTTTACCTCTTTGTTTTCTTGGGATTTTCACTCCCCTGTTTTTTTCCTTCCTTATTGCTCTTTCTGTCTCGGTACCCTGTAGTGGGCCACTCAGCTGCCTGCCATACCCTGCAGAGGACAGACATCCCGAGAAGCCAAGCGGCCGTGTGTCCAAGGAGGCCTCCACCACTAACGGCTGGGCGAGAGGGAAGGAGAGGCGCAGCCATGCCCACCGCAGGTCCCGCAGGTAGGGGACGGGGCCACCCCAAAAGGGATGGGGGTGTCAGCAGAGGAAACACCTGAGGGTATATAGTCATCCTCATCCCAGCTGGGGTCTGTGAAAGCTGTAGATGGGTTGGGTGGCCATGTGAGCTGTAGTTCCATAAAACCCAGTGTCTGCAGTTCCCTTTCGCTCCACATCTTGCTCATGCAGCCCCTTGCAGACAGCCCAGGTGAACTGCCAGCATCCCACGTGCAATGGGGCCTGCAGGGTTCCCCCAGCTGGGGATCACCTCAGCAGTCCCCACCTCCCCATGCCCACATCAGACTAGCTGCATTGCCCTCATTAGGGCACGGCTTTGTTATCAGCTCATCGTTTGCCCCTGACTACTTGTGAGGGGAAAAAATGAATGAAACCTTCAAAGCGAAGCAGCTGGGGTCTCAGAGCTGCCTGCGGAACCGTCTCTGGGATTAAAGCTTCTCCATTTGGTTAAAGATGCTGGAAAGAAAGAGAAAGAAAGCACATTTCCTATCTTCAGATTGCAGGCTAACCGGAACAATAATTTAAAGTGTATTTTTAATTAGACTCTGATTACAATCACAGAAGAACAATTAAAGTTGGATCAGCCCAGGGAGAAGTCTTCCACTTCAAAGACAAAAGAATTCATCTCGGGAGCAGGAGGAGGGCTCTGCAGGAGTTGCCTGTGGCTCAGGAGCACAGGCTGGAGGTTTCTCCAAGCTCTGGTTTGGCCATGGCAGGGCTTGATTGAGAAAGAGGCTGTGATGTGCTCCTGCTTGCTGGGGAGCCCAAATTTGTGTTGTCCCTAGGTTCTGCTATCTCGCTGGGGCAACTGAGGTCCTCTCCTGCATAGAAATGGTCTCAGTGGGGTCTGGGATGAAGCCTCTGCTCACCCCCTCACCAGGATAGCTCTCTTCCCTCAGAGTCCCTGGTACACTTGTCTGTTCCCGGTCAGACAACGGGAAGAGGTCTTCCAGCTCCTTGTCCCCGTGCCTGCCCTGCAAAGTGGTGTTTGTGACCTGCTGCCTCTGGCTGGCAGCAGGGCCAGCTCCCGGTGGGCTTGGCACTGAGCTGCAGCCCTTCAGGTGGCTTCACTGGGACCACCAATGTGCTGTCCCTGTCACCTGCGAGGCCAACATGCCAGGATGCTTGCTCAGCCGTAGGGCTAATATTCACAATAATGTCCTTTCCTTCATTCTGTCTGCAGCAAATACTCAGCTCTTCATGTTTTCCAAACATGAGGCCACACTCATGTCCCCACAGGTGGCTCCTCCTGCCAATGGGACGAGCAGTGGGGAAACTGAGGCAGAGACCAAGTGCCCTTCTTTCTATCAGTCTGCCTTTTTTTGGGGTCGCTAGCTCCCAGACACTTCATATTTTCAGTCCAGTGCTCTGAATTAATTTAGCTGTGGATTTTACTTTTCGCTGAAACATGACATGATTCAGTGTCATGTGTTTAAAAAGAAATTAGTTCACAATTTTTTAAGGTTTAACAGCTGTGCAAGATACACATAACTTACTAAATTACCATAGCATCTCAATAAATATATATATTTCTAATCAATTGCTATTTAACATATGTCATGTCTTTTACTACTGTTAGATGCATCTGATTGCAATAATTATTATATGCAAATTAAATGCCAATTAATTATTTAAAGTGTATTTACAAAGAGCAACAAAACCTATAAATCTGTTATGGACTCATTAACCTCAGCAAACACATCTTAAATAATCAGCTGGCACTGTATCCACGTACAGTGGCTGTCTCATTATATCTCCATTAAATCCATGCAGGAGACACTTAATTTAAAGTGTGACCAAATTATTCATTAGAGGGTAATTAGGTGCTCACCCGCACCCCTGATCTGCTATGAGGAGTGATCCCTCTGCCCTGTCTGTCCCTCTGGTGGGGGCAGTGGCATGTGGAAGGGAGCAGCCCCAAGCGAAATGATTCAGATGGTGCATTTATTTATTAATTTTAAAATATTTTGTTCCCCCCCCCCCCTTTCAGCCCCTCGTGCAATGGGGAGCGCGCGCCGCCGCCAGCCCGGGGGAAGAAGAAGAAGAAGAAGTCTGGCCGCAAGAAGCGCCGGAGGTGAGGGCATGAGCCTGGGCTGTGGCATGTGGGGATGGATGAGGGGACTGGCGGCCCTCGCTGCATGAGGGAAGAAAACGGATGCAAAATGGAAGTGTGAGGGGCTGAAGGCTCGGGGCCCGCTGGCAGGCCCCACGAGGCACCGCCATTTTCTCGCCCTCCCCTCACACCGGGCTGGGGCTCAGCCCAAAGCCCCCCAGGCCCTGAGCCCGGGGATGACGTGGGCCGGGAAGGCCCCAGAGGGGTGAGGGGGCCATGCAGCCCCTGACACCCCTTTGCCCCCCCAGGTCTCCCTCCTACAGCCCCTCCCCTGTGAAGAAGAAGAAGAAGAAGAGCTCCAAGAAACGAAAAAGAAACAGGTATTTCTTCTTTGGAAATGTCGCGGCTGGCTGTCGGCTGTGCAGGGGTGTGCTGGGTTTGGAGGGGGCATCTGGGCAGGAGGTGGGAGACGTTACTGCCCTCCCACAGCTCGTAGTCACTCGTGATGGTGTCCATCGAGGCAGCAGGGCCCCACCAGAAGGTGAGATGGCAGTTGGGGCGGCTTGTTGAACTGTCAGGGTGGCAGAGAAGACGGATGGATGGACAGACAGACAGGCAGATGAGCCAGGTCAAAGCAAGGCCCGTGCAGCCCCCACCAGCTCCGTAATCTTGCTGTCACACTTCACATGGCTCCTGTCCCCTGTGCCACCAGCAGTTTTGGCGCTTGGAGCTGGCACCAGTTCCTTCCCCCTTTCCATCAACCTACAGAAAATGGCAGCATCTGAACCAGCGAGAGGCTCCGGCCAGCTCCCCATGCCCACATCTCAGCCCCTTCCCTCCCCAGGCACCAGGAGCCATCAGATTTGCCCTTCCCAGCCCACAGCCATCTCCCAACCGTGCTGGCAAGGGAGAGAGCTCACCTCACATTGCTTGAAGTCATGGGACTGCCTCCACCTTCCCTCTTCTGTAGTCCATTTTAATTTAAAAAGCATGATGAAATTTTAAAATTGCAAATATTTTACCATTTTCCCTCAACTGTTAAATCAATATTTGCAGAGAGCAGTGGATGCCATCTCCCTTGGAAAGTTCATGTATTTATAATTTATTGAATCAAAGCGAGAAGCTACCAAAAGTGGCTAACAGGGTGAAAAGCAGAGCGTGTTTCTTAAAGAGGAAGGCAGGGAGAAGAAGATACAAGGAGATAGAAATCCCTTTAAAATAATTTCTTTCCAATAAGAGATTCTTGTGCTCTTTTATGGATACCACTTTCTGATAGCTGTCCTGGGTCAGATGCTCTTTGGCTTTCCACCTGTAGTACCCATTTGTGCTCCCTACAACCTGATGATAAGCTATATCTGGTTCCAAAAAGCGGCATGATCAACCATTGAGCAGTAGTGACCGATGGAGATCATTTCCAGACACCTGGTAACACGTCAGCTACAGATCCCAATTGCCACGGGTAATCTCATGGCCCCTCTAGGCAGAACTTCAGGCCATGTCCTCTGTGGGATGTTGGACTAGAAGCTCAGATGGGCCATCAGGCTGTGTAGTAGACTGGGGTCAGGCCTCACTGCAAAGCGACCTCCATGCTCCCAGGGTTTTCTTGGGGGACCACCAGCATGATGGCTCCTGTGTCATCCCAGGGGTGCTCCAGGAGGGAAGACTTGTCATGATGCTGGTTTGGCTGTGAACTTGCTCTGAGGTTATTATGCAGAAAGGACTCCTCCTTTGACTGCTACATGGTCCTCCATACAGAAAACCTGGGACTGGACTCACTTCTATCTCTTCAAGCTAATTGTAGTGTAAGACTGTGGAGGCAATATTAGCAAAAAGGGAACCACCAGGGACATGGGAGGTGCTCAGTCTATAGATGGGCCTTACCATGTTGTCTCTGATTCAGATTTCCACTTCTGTTAAACCCTGTATTCAATGTAAATATTTGTGTCTTGCAGGTTGTCCTCAAAGAAGAGAAGACACAGGTAAGAGTTGAACAAGTATGGGTGGTTCCTTAGAAATAATAGTTTAACGGTCTTCTCAGGATCTCACAAGGTTGATATTCACTGGGTGGGGGCAGAAGACACTTCTGTCTCCTGGTGGAAACCCCTTGGCTCCCTCATTCTCTGTGGATCTGGGGCTGCCCTTGTCCTATTCAGCTTTGTTTTCCTCAGATCCCATAGGGATCAGATCTCCAGCCCAACCTATGCAGCCAAGCATGTAACTGGAAAGGGCATCTTGGTTAAACCTAGCCCCAGCAACAATCATCAATGTTGTATCTTTCCTGCATCTTGAGCCTTCATTTCTTTTATGGTTTCATCTGCATCCCCAAGTAGTGTCCATCTTTGAAACACTCAGACTCAGTGCCTTTCCAGTTGTGTGCTTTAAGAACGCTCCTGATCCCAGTACATGCATGTACTATTCCGGTTCTCTATGGGAAAGCCAGCAGGACAGCTGATCCCACTGGGGATTTTTTTTTATCCAAGCCCATGTGCTAGCTTTGTTAGCAGGAACTGAGACCCCCTGTGCTGAGAGAGAATCATTCATCCCTTTAATTTTTTATTGCACGCTTTTGGGCAATTTAGCTGTAACATTGTGTGTGATTGTGTGGCTCTTTATCAGAACAGAAATCTCTGAATTAATTAGCCATTTCTTATTTAGTTCTTCAAGCCCCAAAAGTAAGAGAAAGGAAGAAAGAAAACACAAAAAACAGTAAGTAGTGGTTCGTGGTATTCCCTGTCATGCCTCTGCAGAGCTGCAGGGCTAGGAAGCGTTTGGTGTGGTGGGTCCCCAGGAGCTCATGCTGGCTGCAGAGCCCTGAGCAACTCTCTGGATTATTTTGTAGATAAAACCAGTGATTCTGGTTTTGCTGAAATAGGGAAGGGTTTGTAGAGGCTGGAGATCTTTTCTCTCTCATTTGTGCCACCTGATTCAGTACTTCCTCATGGGAGCAGAAAGCAATGGGGAATAGGGAAGAGAAGGGGTTGTTTAGAGGTGATAGAGAGTGCCAAAATCTGGAGCTGAGGTTCCTAGCCACTCTGGTATGTGCGTAAGACAAGGATTACGCTTTTCTTATGGGGCAGACAGTCAAGGAGTATGGCATGAAACGTGGCTCCTTAGGGCCAGGAGGAGGGCCTGTAAGCGTTCTGTTTTTAATTTCCTTCTAAGTCTTCTCCTGGGAATTGCAACTTGTGGTATCTCACCTGCTTTCAGAGCAAGGAAACAGCTCTGGGGCTGAAGCTGTTTACTCTTAGGCAGGAAGTGGACAGAAGGACAACAACCCCTAGCACCACTGATGTTACTTTGGTACCCGTTCGGACTGTAGAGATTGGGAATCCAAGAGGAGCACTACATGCCATGCTGCATCCACAGGCCAGCTGTGTTGCAATGCAGAACACCCATCTCCTTTTCTCTATATTTCTGCTTATTCAGTGGTGCACTCACCATTTTTTCCTCAAACAAAGCTGATACACGCCCAGGAGTCTCATAGATTGTTGGTAAAACCAAGGCTTCCTAGATCATTGGTGATAGAAGGCAACTCCCATATGCAGGGTAGTGTTGGCCAATGTGCAGTAGCCTAGCAGTGTGGTTAACACAAAGGTTGGATGCCTTCCCGGAGTGCACTGACCAAGGGGAATGGGAAGAGCTCATTCCTTCCTGGTTTATCCCTAAAGAGCTGCTAGAATTGCTCTTTGGGGATAAACCAGCCAGGGCTCTCTAGCCCCCATCCTTCAGCTCACAAAATAGAACTGAGTCACTCCTGGTTTCTGCAAACCTCCCCATTGCTCCCAGGGATGGATCAGAGAGATCCTGTGAAGCCAACTCAGATCAGGATTTTTTGTACCATCATCCTGCTTTGGCTTGTCTTTGTGTTGAGCAACTGGTTATCTAAACCACGTGCGACCAGTTCATCCTTCCTACAGAAAGAGAAAAATCTTAAGCTGGAGGGACTGGTGCAGAAGGTGAAGAGAAAATGGGGATTTTCACATAAATCCACTGTGTGAGGGAGAGATGTTCAGTATTCCTGACTTCATCTGTGCAGAAAGAAGGAAGAAAGATACCAAAATGTTTTTTTTTTTTTAAATAGAATCATAGGGTGTAAAAAGCATCAGAGGAAACAGCCAAGTGGAGTTCAAGCAGTTGCCCTGGTGGCTGCCCTTTTGTCTTAGGGGAGATGCTGTTCTCAAGCAATTGATTTGCTAAGTTTTCGTGGTGCCAGACTGCTAAATGCTGTCCAGTCAGGTATATTAGCAGTGTCAAGGACTGGTGCAGCGTGGCCGTGAAAGCAGACTGTTCCCATCAGCTAACCCCTCGTTAGCTTTGCCTGCTGGCACAGCAACGCCTGGCTGAGCAGATGGCTGCACTACCAGACCTAAAATACCTGCTGTGACGGGCACTGAGCATGATGAGGAGGAATAGGCACTGAAGGTGACAGAGCCTGCCACCCACATCATCCTGCTCTCCGTGTGCAGGGCTCAAGCTTTTGGCAAGGGCAACAACAGCCCTGCAGTAATGGGGCCAGGTAAGCCATCAGTAATGACCCAAATGGAGCAGCAGGACAGTGAACCTGGGTCTGTGTGCACATTTTGCTGGTCCCTGTGGCCCTGTAAAGAAAGGGGGCAGCGTGACTGGACACCTATGAGAAGCCAGGTAAAAGGGTCCTGTACCCGCAACAGGGCAGGCTGCAGTTAGGGAAGCTGTCCTTCGTGTTTATACAGCAATCATAGCATCCTATAGGACTAGCCAGACCCTCCCACCTTGAGAAGGTGGGGAAGGCTGTCTGATACTAAGTGCACCGTATTATTTGGAACCTGGCCTCTTGCATCTGCTGTTTAGAAAGGAGCCTGCACTACAGAGAGGGGCACAGCAAGAAGGGGGAGGGTTTGAGCTTTGCAATGGGTTGCCCAGAGGGACTGTGCTCCCACATCAAGGCTTAGCAATGGGAACGTCCTGGGCAGTTCCATGGCTGTCAGGGCAGCCTGCAGGATGAAGGGAGAGTAGCTGACAGTTCTTTAAGGTCTTCTTTAAGGTCTCGAAAGCAGAAAGGATTGGTGCTGTCTGCTGCGTTCCTGCGTGCTAGTCCATAGATCTTCCTCCAGCAGGCCATAGAGGCAACCTAATAGCTTGTAGTTAAAATGCTACTGTAGATCTCGGTAAGAAGGCTTGCCTGAATGTCAGTGTAGCTGTGAAGGGATGGAGAATTTCTCATGCCTTGGTGTGCTGCACCATGTCTCACGCACCAATCTCTTTGGCTTAAAGTGCAACTCTTGTTTCTGATTTAAATGACTTCAGCCTCCACCTGCTGCCTCTCGCAGCCCCCAGTCTGCTGTCTAATGGTGGTTTTCCTCTCTGCCTTCTTAAAGCTCTCGTGGGCGCACCCGGAAAGCTCATCGCCATCGCCACCGCCACTCTCGCTCGGAGAGCTCTGACTCCTACTCCCCGAGCTGCCGAAGCAGGTAACGTGACCGCTCGCTGAGCTCAGGGCTGTGATTGCAACAGCTCGGCTGATACACGAGCTCTGCACAGAGCCGTGTCCCATTCTGCTGGGACACCGTGGGTTGAGCTGCTTGCGCTCTTGGCCATAAAAGAGAGGGTTTTGGCTCGAGGAGCAGTGGCTTCAGCTTCTCAGTCCAGCAGTCACTTCTAATCCCCATAGCTGATGCTCAGCCAGTGACAGCTGATTTCAGCCCAGTCTGCCTTCCCCAGCCCAAGGGCTTTGTGCTGCTGATGTCCCAGGCAAGCCGTTAAACTTGTTCTTAGCAATGGCAATGTATTTGCCAATGGCATCTGTATCCACTGTCTTTGACCTGATTAAAATCTCTGTCCTGTGGATGACAGATGCATCCCGAGGCCAGCTGAGTGGATGCTGGTGCTAGGGCCACATCACTGCGATAGCAAGTTGCATAGTTTATGCACATGAATTTGATACGTGTTCTTTGAAAGCACTTGACTTGATGAGCAAACCACCCCCTCTCTTCCCCTCCATTCCTAATTACTGAGAATTTTCTCACGAAAATTTGATGATGATCAGTGCAGGGAGGAATGCAACCTGTAATAGGTGGGATGTTCGTGCAAGCGCAGAGTGTCTTCTCTTGGAGGTGTATTGACAAAGGGACATTCAAGCTGCTTGGAAGCACAGGTTGTCTTGAACCACCATAAAATTATGAATTGGAGCTGAAATTTGAGGTTAAGGTCCAAAATCAACCCTAAGTTTCCTGGATGCTAAGTATATATATATTAAAAAAAAGGAGAAAAGCAAAATGTTCCTTTTCTGTCCATCATGACTCCACAGAGAAGTCATGTGGAAGATTTTCTCCCACGCGCAGTGGCTCAGCACAAAGCTGTCAAGGGTTTGGGAGCTGGTAATGGGCACCACTGCAATACCGAGGAGTAACGGTTTGGTTCTCCATGTCTTCTGGAGGCACAGAGCCAGGTCTCGGGAGGAAGGGCGTAAAACACGGCGAAGATGCTCCCGGCACCATTCAAAGGTCACAGAAAAGCGAAGCTCCTCTGCAGAGGTTCAGGCCAACCAAAAAGCCAGCCAAACCCTCCCACTCTACAGCTTCCTGTCTCCCAAGGAAGTAGTAAGTATTACACACTATGCTGCTTTGCTTGAACTAGCCACGGGAATCTGGGCAAGAAATACGCTATAAAATTTTTATAACTCAATTATAGTGATGTTAGACAAAGTTGGTTAAAACGGTATTATTTATTAATGGTGCTGTTCTCTAATGTATTTAAAGTCGTTCCTTCCTTCAGCACTTTCACATCAAGGGTGGGGTTGGAGAGAGGAAAAACTTGCCAAGACTGTAGCTTATGAATAATGAATTGAGGACATTTAACAAAGAAAAAGTGGCCTCCAGCAATGATATTTTACAGGGATGTGTTTATTATGCGGTCTTTGCTCAGCTGAATGTGAACTTAATTTACTGGTCTTCATGTCCGAAAGTTTAGTCCTTCAGGGGAAGAAAGGGAATCAAACATATATAAAAGAAACATTTACATTTAATGAGTTGGTGATTATTGGCAGGGGATGTTATCTGACCATCAGGGTCCTCCTAGGATCACTGTTGCTCTGGACTGACAAGCCCAAGGGCCAAATTCAGAGCTTATGAGCAGCTCTCATTGATGCTAATGGGAACTGCATGTGAAGCCAAGGGGAAAGTCAGGCTCAGTGCCTTGGGATGTTTATCCATATACATGGAAAGAGATGATATAATACATGCCATAGAACTGAGGGAGCAAACAATGGAGAGAAATATTAGATACTGATTGATGTGAAATCTTGATTTCCATGGCACATTTCCCCTTTGTTCCTAGTAGCTGGAAAGCAGAGGTGTGATGCCCTTTGATCAGTGTTAGTGTCTGATAGGCATTCTGGAGAGAGAAAGTGCTACATAAGACTCAAGGTATTGCAGAAACTTGTATTTGTGTATGGATGTGTAATGTTAGCGGTGTCTTGAGTACGTAGTCCTCCAAGCCCCGAAGTGTTATGTAATGGGGAACTGATTTTTCTCCTTTTATAGGTAGTGCTCAAATGCAAATGCTCAGTAGTTATACCAGGTGTGAGATGGGTAGTCCCAGCAAGAGGAGATGCTTTATCCGCTCACCTGCACAGGTAGCATTCCAATCAAAATACGCAGATCATACACGGATGTGGACAGGCGCAAGTTGTCTTTCAGAATTAATTATGTTATATACATCTACTGAGTATGTAGTACACGTGAGTCACTGCTTATAAAACCATATAAGGCAGAGCAAGAACAGAACGTGAGCACCATACTTAGGTGCGTGTCTACGTGTGCACACATGAAATGAAAGAATAACAAACAAAAGCTTTCATTGCTACAAGCCTGGGGTGTTGCCCTGGGTCAACTTAGGAAGGTCAGAATGAGTTTGCAGCTCCTTTCAAAAACCAGCCAGCCAAAGACTGCATCTCGTCACCAGGGTTTTGCTGGTGGTGTTCAAGCTGCATATTTTACATGCATATTTCAGGTGTAAGTCTGTTTTTTAATTGGTACGAGGTTTCCTCTCTCTGAAGCCAGGCTCCATGAGTCCTGTGAGGCCAATTGCCAACTGTTTTGCTCCCAGAGCAAGAGTAAACTCTAATTTAAAATTGTAAGAACCTTTAAAATTAGCTAAACTCACGCATGCTGCGCTCTGCTTTCCACTTGCCTCATTTGGGGTAAATGAGCACGCAAGTCGCAGGGCAGGGGTTTCAGTCTTATATGAGTTTTATAATCAATTTTATAGTTACAGATGCAGGTAATGGATGCAGAGCAAAAGTCATCAGGCTGTTGCTGTGTTCTTTCTAGCTAGGGTTAATAATATAGGCAAATATCCCAGTGACAAAAAGGTGTCAATACCTTTATTACACAATCCACTAGTGTCCTCTCTGTTCCTAGAAAGAAGTACACTCTGTTGGGACATTGTTTAAGCACTTGTTTAAATTGAAGCCCCCGGTTGAGTGCTGCCCCTGATTTTTTTCCAGATAAGGTCATTAAATACCATGTATTCAAAACTGGCAAGGGAAAAATGGAATGGAAACTTTTAGCCTCCTCTATTAATGCCTATACACAAGTGTTGTATGGCTCTCCTTTTTGTGAGGTCAGGGGTTGCTCTATAAAGGAGCTTAGTTCTGTCCGAATCTACATTGAGAGAGGTCTGGATTCGTGATGCTCAGCTGTCTGCTCTTGCAGAAAATGTTTTTGTGGAAAAATCCAGAATTTGGGTTAAAAAAAATGCCAAGTTTCAGTGGGAGTTGTTATATCACACTCCCTGCGCTTTCTTCTGGCCTAAGCTTCCAAACCAAACCATCGTTACATGGGGAGGTGCATCGTGGTATCTCAAAAGGAAAGATATTTTTTTGGTAGGATCTTAACATGCAGAGAAGACCCAGACAGACAATACACAAACTTCCTTGAGGTAATGCTATGGCATTTCCAAATCCAAAGGTTTTTTAAAGCCAGTTTTTATTCTATTTTCTTTTTCTGCTGACAAGTTGAAGCACTGTGTGGTAAATTTTGCCTCCACACATTGTTTTACTTTTCTGTTGGAATGGTCACATCTAACTCAGTCTACCTTTAATTTATGAGGGCGAAAGCACACAAAGAGTGCCCTGCCCATGCACCTACCTTGCTTCTTTCCCTCGTGCCTTTATGTGCAAGCTGATGCATGCATGCACATGCACACACACAAAAACACCCCAGAGTTCCCTGCTACTTCTGAGCAATGAAGTTCCTAGCTTCTCACTCTAATTTTTCCCTTTAATCACGTGCAGCCACAGCAGACACCTGTTGAGAAATAGGGCTGTGGCTCTGTGCCTCAGCGTGCTGAGAAACTGTGGGTTATATGCAGCACCTCTTTTGAACATTAATAGCAGCCCCCCTAACCTGCTGCAGACACTTTATTCTACACCAACACAGCTGTATTACATGCCCCTGTGCTTTTGGTTGAGCAGCGCAATATAAATACCTGCAGGGTGCAATTTTAATTGCCTTTGTTGTACCTGATGAAGATAGCTGCACTCTGCATGTACTTTCCCTGCCAGCTCCTTTACTTTCACTGAAGCTCATTTACAGTGTCACAAATTAACATAGGCTTGACCCAAATTTTCAACGAGGCTCAGTGGGGTACAGTTGTTGCAAGTAGTGCTGTTTGTCTTTGTGCTAGCGGGTCTGCAGGAAGGTACAAGCGGGGAAATACTGCACAGGGGCTGGGACGCTGCGTGCACGAGGGCTCAGGGAGTCTTGTAGCAGACTTGCAGGCTGCCTCACTCTTGCTTTTTTTTTTTCTTTTTTTCTAGCCTGGGGTTTTGTTTATATAGGAAAAGCTATTCTTTTCACTGCTGCACGCTGTGCTTCTGAGAACAAACAGGGCCCTTAAAGAGCTGAAAGGCAAAGCCTCCACTCAATATGGAAGGTGCTCCCTTTGCTGTTCCATTTTTCCCCCTCCCAGCCAGAGGACTGAAGTTACGCTGGTTATTGCCTGAAAATTTTGCAGCTCAGTGCTCAGTTGGAGGCAGGGGTGCGTGCAGCCACGGGAGGACCAAGCAATACCCCAAAGGAGCTGTCCCGACACAAACCCTCACCCCAAAGCCATTCCAGCCTGGCCCGGATCTGAGCTGCGGACCCTCCGGCCTGTGTCACACCACGCTGGCTGCACCCCGGTGGGCAGACAAGATTTTTCGTTGGCTTTTCAGCTGGGGCATCTCCCCTGGGTGAAGGGCAGCCCCATGTCCCCGCTGGTCCCAAAGGGGACCGACCCCAGGGAGGCTCACAGCCCCTCGCAGCAGGTGCTGCATCGTGCGCCGGCAGCTGTCTGCCAGCCCTCGTGGGGAGCAGGGGTCACTGATGCAAGCTTTTTGTTCCTTTCATTAGTGTAACGCACAGAAAGAGGGAGGGAGGGGAGACGTTACGCAACCCTGAAAGAGAAATTAACTCTGCTTTGAAATGAGTTGCAAAACAAGAGAACGAGACCCAAGAAAGAAACCCTCTGGCTATGAGTGAGGCTGCGCCACGCTGCTCATTGATGGGCCTCAGTCCCCTTATGGCTGAGAAAATTTATAGCCCTATCTCTCCTCGGGGCTGTTTGAAGCACAGTAAATGGACTTGTTCAATTTAATTGGAAGACGAGTGGTGATTGTATTTTTGTAACCTATTAGTCTGCACTGCCTCTTGATCTATGAGCACACTCGAAATTACCTTCTGAAGTACGAGTGAGGGCCTCGTTTCTGCTCACACCTCCATCTTGATTAAATAATGATTTGAAACAAACAAAAAAACCCCACACCCCAAACAATAAGTGTATATCTTAGGTTTTCTTGAGGGCAGCAGCAGGTCCCCTGCTGAAAGAAGCAAAGTTCACTGAGATTATTTAATTACTTACTGGGGGGGAGGGAGGGGAAGCCAAATGTTCACACAGAGAAAATTAGATTCATGAAAGACCAGGCTCTTTCAAGACAACCTAGAAAAATAAAAAAGCCATTAGAATTCGGTTGAACTCTGCGCAGTGTTTTCAGATGCGGCTCCTGGTTTCCATTTTGTGTGGCCTGTGTGCCTTTCACAGACAGGAAAATGGAACCAGGAGCAAAGCCAAGGCCGTCAGATGGGGAAGTTGTCTCTGAGCGGAGAAGTCGAGCACCTTGAGGCCTGTCCTGGCTCCTGGTGCAGGACAGAAATCCCAGGCCGGGCCTTCCAGCCCTCACAAGGACTGCAGGCTCTATGATTTAATTATATCCACGTGTTGCCTCTTCCCAGAGTGCTGCTACTGCAGCAGCGGAGCTACAGAGGAGTTTGCTGAGCGCTCAATTTTTTGCTAGAGTTAGTGATGTGCTGACAACAGGTGTCACTTTGAAGGTAGATTTCAGCAGAGGCAAAGCAAGAGCATATATCCCAGGTCCCAAAGGCAGCCTTAAAAGCTGTTTTAGAAATGCGAAGAAATGGGTGGATTTCTCGGCTGTGAAGAAATAAAGGCCCTTTGGTTTAGATTGGGAGGGAGAAGTGAGGTGTGTACGCACGTGCAGTGCTGGTGGCCGTGTCCCTCTGAGCAGCACACCCCAGGCCTCCTACCTGTGTAGGCAGGGAGCATCTCACAAGGTCTTTTACACCCATAAATAAAATGCAGTCAAAAGCTGACTGCCTTTTGGTTAGGGTTCAGGTGTAATGCAAGCCATAAGCCATCTCAAAAAAATAATAAAAAATCTGGTTGCATGTTTGAAAGCGCAGTCCTGTATTTTCTGGGATGCCCCTGGGGAGAGAGCCGTGGTTCAGACCAAGGATGCCAATTCCCTCAGAGCTCTGGATGCGGTGTCAGGGTTTCAGAAAGAATTGGTGGAAAACAGGAGAGCTGGGTAGCTGGCTCTCTTATGCTCCTTTGACGTGAGCATGGCTTAGAAGTTACTTAGAGGTTAGTGTGGAGCAGGGATGGGAGAAGATGGGGAGTCCCCAGCTCTGGCATGGATGGGATGGGATGGGATGAAATAATTCCTGTCCCTCTGTGCTTTATCCCAGAAACACTGCCTGTTACTAAACAAGCAGCAAGTACTTGGAGATCCTCCAAGCCCAGGTGTTTTCAGAGCACGAGGGTGTTGTGAACAGCCCCCGTTCACCACGGGCTGCTCGCTGAGAGCTGTTGTGTGCTCTGGCAGCTCTGCTCCTGGAGCAGCTCCCCTCCGGTTTCTGTCGGTGCTGGTCTCGGTGTGCATCTGAGTCACCCTCCGTGTCCCAGTTAACACCTCTTAAATTAAATCAAGAGCAGCCCCCCTGATTCTTGGCTCAGAATACCCCAGGTTTGGGAGGGCACATCCCAGCTCCCCAGAGTGGCTGGGAGAGCACGAAGGAAGCAGAGGGAGGGCGCTGCGTGCCCCAGAGGACGTTCGGGGGGTTGGAGGGAGCTCGGCTTGCAGGTACAGCGCTGAAGGGCTGTCTGGAGTGGGGGGAATCAAGCATACATGTCCACACTGCAAATCCTGGACCGAACGATACGGGTGGCAGTTAGGAGAGCAGTGAAAAAGGAGGAGGCCCCACAAGGGTCCAGGCATACTAGGTCCGTGTTTGGCCCTAATTCTCCCCATAGCAAGAGCAGGCGCTGGCACTAACCTAGCCCCGCTGCCCAGTGCTGGTACGTTCCTGGCCTGGCTCTAATAGATATGAATAAAGTTAAAACGGAAGGGTTAAAATATTCAAATGATGTAAAGCCCCCGGTGGTGCTCAGGGTCCCGGATGACAGCCCCGGCCGAGGCAGCCATGTGGATATGGGGTCCTTGCTCGCCAAATCAGGGTCAGCAGCCCACCGAAAACCAGCCCGGGTATAGCTGAACGCCACGGCTGGCAGGAGCAGGGCTATCACCCATCCCAATAGGTCTCCAAACCAGCAAAACAAGGGGGATATTTTTCCCTCCTCTATTTTATTTTTTTGCTTCTTCCTTCGAGCTCCTTTTGCTACTTCCATGTGTCTGTGGGCCACCAGGAAACCCGAAGGGATTTAGTGCAAGCCACGACTTTTCAGCACAAGCGATCAGCCTCCGGGAGCAGGCTGGATAGTCTAATTTAAACCAGAAGGAAACAAAAATGAATAATAAGTGAGACAAGCAAGCAGACAAAAAGCAGGCTTGACATTTACATAGCGGAGTCAAGTGAACAGTTGGCAGTGTGGATTGAAGAGAGGGTTTATGTTTTTTTCATGTAATTTGAGACTCTAATGATGGACTTATGTTGCCCGCTCTTCCTTTTTTCTTACACCTTACCTACTAAAGGAGGAGTTCTTGATGGGTAAGTGGATGCTATCCGCAAGACACCAGGGAATTTATTAGAGGTCACTTGAGCGCATTAGCTATATCTTCTTCAGGGGGAAAAAAAGCACACAAAGAAGTGTCTGTATACCTTTTATTTCCAGAGGGATTTTTCTTTTTTTTTTCCTCTCCCCCCATTTTTATTTTTATTTATTAATTTTCGAAGTGCTAAGCTTGTTTATTTTGCCATTTTTTACTTTGTACAGAAGCCCTTGATTTGATTTGATTTTTACTTATTTTAGTGACATTTATTCACCCTCTTCATTAAGGAAGCTTTTAAAAAAAAACACTTATTTAAGAATTTATTTCTTTTTTTGTTCCCCCCAGAATTATGTAGTTTTTTTGTATGTATTTTCCTTTTTTTTTTTTTTTTTTTTAAATTTCCCTCCCTTTGGGTTAAATAAGGGCTTTTTCCTCTGTTACACCTTTTTTTATTTAGTTAGTTACTTTGATTGTTTGGTTGCCCGTTTACTTTGTTGAACTCTTTTGTTTAACATGAATCGCATGCTGATACTCTTTGCATGATCTCTAAATCTTCCCGTTATCATAGCAGGGGGAAAAGAAGTTTCTTCTTACTGTGGATTTCTTTCAGGGATATGTGCTTTTGTTTTCTTCTCTTTCTTCTTTTTCTTTCTTGCTTTCTTACTTTGTTTGTTTCTTTCCTTTCCTTTTGTTTCAGTGCATCATGATGGTAAAATTTCTGGGTTTATTTAAAAAAAAAAAAATCAAAGTAAAACCAAAAACGACCCCCCTTAAAAAAATGTTCAAACAATGCCAAATGGCTTTTTTGCTTTCAGATCTCTCAGTCAGGGTCTTCTGCTGACCTCTTTACCAAAACAGACAGCCCGCCTGGCAACCTAGCCAGCCAGAACGGAGAGTATCATGAATATGACTCAGGAAACGATACTTCCTCCCCTCCCTCCACTCAAACGAGCTCATCCAGGTCAAAGGACAGCCAGGAGAAAAGAAGTCTAGTCCATGATGGCTTTGGCCATGCCTTGTCGTCCGGGAAGCCCAAACTGGCCAACAGTGATAACAGCTCTGATTCAGGAAATTCCTTCACCAGTTGCTTTTCCCAGACCAAGGCGACAGCTTTGGAAAATCTGTCTCCAGATGCCCAGGGACAAGACCGAAGGTCAGTGATTACCAGCAGCTGCTGCTGGCAGCCAAATACCCGCTACGGCGTTGCTCTGTATCTCCTGCCTGCTTGCCAGTTGCAGTGGTGAGCTGGCAGGGAGGTTTTTGTGGTCTGGAGAGAGTTAGATGTAAATCAGACCCGCGGTCTTGCCAGTCTGGAGTCGGGAACCCAGCATTGAGCAACGCTTTAGCCTGAGGAGGAAGATGAAAACCCAGCCATCGCACCCCTGGGCAATGCCCGTGCCTGCTCTTCTGGCATTAATGTGGCTCGCCTGGGGTTTGGCCCTGTGCAGAGCTGTGTCCTGAGCACAGCCCTGCTCTGCTGGACACGACCGTGTCGTTGGCCCTTCTGGGCAAATTCTGGAAAGGTGCCTGAGGGGTTCCCTTGCAAATTATTTTACTGTGGGGAAGGGAAACGCGATTAATTTTCACGAAAACCATTACGGGCTGTTTTTTCACCTGTCCAACAAGACAAATCCAGTCTGTGCCTTCCGGCCTCTTTTCAGGACTGGTCCTGGGCAACCAGATAGCATTTTGTGCACGTGGGGAGCACAGGGGGAGGCAGGTGCTGTGCTGGCTATGGGATAACACAGCAGCAGCTCTGTGCACTGGGACCACGATGCTGCTGGAGCTGGAGTCAAACACAGTCTGGTGCCACAGGACATCATCAGGAGAGGGGTGTAGGTGCCAGCCTCCATCACTGCCTCCCTTTCCTGGGGATTTGCCCAGTGATGCTGAGGATGAAGGCGCTGAAGCACAAGGGCTGGTACCCAAGGCTGTGCTCAGGCAGTGGTGTTAGGGAGCAATTCCAGGCCCTCAGGTCTTAAACACCGAAAGTTAGAGCCAGGCTGTGGTCCAGGAGTGGGAAGGAGCCAGGGGAATTGGTATTAGGAAGAACAAGTCCTGAATTTTCAGTCAGAGGATACAATTTTGAGGCCCTATATACTTCTCACACCGTGACTCCAGTGGGATAACTCTGCCTTCGCATGGGTGGAGCTGGAATTGCAGCTGGCCATTGCTGTTGGTAGGCCAGCCCCGATTCACAGCCAGGACACTTCTCCTGGCAGTGCAGGGATTCACACAGGCCTCTCGAAAGGTGGTGGGACGTGCGTGCTCACACTGCTGTGCAGGCCCGGAGCCCTGGCCTTCCTTGCTGTAGGGCTTCTCCTTGCCTCGCTGCCTCCCCAGGGCCTGCAGGGCATGGGGCAGAAGAGCTGCCTGAGACTTGGCCCACAGCCTGGAGGCTGAGCTCTTGGGCTCTGACCGCACACGCTGGGCCTCCTGCAGCAGGAGCCTAGGAAATCAGGAGGTTTTTATCCCCGCTTTGGGACTGGGAGGATGGGAGTGCTGTTAGCTCATGTAAGCTGTAAGCCACGGCTTAACTGACCACCCAAATATATATGTTTTCAGAGCGTGCCTGTCCTTGTGTCTCAGCTGTTCGGAGGAGAAGAAGCGAGATTTGTCCCCGTCCCCAGCCCCCAGCTCCCCGGCAAGGCCGTGCTCCCGCAGCGAGTCGTACAGCAGCACGGGCAGGTCCTCCCCTGGCTCCAGCCGCTCCAGCCGCTCCCGCTCCTCACACCACAGGGCCTCCCCCAAGTACTCCCGAAGCAGGTCCTGCTCTTCAGGGAAGAGGTAAGGCCAGTGCAAACGGCTGTCTCTGTGACCCTGGGCAACGTCCAGCCCCTTGCAGGCTGTCAGACTCCTTGAGGAAGTGGGTGAAAGGGTTTGTGTGTGTGCGTAGGGAGCCACATAGCTCCTGCAATATGGGACATCTCTTCCCCCCATTAGCCTAGATAAGGAGGAATCTGGACCTGTCTCATCTTCCAGCATCTTTAATTCATGTGTTTATTCTCTATCCCCAGGTCTTCTTCACGGTCCCCCAGCTATTCCTCCAAATCCTGCAAAAAAAGTCCTGGAAGCAGGAGTTCAAAGCCTCGCCGGAGCCCCAGTTATTCCCGCTACAGCCCTAGCAGGTACATCTATCTCTGCATGTGATAATTGCTGCCTCATGCATTCCCACTGCCTCTATCGCTTGCTTGTACTCCAGCCTGCTTTCTGGGTCCCTCTGTCAGCCCCAAACTGCTCCCCAGGCTTCCTCACTAGGTGCTTCAGGCACCCCAATACTCCTCACCCGAGTGAAGGAGGAGCAGGGAGACACGGAGCAAGGTTTCTATCAGCATGTTATGTTGGCCTGCAGCCCTATGGAAATGTCTTCCCATTTATTGCCCCAGAGCTGGTGCTGGTAGCAGAGGAAAGAGCCCAGCAGTGAGCCTTTTGCTTTCTGTGGCAAGAGGGGATTTCCTATAGCCGAAGAATAACCACCCTGCATTGATTCAGGGGAATTTCACTCTGAAACGTCCCGCTTTCAGGGCAGGGAGGGAGGCTGGTATATCCCCAGCACTGAAGCATCACAGCACCTCATACTCAGAGCGTACGGCGTGCGAGGCGGCTCTTCCTCCGCTCCGACCTGCTGCGAAGGACGCGCTGCTCGGCAGAGTGCACCGATGGCTGCTCGGTGATGTTTGCCAGGGCCTCGTGCAAGTAGGAGGTGCCTCACAGGAAAACCCGGGGAGTGCCCTCCCTGTCGTGCTGGGGGCCAGCAACGGGGCTGTGAGCAGCGGGCAGAGCGTTAGGCTCCAGCCGGGTCTGCCCGTGGCTTCCATCATCCAAGAAGCCCACAGCAGCCAGCAGCACACCCCTGCGGCGGGGCTGCAGCCCTTGTCAGAGAGAAATCTTAGTGCAGCAGGGAAAGACGCTCTGCTTTTCAGGGCTGCAGCTCTGCCAAAGAGGTGTCAGGCCCTGCGAAGTGTCCCTGCTGTGTGGGCAGATGCCAGGTACCCTCGTGCTGGCGCTCGTTCAGCCATGCAAGGGGAAGCACGGTCCAGGCGACTCTGCTCACTCCACACCCTGCAGAAGACACGCATCTCACAGCTCAGCCCCGGAGATGCCTTTGGGCAGCTTTTTTTTTTTCTGGTAACATCTCTGCTGCTGAGCATACTGTGAACATTTGGCACCCTTAAATGTTACATTCCCCGGGGCTTGATTCCTGCAAGCTGCGACAGTCCCTGCTCTGCCGTAGGAGAACGTTTCCTGTGTGCAGGGCCCGGGCTCCTGGTCTGTAACGTAGCGCTTTGCAGATGGCACCGAGCAGGGAACGGGGTGTATGAAATCATCTGTGTTCTGCAGAAGGGCCTGTGCTGACGTGTACGGCAATTTAACAAAAGATAAAACCATAGCAACCCCGACACTCCTTCTGGCGAGCCGTGCGGAGCCGCGCGGCCCTGCAGGGATACCTGGGGCCCTCGGCGCGCGTGGGGCCCACTGGCAGGGCTGTGCTCGCCCGGTTTTGCAGCACAGCCAGCAAGAGCAGCTTTAGCAGAGCTGTGGAAATACCGAGCACAGCTACAGGAACGGGTACGGGGAAACCATCTTAGCTCAGCAGCGTGGGGCAGCCAGGAGGCTGCTGAATCCTCCAGGCAGCCCAGAATCGGTCGGTGTCTGTCTGTCAGGCCGGATGAGCGTCTCACTGCCCGGCTGATTGTGTGTGCAGGGCTGATGCCACCAGAGCACTGAGCTTTAGGGTGTTCCCTTTCGGAGCTGCGTGCCTTTGTGGGTCATTTTCTGTGCATTCAACCCCCACCCAGCCAACTGCACCTGCACGAGCCCAGCGCTGACTGTTCCCAACCTTCCCTAGGGACCGTGAGCGAGAGCACAAGTACGGCTCCAGCGAGAAGGAGTCGCACAGGGAGCGTGACCGGCGGCGGCGGTGCTCCTACTCGCCCCTGAGGAAACGCAGGAGAGACTCCCCCAGCCACCTGGAAGCTCGGCGCATCACGAGGTACGGGGACATTCTGCGACACAGGCCTGTGCTTCGGAGGGAGGCAGGTTCAGCTGTCCCTGCTGGGGGACGTGGGCTGTCCTCTGGTCCCAGCCCTTGCCAGTGGAGGTTGCTCCAGCCGGAGACCGGTTCCCCTGAGCCTGATCAGCAGGCCCGTCCGCCACTCCTAGAGCTTCAGGATTTCCAGCTAGAGGTGGAGAGAGGATTCAGGGGTCTTGTTTACAGCCACTGAAGAAGGCAGATGAAGTCAGAGCAGGGACTTGCCCATCAGATAAGAGATGCATCCCCCTACAGGCGTTTTGCTTTGCCCTCTCCTGTGGTAGATGTCCCGGGTACAGAGAACCTGTAGCCCTCAAGCTGAGGGCTTCTGGGGACAGCATCAGGCAGAGCCCAGCCTCAGACTTGGTGCTTGGGGCGTTCCCCAGGGCCCTGGAAGTGGGTGGCTGGAATCCCAAAGCCTGTCAGATACCTACTTTATTTCTTTTAAATAAACAAATAAGCTGGGAGGCTGTCGTACGGCATAAACAGTGCTTTTTGGAGATTTAGGCAGTAAATCTGTCCTGGCGTTCCTGGTAATCCACATCTTTTTGTCCCCACAGTGCCCGCAAACGCCCCATCCCCTACTATCGGCCCAGTCCTTCCTCCTCCAGCAGCGCCAGCAGCTATTCCTCTTGGTACAGCACCTTTAGCCGCTCCCCCAGCCGGAGCCGGAGCTACTCCAGCTCCCGGACGAGCCGGAGCCGCAGCTGGAGCAGCAGCAGCGGGGAGGGTAGGAGCCGCAGCCGCAGCTCAGGCCCCAGGAGCAGCCGCAGCCGGAGCAGGAGCTCTGAGTCAGGAGGCAGCTCCGACAGCCTGCGGCGCTAGGGAGTGCCGCCGAGGGCTCGCACGCTGCAGGCACCTCCGAATTCCTGGCATTCTCCACGTCCTTCCCACCTACCCGGCCATCAATAGCAATCACCCCGATACCGATGCGATGGCAGCACCAGGTCTCCCTTCCCCACTTCGGACAGAGTAAGAGGCCGCGTGCACCCGGCGCAGCCTCTTCGCCGCCTTGCAGAGAGGATGGATCTGTCCCGGCTCCCCCAGCCGGGGCTGGAAGAAGGGTCAGTGCCCTGCGGAGAGCCTGTTACAACAGACCTGCTCCATCCTCACCAACATCCCCCGTCTCCCCATCACCACCGTCCGCCGAGAGCCACCAGCTGGTCCAAAGGAAGAATTCATCTCCTTGCTCTTCTCCTGCCAAACTGGTAGCCAGCAGATTAATTTCCCTTGGAGGAAGAGACACATTTAGGGAGGAATTTGCTGGGAAGCTTTGGTGATGAGTGGGGGTGGCCTGTCATAACCAAGGCAAATATCAGGTCCCATGGGTGTCTCCCCCAGAGTTTCTGCCTGCTCTGCAGCAGGCCTCTTCCATGAGAATATTTATTTATTGCCATAAGCCAGGCTCTGCTATAAATAGAAGGCTAGAAATCCCTCCTGATGTTAGTTCCCGGGGGAAAAAAAAAAAAGCTCCTGCCCTTTCCTACCAGGTTCATCTTTCGCAGGGTCATTCTGTTTCCCTCCAGCACTGTGACTCGTGAACGCACTGCTGAGGTCTGAAGCAGATTTGGGAGTGGGGAGTCGGTGCCACAGCGTGAGAGGTGAGGCTGTGGGGTTCCCTTCTTGGAGGACTCTCTTGCAGTCTGGGGACAGTTCAGGTTTTTCTAAGGGTTCCTTGATCTCTGAGAGCAAGGTGGGACTGGGAGGAGACAAGGGCGCTGGGTTAACTCCAGCGGGGTACCCGCAGTGGGGTGTAGGGGGAGCACACGGGGTCAGAAGGGCGCTGTGTGAGCCAGGTGATCCCAGCTCCCCGTTCTCATAACAGACAGCAGTTGTCAATAGAAGGAGGGTTTGGGGAAATAATTTCTCCTTGAGACGCTCAGGCTCCCCTTGAAGGCAGGATCAGCAGCCCCAGCACTCCAAGCATAAGACAAGAGGACATTTTCCCTCCCTGGCACTACGCAGCTGAAAAGGCTCTGCTCTCAGCTCCGACCACGGGGTGACCGAGCAGCCCCCAGACACACGGCGCAGGGTCTGGCCTCCCCCAGCGCTCCATCGCTCCGAGGCTCTTCCCTCCGCAGCTGCAGCAGGGTACACGGGACCCCGGTTTGGTGCTGGGGGGACGGAGCGGCGTGGGGGGGACAGGAAGGGCCCCCACTAATTGCCTGTTTTTCCCAGGAGGGCCCTGCCTGCCTGGGCGGCCCTGCGGTTTTGTCTCCCTGCCAGGCTTGCCAGCCCAGCTGCCTGCGCAATTACTGTGTTTTGCAGGGTAACAAAGGCTTCTCCCAGCACAGGCTGAGCTGGTGCTGAGGATTTTCTTTCTCTTACAACACCTGGCTGCTTAGAGACGCTAATTTAGGCTTAAGACTTCCCTCCCTCCCTTTTTCCATCCCCTCCCCTTCCATCCTGCGTGATTATTAACAAGTTTGGGCTTAATGAGTCAAGGAGGTGTGTCACGTAAGTGTCACAGAAAAGGGCTAAGGGGAGCCAGCATCTGCTGGAGGAGGAGAGGGCTTAGAAAGAAAAGCAAACTCACCGGATAAAGAGTTACCCAGGGCCCTGCTCCTGCTGGCAGCAGGTAAAGGGGCCAAGCTGTGAGCAGACGGAAGACAAACACAGCCTGGATGATTGCCTTATCAAGCAAATAAGCGTGTTATCTGTTGGAAAAAACAGTAGCGAGGGTTATACTTCTACCTGGCTGGTACACGGGGAGGCTTGATGCCAGGGGTCCCCTTTTCCCAGTCTCCTTCCCACTGCTGGTCCCCCTTGCCCTGTGCCTTCCAGCCCAAGCCCCGCTTATTTCCCGGTCCCCCTGCCTTGTTCCGTGGGGGTAGTCTGAGGGTGGCTGAGGCACGGAGCTGGGCGCTGGGCTGGGCTCCTGGGGCTGCTCGGTGGGGAGGCATCCAGCTCCTGGGAGGGCCCTTCCTAGGGCACAGAGAAGCGCGTTCCTGGCAGGGCTGAGCAAACCCAGGGGGCTGTGGCTGAGGATCGAAGACAGGGTGTTCGTGCAGCAGGGTGCTGCTTCCTTCCCCTGCCCTGGGCCCGGCAGCAGCCCCTTGGCCATCTTCTGCGGTGAGCTCCCTTCTCGTAAAGGGCTGAAAACCTCAAGCTTCTCCCCCAGAGAGTCTCTCCCAGTTTGGCATTTGTGTGCCCCGTCGTGCTCCGTACAAGACCTGATCGCAGTGACTGGAGACCCAACCCCAAATGCACCGGTGCACGGAGAGTTGCCTCCTGCCCGAGTACCCCTGAAGACACACTTGCGTCCGCAGCAAGGCAGCAGCGAGCCAGGCGGGCAAAAACCAGGAAAGAAATGAAGAGCTTTGGGCAACCGGTGTAAATATCCAAACCCAACACTGACTTGAGTTCCTCGTGGCTGGGGACGGACGAACAAACACCGCGTCGGGGGCAGTGGCACATGCCGACAGCGGGACGGGAGGTGACCGGTCCGGCTGACCCGCACCTCCAGGACTGCCTCCGCCTGCACAGTCCATGGCAGCTAAACGCTCCTGGGGTTTCCCAAGTGACTCGCGTTGGAGCAAACCGCTTTATTTATTTATTTATTTATTTATTATTATTCTATTTTTAATTGTACGTCCGAATGGATGCAGGTGGTCGCCGTTACCAATATTTATTTATTGTATTTTTTGGGAGGGGGAGGTTGTGGGGGGAGGGACAATAAGTTATTTTCGGATCTGTTTGCCTGTTCTGAACGTCTCCGTGTCGCTGCTGTTGTGTAGAGGTTCTCGCAGCGCCTGCCTCTCGGCCAGGGGTGGCTGCTTTGCGGGCCGGGCTCCAGCTGCTGCTGGCCCTGCTTCCCCCGGCCCCGCTGCCGAAACCGGGCTGCTCGGCACCGCTCCGCCGGCTTCCCTGGGAGGAGGACGCCGTCGCCAGGGCGCCCTGGTGTTTATCGCCGCGCCTTGACCCACCCATGGAAAAACTGAAGAAGTCAGACCGTGAGAGAGCGAGCTGTCTGCGGGAGGTGCTTGCAAAATCCAGCCTCCGGTGACAGGACCTAACCGTCTGCGTGTACACGTGTGTGTGTGTGTATGTGTATGTGCCGATGTGCATATACATGTATGTTTCCCTCAGTGGTATTTATCTCTTTATTTTTTAACTTATTTAAGGTTTTCCAGTACAATCCAGACCATCAACCTCCCTGTCAGTGGACAACTGGGTTTTCTGTCAGTTTGCGAGAAGCCCGTGAGCTTTTCTGTCTCTGTGCCTTTTGCCAGTGCTTCTTTTATTTATTTATTTTTTTTTGCATTTTCACTCATTCGTTGCTGTTATGGGATTTTTTGCTCTGTGTCCGGCATCCCAGACTGCTGCCGTCTGCGAGGAGCAGCTTCCAGCTGGCGGGCAGCTCGGTCCTTTTGGTGCAGGTGAATCGCTGCTCATCGGCAGCCGCTGCACCCAGGACCAGCTGGGGCCTCACCGAGAGCAGCAAGGCTTTGGGGGAATCTCTCTGCCACCTTTTGGAAGCACTGTCTCAAAGGGTAGAGTTCTCTTTCCTCATTCAAGGGCTCCTTCCTGCCCGTGATTTTGTTTCCGTCCCAAGCACCCTGGTTGCCTTTCCACGGCAGAGCACGCGACACAGCACCCACAGCACACGTGTCCCCCTGGGACGCTCCCTGCTCCCTGGACCAGCCTTGTCTTGGGGTTCCTCCTCTCCCACCCCATGCATCGGGGCCAGATTCCAGCAAATCCAGCCCAATCCCCCTGTGGTTTTGCTGAAAAGTGCAGAGGAGGGAGACTTCAAAGCACCGTTGTGTTATTTCACCACGGGTTGCAGCACTCGCTTGTGCTCTGCTTTATGTTGACTGCAACTTTTCTCAATGTTTTTGTTGTTCTGGGGGACTGACGTTGTACCAAACCTGTCTGCAACAGCCAATCAACGTTATTTTGCTATGCATTGTACATATATTGAAAAGGCTGAGAGGACTCAGCCTCTTACTTAATATTTATTTCTCCTATTTATTGAGCATTACTTAGGAAAACTATTTGGGTCTTGCCATTGGGTCCAGGAACGTTTGAGCCTTTTGCATGCAGCGAGGTGCGCCGTATACACTGGAGAGAGGTGACTAACCACGGGGGCTGGCCTCTGCCAGCTCGGGAGCATGTGCCAGATCAACGAGGCTCATTGGGAGCTCAACCACCAGAGATTTAGGGAGAAATATCAGGGCTGCGGAGCTCACTCCTGTCCTCTCCCAAGCGCTGCAATGAGCAGGAGCTGGCTGCAGGCATCGCTCCCTTCTGTGAAACAAAGGTATTTGTTTGAAGTAGGATATTTGCTTGAGAAAGGGATGGATTTAGGTGCCTAACTGAAGTCTTTGCCCTTTAGTGTCCAGTGGGGCTTTATTATCTCTGTACTCAAGGATGGATAATTCCTGTGACTTTTGCTGCTACCTGGAGGTTTGCACAGGATCAGGAGGGTCTCCGAAGCACCGCTACATCTGCTGTTGCAGCAACAGCTTCACGGTAAAGCAGCCTGACTTCTGGGCTGTTGCTTAGAGAACAGCACCCCGAGCCCCACCAGGGCAGCTCTCCATGTTCAAAATCCAGGGAATGGGGAGATTTAGAACAAAAGCCAAGATCGGAGAAAAGCTGCCAGGGAAACAGTGTCCCTGTTTTCTCACCTGTTGGTCGATTCCTTACCAAATTACACCGGTGCATCTGTTCATTTGACTCCATTGTAAAACTACCTTTGCTTTCCATGGAAATGCATACTGTATTCTTTAGTCTTCCTGGGGTATTTGAGTTGTTAGCCTGTTTAGAAAAAGGGTTCCAATAAAGATTCAGATGGTATCTGGTTCTCATCACAGCCCCGTTTCTCATGTTCCTTTTGGATGCGGCTGGGTGTGGCAGGATATTTTGGGTTCTTTCAGCTGCTCGGTGGGGTAGGACATGTGCCTACACTCTCAGCTGCTGAGAACTGGGTCCTCAGGGCACGGACTGGAGCAGAAACAGTTGTTTGGGTTCCTGCCAGCTCTCCTTTCCTCGCTGGGCCAGGCTTTTGCTGCCCTTTGCCATGGGATTTGGGTGCCCCGCAGTTCAGCCACCACTAGCGCAAGCCAGAAACGCAGCTGTTGCACCAGGGGGGTCAGGGTTTGGGGGCTCCACAGGGAGGATGCCCCTCACCTGGGGATGCTTCTCAGGGCCAGATGTGAGCGCTGGTCGTGGCACCGGGCTGAGCCCCGATGGAAGCTCATATGTGCACCCGGGAAGGCTCCGGCCATGGAACAGACAACAGGGACACGGGGCAGCGTCCCCATGTCCCTCGGCAGATGGGTGGCCGTGCCGCGCTCCCCAGAGCTGACGTGGCGCTGCTGGCAGCCGCGGGGCCGGCTGGGCGGTGGGAGGCGACTGGGAGGTTTGGAGTGACAACAGGAGCTAAATCGGGATGGCCCCGGAGAGGGACGTGTGACTAATAGGGATAAACAAGGCGACAAGGCGAATTCCTGGCCGGGGAGGGAGGATGGCCTGGAGCTACTGGGGAGATGTGGGACTGAGGATGTGGGGAGGCTCCTGGAAATGCAGCAGGGATGGTGGTGGCCATGGGGCTGCCCTAAGCCTCCCCGAGGCTCAGCCCCTCTTCCCGTGGGCCTGTGTCACCCCCAGGACACCTGTGTCACCCCGACTGGGGGGAGCCCTCAGCCAGGCAGGACAAAGGGACAGAGAAGGACGCTTTGGCCTCTTCTGGCAGCTGCCTCCCTGCTCCTCCCAGGCATCTCCAGGGCGTCCCCTTTGGTCCCCAGAGAGCCCCCGCCATGCCTGGCCGTGCCCCCACGCACGCAGTGGTGCAGGAGCCGGGGGATGAGCAGGGGAAGCGGCCGTTCCCTACGCCAGCAAAGGCAGCTCCCTCCCCAGCGGTACCGCGTCGGCGCAGCGTGATTAATGCCGTCAGAGTGACCAGCAGCTGAGTTGCTGCACGGCCTGCAGCGCGTTACAGCCTCCCTGCTGCAATTAGTGCCATCGAGTCCATTAGAAAAATTGCAGATGCTGGAGAGCAGGAGCGTGAGGCAGAGCCGGGGAGAGGACGCGGCGTGAGGAAGCGGTCCAGCACCCGGCACTGCGCATCCTCGGCGACATCCCCTGGCGCGCCGCATCGCCCACCCACCCCAGCCGTGCCAGGACCCCCTGCAGGGACACCACCAGGTACCCCCACTCGCACCACCGGGTACACCGCTCGCGCCACCGCCACCGCACCCCTTCCCCCTGCGCGCTGCCCTGTAATTAGCTCCGCCACCACCGCGCGGGCTGTGATTAGCGCCTCGCCCTGCTGTGGCAGGGCCGGGCATGCGGCGAGGAGGAGGGCGAGGGGGCGAGGACCGTGCCTGGTTGCTTTGTGGGGTCCCGCTCCCCCCCCCCCCAGGCAGTTTGGGAGCATTGCTCCAGGCCCAGCCCCGGGCATCAGCCCACAAATCCCAACCAGCTTCGTCCCCTCGTGTGCCGTGCTGTGGGGATGGCGGTGACACATTTCCCAGCACAGTGGGCTGCTCGGTGGCATGGGGACACGTGGCCATACAGTGCGGGGGCCGGACCCACTGTGGGGGTATTTTTAATGGGTGACATTGGGGCGAAAGGGATGAGCTCCGGGGTTATTTTTAGGCAGGGGCTGGGGCAGCTGCTGAAAACGCCATGGCCCTGTGGCTGCTAGGATCCTCGGGCCAGCGGGAGAGGTCAGCTGCCGCAGCCCAGATTCTCCACGGCTGTTTCATCCTCTCCAAAATACTCGGCTGACAGGGCAGGAATTGCAAAACACAGCCTCCCCCCTCCCAAAGCCGTATAAATAGCGCTCGCCCGGCGGCTGGAAGGTTACAGAAGTTTCTCGGCTCCGAGCTCAAGCATTTATTGCAGCTCTCACCCGGGAGCGGCGGGGAAGCCGCACCGTGATTGTAGGAGACAGAGGGGAGAGATAAGCTTTTAATCTTGGGATATTCGTGTTTGTTTGTTTGTTTTTCCTTCTCCGGCCGAGAAGTTTTATTTTCCACCACCCGATCCCTGGGACTGAAGCCAACCAGGAAGCTTTTTTTTTTTTTTTTTTGGTCCAGAGATCTCCTCCGTCCTTCCTGCACTTGCTTTTCAAGCACCGAATGGTTCAGCCCTGAATCGGGGTTCCTCCGTCGCCCTCCGCCTGGTGCCAGGGAGGGAGCAGCCCCCACCGCGCCCGCCCGAGCCCCCGCCCGCGTGGATGCGCCTGCCCCGGGCCGGGCTCCCCGGGGAATTTTGCAGCCAGGAGCAGCCCCACTGAGGCTCCGTGAGCCCCGAGCCGCCGGAGCGGCGAGCCATGGCCGACAGCCAGCTGCCCTTCTCCTGCCATTACCCCGGCAGGCGAAGCGTCCGCGACCCTTTCCGGGAGCCCGGCTTGACCTCGCGCCTCCTGGACGATGATTTCGGCATGTCGCCCTTCCCCGGGGACCTGACGGCGGACTGGCCCGACTGGGCTCGGCCCCGGCTCACCACCACCTGGCCGGGCCCGCTGCGCGCCGGCATGGCCCGCGCCTCCGCCATGGCCCCCGGCTACGGCGCCCGCTTCGGGGGGTACCCCGAGAGCCGCAGCCCCGTGCCCGCCTCCCGCGAGCCCTGGAAGGTGTGCGTCAACGTGCACAGCTTCAAACCCGAGGAGCTGACGGTCAAAACCAAGGACGGCTACGTCGAGGTGTCAGGTGAGAGCCGAAGTGCGGGGAGGAGGAGGAGGATGGGGCGCGAAGGTCCTGCCCTGCCTGTGGCATGCCCACGGGCTCAGTGCAGAAGGGGTTGGGGATGTGGTGGGGGACCCTGCTCAGGAGCCGTGGTGGCATGCTTGCTGCCAAAATGGAAAGGAAAAGTCTCCTTTGGGGTAGATCTCCCCGATTTCAGTCCCAGCTGGCATCCAGTAGCAAGCTGCTGAGAGGGGCCCCAGCTTGTCTGGGTTAATTATAGCCGTGTGAGGCCAGAGCAGAGGGAGAGAGGGAGATTCCCTTTAAAGGGGCCGAGAGCGAGGCAGCCAGAAGCACCTCCCTAAAAATCCAGCCGTGACGCCCCAACAATTTGCCTCCGGCCCCAAGCATCCCCCAGGCCAACGTCCCACACCTCCTGGGGCTGCCGTGTTGCAGTATTTGCCCCAGGGGCTGATTTGGGGTGTGGGGGGACACTGTGGGTTGGGGGGGGGCCGAGTGGCCTCAGAACTCAAGCCCCACCTAGGGGGGCTCTCATACAGCACCTGGCAGCTTGGCGGAGGATGGGGGCAAGGGGATGGGGCCCCTCCAAAGATTTTATCACGTCTGGGGGCTCCTTCTTCAGCTCCATCTCTTGGCAGCAAGCAGGACCCAGGCCCTCATGGGAAACGAAGGTGTTTGGCAGGGGAAAACACCCCATCCTCCTCTACTTCCTCCTCCTCCTCAGACCAGTGCAGCCCCAGAGGCCGGGCACTTGCTGCTGCCTCAAGCTGCTGGCATCTCCCTTCCCTTCTTTTTTTTCCCGAGAGAGGCATTTTAGAATCACTTCATTGTGACGATCGCTCCCATTTTAAGCTCAAGGCCTGGCTGGGTCTGGCGTCTCCCTCCCCACGTGGAAGCCTCTGTGCTGGGGAAGGGAAAACCTCTCCTTTGGAAACTTTCCTGGGTTTTGTTTTGTTTTGCTTGTTGGGTTAACCAAAGGAGCCCTGCGGGGTGGTGACACTGCCTTTGTCCTTCCCCCCAGGCAAACACGAGGAGCAGCAGGTGGAAGGAGGCATCGTCTCCAAGAACTTCACCAAGAAAATCCAGTAGGTATCACCCGGCCCCGGGGCATCCTCCTACGCCCTCTACAAGCACAACCCCATCCCCGTGACATGGGATGGCCACAGCACTGCTGTCTCCACCCCAAAATCTGCCCTGACATGAGAGCAGGCAGGCATGGAGCAGCGCCCAGGGTGATTTTCGGTCCCCTCCCTGCATTTTGGACCCCAGCAGGAGAGGGGTGCACTGTGCCAGCACATCCTGCGGGGCCGCGAAGCGCTGATCCCATCACCAGCCCCAAAATACACCCATTCATCAGCGCGCGGCCGCGTGCGTACCCGAGTACATATCCGAATGATGTCAGGCAGATCGCTATCGCCTTGACTCACTCAGTAAGAGCAGCGGGGAAGGTGAGCCAGCACCAGGTGCAAACCGCAAGGAAGCGGCGGGGCTTTTGCCGCTTGGCTTCCCCCAGAATATTCCTGGGAAAAAGCTGCGTGCGCGGGGCGGCCGTGCCGGGTGAGAGGCAGGCGCCGAGGCTCCTTTTACGGGCAAGGCGCTGGGCACAACGCAGGCAGCGGCATGGGGCTGATTTACTCATGCTCGGCAGAAGCCGGGCCAGCGCAGGCGGTGGTGACGTCCTGTCAAACACATCTGCCACGGAGATTAAACAGAGCGCCCGGCGGGTGGCGAGGCGGCCAAGAGACCGCTCTAAATATCCCCGGCGCGTTCCTGGGAGCTACGGGAACAACAGGGGGATTCGGAGAGCGCCGCGGGGGCTGCTGACCCTGCCCATGTGGGCATTCCCAGCAGGGATGCTGCGAGCCACACGGCCACTCCAGCTCCTAAACACATTTGTCTCTCTGTCCCCGCTCCAGGCTACCCTATGAGGTGGATCCCATCACCGTCTTCGCCTCCTTGTCGCCGGAGGGGCTGCTGATCATCGAGGCGCCCCAGATCCCCCCATACCAGCAGTACGGTGAGGGCGGCTGCGGCAGTGAGATCCCCGTGGAGAGCCCGGAGGCCACCTGCGCCTGACAGCCCCCCGCACCCTGGTGGCCTCCTCTCTGCTCCCCGCTCCCCCCCGACCCCGCTCCCCGGTCCCCAGCGGGGTGGCCCCAGGGCACAGCCTCTCCTGCTCGTGGGGACGGCAGCGCCCGCTGCCCCCCGGGACCGGCTGCCACGGCCGCCAGGCCACCGTCACTGCGGTTTTGCAGCGGTCTGATGGCCTGGTAGAGGGTTTTGTGTCCGTCAGACCGGGCAGAACGGGTGTCCTCGTTACGGTCCTTTTGTTTTTTTTTTTTTTGCTGTAAGGTGAGCAGGCGGGATGTTTGTAATGATAGCAAAAAAGTGCCCTTTTCTCCTCTTAAATTGAAGTGGAATCCCGTGGTCCTGTGTCGTCGTCTTCTCTGTTTGTTTTTTTTTTTTTGAACTCCATCTCCACAAATGGCCCCTCGCCAACCCGAAGGCACACGTCCGGTGGCGGGGGCTGACGGCATAGCCCTTTCCCCCCCTGACAGCCAAACCCCCACCAGACCTGCTGAGAAATGTAAACTGTCTGCATGTTTGAACATTTTTTTTTCTTTTTCCAAAGAGAACTTGTGCTTTTACTTTTCAGACTTGAAGAATAAAGATGAGTTGATGTTCTTAGCCTCTGCTGGTGTTGGCTGAGCTGGAGGGCTGGGAGGCAAGGGCAGGGGCAGATGGGGATGCTCGTGGGCATTTCCGTACCCTCTGGATGGGCTGCAGACCTTTGTTTCTACTTGGGGATGATAAACCAGCCTCTCAGCTGGGAAACTGGGGTTTGTCCCCACATCATCCCCACTCACATGTCCCCCAGCAAGCTCCTGGCCGCAGCTCAGCCCTGCAACCCAATGCCCAGGGCACGGCAAAGCAGCGGTGCCAATGGGCGCCTGGAGCGGGCACCTGGTTTTCCATGGCGCCAGGGCCTTGGAGTTAAAAATACAGCTCACATGCTGCACCCGGGCTCGTTCAGGGCTTGGTTACCAACAACAGCCCCGCCGTGTGCTGTAAACCCTGGCCCTGGCATTCCCCAGAGCACGGCAGCCTTGCTCGCTTAGGGGCTGGGGGGGACGAGCTGCAGCTGAGCCCTGCTACACCCCCGGGGTATTTGGAGAGGGCTCCAGGCCTGGGGCATGGAGAGCCCAGGCTTGGCTCTTTGGGAGCTGGAACAGAGGTAGGAGCTGCTGGGTGGATGTTGGTGAAACGGGGGCATGTTACTCAGCCTCTAAAACTCCGCAAATGTCCCCAATCTGCCCTGGGGGGTGGCGAGGGATTGCCCAGCTGGGTTCCATTCTCGGCTTTCTCTCCTGCTCATCTGCAGCTGGAGGAAAGTGGTTTATGTCTTTATTCACTTTCTGGTCTATTTGGTTCTGTTTCCTGACTAACTCCTTAATAACGTCTTATAAACAATGCTGTGAAATGCACCAGGGGTAATTCCTTACCAGCTGAGGCTGCATTGGCAACAAAGCCCCGTAAGAGGGGCAGCTTGCCGGGCCTCTTTGGTGAGCACCCCCTTGAGCTGCTGGATCCTCCGGGAACCCCACGCCAACAAAGAAGGTGCAGATCAGCGCTATATATATATTTTTTTTAAGTGCTGCCTGATCACTGCAGCGAGGGAGGCTTTAAAAATAAATACTGCTCCGAGTGTTTCAGCAGGTGGAGGAACAGGTTTGGAAACGCTGCGGCGTGATTCCAGCAGCTCGGCCCCGTGCCCGGGGCTGTCTGTCTGTCCTCAGCCCCTGGGTGAGATGAGGCTGTGAAACCATCAGCCCCATAACAAAACACTGCGATAGCCACTCCAATTACATTACGTTTTTATGGCCTCGTTGCAATTACGCTGCATTTTATGGTGTCACGGTGTATTATGCCTTGTGGCTTAACACCCGCTCCGGTGCGGGGCCTCCTGTGCAGGGAGCACCGAGGGGCGTCCTGTGTCCCCCCCCGAGGACGAGGCGAGCTCCCTGCGTGTCCCCGAGGATTCGTTTCCCAAAAATGGAAGCAAAAAGCCGAACTGATCGTTTTTGGCTGGCAGCATGCGGGGCAGGGTAAGCAGCACACAGGCAGCTCCGGGGAGGGCCAGAGGCACCAGGCATCCTCGGAGGCCCCCCTTCGTCCTGTGGCCGAGGAGGATCCGTGCCCCTCGCCCCCCCTGACTCCCCCCTGCCCTGCTCAGGTCTCTGCAGGGCTTGATGCAGCTCCTTGGGCATTTTTTCCTTCCCAGAGCATCCCTCAGCATGCTTCAGGCTGGCTCTCACACAAACCCAGGCTCACTCAGCATGAATCCGTTCCTTTTCTCCCCAGAGACTATCCCATAATGGTTCTGGTTTTCCTCTGCTCAAGTCCACATCATTTTTACATACTTTTTTTTTTTCATGTTTCTATTTGGAGTTCCTCCTCCTTTGGAGTCTTTGCTTTGCTGTATCCCTGCTCTCTACTTGCAGAGCAAATCTCATCCCCTTTTTTTCCCTCATGTCTCCAAAGAGGTGTTTTTGTCACACGATGGCCACTGGGACGGAGAAGCAAAAATGCCTTCTTTTCCTCTAATAAAAGAACCCGATGCCAACCAGATGCCTTTCCATCCCTTAAATCAGAGGCTGAGCACTTCAGCAGCAGCTCCCAGTCTGTGCCACCACCCTGTGGAGCATCACCAGCCCCTTCCAGGGACCCCAGCTTCCTCCCCATGAGCAAATAATGTGCTGTACCCACGGGGGATGACTCTGCTTCTGGAAACACCACAGATAACTACGGGATGTCCTGCCATTTGGTGTAGCAGACAGATGCTCTGCAGCAACCCCCCCCAAAGGAGCCCAATTCCCCCTCCATTTTCTTCTTTCATCTTGCAACAAAAAGCCCCCTGTCCGAGGCAGCCTTGGAGATCTCTCCTTATTAAGAAATCTCCTTGAAACACGTTACAGCAGCCGAGGAGGGTGGTCATGAAGCACAGAAAGCCTGCAGAAGAGCTCATTAGAACAAAAAAAAATACAACTAATTGGAATAAATCAAGCTAAACCTTCTCCAGCGTGAAGGTAAAGCAAGGTGCGAGTGCTTTTCCTAGGATGGTGCTGACCCCAGGTTCCTCTCTGGAGCCAAGGCCTGGCCTCGTGGGAAGGCTGCGGTGATGGAGCAAAAGGTGATGCAAAGCTGGGTTTATGGGGTTTTGGGGTTTTTAGCTGGTAGCAGTGAGGCTGCGTTGGCTCTGAGTTACTTCTCCTCCGGTCTCTTAAGAGGTGCGGGATGGGTGCCCTGAGATGGGTGCTGGGGGGCACCTTGGGGTTCCTGCACCTCCCAAGAGAAGTTCTGGAGATCTCACCATGCTCCTCACCACAGTTAACACCAAGGGTGCCAGGGAGCACAGGGCAGCGGCACCAGGGTGCCCCACGGTGCTGGCTGTGGCTGGGGCACCAGGGCTGGTGGCATCGCTGCCGCTTGTGCCAGAAGGGGACGTCGCTCCAGCACAGGGAAATGAATTAGTTTCATTAAGTTGAAACGATTAGCTTCAGGCATTGATAATGGTACTTAATGGGTCTAACACATTTTTTTTTGTGATTATGCTGTTGTATACAGCGGTGTACATCATTAATATTCCTCTTTAAACCTCCCTGCTTTCATTGCCACTCATTATTTTTGAGTCCTTCTCATGCCTGAGCCCACTCAGCTGCCTGTGGGGGCTCTGCCCACGAAGAATACCCTAGCTGAGCTGATGGCCAGGATCATCGGGCAGCAGGAGGCTGGGATTTGGCTGCAGGAGATGGGGAAAAGGCTGGAGTTCTCCATTGCCCCCAAGGAGCATCGCCACCTTCTCCATGCTCTTGCTGAAACGTGGCATTGCCCCGAGGAACAGCCAGGCTTTCCTGCTCCTTCCTCTCCCGACCCCTTGCAATCTGATTAATCCGTTAGGATTAACCTCTCTTTAACAGCTTGATTAGCTGCATTTTAAAACTCCATTTGTTTTCCTCTTTGCATCAAGCCTGAGCCAAAAAAAGCGGCCAATTTGCAGCGACGCTGATTTGCTGCAATTTCCAAAAATCAGCGCGAGTTGCAGGGAGGCGTGCTCGGCATTTCGATCCCTGCTCGGCAAGCAGGAGCCGTCTTTGGGGGATAAAACATCAGGAATGGCTGGAGGGAGGAGGAAAATGTCCTGCTGGGGGGAACTGGTGCCCACATGAAGTGATGAGCATGGGGCAGCAGGGCCAGCCCTCGCCCTAGCAGGGTTTGATGGCCAAAGATCTGCTCGTGTGGTCCAGAAGCTGCTTGGGTGAACTGGCTTGGGGTTGGGCTTGCTGTATTTATGCAGCTGCTGACCTTGAAGGCAACCCACTGACCCACAGTTAGCTCTCAATTCATCCCTCGGGAGCTTCCTTTAGGTGGAAATCAATGTTTGAGCATCGACGGGGAGTACAAGTCATTGACGTGCACATACGTGCCTGCAGCTTCACCTGGTTAGGAAAGCAGGTTCAAAGGAGGTTCGCAGTGGGTTCAGAGCTCTGCTAAGGAATATTTTCCTCCTTCCCAAAGCTAAACAAGCATAAAATGAGCAGAAATTGCCACAAAGCCAAGCACAGGGCTTTGCTCAGTGGGACCGCACCGCTCGAAGCCAGGCTCACCACCAGCCTGCACGGTGGTGCTGGGGCTGGGGAAGTCTCGGGAGCCGTCTGTGAGCTGTCAAAATATCTCATAAGTGGCAGCTGAGGCTTAAAACGCTTCATGCTGCCGCACAATTTAGGGGGAAGCATCTCGCATTTCCATAGCCATCCAGTGCGATTTCCTGAAATTGCAATGATATAAGAAAATGTCTTTTAAAGTGGCACCCAGATGGCTGGGGGCTGGGGGGGTGGGGGGGGAGGAATTGTGCTGCTTGAATTCTACTCGGGTACACTGAAGCTCAAAGGACCTTAAAGGTCATGTAGGATTTTCCCCAGCATGGGGCTGCGGTGTTTGGCCACCAACCCCCTGAGAGCCGCAGAGCTGGCTCCTAATCCATCCTCAAATAATCCTAATTCATCCTCAAACTGTGTGCCCGCCACCAGCACTTTTCCTTTTGCGATGGGATGAGGTTTGGGCAGCTCCGCAGGAGCTTGAGGTCCCCTCCCAATCCTCAGGGCATCTTCACGCCCACCTCCATTTTCTGCCTCACGCAAACTCCCCCCCCCCACCTTGCCTGCCACAGGGCACAAAATGGAGGACGGTGCCGGCGAGGGGGCGGCTGCTCTTTTTGGAAGGATCTCTTTTTGGAAGGATCTCTTTGAGGTTTGGAAGCAGCGAAGACACTGTGAGACGGAGATCTGACAGCACCTCAGCTTCCCCGGCCTGCGAGCGCAGCGCTGACGAGCCAGGCCGCAGCGGCCTCCCCTCAGCCTCGCAGCTCACTGCAAGGAGCCGAGAGCTGCCTGCCCCCCAAAGCACCCCCGAGGCCCCAAATCTCTTCATTTTCTGCACCAGGGATTTCATGAGGGCTGGCTGGTTGGTGCTCCCAAAGGCTGGGAGCTGGGATGCAGCTATCGTCTGGAGAAAATGGACACATGGAGAAAAGGGTGAGGACTGAAGGAGGAGGCCGTTCCCACAAAGCTGCCGAAAGCAAAGGGCTGCTGAGCTCAGGGACAGCTTTGCATATCCACGGCTGTCCTTGAGAGGTAAGAAAATAAAAGCTAAGGACAAAAAGAAAAGAAAAAGCCTTAAAAGCGGTGACAGCAAACACTGAGGACAGCGGTAACGAGCATAACCTCCTCCTCTGCAGCAGCAACAGAGAAGATAGGGCTGTAATTGGTAAAAGCTGTTAAATTGCCACCAAAAATTGTAAGTTGGACAGAGAAATGACATGGAAGGAAAAGAGGGATAAATGCATACCTGTCTGTCCCCGAATGCCTTGTGGAATGGAAGCTGGCAATGAAAAGGACGGGAGAGAAACGTGCCCAAGAGCCAGGCAAAGGCTGCACCCAGCACCTGCTGTGGGAGGAAAATGCCTTTGTGTGCCGACCCCAAAATCAAGAATTTTCAAAGTTTTGAGGTTTTTTTTGTTTGTTTTTTTGTTTTTTAAAAAAGCATGCACTGGGCAGCAGCACAAAGTGGGGCCAATTGCGCATCTTTTTTTCAGATGCAAAAGCATTGTTGTGTTGGTGCAGAAGCACATTTTTAGGCATCAATGCTGCTTCGAAATCCCACTTCCATAGCTGTCATAACCTTGTTGTGGTATTTCTCACAGCTGTCGCAGCTACCAGGCGTGGGGGTGTTTCTTCTCAGCTGCAAACAGCCACGACCGTGCTGCAGCCAAGGAGAAACTCCAAGCTAGTTGCTGCCTCCTGGTGCCCCCCAGTATGGGTTTTACAAGAGGAATCCCTTTGCAATCCCCTGCTCTGGCCCTCTTGGGGGTGCAGCAATGCTCGCTTTGCATGGCCGTGCAGCGCAGCCTCAACCCTAACAGTGAGCAAGCTGCCATTGGAGGCACCCGCGCTGCAAGGCCTGTTCCTCAGCCATGCAAAACGTTCACTGCTCGGCCCCTCGTGCACGGCCCTGTGCAATGCTCCTTGCTCAGCCCCTTCTGCACGGCCCCGTGCAACATTTGCTGCTTGGGCGCACACGGCGGGAGGGAGGGTGGGCGCTGTGCGCGCGGCGCCGCGCGGGGTTTCCCGGGTAACGGCGGGCGCGCGGCTCCTTGTGGCAGCGGCGCCGCCTCAGGGCTCCCTCAGGGGGTAGCGGGGCCGGGGGGGGGGGGGGTCCTCGGGCAGCTCCCCCACAGGGGTCGGGGGCGAGGGGCTCGCTGTGTGAGGGGCTGTGGGCAGGGGGAGGTTGAAAACGGTGGAAAATAAAGTTTCTGTGCGGTGGAGCCCTTCAGAGGGGCGCGCCGGGTGCTCCCCAGGAGGCGGGTTTGGGTTTTGGGGTCCCCTGAGGCTCAGGGTTCGCTCAGCAGGCTGAGGGGGAGTGAGACATAAAGTAGTGTTAGTCGATGGCTGCTGCGGGGTTACACCTCAGAAGGGTAAGAAGAAAGCTCGCTTGGAGGTTTGGGCAGCAGGTGTTTGTTTTCGTGACTGGAAAAGTGGAATTATCAATAGCATAGGGAGTTAAAACACAGCTGTTCCCGTTCAGGAGCAATGCCAGCACCAGCTACACCTCAGAGCAGCAAAGTTGAGGCACCTGTGGCCACCAGCACAGGTAAAAGCAGCAGGCCCAAGGCACCTTTGTTGCCAGACTCTACTAAAACCAGCAGGGTCAAGGTACTGCCAGCCACTAAGGTGTCGAACCCTCAGGATTTTGTGCACATTCAGGCTTTGCCTGGTGTTGCTCAGAAAGAAGGGAAGGTTTTGGCCAGAAGCAGGAGGATTTACAGAAGCAGCGAGCCTTCAAGAAAACAAGTGTTCTGGGAAAACTACCACAGGAGGCAAGAGCAATTCACGCAGGGACACTTCACCCCCGTGGGGGAGCCATACTGGGAGCTTGGCGAGATTCTCTACACAGACCCAAAGAAACTCACCCTCTGCTCCTTGGGACAGCTCACGCAGGTAGGCACGACTTTCCTGTTTGTGTTTAAATTAAAAAATCAAGGAGGCTTTTCTCCTAAGTGATTTGCATACTCCTACTTCCTGGGAAAAGAATAACTATTTCTGTTTAAAGAAGTGTTTGAAATATTCCATGCCTTTCTGTCAGTAATTGTAATCTGCTTTTAGATTTGATGGAAGTAGAGTCTTTGTAGGTAAAGTGTAACCACTTTGACACGTGTATTATGATTTTGGGAACTGTTTTTTGTGATTTCTGTAAAGCTCTTCATGAGAGCAATTAAAATAGAGCAAAGATGATAGCAGATTAATGAATGAAAAGGAAAGTGTAGGACAATGAGTATACATAAAGGAGAATACTCGGGGCAAGGTACGAGATCCGTCTTGAGAGATCCTTGAAGGAGGGGAATTGTGCTGAGGGCATGAGGATAAAAGGTTGTAAGGCAGGGATGAGCAATGGTGGTGGTTAAGGCGTGAGCTCAAAGCTGAGCATAAGAATGGTATGAAGAATAATGTGTTTGTGAGACAATTTACATAGGTAGGGATGGCTTTGGTGGTGGTGGATTAATTATTTTTTTACTTCGTGTCCATATTTGAGTTTCTGAAAGGTCTAACAGGATTAGCTTGGAGCGCCTGCATTTGTGAGCATGGTTATTTTCTCCTGGTCTCCTCAGTGCTACATACCCGTGAACTCCCTGGGGCTCGTTCTATCTCAAGTTGCTTTTAAACCCACCTGGAATCATTAAACCCCAGGGACAAGGACTCAGTTGCTGATGCTTGAGATGAGACTGGAGCGTTCTGCCATTTTCTTTCCACTCTGCCATTGCTTCATGCAAGGACATCTGGAGCAACCTGAGTTTTCTGTGCTCCTTTGGGTAGAGAGCAATTTTCCTTCTGGTCTCTCTGCACAGAGAGGGGTAACTCCTGGCTCTACAGCCCACAATCTGCAGCATCAGTCTCTGCGAATTTGACCCTGCTCCTTTTAATGGGGTGCCCAAAGGATAATCTCTGGCAGATGCTACGGAATCAGCGTGGTTGTTTTTCAGGGTAGGCAGGAACGGGAGAGAAGGCACAGAGTACTGTTGCGTGTGGGGTTGCATAAAGGCTCCCCAAGGGAGTTCAGGTGTACAGAAGACTTCTGTTGGGAGCGCTTTTTGATGGGAGAAAGTGGCACCATACGTATTTTATAGGGTCCTGGTTAGGGTTAGCGCTAGGGTTATGGTTAGGGCTAGGTTAGCTCCACCATTAGGGTTAGGATTAGCTCCGCAGTTGGGGTTAAGGGTAGGGTTTGGATAAGGGTTTGGTTAGGGTTTGGGTTAGGATTTAGGGTTATGGTTAGGGTTCAGGTTAGCTCCGTCATCAGGGTGAGGGTTAGCATGAGGGTAAGGGTTTGGGTTTCATTTAGGGTTAGGGTTAAGTCCGCCATCAGGGCTACAGTTCGGGCTAGGGTTAGCTCCACCGTTAGGGTTAGTTCCGCCGTTAGGGTTGGGTTAGGGTTAGGGCAGGGGTTAGCTCTGCTGTTAGGGTTAGTTCTGCCGTTAGGGTTAGGGCTAGGGTTAGCTCTACCATTAGGGTTAGTTCCTCCGTTAGGGTTAGGGTTGGGTTAGGGGTAGGGTTAGGGCTGTGGTTAGCTGCACCATTAGGGTTAGTGTTAATTCTGCCATTAGGGTTAGGCTTCGGTTACTGTTAGGGCTAGGTTTAGCTCCACGGTTAGGGTTAGTTCCGCCATTAGGGTTAGGGTTTTTTTAGGGTTAGGTTTAGTGTTAGGGTTAGGTTTAGGGCTAGGGTTAGCTCCATCATTAGGGTTAGGGTTAGTTTTGCCGTTTGGGTTAGGTTTAGGAGTATGTCCAGGGTTAGCTCCACTGATAGGGTTAGGGTTTGTTCTGCCGTTAGGGTTAGCTCCACTGTTAGGTTTAGGTTTAGTTCCACCATTAGGGTTAGGGCTAGGGTTAGCTCCACCATTATGGTCGGGTTTAGTTCTGCCGTTAGGGCTAGGGTTAGCGTTAGGGCTAGCGTTAGGGTTATTGTTAGGGCTTGGGTTAGCTCCACCTTTAGGGTCAGGGTTAGTTCCGCCATTGGGGTTAGGGTTAGGGTTGGGTTAGGTTTAGGGGTAAGGCTAAGGTTAGCTCTATCGTTAAGGTTAGGGGTAGTTCCACGGTTAGGGCTAGGGTAAGATTGGGTTAGTGTTAGCTCCTCCTTTAGGTTTAGGTTTAGTTCCGCCGTTAGGGTTGGGTAAGGGTTAGAAGTAGGGCTAGGGTTAGTTCCGCCATTAGGGTTAGCTTTAGGTTTAGGGTTAGTTCCGCCATTAGGGTTAGGTTTGGGTTAGGGTTATGGTTAGGGCTAGGGTTAGCTCCACCTTTAGGGTTAGATCTAGTTCCACCATTAGGGTTATGGTTGAGTTAGCTGTAGGAGTAGGGCTAGGGTAAGCTCCACTGTTAGGGTTAGTTCCGCCATTAGGTTTAGGGTTGGGTTAGGGTTAGCTACACTGTTAGGGTTAGCTTTGGGTTAGGGTTACTGTTAGGGCTAGGGTTATCTCCACCTTTAGGGTTAGATCTAGTTGCACCATTAGGGTTACGGTTTAGTTAGCTGTAGGAGTAGGGCTAGGGTAAGCTCCAGTGTTAGGGTTAGGGTTAGTTCTGCCATTAGGTTTAGGGTTGGGTTAGGGTTAGCTGCACTGTTAGGGTTAGTTCCGTGGTTAGGGTTATTGTTGGGTTAGGGTTAGGCGTAGGGACAGGGTCAGCTCCACAGTTAGGGTTAGGATTTGTTCCGCCATTAGGGTAAGGATTGTGTTAGGGTTATGGTTAGGTTTAGGGCTGGGGTCAGCTCTACGGTTAGGGTTAGAGTTAGGGTTAGGGTCAGGGCTGGGGTCAACTCCACCATTAGGGTTTGGGTTAGTTCCGCTGTTAGGGTTAGGTTTTGGTTAGGGTTAGGTTTACGGTTAGCTGGGTGAACTTCAGGTTTATGGGAAGGATTAGGGTCAGGGTTAGAGTTTTGTTTCGGGCTATGGTTAGGTCTAGAGGTTCAGGTTAGGTTTATGGTTAGGGTTAGTTTTTTTTTTTAGGGTTAGGGTTTGCGTTATGGTTAGCGTTAGGGTTAGGCTTAGCGTTACAGTTATATTTACTCTTAGGGTTTGAAAAGAGTGAAGGCGCAGAGTCCTGTTGTGTGGGGGGTTGCCTAAAGGCTCCCCAAGGGAGTTCAGGTGTACCAAGCGGCTTCCATTGGGAGCACTTTTTGATGGGAGAAAGTTGCACCCTATGTGTTTTTTAGGGTCCTAATTAGGGTTAGGTTTAATGTTTCGGTTATGCCACTAAATGTGTGGTTGTGTGATTTGTTTTTTATGCATGAAGCTGAAGCTATTGGGGATATAATTGCACATCCTTCCTTTTTGCAGAGAGCATGGCTAAAAGCACTAGATAGTCTTGAAGTGTCAGGCTAACTATTTTATGTTCCCCTAAAGGGGATTGGTTACTGTGTTAGAAAATTTACACGCTTGGTGCTGAATCTGACCAGTCTTCGGCTTCCCTCCATCACGATAGACCGGCGAAAGCCCTGTATTTCATGCTGTTCGTACACCAAGTCTCACTATTGAAGCTACTCCACAGATATCTATTTAAAATGTGTTTTTTTTAAAGATACTAAAACAAACAAACAATGTGTTCCTACTGCCTATTTTAAAAATACTTCATATGTAACAAAAATACAGGTTATGGGTTTTTTACCCATAGCAGTCTCTGTGCTATTCAGAATACCTTGAGAAGATTGTAGATCTACTGGATGTGACTAATTATAGGTATCAGAGAGCAAAATATTCCTAGAGTTAAGAAACACGCTCTCTTTAATTATTGCATTTGTACTCATCTCTGCTTTCTGAGTTAGCGTTTTCCTCAGCAAGAACTACAGCTGATGATTTGCAGTGGTGAATGACAATAAATTTTGTAAACAGCAAGAAGATGATAAAAGGCCTGCGGGCTGGGCATGCTAATATCTGCCATCAGATTACACTTTGTAAGCTGGTATTATCAAAAATAAGATCTTAAGAGCTAAAAACATTTGCGTAATAAGTATGCTGGGGTAGTTACACAAAATTATGTGGACATTGGATATGTAGTAATTGCACGTCTAAAATCCTTTATATACATACACGTGATGACAACAAACGTGTTTAGAAAAGCAATATGTTCATTGAAGCTTTTTGTGTCTGTATTAAGTAAATTTGACCGCTGAAGCCTGGTATTTGAAAGTTCTGACTGTTGCATTGGAAACTCTGCTGTCCTGAGGTCACACAGTGAGTACAGCATCTGTCTTACAATACAAGTACTAAGTAAAGCTGGGTCCATGCAGTGAAAGAATTTCTTTCCCATGCAGCCTGATGGAACAAAGTAACCCCCTTCCAAACTTCTAGCAGTACCACAGAGGGAGGGGGGAAGCTCAGCAAGTGTAGAGGTATCTTGAGAAGTTGAATGGGCCATGCATTTTAACCAGAGCAGCTACACCAAGCAGCTTCCCAACAGTTTTTAAGTTCTTGCCTATCAAAATTCCCTGGGCTGGGAGGAAGTGGCTGCCTGGTTCTGCATTGTCAGTAGGCGTCCGTGCCCATGTAGTGTGATGGAACCCTTCAAGCTTCCCTTACAAATAATTGCAAGTTAGTTAGTTTGGTTTGAGACATTTTTTTGTCCCCATTCTCAAAGGTCGGGCATGCATTGCAGACAGCGCTGATTCATTAACAGTCAGAGAGTGTAGCTTTCCAGACAGTATTTTTGATTTTTTTTTTAAGCGTTCAGAGTAATGTGTTAAAGGCCTTTTTTCTTATTCTTTAATGTAACAGTGCATGGTGATGTTAGTCATCTTTTATCATGTTTATATAGCTTCTTTCCCTTAATTGCTATGACAAATTCATTTGTAAAACCTCTGCGGTGACTTGTTGACTTTTTACATGGGAGAAAGTTGGCTTTCCTGACCAAGCCCTAAAAACAATCCAAATCCACAAAATCTTCAGTATTATTAGTGTCAAAGCCTGCTCTGTACTTGTCATAAAAATCTATACTGTAATTGTGTGCTTTAGGTAAATAGATCACCAGATAAGACTGACAACAGCATCAGCAATGAAAGGTTTTAACCTGGAAACTGGAGAAGAAAATGGAGCAATTTCTTTCAAGAAATTACACTGATGTTATTTGTTACTGCTCCAGTTAAAGATCTGTCAGTTTCCAATCTAATACCTTGCTTCCCAGAAGACTGAAAACACGTATTGCAAGGCAAAATTTAGAATGCAAGGAACCTTTTCCCTGCCAGCCATGTGAAGGTCAGTCATAATTCCTTGTCACCCTGGGAAGAGCAGGAAAACATTAGTGGTGGTTGTCTTACCAGTATCCCCAGAACGGGGAAGCTGGTCTGGCCAGACCACACAGGTTTGGTGGCATTCCTCATGCTTTCTGAATTGGGTAACCAGTCTGTGGTCATTTGATCAACCCAGGTCTCACATCCGCATCTAAGAAATACTATGCCTTAGTCTTTTTTTATTAAAAACAAATGAAATTAAATAAAAAGAAAAAACTTCATTATGATAGATTTAGATTAGGTTTAGAAGAGGCTTCAGAAATATCTTGGAACTTCTTATTCAGACAATGTGAAATTTCAACAAAATCATAGAAAAGTGATTTATCTTAGCTAACTGCATATAGAAAACAGTGAAGCTGGTACTACAGTGAAGAATTCTCTGATCCTGAGCTATTGCTTATTCCCACAGGGCTACTTGTTTTTATCTCTTAGAGTGTGAAACACAAAAATGGTGATACAAGTGAGACCAGAGATTAGGGCAATATGCTTACAAACTAATATTTTTTTAATTTGGCTTTACTTTATGACATGAATATTAGATGTTAGGTGGTACTCCTGACCTGAGCCGAACTACCGGAGAATGCTATGTGCTATAGAAATAAAAGCTTTATGATTGCTGAATGAGTTTGACGTATCTCTGGAATAGCAGCTAACCCGCACGGTCCACACAATTTCTGTGCTATTAAATGCAAAACAGTCTAATCGATTTCAAAAGTTCAATTTCTATTCCTAAAGGCTGCTTCCATAATGAATTAGGGGAAGCATAGCAAATGTAATAATGCATTGTTATTAAGGTTTTAGTAAACTTGCCAAATGCCAGGCTGCTGGTACAGTCATGGTGCATTACACTTGTGTGATTACATTTCAGTTGTCATTTTAGCAAATTGCATTGCTCACCTAGCTTTGGGAATCGATCTGCAATAGCGTGCCTGGGGCAGGAGAGAAGCGCGTTAGAAAGGTGATGCTTCCCTGTAAATATTCAAAACGTGAAGTTTTTTAGCAGGTTTAATGTCTGCTCCTCCTAAATAGTGCATACAAATACTTTGTAAGTTACAGAATGAAAGGAACAGACTCTTCATCCCTTTGGAAGAATTTGGTGCTCCCCAGAAGTGTGGCCAATTGAAAGTGTCCTTTGCTGTCTGGAAGCACTTGGTCAAATGGTTACTTTGGGGTGAGAATGGGGAAAAAGATGTTTCCTAAAACGTTTTGATATTTGACTAGAAGTGCTATGTAAGAAATAAATTGTTCACTGTTTGTGGGTGCAATTTGTTCTGTTTAGAACTTGCGGTGGACCCTAAGGTTAACACTGTAATTCGAGGATGGGTTTCTGGTTTATGTTCCTCTGTATCGCTCTGAGAGCACAAAGGAGTGTTAATACTGATCTTACCAGGCACTGGAAGATTTCCCTAATGCCATGTTCAGTGGAGTTATGTCAGAAATGTATATATGCATGCTGGAGAAGTAAGAAAATGTTTTAGATAGGAAAAGCTGCACTCTTTTGTGTATGTGGCATTTATGAACTTCTCTGTGCATGTGATCACTAGTAGGAAGTAGTTATTTAATTAGGGGAGGGGGAGCATGAACAATGTGGAAACTTTTATAGCCACATTTTAAAGAAGAAATAACTATGTCGTAGTGTAGGACTAGGTTTGTGGATAGGTTGGGTTGTGCTTGTTTGTAGGAAGGATGTGTATATAGAGATCAGGCGCACATCCTAAATGATGCCAAAAGCACTTTGCAGAATGCAGAGGCTGTATCAGCAGGCTGTGGCTAATTGTGACCGGCAGAGCAATACCACCTGAGTGTTTAGGATAGAGAGTGATGAAGAATAATGTATCCAGTAGAAAAAGGGAAGGCAAACTCACATAGGCAGACAACAATTTAAACAAGTTTAGCCAGGACAGCATGCTAATTCCCCCCAGATTCTGCATGGAAGAAGAGCAGAGGAGAAAGTATCCTTCTCATACAAAGAGAAACAACTTTTGGGGTAAGTTGATGTGAATGTGGAAATGTTGAAGCCAGTTCTTAAATTGGAGTTTCTCCTGCAGGCAAAGAAAATGAAGGTGTTCAGTAGTGAGGGGGAAATTATAGGATTTAAAGCTTGAATTTTACTTACAAAGGACAACCTTTTTGTACAAAATCAGATCGATGGTATTTCGCTTTCCTTGAGACTGTAGAATGATGTCTTAAATTGCAAGCAGTAGAAAGCAGCCCTGTGTGTGGCTAGAGTCGCTTCTCATTATTCATGCGATGTCCATGGAAAGTTAAATGCACAGAAGCAATGGGGGGAGGACGGTAAGCAGGGGGAGGACATAATGGAATGTCACTACACTCCTTGTAGTATAATGTGACCTTTCCATTAAATTAACGTTATGCCATTTGCACAAAAGGAGAGCAAAGATGGAGAGTATTTTTAAGGAACAATAGCCAAGTTAATTGGTAGCTAAATAACTGTCACACTTTACGTAAGAGCTCAAAAGCAGGATACAAGAAACAGAGGTAGTAGCTGTAATGTTATTGTGGATTCTTTTGGTTGGAAAGAAGAGTTACTTTGTGTGGAAACTGGGCATTGACTTTGTTTGGGGTACTATTTTGGAACACTGTTTTTTGTCCTCCCCGATGTATTAAGACAGGTTTTGACATAATTCCTCAATGACTTACAGCTAAAAGGTTTTCATGTCCTCTGTGCTAATCTGAGCATTATGAAAGATGGATTCTGAAGTCCCTGTTGGTGTACAGTCCTCAGATATTTCATCTCTCTACCTGTCAACCTCTATGGGTTAATCGTGGAGTAAGGCACAGTTCCTCAGGTGAAACACTGCCAGACCATGGTCTGACTTCATTCACACCCACACAATTTCATTTATGGGTCAAAAGGTGCTTCATGAAGCAGTTGTGATGTTAATTTTAATTGCTCATTTGTACACTGCATCCATGACTAATTTCAACTTTTTTAAGGATGATCTTGACCTTTTAACTCATAAAAGGCAAATTCTAGCTGTGTTGCATTGGGCTCCAGGTAACAGTCTACATCTTTGCACTAAAGAGACTGCAAAACTGGTGTGTGTGTTTGTTTGTTTTTGGTTATGTTTTTTTTGGTAATGTTTTCTGTGCTGCAATTAAAGGTAGGTTACAGTAAATTACAGAACCCACTGAAGTCTCTGGCCCTTTCTCATCCCGGTGAGTGCAATTTGCTGTGTCTTTGGCCTTGAGCTAATGCCTGTGGTGCTTCCGGGGGGATGAAATCGTGTGGTTCCTCACTTGTTAGAGCAGTCCTTGCACTGCAATCCTTCATCCTTAATGTATTTACTTCAGTGCTGACCTTTATGCTGCTTTACCTTGTTGTTGCTTTACATGTTAGGCTCAAATATTTAAGCATTCAAGAAACTGAAAGCCTTTGTCATGTAACAGAAGCATGTTTATTTTTTTTACCACCATCAGCAGGTGATAGGTTAACTACAGGTATACCACACTCTGCTTCAATTTTTTTTTTTGGTTAGGTTCCCCTGAAATGTTAGAAATGAATTCTTGGGGTCAGTGTCTGCTAAACTGACAGCGGATCAAAGCGGTGAGACAAATTGCTCATCACAGTTCAGGGAGCTGAATCCCCCATGCAGACAGCTGTATCATTGCTGGAGGGTTCTCAGGCACTTCACCCATGAGCTCTGCCCTGAGAAATGCTGCCATTGTTCGTTGGCGAAGCTCAGAGGTGGATTTCTGTAAAATAAACTGACTTTAAGCTCCCATCTGAGGCACTGCTGTGCTCTTGAAATTGTTTGGGTATGTTTCTTGTCACCCTATATAGAGCTTATGTCACTATGAAACAGCCTGCACTACAAACAATGAATCCATGAAAAATGAGAAATTACACCCTGGCTGTATCCTAATGATCCATTTCCAGATTCGTCAGAACAAAGCTTTTTTTTTCTCTTTTTTTTTTTCTCCTGGCTTTCTTCTAAAGGCTTGGAAGTACTGAATTCATTCAACTTTGCTGTCTGACATTCAGAAATCACCCTTGCTGACAGTAAGCTTAGATGATCTTTTAGTGAATGCAGATTAAAAAAATTTTTTTTTAAATCCTTTTCTAAGTAGGCACCTTGCCATTTCATTTAGCTCATCGGAAACATTTGAATCTTTCTGTTTTAAACAAGTTGCTTCTTGTAAAATACTGTCTGTAACTTTTTCTCCCTTTGGATATTTCATTTCTAGCTGTTCTCATCAAATACTGTTAGCTTGTATCATTTACATGAGGTGTTTGAGGTCTGAATTGGTGCCTGGCAGTAATTGGCAAGTCAGAATGAGTTGGCTACGTAAGATACGGGCTCTAGAGCAAGGCTTTCCATCACCTATTGGCTGTACTGGCAAATTGTATGAATGGAAGTCTTTGTCCTGTCTTGCTCTGAGGTCAACTAGAAGACACTATTGCTTGAAAACAGTGATTTAATGGCAGAATGACATACAGCCCTAAAACTAATGGAATACAAAATAGGAAATCAAAACAAAGACAGTGCTTAAGGAGAATGGGCCACAGATGCAATGCAGTCTGTGTGTGCAGCTGGCATGGCTATCACAAAACGTTTCTGAAAATAGCTGTCCTCTGGAAAGTCAAGTTTTTGTGGCTTAGCTGTGGCTTATTCCCTTATTTGTGTCAAATGTTAGCAATTTGTATTGGATTTCTTTTATCAGAATTGTAGAGTAGTTCCTAAATATTAATCCTTTTTTTCTTTTAAGTCACAGATAAAATAGTATAGGGCTTATTTGCAGATAACGTAGTCAAATCTATGAAAGAATACTAGTTAGCTTCATGTGATGAGCCAGCCAACACCAGATATAATTGAGGTGTGCATGCTTGCTAGTGTTTTAGTATGAGTTACTAAAAATCCCTTTTGTTCAGTATGTTATGCCTAAAACCCATGCAGAGCTGTTTGCTAGGACCTTAATGTAGCTATCAAGGGCACTTGGGGCTTTGTATCAGAACTAAAGGGTACTCTGATCTCGCAAAAAACATAGCGAATAATTCTTTTCTTGATGTGGTCCGTGTTTGTCATGGACAAAGTTGGTGCCAGCTGGACTGTAGGTACCCTTCATGCTGCTGTCACGGTATGGACTGTATTTATCCCTGTCAAAATATGAACTTAGGAACTTTATTCCAGCAGAGTTTGACCCTTTAAAAAAACATAGACTTGAGTGAAATTAAACAATGGTTCAGAAGTTGCTTATCTTTTTGCTTGTAAAATTTGTATTTCCAGTTTAGGTTGGTAGAATGTCCATGTACATTGTAACCAGTGAATTGAATACTCTTTGAATATCCTTCTGAAAGTTGGAAACACTGGAAAAATGTGAAGAAATATGTAAGCATTTTAAAATCCATATTTGTTTTAGGGAAGTAACAAGAGTGGCTGCTTGGAAGAATAGACTGGAACTGTCAGTCCCATATTGTGATGTGCATGTGGTGAAAAGATGACTTTTTTAGGGCTGGCAGACGCGCTCTGTTCATTTTACAGGTCATTAAATTTCTCATTATACAAACTCAATCATCTGAGTTTTTTAAAGTATGTTTTGGAATATCCAAAAGATTAGACAGTGTGCAAAATAAATACAGAAGTTTTTTCAAATGGTTTTGTCTTTCAAAATTAAAATGATAGATAAACTCCATAATGATCATACTATATTATTCTCATTGTCTGCCTACCCCATATGGAAGGTCATATCCTGAAATTAGGTATAGCACCGCATGCAGAGTAACACCAACCAACATTGTATTTGTCAGCCAGTTTAGAGATTCTGATTAACGTGTCTGAATTCTTAGAGGAGAGAATCTCTAATAGGAATTTGTGCATTAGAACATTCTTTCCTGGCGTAGCTAGCAATCTGCATCCCTTTTAATAATAGTATAAAGTGCTGTGATGGCAGAAGAGAATTGTTGTTGCTAAACATCTCTACCCTTTGTTTGTAGGATTTTATATTTCCTAGTCAGTGAGCCTTAGCTGTCTGGGAGGGCAGAGAGAGGAATCCTCCCAACCTTCCCTCTCCCTGAACTGGATGTAATGTGTTTTTTTTTCTTTTTCCCCCAAAAAGCTCAAGATTACAGACATCAGCGACCACTTTTCCCCAAAGTTGTTAGCCATGATATCAAAATAAACGTTTGCAGATTCTAAAGTTTTGTAGATGCTATTTGTGAGTAATGAGTGACATAGAGCTCTGGAAGCTAAGGACATTTTATGCAACAGACATGTTTTTCCATGTCATTGCTGTTCCAAGCTCCCACTGGTCCTGCCCATCCTCCTTTAAGAACAGTTTCTGCAAATCACCTTGGTCTTATATGCAGGGCATGAGCCATGTTTGCATCTGGCTGCCCAGAGATTACACCTTACTCCCCTCTGAGGATTCTAAGTCATGAGAAAGCTTTCAGACTTTGAGTGGCTTTGTCTACATGGGAACTGTTCAAAAGAGGAATCAACTCAGGTGGCACGACAGTGTGCGAAGTTGGAAGTCCAGGAACCCCCCTGTGGCTGCTGCAGGAGGCCGGTGTGTCCCAAACCGCTGCCCTGTTTGCCCTGTATGCACTGATCCTAGATGATTCTCTTATCTCTTCTGAGTGTACCTCTGTAGTAGTGCAATTAGTATTGGAAAATTTAAGTAACGTAGAGAATGTATACTATTTTTTAAATATACATATATATACCACTAGATTGAGCCATTCCAGAAATAAGTGCTAGGTGGACACAGCTGGCTCCCATAATTAGGAGCCTAGCAGCTAGTAATTTGACTCAAAGTACAAGAAAGGGCTTGGTAAAATTTCCTCCTTAACATTTTTACTCATTTACAGGTGCGTGAGCTGAATTCTAATAAACCTTATGAACATAAGCTATCAGGTTTTCCTAAGACATCATTAAAATCAACCATGTAAAACTGATAATTCTGGACTTTGTATGTACCGTTCATGAGGTGAAGCTGGGCTTGCTTGTGCATCCCCAATTCCTTCTACAGGCCAGCTTCAGGATAATCAGTTGCTCACTCAATAGTTTTTGTCCTCATACCTACTGCAAAAAAACCTTATTTCTTAAGATCAAGGAAGTTCTGATATCTGGCTTGTTTGAAACAACATGCTTCAGAAAACACAGCCAGCTCTCTCCTTCTTTCCTTCTGATGTACTGGGCCAGCTGTTGTTTGAGCAAATTGTGCTATAAAGCTTGTCATATTGTACTATAATGTGTTTTGCTCTGTTGTTGGAGTTTAAAATGAATTTAGATCTTATGAAAAATGCTCAATTAAGTCTATACAGAATGAAATTTGCTATTTATTGACAAAACCGGTAGGAGTGTTGCATGTTTGCTCCCACTGCTTCTCAGAGAATGTATTTCAGGAGGAATAGATGCAGTAATGGTACTGCTTTTGGCCCCAAATCTTTGTTCTCTAAATTGGCTACAGCAACTTCAAAGACTCTGAAGTGAGTTTCTTTTACCTCAGGCTGTATAACGTATCTCAGTGTATGTCTGTAAGGCATTGTCACTTGAATTTTTTCCATGGTAGGTCTGACAGTGATATAGGAAGTAGCTTGTGCTGAAGATTTTTCTGGGCCAGTGATGGTACTTTAATAGAAGTCAGGTCTGTTTCACTGAAAAAGCCAATCAACTTTTTAGGTATGTCTGCCTTGAATCAGGCCTATTCAAAAAACATGACACACATTCCCGGGGGGGGGAAAGTGCTGTAATATTGAATTAAGAATTATTCTGAAATTCTTGCTAGCACGACTGTGGCCTTTGAGAAGAAAAGGCCCAATCTTCATGCACTTTATTTGCTGGATTGTTCCTTCATCACTGCCCTGCCTCTTCTGTCCAATGTGTAAGGATTACACATTAAATTGGCATTGGCAAAGTGGAATGGCATATTACCCCCTGAGTGAAGGACTTACTCTGTATATGGTTTTAAGGTATAAGCTGGGCAGGAGGGGAAGAAGAAATCAGTTACTGCTAGGGAAATGGTACATCTCAAAAGGACAGCTCGCCGTTTAAAAATAGGTGAGGTATCTCCATCATCCAAAGCTGCCTTTACCTTTTTGTTTGTTTGTAGAGCCTCTGTTTTTATTCATTCTAATTGCACTTCTGTGAAACATTCTTTTAAGCCTTCCAGTCAGCACAGGGCAGTGTGAAGATTGTTGCACAGTGGTTTACTTTGTCTCAGTCTCTCGAGCCAGTTTAGCATTTTGCAGTCTTTTGCCATTGCCAGTTAAAGTAACTCCTGACTAGAAGGCTTGTGAGAGGGGAAAAAAAAGTCATGTCAAAATACAATTTCTTTTACTTCATAAACTCATAGAGTAACTACACTGTCCTGCTCACGTATGAATGCCAAAACTTTTAAAGGAACTGCTTGAAACTGAAGATCTTAAGGTCCATGAGGAGTGGTGGAGGGCACAGAGAAAAGGGAAGAGAGCGAGGTACTAACAGTACACCTGGAATTCACTTTAATTTGATGTTCAGCATCCACATGATCAACAGTTGTGGCATATTAAATTAAAACCTGGTTGAGAAGAAAGGAGATATTCAGAAATTTGCCTCCTTTAGTTTTCTTCAGTGATAGTCAGACGTGCTGAAAGATTCAGTCAGACTATGGAGTTAGACTTCCAGCTCAAGTCAAGAGGTGAGCTTTTGAGCTTCAGAGACCTGCTTTCAATTCCATGCCCTTTGTGTGTATATCCTATGTGACCAGGGACAAGTCACTTAACTGGTTGTACCTTCATCCTTCATACAGGAAAATACAACACACTGACAAGAATATTGCAATCATTAATATCTTAGGTGGTAAACTGCTGTAGTAATGGGGACCCTGCAGGTATTACAGGTAAACAGGTTCTGGAGTCTTCCCTGCTCCTGGATGCCAATGTAGCCCTTGTGGTCCCTCCATCTCTGCCTTGCTTGTAGACAGCCCATCGTGCTGAAAGCCAGCTGTGTTTGGCTGCATGTCTGTGACCTCCAGGTGTGACTGTTGCTACTCGTCTGTGGGAACAAAGCAAAAGGAGATGTAGGATCTTGATCTGTTTATTAATACAAGAGTAAGTGCTATGCCTTAACAAACTGCAACAGCAAATAATTCCTACATTGCTGTTTGGTAAATAAAAGAAAGCATGGGAGAAACTGTGGAAGTTCAGAAGGAAACAGGTGGTGCTTTTTGCTTTGCTAATCCTGAAGTGGTGACTGGACAGTTTGAAATTCAAGTGAAGAGTTAACAGTCTTCACAGCTGAGAACAGTGTGTGTTGGCCAGGATCAATTATTAACTTTTGTATGCACTGCTTGTTTATTGAACCAATATCCCTGACCCTCTTTCTTTTTTCCTGTAAGAGAAAAGTTCTTTGATTGTTCTTAACATGACTGAGTTTTGTAGTAACTTTCAGTTTTTGTTTTGTCCTCTACCAGGTGGCAGTCATCATGCTTTTTATTCTGTGGCTTTTATTGATTTGGTCAAAAGTAATTAAAGAGATAATTCGTTCTCAATTACATTTCCCTGAATTTCCTGAGGCTGGTAACTCTGCTTTCCAGCTGTGTGTTCCCCCAACTCATTCTCAAATTAACTTTGTTTTCACTATGAAATAAAACAGAATAGCATGTTCTTTATTTTGTTTGTTGCTTTTGGATTGAATAGTGACTCTGTGCTGTAGAAGATATTGATCTGTTAATTTTATTATGTACTCCTGCCTTGGTTCATGAACTTTCATGTTTTTAGCATAGCTTTCCAATAAGAAAGCATGTGTTAGACTAGCAGAACTAAGAAACTAATTTTTTAGAGATGTTAATAAGGGTTTCTGTTTTTTGAGTGTGCTTTGCTACTAAGTGCATCTCTGCAGCACTTCTGTAAGTTATTTTAAACTACTAAATGCAAGAAGGAAATGAGCACTATTGTGGTACATGGGGGTTTTATTTTCCCAGTTGAATACTGTTTACATTAATTTCTAATAGAATGGACTTTTTGGCAATCCAAAAGCTTTTTAGGACATTTGGTTTTCCATAAGAAGATCTGGGGACAACATTTATAATTCTAACTTGAATAGAGGGAAATATCTAGAAAACATTAGCTAAGGCTGAGTATTATTTTGATTGACAGTACACCACCAAAAATATAAATAAAAGGCTTTGGGAGAGCTGCATAAACCTAAATTACTGACATGTTGCGCAGAGACTAGGTAAATGACAGAAATACGAGGCAGAAAGAGATGTTGTATAGAAGCAGTCTTTTTTTTTTAATATGTTTACTTGCATTGACTTGTAAGGACACAATTCAAAACCTTTAGATCATGGAGTTTTCAGATCATCCTATAGTGAAATAGTTTTACATAGACTGTAAAGATGGCAGGTCAAATAACGTAAGGGGTAACCATAAGGGGTTAAAAGTAACTGGAGGGTAAATGCAATGGCAACAATGGCATTACAGTCGAGATTAATTTGATCCAATTATTTTACATAATTTATCCCTTATCAGAATTAAGTAAATATTCTTTGGAGAAAATAAAATGAAAAGAGGATTTCCCAGAGAAATTCACTGAGGATAAGCTGAGGCAAAGTGATGGAATAAACAATAATAAGCTATAAGGCAGGGGGTTGGAACTAGATGGTCCTTAGGGGTCCCTTTCAACTCAAAAGATCCTGTGGTTCTGTTTTGGTATGAAAGCAATGGTCTTTCTGTACATATGCTTTCCACCGCTATAATACCTGAATACTTCATAAAAGTTAATGAGTAAGAAATGTTGTTTTCCCCATTTTTGGATATGGGGAACAGAGGCCTAGTGAGCTGAGGTGCTTGTACCAAAATTCATTGTAGTTTTTTTTTTTAAAAAAAAAAACAACACATGGGGGGATAGGGGAGGGAAAAGCTCTTATTGGCTGACATAAGGTGTTAAATGTTTTATTTAGGATGTCAGAGAAAGTTTCTGATAGAGGTGAAATTGAGTCTACTTATTCTAAATTTCATTCTTACACCTTTACTGGTAAACTTTCTCTCGCTTCTCAGCTGCCTCCTTCCATTTTCCTGATATGTCTTTATTGACGGTAATGTGTTTGTTAGAGCACAGAAGGAGAGATGACGGGATTGGAGCTCCCTCCCTCATTAATACCACTATGGTGAAACAGAGGGATGAGTACCCCCCTCCTTGGATAGCGGGATCATTTCTGACCGGAGACTAAGGAATGGAAGCTGCTGCAATAGCACTTAACAAGTGCTCCCCTTGGCAGCAGAGATTCTCAACTGCAAAGTGCCTTGAATTATTGATATGATACAGCACAACCTTAACAAATCAGGTGTCTTGTGTTTGAGGCTGAGATATATTTGCATCTGCGGATTTAGTTGTGGCATAGCTTAAGCTGGAGCACTAAAATAGCATTACTCCTAGAGCAATCTTAATTTTCTGCAGAATATTCTTACTGAAGTCCTTTGCCTAGGAGTCTCTAGTGTTCAATTTAAAATTCTCTTTTGGCCCTGATGTCTGTTCCATGTTCCCGCATTCTAGTGAAAGGGCAAAAAGGGTCAGTATTGAGCAGCAGCAGAAGCAGAAAAAAAGAAAAAGTATACCCTGAGTACTTGGCTAGAATGCTTTCTTTAAAAATCAACATTTAGAATGCTACCTGCAGAACAGCAGTAATCATCTCTGCATGTAGTGCTTCACAAGAGCTTTCTAAATGTTTTTGTAAAATTAAAAATACATTTCACCAGGTTGGTCTTGCATCTGGATAACTAAATGGGTGGCTTGTGATGAAGCTGTGCTGATTTATTTTCCTCAAAACACAATCACCTTTTGCAAATGTAATCATAATGCTCCTATTCAAGCGATATTAGAAAGAAGAGTGCAAGAGGTGTGTCAATCTGCTATTTTTCACAATAATGTACCAACCAAATGGGTTGACCAGAGTGGAAAAAATCTTCATGAATTGCCGAGGAAAGAAGTTCTTTCACCAGCATAATCAAATTGAAAATGTACAACCTGAAAGCAAGCTTGGTGTACCTCAGCTCTCCCATCTGTAGATGACGTGCACATCACCAACTCAGCATTTTTCCACAACAGGATTTGGAAAACAAAGTTGGAAATTTTCAAAATTTACAGAACGACATCTGCAAAGATAAGTGTATGCAACGGAAAGTGTGTTTATTAAAAGGAAGGAAATGTCAGCTGAACAAATTCTATTCTGCAGAATTTAAAATAGAAAGTGGAAGTATCTGGGAATTGTTGTTAGGATGAAATCTAGTATCTGGAGGTGGCGGTTTGTGATTGAAACAAGCTATTGAAAAGAATTTATTCATCCAAAAATACTTGGAGCTTTCAATCTTCTTTCTGAAGTTGAAGAGGACATGCAAAGAGCAGCCTAAGCCAGTAAGGAGGGATGCCAGACCTTTGTGTGTGCCACCTGCGATAGCTCTGGAAGGGGCTGCCTCCAGGTCCACTGGAGCAGTTTATAGGGAACCAGATGGCATCGAGCTCCACCTGCTGCACTATCTCTGTAGTTCATATTACTGAGAGCTGCTGGGTATGATCTCAAGAAAAACGACCTCAATCATTTTCAGGGAAACTTTTGGGTTAATTTCCTCAAGTGATCTCACTTAGGACCATATACTGTATGATATTTTTTTGTATCTGTTTAAATTGCTGTTCTTTCATACATACAGAGTTGTATCTTATTCTGTTACTTCACTATAAAGACAGCAGGAAATGATCACTGAAACAAACCTTTGAAAGCTTAAAAGCAAATTAGATGAACTATGGTAACAGTCTCCTTAAGTTGGAAACACTAAAAAAAAAAAAAAGGGGGGGGGGGCAGAGGGGGACCTCCAAGCCTATTCACTGCTTCTGCACTAAGATTGTTCAGCTTGTCATGATAACATATTGTTGAGTCTAACAAATTAGACATGCCAGCATTTTTATCTCAGTCTTTTATATGTGCACTACAAATTATGAAGATGGAATTCTCCTGTCCTATCATTATGTACTGTTACTGCTTTAAGCTCAGGTTGCACCTTTTCAATACACGACATTGTAATGAAAGATATCGTTGTAGGAAAGGAAGGTATTTCCTTCTGTTTTCTGTGATAAGGCTGATTGAATCACATTATCAGTACCTGGTTGAAAGGGTAGCATACGTGGTACCTCCCTCCCCTTCCTTCCAGAGAAACTGTGCAAAGGTTAGGTAGGTTTACAACTCTTTTCTTTTGCCTTTCCTCATGAACTGGCAGAGCTGCCTGACCAGAGGTGGGATGCAGGGTAATGTTGCACCCTGTAAAACGTTGGTCACAAATTTATTTTTTCCCATCGTGTCCAGGAATCTCTGAAAGTTCTCTTTGAAAAAACTTTTCTCCCAGTGCTCTACAGCACTGAGCACTTGCAAAGAATGTGGCTAAATGGATTCCGAGCCTATACTGGTGGTCAGTGTACCTCCAAACCATTGAAGTCTTTGGAGTAGTGAGTTATTCTGAGAGATTTTTAATTGATTTTAATCACGTCATTCAAGGTATTGCCAGCTGTAAAAACAATGGTAGCTGGCCATGGCCAACATATTGCTGCTTCTGCTGGGAGAAAAAAATAGTGTCAGGAACAAATCAGACTGGAAATTTGGCTGTTTCTGAAGCCTAAGATGCTTCTGCTCCAAGTCCAAATCAGGTTTCTTATAGCTTTCTCTTTAAATACAGATTAAATGTTTGCAATTGTAAAACAAAACAATAACAAGAAAAACCACCACCAGCATCAGTCTGCATGCTATTCCTGTGGCAAAGAAAATGAGAACATGAGCTTACAATTTTGGGTTTTGTTGCTTATTATACTATGGAATGATGCTCAGATAAGGTTGGTGGTTAGCATTGCAGATTGCAAATACAGAGGAGAGAGCCAGATGGAAGTAGTTCAACCTCCTTTCTCCTTCTCTGCTACTGTGTCAAAAAACTTAGAATTTCTTGGAGCTATTTTTTCCATTGTAATCTCAAAATGATGTGTGCCCTACTATAAATTAAATGTTGTTCAAAATATTAAAATGTTGGGTGGGGGGTGGAGGATGAAAACCTTTCACGTTTTGAAATGAAATTGCTTCCAAGGCTTCTCTGAAGGCTTGTTTCACCTGGGAAGTCATTTACCCATCTGTCTGGCACCTTTCTACCATAAAGAGTACTCTGAAGTTTAGAAGGGTGGATCAGAGGAAAATAATAGTTACATCATTTAGCATTATGTTTCAGATAGATTGTTTGTGTGCATGAATATGCATATAGTTATGAATGTAGGGTTTTTTATGCTGAAAAAAAAAATCAAAACCACAAATACTGGGTTTTGTTTGGCAACAAATTTCTGAAATCCAGTCTACTTTTGAAAGTCTGTTTCCATAGATAAAGACATGGGACTATTCAGACAAAATATATTGATTATGGCATATAATCACAAATAGTTGAGCTGAATTTTAGGGAAAATGAAATTTAAGACTCTCTTTACTGACTGCATACTTATCTCCAGTAATTTCCTCTGATGGAGTGAAATACAGGTGCCTGCTCAGGCTGTAAAATGATTCCTCTCTCGTTCAGTGTGTGAATGAGCTTTTCTTCACACACGGAGGCAGCTCTCGGGTGTATCAGGGTCCCTCTGTAAGACTTGTACTCCCAAGCCCTATCAATTTGCCATCTGTCCCTGCTGCTGCTGACCAATCTTGTTCAAGTGCTCCCCAATTGCATGAAATAGCAGAGCCTTTGGACACTTGTCTTTGACATTTTATTAGTTCATCTTTACATGCTGCAGAAAATCTGATTTCTATTCCAGCTACTTTGCTTTTAGTACCATTGCTGTTTAATTTTTTTCAGTCTTTTGTTTGTGGGCTGCCTCAGTGATTACATTAGAATGCTGGTGTTAGCAGTTTTCTAGGGGGTGAAGAATACTGCTCCGTACACCTTCAGCCTTTGTTCTGCTGAAATGTTACATTGAAACATAGATTTGGAAAGCAGTTTGTGCCTTCCCAAGTCAAAATCCTAATAAGCAAAGTGCCGTGCTCTTAGGGATTTTTAAAACACTTGAATATTTCCAGGCTTTGCTCTGTTGTGCAAAAGCTATTTCGTGTAGCAAGTATTTCATCCACAGCTCTGAATTTGCTGTGCAGAGACTTTCAGACTTTGTTGTACATCAGCTCTGCCCAAGCTATATGGATGTGGCTTTCTAGGGCCTCCAGATTTGCTTTGCTTGGAATCAATAAATGAGCTCTTTGATCTGAAACTACTCCAGGAAGGAATTACTATTTCCATATCCTTTTAGCCTGAGCACCATACACTGCTGAGTGATCTAAAATCTTTTATTAATCTACCTGCATATATATGTATATATAAAAATATTAATAGGAGGGAATCTGTCTTCCTTCCACTTGAATAAGCTGCTGGTTGAAGGAGAACTAAAAATGGGCTTGTGTTTGACTTCAGGGCTTTTCATGAGTCTGTGCCATCCTTGGGGGTGAAAGCACAGACCCAAGAATAGTGATGTAGCGCAGTATCTATCTTCAGGGAAGAACAATTACAGGTAAGTAATTTCCTATTCCTGTTTTGGAAATTGGATTTTCTTTTTATGTTAGACGCAGTAGATAAATCTTCCATAAAAAAGTGTTTTCTTAAACATTCAAGCACAGTAATTTAGGAAGCATGTATGCATTTTGCGCAGTAGCTTTTCCACAGGTCCTTCACATGAGAACCTCTCTGTGCCAGAGTTACCCAGTGACATTTTAAGTGTTTCTACGTAAGACTAGCCATTACTTTGGTTTTAGTTTGCCTCTCTGTAGAAAAACTTATTTGCACCACTTAATTTTGAAAATGGTGACCAGCTACTGTATGGCTAACGACCATTTCAAATATGGTTACATGCTTTTGTTAATATTTTAGGAACCAGCGAAAAAAGATGTGCGGGAAAGACCCTGCAAGGAAGTAGCGAAGGTTCCTACTAACAAGTACTCTTTCAATCCGAAGGTAAGACTACGTAGTTTAATTACTGTTGAAGCTTTGATTCAGGATCGAGTTAAGGAAGCCAACAGACAGACATCATGTTTAAAATACATAAGTGTTCACTGTATTCAAGGCTTAAAGCCTTACTGTACAGAAGGAAGCAGTCTTTTTGCTGACTGATGAACATATCATAGGTTTTATCTAGTAAAACTATTGCTAATGAGTGAGATAAGTTTATAGTGTAATTTGATAAAAATATTATTCAGAAAATTCAGTTTAGTGGTGCTAGCTATTCCATTCATCAACTCTGGAAGGACAACCTTCAAACTATACAACCGTTTAGCACAGAAATGACTGACATATTCAGAATGACTGTTCAAGCATTTTGTTTTTTGAAGGATGTAGGTCAGTATTGCACATCCTTATATCTCAAAAATCCATAGGTGAAAGGGGTGTTGGTCATCTTTATTTCCTTTACTGGGAATTTATTTTTCTCAGCACCCTAGGACAACTTAAGAGATGCACACAACTGCCCGAAGGAATACCTTAGGCTGCCCCTCAGGTTGTGCACACCAATATTATGCTTCCCATTGTATGGCAATTCAGCCATGCACTCCTTGCACATTGAATGCTGCCTCAGCTGCATATTTTATTAGCTTAACTAATACATGCAAAAGTACTGTATGCGCACAGCATGTGGTCATCATTCTATGAAACTGATGCAGCTGTTCTCTGGAAGCCCCAAGGATACTTCTAAGCCACGGCTAGTTCTACAACAAATGTAAGCTTTTATCTCCTATATATTTCAATTGCATAGATGTTCAGAAGAAAACATGTTGCATGCATTTGAACAATGTACTGAGTAGATGATTTTAATTCCCTTGTGTGAAATTGCTGACCTTGTGTATACACTCTTCTTAAAAATAAATAAATAAAAAAGAAACCATTATGTTCTATGCTCCAAAAGCAGCCACATCTGTGGAACTTTTCGCATTGCTTTCATCTTTTTTGTTTTGTTTTTGTTTGTTCGTTTAAAAATGCCTATCTCCTTGTTTTGAGTCTGAAAATTTTCTTGGATTGGAACTTCTAAAATATTTCTCTCTCATGTATACTTTTTGTAGTTTGCATAAGCAGTCACAGCAGTCATTCCCTTAGTCTAGGCGATTGAACAGCCTCTTCTTGTCTGATAGTGTAATGAATCTCACAGGTCCTTCACTGCTTGTAAGGCTTCTGTTAAATCCAAAGTCAGCCAATGAGTTAAAAGCTGTTGAAACACATGTGCCTACACAGACATCATATAAGATTTGTTTACATGCTTATGAAGTGTCCTAATGCTGTCCCAGATATTTTCTGACCATCTCAGACAATATTTAGTGATTAAAGCTGAACTCTGAGACTGCACATATCTTATCTGTGCTGAGCTCTTATTAATACCTTAATGTTAATTATCGACTTTATCACTTTCAGTCTGATCCACCGGAATCAGTGAAGAGACTCGCCTCATTTAGAGAGACAGGAAAGGAGCTGAGGACTCTCAGTAAAGCTTTAGCTCAGTCAAGGTAAGGGAATCCAGAGCACACAGAAATGGACCAGTCAAGACTGAAAGAATTGTTGGTTCTGCAGTGGCAGCAGTTGGATTATAGGCAAAATAATCAACTGTACTAACAGCTTAGGAAAAGATGGCTTATAATTTTCTCTCTATGGATTTTTGTGTATACTCAAAATTTTGTCTTTAGTGCATGAAGAATGATCGATAGCTCTGTTTATAATACTACGGTGTTCATTATGAAGGTGTTTGCTATTTCTTTGCAGTTTTTTGCATAAAACAGTATTGTGCCAAGATCTGGTCAGAGTAGTCAGAAATGAGCAAAGGTGTCCACTGTGATGGAAAATATAGTGGTAGATATTCTCACTACAAACAGAAATACATGCAGAGACTCATTCGGAATATTCCAACTTGAGTCTCAGGAAGATGCTGACTTGGTATGAATAGACTCTTGTGCTCCTTAGCTGATGGGAACGGAGATGTTTTAATCAGACATAAATCTGGGATCCTATGTAGCCTTCAGCCAACTGTGTTTAGACAACAACCATGATTTGATTTAGGGGGTTGACCATAGAAATTGGTTGGGCATACTTGCTTTTCTTAGAATGTATCTTCTATTATCACTGTCGGAGATGCAGTAAGCTGTCTCTGCAGGGCATTTCTTATGGTCCCATTAAAAAAAAATAAAAAAAACCAGTGAAGTCATAGGCTTTAGCAAAGAGTGGTTTCCAATTTAGGTACTCATACTTTTAAATGCATTTATGCTGTGTTGACACCTGTGTTGCAGCATTGTCACTACAGCTGCTGCTTAAGTTGATGAGACCGAGGCTTCAATATGCTGTTCTGTTTCAATCATACATTCTGATTGCACTCCAAACTTGCCTACAGAAAACCATTCACTGTATTTGCTAAGTATTAGCTTAAATAATTGCTAAACTGTTTAAGTCTTGCAGTAGGTGACTCTAGAGTTTTCTACATTCTCCTGGAACCTTCTAGCTTTCTTGATGTGAGTATTAATCTAAGAAACAAGAATCATTTGCAACTGAAACAGCAAGCAGTAGTACAAAAAGGTGATTTACATCTGGCAAGGTTTAGTTACAGCCTGCTGCAAATAAAACTGACAAATTGCTGCTGCCAGCCCCAACACGGTACAGCTTACATGAGTGTTTACCAGATTTGTAGACTTTAAAGCCTTTGAAGAATATTCACTAGATAAAAATAGTTGAATCAAAGCAAACAGCGATAAGACAGACATTTACATGAAAACTTAATAATTTAATTGGTTAAGCCCAAGGAAGTCTGCCAGTCAAGAGAACACGTGATATTGTATCTTCTTAATATGTTAAAGATTGTTTGATTAAGATTTTAATGGTGCAGAAGTCAAGGAAGTTAGAGAAAAGTAACTTCTTAGCATCTGCTACTCTAGAGGAATCACAACTTTACTTTTCACAATGTAGTGTTTATAAATATTTCCAAATGTATACAATGTATACTATAAACATTTTTACTAAACTGTATACTAGTTACTCATTATAACATTAAATTTCACATTCTTCCCTTTTATCCTTATTTTACTCGTTATTTTTCATTTATTTTGTTAATTCACTTTTTGTGAATTTTCACTTTATAAATTTGACAAAAAGGTGATAAACCATAAACAAAATAATAATTGTTGCATACTTTGAATGTTGAATAAGCCATTTTAGTAAAGGATGGCTTGGTTTTGCTGTAAATGCAGTGTTAATTATGTTTGTCTGCCTTCATTGCTAACTATTAGTGGCATTGTCTCTTTGAAGTCAAGTTAAAGTTCTTTTGATGAAAAGCTGCCAGAGGTCAGTTTCTTCTTGATTTGTGATTTGCAGGTGCTTGCAGCTTGCTTTAGGATGTTTTACATCCTTTAATTTTGAATGAGTAGGATAAAAAATACTTAAAATGTTTTGTAGGATGAAATTTACCATCACCTGTGATATGAAAAGGCTTGATTTTTAAGTCTGATGCAACTGATTTGCCAGGCATTTGGATGAAGCTAATTGAACCATTCTTCTCATTATAATTTACAGTTCAAAGGAATTGAGTATCATTTTGCTAGTAGGTTAACCTGAGGGGGCCTTGGTTTGTTACTTGTTGGGAAACATTTTGAAATGTCAGTAGGAGCTACATAGTATTTTTGCATACCTTGACCAACATAGAGATATTTAGGATCAACTGAGCTTTTCCACATGGTTGAAATTCTCTCTAATTAAGTAGACTGAGTGAGGTTCTAATTATATAATTGTAGAGCCATACAAAATTAAACTTGATTTTATATCTACAATTTCTTCAGCATATCAGAGTGAGTAATGGACAATATAGGGCTGTTTTTGCAGAACCTGGTGTTTTGAGCTCTCGATGAGGAGTACTGAATCTGAAGGATTCAGTGGCAAGAAAAACCATGCTTTTCCAAGGTGGCTTTGCTTTGTGCTAAAGAAGCTCCGTGTAGGACAAGTGGTACAAACTGCAGCTGGACATGATTTGTTCATGCCAGAAGGAGAAAAATGTAGATTGCCTCTCAACCCTTCCTGCACCTTCTGCTCCCTGTTTCTGGGCATTATAGCATTGTGGTGAGTGCTGAATAGGGAGGTCAGAAATTGGGGGTGGGGGTATCAAGATGGTGATCCTAACTCCTGCTGAGCAGCTCTTTATGTACCTTTGTGCAAATCATTTGACCTCACTGCACCTCTGTCAAGTAAATTGGAATTGGAAACAATGCAAAGTATCTGAACTAAACTCACTGCACAAATATATAGCTTTTAAGTTGGCATGGATGGCAGAGTGTGAATGAAAATTGCTTTTTTTAACATATAGGGATTTTTTTAACCATTTGTATTTACATTCTTTATTTTTAGTCTTATTACCATTATCTTATGCTTTCAGGGATGTTAGCTTGAAAACTTGTATGATGCCTAGCACTCAGGGCATGCAAGCATTGTCTTAAGTCATCTCCACAGCTCTGATGGGTATTAGGTAGATGATTATTACTCTGATAGGTAATAGGAAAAAACCAGATTGTGGATGTAAGATTGTCGCTGGAACAATTGTAACTGGAACTCAGGTGTCTCAGGTGAGCAATTACTTGAGTTATTCTTCTAGAATTCAGTGATGTCTCTGTTTCTCTGATTTATTCTTTTTCAAAATTGGGCCACTAAATCAGAAGCTCCAGGGAAAGACTTTTTAAGAGATCCAGTCCATCACTCTGGGTGAGTGCAGTTGTTTCCTATAATAGATGAAGTGTTTAGTATAGCCTACTTTTAACTCAAGACATATGCTTCACATAATCATAAATGCAGATTCACCTTCAGCTGGATGTTCAATGGTAATGTAATCTGCAAAATTATGTTAAATGCAGACTTTTAATGATGTGAATAGATTTGATCCTAATGTATTTTGATGTTACGTTTTCTGAGTGACTAAAAAAAAAAAAGCAGCTTTCAGTCTTTTGTCACTTCTCACCTCTAGAAGCCAATACAGCTAAAAGGACAGAGAAGTTCTTATTCCCTTATGCACATTATCAGCAGAATTTTCTGTTAAGTCCTGATCAGTCATACTTGTACCACACCCACAGAGGACAGGAATGTTGGGCAACAACATCTTGTTCTTAACATGTTGTTCCTAAACATCTAATTTGGCCCGCAGAATGTTATTTTACTGCTGATGCAGACAATGGAAAGACCCCAACTCCATTTTAATATCCCGAGCAGAATTTGGTGTGCTGGCAGGTAAGAAAATATACACCTGTTAAAGCATCTCCAACTCCTCCATGTTTTTCTAGTTCCATAAACTTGATTTTCAGTTGTATGCAATACTGGCTTCACGTAATTTCAAATGCCTGAGTGGGATCTATTCCTGTCCACTGGTTTTCCATCACCGTTGAAATGTAGGTGGAACACAAAGCAAAAGAAGACTTAATCTTGTGTTACTGCACAAGCAAATTTATATTTACTTTTTACATTGACAGCACAGTGTGGTGCCTTCACACTGACGGCTAGCAAAATTCCACTATACTTCTCTCTCAATTGTCTTCCTCAAAGGAAGAGGGGGAGAAAATGAAAAAGAGCTTGAGGGTTGAGATAAGGACAGGGAGATCATTCACCATTTACCATCACAGACAAAACAGACTGAACATAGGGAGATTAATGTAACTTACTGGCTATCACTAACAGACTAGAGCAGTGAGAAACTAAAAGCAAACTAAAAACATCCTCCCATCCCCATCCACCCTATTCTACCTCCTTCCCCCGAGTGGTGCAGGGGAACAGGGAATGGGGATTACAGCCAGTCCGTAACGCTTCATCATCTGCTGCTCCTTCACGGTCACTCTCTGCCCCTGCTCCAACTGGGGTCCCTCCCACAGGATGCCATCCTTCCCCAACTGGTCCTGTGTGGGTTTCCCACAGGCAGCAGCTCTTCAAGAACTGCTCCCATATGGGTCTGTACTATGGGGTTGATCCTTCAGAAGCAGACTGCTCCAGCATGGGTCCCCCGCAGGCTGCAGCTCCCCCAACACCTCCTGCTCCTGCATGGCCTCTTCTCCACAGGCAGCAGCTCCGGCCCAGGGCCTGCTCGGGCAGGGGCTCTCCATGGGCCACAACCTCTTCCAGGTCCCATCCAACTGCTCCACCGGGGGCTCCTCCACGGGCTGCGGCGTGGAGATCTGCTCTGCCATGGGACCCGTGGGCTGCAGGGGGACAGCCTGCTCCACCAGGGGCCTCTCCATGGGCTACAGAAGAACTTCTGCCCCAGCACCTGGAGCACCTTCTGCCCTCCCTCTGCACTACCCTTCGTGTCTGTAGGGTTGTTTCTCTCTATATTTTCTCACTCCTTTCTACCTTGGTGCAGTTGCAAAGCAGGTTTTTCTTTTCCTTTTCCTTTCTTAAATCTGCTCTCACAGAGGCACAAGAAGCATTGCTTAATGGCTCCACTCTGGCCACTAGCGTGTCCCTTTTGGAGCTGGCTGGGACTGGCTCTTATCTAATGTGGGGCAGCTCCTCAGCCCCCCTGCTACCAAAACCTTGCTATGTAAACCCAATCCATACAGTAAATGATAAATTTACACATTTGGGTTTTGGTTGTTCTTTTTCTTGAAGATCAGAAATTTAGCTTGGTCAGTGCCTAATCAGAGGTACTTAGCAAGCTCATGACAAATGTGCTTGCATACTGTTGTGTAGGCGTTGGTCACTTGTTTCTTGAGAGCATTTGTTGTCTGAATACATGTTCAAATGAAGTTTGCTTGTCATTTTGTGTAATACCACACATTCTTTACATTGTAATCCCAGTGGTGATCCTGCAGCACATCTGATATAGTTTATTCTATGTACTGTGGAAATTAAGTCACAAATCCTATATGCCTTATGTTATTTAAGAAGTGAAGTGTGATGTGAACTACAATGGCCATGGAGAAATTTGCATGAGAATTGGGGAAACTGATTTTTGAGATGTAGACTTGCATCTTCTAATGTTTTCTAAAATATGTAGTAGCCAAATGACCTGATATGCAGAAATATATCCAACATACTTTATATCTGAAAATCAAGAGTGATAACTGTTTTTTTAATTATTATTCTGTTGTATAAGCCTAGATATTCCTCAACTGTCGCTGTATGACTTTTTAACAATGAAAATGTGCTAGCCATTCATCTTGAGTGTTTGTACAATGCTGCTTTAACTAAATCTGCATGTAGGCTAAAAAGAACTGTAAGAAAAGCAAGGAGATGAAACCAGCAGACTTTTTAACCAAATATTGAGATATAGAGTTTCAGGAAAAGATAATTTCAAGTGAGAATTACTGTACTGATGGTTTGGACCAAAGAGCATGTCAGCAATACTTCTTAGTAACAAATTCAGACTACAGAAAAAGAGCTATTTTCTGGGGGGGAAGCAGAGTGGAAAATGCACAAAAGAAGAAAACTGGAGTGTAAATCATTAGGACAGCAACTTTTTATTTCAATGAAAGCAGTCAGGCTAGCGGAGCAGAATGCTAATACATACTACAGGGAGTCAGTGAATACAAATGACCTTTGTGGATTTTTTTTTGCTGCCTTTCCTTATGATTGAAAAGGAACAGCGAGCAGTTGTCTTAATTGGATGTTAATTGATACATATTCATGGAAAGTAATGTCTGTGATCTTGCAGCTTGTTTGTATTAACGAGTATAATGGAACAAATTGTGAGGAAGTTTTTAGGAATAACGATCACAGTGACATAGCATAGTAGTATGAATTTTAAAATTATCTCAAAAATGTTTGAAGTCGTTACCAGAACAGACTTAAATGCATTCATAAAGCTTTAATATTCTACTTTAAACATTAAAAAACATGAAGTGCAGATAAACCATATAATTATGAACTCATACCTCCTCTCAGTAATATCCTCTTTAAGTATAAGATGCTCTTCATTATGATATATGTAAGAGGATGATGACAACGCAGAGGTTGTTCAGACTGTCATCTTTCATAAATATCAGTCTCTGGTCCTAAGCAGAAAGTCTTACCAGTGCTTTCCAGCTAATGAGTTGTACCAAATCACTTTAGGGAGGTATCGGAGAGCTGGCAGGTTACCATTTTAACTAAACTACAAGCTAAAATATAGGAAGGAATTGCGTGTCTTTTTGTAGCATAAAAAGATCTGTTTGGGAAATCTGTAGATAATGGTAATTCTTCTTCGGGGATCAATGCATCTTAATTCCAGTGGAGGTTGCGCATGTAGACATAAAGAAGTCCTGAGTTACTTGGCTCAGCATTTCTCATTGTCTGATTCAGTGGGTGGAATACAGTATGGCAGAAAAGATGACACCTTTATCTGTGACACTAGGCCAGGTTGCCCATGAACACCTCCAGGAAGGGGGCAACTGCAGCTTCTCTGGGCAAGCTGTTGAGCACCTCACTGCTCTCAGAGTAAAGAATTTCCTCCTAACATATGATCTAAATCTGACCTCTTTTAGTTTAAAATTGTTCCCTTTGTCCTATCACTATCTGCCTGTGTAAAAAGTCACTCTTCATCTTTTTTATAAGCCCCCTTTAAGTACTGGGAGGCCTTGATAAGGTCACCTCTGAGCACTCTCTTCTCCAGGCTGAACATCCAGCTCTCTTTCTTCATAGGAGAGGTGTTCTAGCCTTGTGGTCATCTCTATAGCACTCCTCTGGACCTGCTCTATAAGGTCCACATCCTTCTTGTGCTGGGGGCCCCAGCTCTGGACACAGCACTCCAGGTGGGGCCTCATGAGGGCAGAGCAGAGGGGGACAGTCACCTCCCATGACCTGCTGCCCACTCCTCTGTTGATGCAGCCCAGGATGCAGTTGTTCTGAGCTGCCAGCACACTCTGCTGGCTCATGTCGAGCTTTTTGTCTCCCAGAATCCTCAAGCCCTTTTCAGCAGGGCTGCTCTCCATGAGTTCTTCTCCTAGTCTGTACTCATGTCTAGGATTACCCCAACCCAGGTGCAGCACCTTGCACTTAGACTTGCTGAACCTCATTAGGTTCACGTGGGCCCACTTCTCCAGCCTGTCCAGGTCCCTTTGGATGGCATCCCTTCCTTCTGTTGTGTTCACTGCACCACTCAGCTTGGTATCATCTGCACATTTGCTGAGGGTGCACTCAGTCACAGTCTGTCACTGATAAGATGTTGAAATATCTTTAGCTTTGATCTGATGATTATATTTTCATTTCTACAAGAGGAAATATTCTATTGCTATTTTTTACTAAGACAAGGAAAACTGAAGAAGTACAGCCACTTTGAAATGACATTCAGCTTTGAAGGAGATACTTCTTTATTGCTTTGTTGCAATGACATCTGTAAATGTGATCCAGAAATAATGTTAAGTAATCCACAGCTGCATGAGGATGTATTGTATGAGAACCAAGAAAGTAGAGGTCTTCGTAACTAATCATAAATTGTAGCAAGATGTAGGAACACTTACACAGCAAAAAAAAGATTACCAAAGCATTGGAGGCTTGTAGTCATTAATATAAAATAAAAGCAGGTAGCCATAAATCACTTCTGTGAGCTAACTCAGCCAGAAAGACCATGCAAGTGTACTGGAAATACTCGTTATTAAACATCACCACAAGAAGTAGAGCTTAAAAATAAATATATTGCTTAAAATGAGACTAGTTGAAAATATTATCTTTGTGTAAAAAGGAGGCACAAAATGTGAGAGCAACTGGAAACAGGACCCAACAGAATGTATTACAAAGGAAACATCTCACTTCCATTAAGGAGACAAATGTTTTCTTGTTTTTCTTGTTTCTGCCTCAGTTAAGTCCTTCTGATAAATGGCTTGCCAGGCTATTGGTAATTATATTCACTGACCCCCGAAAGAGGTAGAAATACAGATTTTTTTGATGCCAAGAAAGGTGAGAAGAGGGATAATGTTTTTGAAAGTCTCTTTTCACCTAAGCTCTACAAATAGGGCAGGCTGCCAGACTGCTGTCCTTGTGTTCCTCTTCCCTGCACGAACTGATTAATACATCCCAGTTCCGCTCTTTGGCAAGGCTGAGGATATGCGCTGAGGTGCACAGGGATAGAGTAGCCTATTAGAAGGTCACCGTACTGGTGGATTTGCACAGTTTAAATACCTGACTGTAGGCATGGGCCTGAATTTGTTTCATCTAGAATGAGACATTTACCTGAGCTTTCTGAATTGGAAGCCCAGTCCCCCAGACTACTTTTGCCATTGGATAGAATTAGATGTATTGAAGGATGATTCTGATCCTATGTTAACTTAAAGTCCGCCTTCAACTTGGGAAGAAGATACACATTGTAGAGGAAATTAAATGAGTTTAGACTAAATAGTTACTTCTCATGAAACAGAGCTACATCTTGAAAAGCAGAAGTATTTTTTAGATTTAGTCTAACAAGGCTGACCAAACTACATGGGAAAGGAAGCAGAGGTGATGTGACTGCTTTGCCAGTGCACTCTAGCTCACTTTTGGCAAAGAAAATGGGAGAGGAAAAAATGTGTTTACTTCATTAAGTGTGTCTATTTTCTTTAAACTGGAGCACTTCTATTATCACAAATTGCAGGTGTTTTCTATGGCTTCCAACTATACCAGTAAGATAGCTTGTGGTTATGATATGTAGTATCAGAAATAAATTGAAGAAAATGGACCTTATCTCTGTCAACGTAAAATGACAACAACTGCACGTGTGGTGACTTACCTAAGCACTGGTACCCATGTAAAAATGACACGTTATGGTCATCCTTAGTCAGTAATGTCTAGGAATCGACAGCTTTGAGCTACAAGCCCAAAGGGAAGGAGTTCATGCCATTTTGTGAGCCACTCAAGCCTTTATTTGCAAAATGGATGTGCCAAGCCTCTGTAGATGTACTGCATTTCCTATAGTTTGAAGAAAATTGGCTCCCCTGCCTCTGTTCCAGTAGTGTTAGTTGAATAAAACTAAATGTCAAACTGTTGGCAATTTTGTAGTATTCCAGTGGCTGATTTTTATGTTTTAAATTAGAAACTGCATGTTTCTTTAATATGGTTCAAGTTTCCTGAAGGCAGATCTGTAAAAGTCAGTCTGCTGAAAGCTCAGGCTCTACTAATGCATTCTTTATGCCCGCAACAGCAATTAGACTGACATACCCTGAGAGCTGTTTCGGCTACTTCTCTTCCTGCTACTGGCTTTGTAACTAGCCGTCTTTGGATGCTTTTTAATACAAAGCCACTTGAATTTTGTGATTGAAAAGGTAGCTACTATGGGAAGACTTTAAAAGGGAAGAAATGAGTTGCGTTTGGAATTTTGGTTATGAATCTTGACCGTCCTTACCTGTTAATCTATACCAACCCTGTTTTAATATATACAGGCAAAGAAAACTTCAGTGGAGATTCTGATATATTGGCATTCATTAATGTGTATGGTTTACTAAATGATTCAGTGGAGCGTGTGAGAGTGGAGAGGAGACCGTAGTTACAAACCAAAAAAGTCAGGCAGAACTGAGAAGGTGCAATGTCTATCTGCCAATATTACTTTCCAGTGTACTTAATACTTCCTAATGTCAGTTGCTTGGAAACCAGTGTTGTGTGCCCTTTTGCTGCTTGGCAGAAATCACTCTAATTGGCATGTTTCTAGCACTGTCACTGCTGGCAGTTTGCAGCATTTTTTTTTCCAGAAGCAAAAATTTTCTTTACATGAGTGATGGCTCACATTAATTAGACAGCAGTCATGGCCAAAGACATCCATTTAAGTGTATGGATGTATGAATCATTATCTCTATCATCAATCACTGGAAAGACTGCTATTTCCATCAACATTTCTGTCTTTCCAGGCTGTTCATTTGAGTCTCAATCTCCTTTCTTCTAGTGCAAAAATATGTTTGTTATTTGAAAATGTGTAAGCGGAAATAGTTCATTGCATATTAGGTTTTACCACCTAAACATGACAGTCTCATTCCTTGTATTGTGACAAAAAATGACACATTGTGACTGAATGTTTGAACAGCTACCACTTAAAATGGGTTTTCCATTATTTAGTAGTAAATGTCATTGTTCTGTGAATACCTTTGTGCAGTAAGTTAAGATGCTAGATCGTGATTCTACTGTAGATTCTACTTTCATGTGGATATCCTGAACCAACAGTATTTCTAAGAGGGTCGGGACCTCATTGGAGTTCCACTTAAGAAGAAGTGAGTTTTTATGGATAACATGAACTTAAAAACTTAAAGTTGTTATTGTACATTCTTGCAGGAAAAAGAAAAAAAAAAAGTGAGCCTAAAAATCTTCAGATGCCTTTTTTTTCCTTTCCTTCTGAAGTTTAAGTAATCGTTTCCCCAAAGCTTTTGGGAGAAGAATTTGAAGCAAAGCCTCGAAATTGACAAATTTTTCTTCCCTTCATCAGTACAAAACTATCTTCTCTGTGCTGCTTTGTAATTACTTCCCTCACTGACCTTAGTTTATGTACTTCTCCAGAGACACTAGGAGCTGGAAACCTAAACGTACCTGCATCCTGCGTGCAACTTTTTCATCACCAAAATCAGCAAGAATAGAATTTACAGCACAGTGCAACTGGAGAAGGGCCTGTACATACTTCCAGAAGTGGTGGAACACGTTCTTGTGTTCTGTGGCTTCTTAAAAGTGCAATTGCTACCCTTCATTCTTTCTAGGTTCAGAACACATTTACATGTAAAAATAAGATCTTTTGTATATTACTTTGTACCTCCAGGTAGCCAAACATGTTTGTGTTTTTCCACATCAGAGAACCTCTCCTCACTTCACAGGGGAAGCAACATTTTCATTTTATTTAATGTCTTTGTAGTTAATTGAAAACCACTCCAAATTATCTTTAAATGTATGTCACATCTTTTATAATAGTGTTATGTTGTTTTGACTAGATGATCTTTATTTCTTCTTGCAGTCTGAACATACCACAAATTTATTCATGTTTTATTTTGTTTCATGACTTCATACTCAGATTTTCATTTGAAAATATGCATCATCACTTTTATGCAGAGCCTGTTTTTTTTTTGTGTGTGTGTTTGTTTTTTAACAAACATGTTTGAGTACAGAGTATTGTACTCATCTTCAGGAGAATAAAACAGAAATCTACATCTGAAATAATCTGGGTATTCCAGATTGTATCCATGCCTTCAATTGTTCAAGCCAGATATTGATATGGTACCACTTTTGTTCCTTTCCAGAATGGTTGATGGTTCAGTATGGTAAATGATAACATATGTCTGAGTTTCTGGGGGTTAGTAACCACATTTAATAGATCTTAATGTAATTATAATCTGTTTGTTTTTTTTACTGAATTTAAGAAGATTAGATGGATGAATTAGATGTATGAATATTTACCTATTAGTTTCTTACTGTGTGATTACTCAGACATTAAGTACGAGTAGTAAGCATTGTGTTCCTGGTTCTCTGTTGCCTTATATATACAGTTGCTTCTCTGTAATTTGGCTATAAACACTACCAAACCAGAATTCTTAATTAATTTACATTAGTATCTATATATTAATTTTGAATACTTGCAAGCTTTTTCTGCCCACAAGCTGAGACTTCAGGACATGACCTAAATGCCATGTAGATAGAGCTCAAGAAGAGGCTCACCGCTTGTGGCTTTTGGTAATTTAAGAAGGGGGGTCATGCAAGCACTTTTTAATAACTCTCCGACTATACTTTAAGTGAAGAGTGCACTAATTCTCATTTTCAGTGAGACTGTCTTACTTCTTTAAGATCCTAAATGTGTAAAGCACTCTTAATAAATAACTTAGGGACATACAGGCATAGATACATGTGCATTACCATACTGAATGTAAGGGCACTAAAGAATCGAGCGGAAAAGTCAGCAGCTCCAGTATTTACTGAGAATGGAACAGGTTCTTCACTGGTGTGAATTTGTATCAGTGTTGACAGTTTACAACAAATGTGGAGTTTACTCTCCTGTTTTGTTCTGTGTGCTTTGTAAATGAGAACAGTACTGTGTCATAAGGATTTTCTTTTATCTCTGCACTTCCTGCTGTTTTACGGGTACTATTTAAGCTTTACAGCACCTTGTCAGACAGTTAGAGGACATATTAGAATTGCTTCAGCTACTAGGATGCAGCAACTGCTCAAATGAAGACTGATGTGTTATTGCACATACACACTACATAGTATTTTGGGGAACTGGAATGATTAAAAAAAAAAATGTCCTATTCCAACTGAAACAGCTGTCAGGACAGTAACATTTAATCAGCTGAAATCTGATGAGAATGTAGGCTTTAACACTTGTGCACCTGCAGAGATTGCTATGGGATTCTTAATGACTTCAGGTAGTCAGAACTTCCATCTCATTTTAAGTTCAAGAAGACAGACTGTCCGCTACCACAGTGCTGCCTAGGCTAAGGCATAGATTTTAATTTTAAATACACACGAAGTGTTTAATACACATGAACTGCTCTCACCACTTCCTTCTGTGGATATTTCTTTGAATTCTTCAGGATCTAGCTGCTCATCGGCCTCACTTGAGGGTTTTGATAGGATCCCAGCTTATGATGGCATGGCTGCAGATAATTCAAAGTTTTCATTAAGAAGACTTGTGCTGTTTTTTAATTCATGGGTTTAGTCTGTAACATTCAGAATGCTGCATACAATTTAGCTGTCTTTACTGTAGTTTCCAAGTTACTGCTTCCTGTGCTGTTTTATATAGATATGGGTTGTATTACTTTTTCTGCTATAGAAATTATTCACTCAGCATGCCTTTAAGTGGCAGTGTGCATAAAATTGCACTTGCTTTTCATTTGAGAAGCCTTAGCTCTTATTGAATTTGTCACAACTGCTACAAGTTTGGCAGTTCCCAGCTGCCATTCACCTTGCAACACCCTCAGCAGAATCTGGTCTTGTGCCCAAGGAGAGAAGCTTTTACTGGGTTTGTAGGGAGTTGTTGCAGTTGCAAATTGAAATGCTTTTATGAAATGAAAGGAAATGGCATTTAGAAAGCATGTGCTTTCAGTGGCTTTTAGAGTAATGCGACATTGGTTTTATTTATATTTGCAATTGGCTATAAGCCTCTGGAAGAGGCTAAATGCCTACTGTACAGTGTCTGGAGCAGGAGATGTTCTGTCATTAGCTTTATTGATATGAAGGCTGTAACCATTAAGATAAGAAAATTATATAAGCTGTTTTATGAAACAGTGACTAACAATTTCCATGATCAGAGAAATGATGCATATGTAGTAATTGTTTGATAGATAAATAGTTATTTTCCTTACAGCTCACAACTCAATTTTTATTCACCATGATTATAATGTGAGGCCTTAGAGGAAGAATCAAGCTGGTACATAGAGACTGCTACTTCTTTGCACCTCAGGGAATGGGATGGGGGAAGACTAGCAGGAATAATTAATGAGACTCAGGTGTCCCCAGTAACACCACCTGCTGCACTGAATACAGCTGCTTAATAGATGAGCAGCCACATGGTAATGCAACCGTCTGCCCTCTCTTTCCAGCAGGTCTGTTCAGGCTGGAGTTACACCAGCTTATCTGAGCAAGAACTTGGCATCACATGTTCAGGAGCATATATCATTCATTTAGTAAATCACCTCCCACAGAACTTGTTTGCATGCAAAGTAAATGTGAGGTGGTTGTTAACTGTAAATCTTCATTTTCTGGGACAAATAGATCCTTAGTATGATTCCTTTGAATTTAGTGAAGATGAGCGGTGCACTTAAATAAGATATATTTAAACAGAATGTAAAAAACCTGGAAAATATCTAGCTTGTCTTTACCCTAATGGCAAGGTTTCTGGTATTATTATTATTATAGCTTCTTAATGTTAGTCTAGCACCTAAATTATGATTAAGATAAATGTGATATCCTTTTGTTTTTGTGAGTCATTTCTTGCTCAAAGAAAGGTACCAAGAATCACATATCAGCAGTAGAAGTTCAACTCCCCGATACTTCAATGGCTTTGTATTACAATTAACTGATCACCTTTAGTCCCTAAAGAGTAAATTGAAGAGTAATTTAATAAGTACATAATTGTACCAAACTTGTAACACATTTTCTTTATGTGTAGTACACTACCGGGCCATTCCTTTGTGCATGTCATTGATGCTTATCTATAATAACTTCCTGTTGAAAAAAATGAAGTATTCAATGGTACATTATCACTGCTCAGGAAACTCCTTTAATTTTCATACTGACAAAGATATTAACTTAAAAAATAAGACGTCCTTTTATCTGAAACAGTTGAAAATCTGTGTTGTGACTACAGTTGACTGATACTCAGTTACTTTAATAAATGTATGCCAAATTTTATCTTGATTGTATTTTAATGAATGATTCTCACCTACTTGTCAAATAGGCAACATAGCTAAATTTATGAAGTTATTGTACAAACAGGGTATCCTGATGCCAGAATTAAAATGCAGAAATATATGATGTCCTGTTTCAGCAATACACTATAAATCTACAGTGCAGAAAAGTACACTTGCCACCTCTATATTTTAAGCTAGGGTTTATTTTAATGTTTTCCTAAAAAGAGTCCATGAATCTTCAGAGTAATTTACAAATATGCCAGAAATAATCCTATGTAGTTATGAGAGGGCTTTACTTAGAGACTGTAGAGCTACTTTTTGTGATACCTGAGACTTCAAGGAAGTCACAGACTCAATATTCATTCACAAGCATGCGTAACTTTTCTTGTTCCTATTGGTATATGAGAGTGATCATTGATTTTGGCATACATATATTAAAGTCTTCTACATTAGATAAGCATTAAAAAATTATACTGGTCACTTTGCGACTCATGCATCTTTCTCCAGTAGTACTGGTTATGGCAGTTAATGTAAAAAGAAACAAACAAATCCTTTCTAATTTATAATTATATATCTTTTTCATGAATCAAAGATAACTGATATAACTTTATTGTTCCCTATTTGTGGTGGTATAATATACATGTACAGCAGTGGTTTTGATCTTTAAGAGGGAATACTTACATTAATTACTGTGTGCAATAATATAGAACAAGCACTATGGAGAGAAAAAAATCTTTTAACATATAAGTATCTTGATGGCTGGGAGAAAAGAGAGAGCATGAGAACTACTGGAAAAGATCAGAAAGCAGGAGTTTGCAGTTACTAAACATTTTCTAGTATTCTGAGAGGTGTATGTTGTACAAAATACTAAGTTCTTATGGAAGAAAAAAGACAATCCAGTCTGAGAAAGCTCTGAAATCCTCATGTTTTTCTAAAGCATGCAGTATTTCTTGTCAGGGACATTTATTGTCTCACTTTATTTTATTTTTTTAGCATAGAAATATCTAGCAGTTGGGTTGCCATCTATCTGAAAATGAAAGGTGTTCAGACTTGCATTTGTGATTGCTGGACTTAAAGGTTACAAAACCCAGTCCCAAAACCATTAAATTGTGCAAGTGGTTTTTCATCAAGGAAAGCAAGGAGGGAATAAACGGTTCCACCTGAGAATTAGTTAATTCGGTTCCTGAAATGTGTACCCTATATGATCTTCTGGTGCTTTAATGCATCTCCGGTAATAAAAGGAGGGGAGGGGGGTGTATTACTTCTCAGTAAAAGAAACAAGACCCAGCTTTCAAGACTAGATTGTTTTTGAAAGAATCAATACTGCCTGATGACACTTAATTCAAAAGTCAGCAATGCCTTAATTTAAAGGGCCCCATCCCATGCTTGAGTAGCATGCTCTTGTCTGACTTAGATCATCTGCTACATTCTAGGTAACACGTTAATAAGTGGTGGTGTGCCATACACCTTTGCCTCCCCAGCTCACCTTTTCTTTTTTTGTCTCTGTTATCATCCTCTAGGGAGTGCATTATGGTTTCTTCGTTTCCTTCTCTTGCAGTAATACCCTTCCTGTTGTCTTCAGCTCACTTACTGCCTTCTCTGGCAGCTTCCCTTTGACTAACAATTCAGCCTTCTGACAGCAAGTGGAATTTAGCAGCTAACAGGTAGCTTCAGGGTACTGCCTGTCAGCTGCTGACAACTGAGTTAAGACAGTGAGGGGCCCAGTGGTCAATTGGCTGCTGTAAATTAGAATGAGTCAGGTAGTTTTTAAATCGAGTAGCGGACACAGTGGTACCCTGAGTTCGGTAGTTAACCTCCAACATTGAATAGTTAACCTGTGCTGAAAGAGATAATGGAAAGATCTCCCAGTTCATATTGGGGAATTGTTGTCCTCTATCATATTGCAGAAAGAAATACTGATGTTGAATATAGAAGAATGTGAAATCTGTTAAAAGTGCAGTTGGTGGGCTGCATAGAAATTAATTTTCTAATGTGTCTTTAGTACACTGGCCAAATTATGATGATTTTTGGCAGGCATCATGTCAACGCTGTGAAGAAGGGTGGGGCATACTTCCATATACTTCACCAAGAATCACTGGAGAGGAAGAACATACTAAACAAACAGCAGGTTCAGGGAACGAGATGGGGAACTGATTTCTAGCCGCCCACATATTTCTCGGATCCAGAGGAGTCAGAGGAAGAAATAAGCATGTAAGTCAACTCAGAGAGCTTTTGGTAGTCCAAGGTCAGTGGTTTTAAAAAGTAACAATCTCTAGTTTCTGTCATTACTTGGTATTGAGCCAGAATATTACTACTTGTGTGAACTAAAAGAAAAAATGCTTAAAAATCTGTGTGAATACATCTGAACTTAACAAGCATGGAACAAAAAATGTTTGAGGCACTGTTAAAAAGGCGTAAGTTTGGAAGGTGGAAGGTCATTTGAACTCAGGAAAGGTTTAATAGCCAACTTAGAACTGATTCTCTGAGGAGAAGAGGAGGAGGTCTGGTGAGAATTTGGCATGCTTTTGTCCCCAAAATAGGACCACAGAACTAAGAATAATAAAGAATTGCATGCAGAATAAGTGGCTTGGCTTGCAGAATGTGTTTCTTGACTAGTTCAGTCCTATTACCAGCTTCCTCTGGTTTTCTCTCCATTAGATAGGTTTCAATCCTTTGCCTCAGTCTGATCTCTTCCGTGCACCTCTAATGCTTGTTGTGATGTTCTACTTGTCTTCCATCTCTCAATCCTCACTAGGTGGTGAAATAATTAAATACTTGCTCAGCAGGACAGAATGGCTATTCTAGAGCTTGCATCAAAAGCTCATTCACGTCTAACAGTTCTCCATGGCTGGCTCTATGTCCCCAGTGCTTCCAACGTCAGTTTTATCTGAAGATAAAAAGACTAACGAGACGCAGAGGCTAATCTGATGATCAAAATGGATTTGGAGTTTGTTCTAAAAATCAATACAGCATTGTAATGCCAGTATGCCTGACTTCTATAAAAGATTTCCCAGGAAGTCACAGCACGATGTTGCCATTATGAGTTAGGACTGTAGTTAACTATGCTTTCCTCAACAGTTTGCTGTGGCTTTTGTCCAACCTAGGTACTGGCTTCCTCTCATCCACCTTTCTTTCATGAGCTGACTCTCAACTTGGAGAATTCAGTCTCCAGAGTCATCCGAGATGCAGTCAGACCCTAGTCACAAAGTGAGCTGACAATTTATAACCGTTATTAAAAAAAAAAACGATTTTTTTTTCCTGTTAGTTTGAAACCCAGTCCAAATAACCAACTAAACAACCAAACACACAAAAAAAAGATACAGATAAAAAAAAAACACAGATAAACAGCACAGACAGGCTGAGAGTTTTCAAACGGAGAAGTATCATATTTGCTAGAGTCACGTTTAATATCCGGTGTTCTAAATGGTCACTAGCTGAATAGCTAGAAAAGATGAGAAAATAATAGCATGTTACTGAAAAATAAATGGTGTTACAGAAGGAGAAAAGGTGTAGGGTATAGAGGTCAAAGTATTTTGGAAGTTTTGCCTCTATCTGCATAATCTAAAACTTTCTTCTTACCTTAACCAAGTCACCTACAACCGTGTTTTTAAATAGCACTGTGATCCTAGGATAATGAAGGCCACATAAACATTTCAGGTAAACAGGATTATTTAATAAAAATAAATTCTTGAATACATAACCTCCCAGAAAGCCTTTTGTAAACTCAGTGCTTATTATTCGTTTCTGTATGTAACTGTTCTATCATCCGTAACTCAGATAATCCACATTTATTGCACAGGAAAAAGATATTGTGCATATGAAAAATATCATTGCCTTTATTATTGTGATGATTCAGATCATTGAAGGCATTTATTTGCTTCTGTTTAGATATAGCAGGGCTGACCTAAAAAGATTTAACATTCCTCTTTCCTTTATGAAGGTATAGCCATACAGACAAAATTATCTTTATGTAGAAATGGCTTCTTCTAGCAGTAAAAACAAAAAAAAAAACTTCTAGTGCAGAGTCTTCCAGGCTTGTGGGTGAATACTGACAAAGCCACTTTAATCTTATGTCTGTACTAGGCTCTTTGTCAGTTGTAATAATAGCTTAAAAAAAAAAAAAGGACACGAAACTCTACAGTAGTAAAAGTTGCCACTGTAAGCCTGCTATCCTTGAATATTTTCACTGTGCTGATTAAAACACAGCAAAATGTTAACATGTTAATTGAGAGTTTAATTTCATTTTTAGAGTAAAGCTTTCTAAAACCTGCCAACATTTCTAATAGTCATTAGAATATGATCAGATGTCAAAATTTAGGGGGGGTTATGGAGAATTTTCTCAACTCCAGGATGTGTTGGGTGGCACAGGAGGACACACTGAAACAAGTGAAAGAAGAATGCATGGTCTTGTCAGGTGCGCCTCTGTTCATTCAGACTGTCCCATGTAATTTACCCATGTGGTGTTAGCTCCAGTTATGTGATGTTTTACACATATTTGTCTGCAGTGGTAGGCAGTTAAAAGAAAAAAGTCTAGATACAAAATACAGATCATTATCTGTTGTGGAAACTTCCTTCACTCCCAGCTTTCACAGTGCTGACTTTAAAAATGAGGAACTTCATGGAATAAGTTAAGTCTCTGAAGCAGTGTTAAATTGCTGGAGGAGCACAAAATGACTTTTTAACAGATGATGTCTAGCTTCAGTCATTCTCAAGAGCTGAAACTATTGGCATGGTTTTATAGGCACAGAGTCCACTGAAGGTGTGATACGGTGATGGATCTAGGCATTTTGTCTCCCCCTTCCTCTTTTCCTCTACAAGACAAAAGCAAATACTAAGTCTCTGCTGGGACTTTTTTATTGCTGTTACGTAAATTGAAGCATTTAATTCTAGCATTTTATCGCATTAAATGCTAGTTGATTAAATAGCATTTAATCAACTGTGTTAAATATATGAGTGCTTCATACTTGGTAAGTTTCTTTTCATAACACGTGACAAAGTCGAAGCAAAGTGCCACCCAGTAGGAACAGGGATTCCATCGAGGACTTCAACGCGTATACAATAGTCCCACTGTATGTACCAGTATTCTGTTGTTCATTAGGACTACAAAGAAGAAGTTGAGAGAGTGATTTGAGGAAGCATAAAACAGGCATGTTGTTCTGAACAACAAAGTATGTGGAATTCATGTGCTCTGGTTATCTCTAATAAGTACAAATTTAGCTAAGGTTATCTGAATGAAGATACTTACCTCACTTAATGAGGTTTTGTTTAAGACATTTCTTTTGAGACAGCAGGAACACCTGCCAGTTTTTATGGTTCTTAGATACCTTTGTTAGACTAAATAATAAATGTGTTCGTTCATTTCTTAGTTAGCTGTAGAGTTGCACTGATCTCTGTAAAAGAAAAGGTCCCTGAACATAGAGCTGAAATGCCCATGCCAGTGTTGTATGTACTATTTACAGTTGCTGCTTTAGAAAATGTGTAGCAATTGAATGCTTGGGGGACACACTCCCCAGCCCTTGTTCCAATTATTTACTAGTTTGTAGTAGGCGATAGGAAGCTGACACCCTCAAACTTCTTTAGTTTGAGGAAGGAAATGTTAATCCACAATTGTTCATCCATCTAGGAAGTCTGTGCTAAAGAAATCTGCATGTAACTTTAAGACTCACGCTCCACCCAGTTCTCAGTTAACCTCTCACCTGTTTAAGGCCAATATCATTTCAGTTTTATACTAATTTATTATCCAGCTTACAGTATTTGATGTTATATTTTCTCTGTGGATCTCTTGTCATATGTAACAGAGCTGTGCCACTCAGTCACTCTTCTAAATTGCACTGAAGGAGAAAGCAAACTATCGCAGATATATCTGACACGCTTCACTCTTATTGCTCTTTTCTTTTTGGCTTCTTTGACTATCATACTATTTTTAATGCAGTGATGAACCGTTGGAAGGTTGTTCTGTTTATTCTTGTCTTCACTAATTCCTTCTCTGCAGCACACAGTTACTTTACACAGCCCTATGTACTGTCAGTTTTAAAAGCCTTCTTCAGTTGCCTTCACTTGTCTTGGCTTAGGTGATAGAGACTTGGAGTCTGTGTCAGTTGTAGGCATTTCTCCTTATTTTTCATATTGTGGTCTTGACGTGATGTGAGCAAAAAGTGTTGTATTTCTGAACAGATGCTGTATTTTATCTCCACTAAGTCCATAATCATGCTCTCTCTGCTTTGGAAAGGTATATGAGGTTTTCATATACTTTTGCTGCCTTTGAACTACGAGCTGGTGCTTTTGACATGAGGACCTGATTCAGCATCCCAGAGGAATATATTTTGAAAAACAGGTTATGGCATACTCCTGTTTATTGACAAGTGATGTGTTCATCCTTTAGAGACAAAAAGGTCTGTAGAAAAGGTCACATTCAGCTCTGCATGCTGTGCTCACTAACTTCATGTGGTTGCTTTCTGTGATTTTTGAGTTCTTGTGATTGTTGTGTGAGATTCTCTGTTGATTCCTTTCTGTTTCCTGTGGAAAACAAGCAAACTTTCTGGTTATCTAGTATGTCTTTGTTACAGTGTGCATTTGTGGCTGTATCTGGGCCTTGGAAGTAAAAAATGGCAAAGACTGAAGCGTATCATTAAACTAGCAGGAGCAAATTCTGCTTTTCCAGAGCCCTTTAGAAAGTGTCTGCAGACAGACTGTATGCTCCTATAAGACAATTTCATTCTGTCAGAGCTATCAGCAACAATCTTTGTTCTCAGGTTAAAGGCAATTTTTGAAGTGTTTAAGGTTTAAAAAGTAAAGAGTCTTGAATGTAAGGAAAAGAAATATCTTTTTATTTGGCAGACAACTCGGTGAAATGTGTACCTTATTACTAGGGAGTTGTCATGTCGTGTTCTATGAAAGGTTTGGGCTTGTCTGTGTCATACTGGGCCCACACTTTGACTTGACATTTTAGCCATCCATGCATCCATGTCTTAGTGCAGAACAGCTCCATACTCAGGTGTGGTCTGAATAGGTAGATCACTGGAGGAAGCAGTCCGTCACTTGGGCTGTGAGGCTGACCCTGCCCTTCCTCCTGTGCAGACACAAAGGAGTAAGTCAGGGCTCCAAACCAAAGATTTGCATTCAGTAAGTGATTTAGGGAACTGCTTTCTATCACTTCTCAGCTCTTTCCAAGACAGATCTTTTAAGAGCTGCTGCGTATGTCGGCATAAGGTCAGAGGTGTCATCCTGTGACACTCACTGAATCTTCAGGAAGCTCCCAGACAGGCTCTTTAATAGTATAGATGGGTTTAAGACATAGCATTTATCTCAATTCAAGATATAAATGTCAGCATACGTGTAGTGAATGAATTTGGGACTGAAAGCATTCTCACATAGCTCTGTAGAAATCATAGAATCATAGAATGGTTTGGGTTGGAAGAGACCTTAAAGATCATCTAAATTCAATCCCCCTGCCACAGGCAGGGACACCTCCCACCATACCAGGTGTCCCAAAGCCCCATCCAACGTGGCCTCAATCACTTTCAGGGATTCTTAGCTTCTTTGGACAACGTGTGTCAAGTGCCTCACCACCCTCTGAATAAAGAACTTAATGTCTAATCTAAATCTACCCTTTTTTATGTTTAAAGCCATTCCCCCTTGTCCTATCACTACATTCCCTGACAAAAAGTCCCTCCCCAGCTATCCTGTAGGCCCCCTTTTAGGTACTGGAAAGTTGCTGGAATTCCTGGAGACTTCTTTTCCCCAGGTTGAGCATCCCCAACTCTCTTCCTTCATACGAGAGGTGCTCCAGCAACCTTGATCATCTTCATGGCCCTCCTCTGGACTCCTAGTAGGTCCATGTCCCTCTTGTGCTGGGTGCATGCGCCCAAATTCAGTTTCAAATAAATCTTCAATTGCTAATAATAAGTAGTAGTATAAACATGTAAACACAAATAATAACATTTATAAGTTATCGTAAACGTACTATGAATAATTATACATTCTCGTAAATATCTGATTTGCAATATTAAAAATATATATGTGGTAATCCCCAATTTAGAGAAACAGTTAAGTATTTTTTTTAAATGTGAGGAGGAGAGCGGGAATGTGGTGATGTGAACACTGTAAATGATTTTATTGGTTCTGTCTTCATTTCACATACTCCTTTTTTTTTTAACTCTGTTCTGTTCTTTCCTATAGTTGTTCTCTAACAGAAGGCAACCACTTGAAGAAGTCAGGGAAGAAGAAAAAAAAGATGACCTTACGGTCTTTCACTCCTGCTTATACCAGTGTCCTGATTCCAAGACCCCCTGAAGCAAAAAGGTATATTTGAAGGCAGATTTATGTCATACTTTCCTTGGTGGGACACCAGGGGAATTCACAGCAAAACAGACCCATAATCATATTCATCTCTTTAACTGGTGGACAAGATTAGGTGATCTTTAAGGTCCCTTCCAGCCCAAACCATTCTATGATTCTGTGATGCCTGAGAATTTCATGAGGGTAAGTCAAAATAACCAGTCTTCAGAGACTATTAAATTTCGATTGTAAATGTTTGAATCCTAGTAAGTTACTGAAAACCCTGTGTGGGTGCATGTGAACAAATACACATTGTTTGCCCTTCAGATTTTGATTCAGAAAATTCTGACTTATTTGCATATATGGTATAGCTTTTGAGATAAGGCTTATCTTAAGGAAAGGCTGTAAAAGTTAATATTTAATTTGCCTAGTTTAAAAAAAAAGAAAAAAGGTAGGCCTAGGAAAGAGAGGGAAAAGACAGTACACTATTTTGTTTATTAACCTGTTGCTCACCAAAAGTACCTTTGTATATTCACACTTGCCTGTGGACTAAGTTAAAATGCTAAAGATAATCTTAGTTCAGAAAAAGATCAGCCTGGCATTTTGAACTAACACATTGCCTCTTCTCAGATGCAAAGCCTTAGAAGCTACTGCAGAATCAAAAAAAAAAAAAAAAAGAACCATAAGAATCCAAATCATGAGGTCATAAATCCTGGAACCCTCATAGGTATGAAAGTACTGAGTACATCACAAAGGCAAGTCTGTTGGAGCATTTCCCACCAAAAAATATGCATCAACATTGCAAAAACCTCAAGAGGTGTCTAGAATTCACTGGGACAATAAACAATTTGTTACAGAAATGCCTTTTATCAACAAGAGCTATTATTGTTAGACTATCTACGTAGCAACATGTTGCCAATTTGACTATGTTTTCCTAACTGTAGCATAACACATTTGTTTCTCCACTTTATAGTGAACATCTTTTCCGACAACTGTGTGCCATACACTGGCTTTTGGAAGCTTTGACCCTTGAATCCAACAGTTCGATGCATTCCATATTAACCTGCTGGAATCCAATGTATGTGCATAATGCATAGTAGTCTTTGGAGTAAGGGTTTTGGAATCTTTTGTCCTTTATACCTAGTTGTTTCTCTTATTTCAAGTAATATTTGAGTGAAATGTTATTAATTCCATGCCATGCAGCATAAACAAATTTTGCATTGACATTGCCCCCATGCACTTAGCAGGGAGTTGGACAGTCAAATTAGTAGCACAGCATGAGCCTCTATTATTGCAAGTTGCAGAACTAGCAGAAAATACTGAGTTGACCCAACCAAATTTAGTTGTTTTCTTTCCTACTTTCTTTTGTTAATAATTATGAAAATTAAATACATGTATGCATATTCCTGGAGCCTTCTTTAGAGGGTTATACCAGTGAACTCAACAGGAATTCCGGGAATGTTATAATTACAGAACAAAGCCAGCTATTAGGTGATATTTAGTGGCTGTTTTTATTCTATCAATTATGTTACGATGGTGATGGTACTTCTAACAAAACTGCATTGTGTTGCTTCTGAATTTTTGTGCTGTTAGAAGTAAATAATAATTTAAGTTCTCAGCACTTTTAGTTAATATAACAATGTTGACATAAATTTGTTTTAAATTATTCATGTGTATTTGGTAAAACATTGAACAGTTTATGCTCTGACTTACAGGGCATTGCTCTTCTGTTTTCTCTGTATATTCTCAGTCAAGACAAATTGCATTTATATATAACAAGAGTGGCAGAGTAGCATTATGTAGAATTAGCCTGATAAATTAGACAGGAGAATCAGTCCAGTCCAGCATGTATCATAGATGGGTTTTTCAACCCCTTACATGTGAGGAACGACCAATAGACTGGGATAAGAGGAACAGTTTGTCAATAAACCTCACAAAGACAGGCTGACAGCAGAGTATAAAGACTCTGGATTCATTTCCAGGTTCAAAAGTAGTATTGTCTCTTGTATACTTTCTGCTTTCTGTTGCAGTCTGTAACCACCACTCCTCTTCCTCAAAGTTACTTGAACTGATATGCATACACACGTACTTCATTTTGCAGTAACCATGAAAAATCAGGCTTGCATTTAGATCACATACTGTCTGTCCACACAAAAAGATTTTCAGATGTGGCAAAGGAAGCAAGCTTAGAACACTAATCTGCTTTGTAAAACCTTTGACTGATTAGATCGGGACAGAATGATAAATGAGCCAACCTCAGAAGTGACCTGTTGCTATACCACAGCTGCAAGCGCTGTGGCTTTCACATTTTCCTTTTCAACATGATGTAACATTTAAACTTTTGGACTAGTACAGGTCCTCACTCTGCCAACAGCTTTGAAAAATCAAACTTGTATGACCCTCCTGTCATTTCTATCCATGAAATCTGGCTATACTGGATAAGATTCTTCAGTACTTGCACAGAGGAAGTTGAGAGCATAATCTGACCCAGTACAAGCGTGGTATCTTGCAAAAATGACTTTGCTGTATTTAGGTTCATCTGCACTTGTGACTGTAGCGTAATCACAGCTTATATGTTTACTACATTTCTTAAAAGGAGTTGTAATAAAACAAGGACTCTTGAAATGAGAAACTGATTAAATTGTTTTCACTTAGGGACCCTGGTGGCTGTAAAAAAACAGTGAAAGAAATGGAAGAGGAAAAGTTAGTAGCATTCATGTGGGAGCTCTTTGTTACAAATACAAAGGTAACTTCATTGTTATTTTCTTCCTTGGGAACTAATCTAACTTCTCAAGCATTTTTTTTATTGTTGTTGCCTAATTGAACTTCCTGATACCATATTTTATACTCTGGATCCTGTGAAAGCAGATTGTTTGTCTCTCTGGGTTTTGATGAATAACAGTTTGATGCTAGGTAATAGCAAAAGCAACATGTAGCTATTCTGCAGATTAAAACTGTGGCTTGGCCTTAGAGATAATTACCAATGTGGGAATAATTAAATATTTTGTTAAAACTTATGTAGCCTTTGGCTTGCACTTGCCCCGTTTTCTTTATGAGTTGGGCACCTGGGGATTTCAGACGAGTATCCTGGAAGACCTTGTCCCAGTAAGTTCTAGTCACGATATGTTTGGTTGCCTTTTTACGCAGAATGTAAAGCTCAATTTGAAACAAATTCAAACTAAATTTCTATTTAAAGAAAGCAGGATTCACTTGGCACATTCAAAGCAAAGCCGAGGAAAGGAGAAAAGCAATTCAGATGAAAGCCTTTTAAAAGATAAATAAAGTTATTATCCTAGAGGATGGTAATCTGGTAAGGCAAACATCATTATAAAAACTACAAATGATCTCTAATACTTGGTAGCTGTTTTACTATGATAGTTCATCTTTCTGAAACCACAGCAAGACTTTTCTTTAGCAGTTTCCAAAAAAAACCAAGTGAATGGATGGAAATAAAGTGGGAATGAGTTTGGCTTAGCATAACTAGAAGAGCTCAGTAAGGAACCAGTGGATTCTGGTATTTTCCACTCTAGCACATCTTACATTTTGATATTCAGCAGTTTGCCTAAGATTTTAGTTCCTTGCTTTGCCCCCTGTAAGGCAAATTTAAAGAAGTTTTGTAAAAGGCTTTTAAAGCCCCAGGTGAGGCACTCTTAGAAGTATGAGCTGTTGTTACGTGCAGGCTGTTTGCTCTTGTTATTTGTCAGCACTTGCAGCTTGTACCCTCCTGACATAATAACAAAAATGATTTAATGGAAGATTAAGGTTGCTGTTGGGGAATAAGCAGCAAGAGTTGTGAAACTTCTAAAAGACAAAAATTGTGTTCTTATGCAAATATTCTTTTCACTGTTAGCAAAGTCAGCAAGTCACAGAATTAACAAGGGAGTTTCTAAATAGAGGGCTTTCTGACTTTTCCATATAGTCTTATCTGTTCTCTAAAGTCAGGTCCAAATGAACATGAGCAGAGGAAAACAAAGTGCGTGTCAAGCCTTGTGTGTCTTTTAGCATCCATATTGCTGGGATTATTTTTCTGAAATAACTTTCCTGACTTAATGATAATTTCCTCTCTGTCACTTACACTAATTATTACTTGAACACTGCTTTTCATATTTGGTTTGAAACTTCTAGTGGAATTATTGGGTTTCTCCATGGGTACTTGCTTTATAATGCATGGTGTTCCTATTACCAAACCTGCAGAATTCAATCTGCTTTCAGATCTACATTCCTGACACAGTATTTGCCAGGTTATTGGGTGTAGGGAGGAGACCCAAACATTTATCAAACCATTTTGACCTATTCCTCCATGGACATGAGAAAGTTGCTCTATTACCAACCTTCTCTGCTGCTTCAGTGTTTCTTCAGCAGAGGAATGTCAAAGGAAGATAATAAATTAAAGGAGGACTGATCCAAGAAATCACTGCTTTGTTGAAGTCACTGAAGAAAAATCTTTGAGGTTACAGGAAGGCTAGAAAGACCTACTGCTGTGATTAGTTATGGAAATATGATTCTTGTCAAATTTGCTACAGAAATTTGAAACAAACTTTGCTGTTGACATTTGATGTTGAAAATCCTTTCTATTCTTTTTTTTCTATGTACAGAAATACATGCGGAAAGCACGACACTGTCCACTTAGCAGGAAGACAAACAAGATATCTACTCCAGTCATCTCTCAGCTTAGTAGTCAGTCTTCTCATGGTCAAACCCCTCACAGTAGTGTAAATTCCCTTGTGCTTTGCTCTGAAGACAATGTCAACATGAATGGAGGTTTGTCTGATGTTATGAGTGAGTCAGTGCAAACTAAAGAACAACATCATCTTTTTCCCTGTAAGTTTCTTTTCTTGACTGCCAATATCAAATAGATTTGCTCTCAGCATTACTAGGGAGTACTTAGTTCAAAGACACTGCTAGATGTACAAGTGTATTTCTCTTCAGACTTAGGGAGACTTGTACAGAGTTCCTTACGCCCTCACCGTTAGCAAATTGGTTTAAACACAGTGTAGTCCCATGTGAATATTAAGTAAGAGTTTTAATTAATAGTTAGTTGTAGCAGTTTTATGATCAGACTGTCATCCACATCTATAATATTCAACAGGAGGTAAAAACAGCAAAACCGTTCTGTGGTTTAAACAACTGATCCACTAAATACATGTCTGTTTAACTTAGGGATTTGTTACTCTGTACTCCTCTTACTCATCCATTAGTGATTACCTGTGCTTGATAGACCTGACAGAATAGTTTATCTGCCAGCTCTGCAATGCATTTTAGTACAAAACTAGGTAGTCTTCAGTCTTTTCTTTTCCTCCTAAGTCAAGACCAGAAAAGCACAGGGACAAATCAGAAATAGATTACAAGTCAGTAGCCTTATACCTAGAATTCACAAAGCTTCATGTAACTCATAAAGACAAAATTTTGAGAGTACATACAATTCATGTACCCACATGTAAGCGCATATTAAAAGTGGGAAAGATTCTGTAGTAGGCAGCTAACTAGTAGTCACACCTGAGTGTGCCTCTTAGAGAAATACTTATGTTAAGGAAAAAATTCAAAATGCAGTTGGACAAAAGGCTTTCCATTAATTTAGATGCTGTGGTTTTACTACTGCTGCTGTAGAATGTCTGCTTATACAAGTTTGATTTTTCAAAGCTGTTGGCAGAGTGAGGACCTGTACTAGTCCAAAAGTTTAACTGCTACATCGTGTTGACAAAGGAAAACGTGAAAGCCACAGCGCTTGCAGCTGTGGTATAGCAACAGGTCACTTCTGAGGTTGGCTCATTTATCATTCTGTCCCGATCTAATCAGTCAAAGGTTTTACAAAGCAGATTAGTGTTCTAAGCTTGCTTCCTTTGCCACATCTGAAAATCTTTTTGTGTAAACAGATAATATGTGATCTAAATGTATGAAATGTAAACCTAATTTTTTGTGGCTACTGCAAAAATATACATATATGCAAATCAGTTCACAACATAAGTTTTCTTCACATTGAAAATTAAAACGAGACCTGTATCTGAGAGGTCTTAGCCCCAAGCTCTAAGCTGGATTGTAGCTCCAAAGCTTTTCAGCCAGCAGTTTGGCTTTGAATTCTCAGGCAAAAACTTTTAAAAGAGGACATTGCATATTTGTGCAAAGGTTCATAATTATAAAGCTTGCACCTGTATTTTGGCCTTTTCTTTAGGGTAAATCAATGTCTTTTCAATGGTTTAATCAGTGTTACATCCCTACATAATAGGTATATATTTGTACCCTGTTTCACAGATGTTTAAGATGTAGAAATCAAGGAGGATTGCCAAACTCATACAGCTTGTCTGTGGGAGAGCTGGAGATCATAACCCCAATTGCTGCAAATGCAGTCTAGTGAAATTACTACAGTCTCTGCTGTTTTTCATATTTCTAATTAATGTCTGCCTAGCTCACAGCTATGGAGGTTAATATTTCAAAAATATTATGAATATGGACAAGCTGGAGTATTCATTTCCCCAGTTTTCCTAACTCGGTAATTGGAACAGATTCTAATACTATAAAATGGAAGGCATGGAGATATTCATAGAGTCACAGGCTATCCTGAGTTGGAAGGTATCCAAACATCATCAAGTCCAACTCCTGTCTCCACATGGGATCACCCAGAAATCAAGCCCTATTTCTGAGGGCATTGTCCAAACTCTTCTTGAACCCCGTCAGGCTTGGTACCATGACCACTTCCTTGAGGCCCTCTGTTTCTGTTGGTAGTCAAAAAGAGGACCTATATCTCTGTGGTATTAGCTGTGCTTTGCTTCCTGTTCTCTCTCTCCAAAATCTACCAACTGGGCTGCTAGCAGGACTGACTTGAGACAACTCAGCTCATCTTGGAGAAAACACCAATTGCAGCCACTCCTTAGAACAGCTCTTCTCCCCCAGACAGACATTATCAGCAGCATAGATGGGTTTCAGATATCCACCTATTCTATCTGCCTGTATGGTAACCATAAATAGAAAAGATAATTGGATTCTTTTTAGAAGGGCTTTGGCAATACATACTAAGAACAGAATGGATGAGGTCTGTATGCAGCCTAAGCTCAATTTTGAGCAGAGGCTCCAACCCCATGGGAGTCAACCTTAATATTCAAACTGCTTCTCAGTTCTAGAGCTCTAGGAGGTTCAGTGGTGTAGCCAGCATCTTAGAAGCTTACACACTGACTAGTAAGAGTCACAGGGGAGCCATCGTTTAAACTAGTCAATGGTAGAGCTTTGAGGTTGGCTAGGAGTTTGGCACTCTTGAAACTTACCTTGGCCACAGCTAATATAGGATCTTTATTATAAGCATGTTTCTTAAAATTTTAGTCCATGAGCTGGTGCCAAACAATTTCTAGCATCCATGTCTTACATTTATAAATTCACAGTATGATATTCAAATCTGTACTTTTAACAAGTGGAAGTAGTTTTTGCTGATATTTAATACAGTTAATGTTCAGCAGTCATTTTCTATTACAGTATATGTGGTGCTTCACAAAAATACAGAAAAATGACCTTTTGAAGTTGAGGATTGCAACTTCAAGGTGTTGAATGCTCAGTACAATACCACTTACTACCATGTGGGACATACCAAGCACCTCAAAGGATGACTTAGAATTTGACAGCTAACACTGGGATTTTTAATAAGCGTGTTCGGAGGGAATAATGCACAGAAGATGGCCATCTCAGTGTCTTTCCAGGGGGTTGGCATAAAAGCAGGAATGAAACAGCAGTGGAGAGGAAAATAAAGATGTCAATTTTAAGGAAAACAGTGAGTTAAATTGGCTTTCCAGGTGTTTGGGAGAGGAGAATATAAACATTCACATTACAGTGGAAGGCAGAAAGAGTAGAGACCATTGTTAGTGAGAGAGATCTGCTCAGAGATGGATAGTCTGGAACAAATAGCCAATGAAGGGCTACTTGAGGTCTTAAGTTTTAGCAGATGACTATAAGGAGACGCAAAGATGTAACTGGATACCTGTTGTTTTTAAACGTATTAAATTCCATTTGAAAGAAGAAGGGCAAAGTGATGCTGTAGGCTCAAAAATTCAGAAGACTTGACAATTATGCCAATAGAGTACTAACAGCACAATACAGGAACTGAAGATTGAATTTCTGTGTATTTTGTTTAAATCTTCCAATTTTCTAATGTACTATTTTTATAAGCATCTAATGTAAATAATAATAATAATAATCTGTTATCTCCTACTTGATGGTTGTTTGTTTTTGTTTGTTTTGTTGTTTTTCACAGCTTGAAAGAACAAAGTTTTTGCTTTCAAAAGGGATTAATGATTTGGGTGCCTTTGTATTTGGTTACCTATCTTGAAACCTCTTTTAAAAGTCTGTGTTTTTTAAAGAAACTTAATTTTTTAAAGTACTAAATATTAGGTCTCTGAGGATGTTTCATTTGGGCCAATGTATGTGACATCCCCTCTGCAAGGAGAAGAATGAATACACTGTTGAGTTAGCATGTTTTTACAGATTATTTTTTTTATCAGCCCTGCAGAAGCTGATCCAGATACCACATGGCAACGTGTCAAAAGATGTCCCTGAACAAGAAGATATGGTTGAGAAGACTAGACTGCAGAGGTATGTTACTCAATGTGTTTCTGAATGACTAGGAGAAGCAACTCACCAGGACAGAGCTTAAGCAATTTTTTTCAGAACAGCTGAATTCAGTGTTCAGTGAATTCAAATGATATTAACACTTCCTGGCATGGATGGCAGAATAAACTTACACTAGGCGTGTTCCTTCATTACTCGCTTCTGTGGTGGTTTCTATAGCTGTAAGACCAACACAACAAACTATTCTTATAATTAGACTTTGCTGAAGCATTTTTTTTTCCTTGGAGTAGAGATCAAGAGAAAAATTAATTGTAAACTTTGTACCTGGAGAGCAAGGAACTCCAGCAAGTCTGTCATATTAAGAGTGTTTTATCAGCACCTGTAGGATGTCTCACATTCTGGAGAAGCCATACTGTACACTATTTTAAAACTTGTCTTGTCTTACAGTTTGCTGTTAGTGGCTCAGAAGGATTACAGAGTAAACATGCCATTCATTAAAGAGCAAGAGAGAATAATATTAAGGAATCAGAGGCCCAGAAGGCAGGGATGAGTTTACAAATCTGTTTTTGAAGGACGTTATATGCTGTATAAACTCAGCTCAATGTGTGGAAAAAGTTTGGCATACAAATGTCAGAGAGCATTTTATTATAGTGAGGCCAGAGCAAGCCAGTAAAAACTTGCAGCACAGTTAGTACATTTCAATGCAGTGCAAAAAGACTTTCCTGGAAGAAAGTGACTGGCAGGAAAGTTGGAAACAATCTGAATTTAATATAACTTATAATTTTAATCAAATTATTTTGTAAATTTCATGAATTAAAAACTGTAGATACTAAATTTGGATTTTACTGTGAATGAGATCTCAAAATTGACGTGCATTCACATTGCTGTATGTTGTAAGCAACACAGGTGCTTGTCACAAGATGGTTACCACAAGATGTTAATTCCAAGTTTTTTGTTATTTTACTTGCAGCTGCCATATCAGCTCTTTCATTAAAAGAAAATCTAATTTGCGGGCTGATACGAGGCAAAAGTTCGCAGAAATACGTGAAGAAGCAGCTTGTTGTTTACATGACACCCTAGAGAGCCTTGAGAGGTAAAAAGAGACTCTTTTTGTATATTCTTAAAGGACCCTGCGCCTTGCTTCTCACCAGATTTAGGACTTGTCTTCAGATGTTTTAAAATGCATCTACTGATTTACATAAAAATAAGAATAAAGGCATGGTCTAGAAAACTTCATGACTGTCCACATACAAAAAAATATACTACAGGTTAAGAACTTATGGCAGTGTTTTGGGATATTTCTGAATGACTCTTGTGGAACATAGTTCTGATAAATACGTTGTATATATTTACTTTGAATATCATAGTCCTTTAGACCCTAAGAGAGAATAATAAATTCAGTTCACATATAGTCTGCATGGCTATCTTGTAATTTCATTTCAGAGATCACTGTATTGTTCTTCATCATTACTTTGACTACTCTCATAGTAACAGTTGCAATGACCTCTCTCAAGGCCTTTTCCCAGATCAGTGACATTTCTCCTTTGTGGACCAGCTGAAATCTGTCTTCCTTTTCCTTTCACAGATGAATGTTTCTGGGTGATAGTTGTGCAAATTGTTTTTTCTCAATAAGCAACAGGCCTGAAATCCTTCCTTATGTGGCTGTTCTGCAGGATGTTATAGGCACAGTTTTCTTTCCCCTTTTCTCTTCCTTCTTCTTTCCAACCTTTTGTTCCATTTTGTAGTTAGATTTTTTTGCCCCAGAGATTTCCTTCTTTGGAGCTGGGTTCTTACTTTATTCCCTGAGCAGCTGTTGTGACTGCCTAAGGAACTAATCATTCTGATAGTATTCTTCAGTATGGAAGGACAATTTTACCCTAAATCATTGTGAAGCATTACTGTTTATTTTGTTTGTTTGTTTTTAAGTAGTGGATACCTTACAGAAAGTGGAGCTTTCAATTAAAATTTAAAATTTCAATTTAAGTGTTTTGACTTTGAAGTTTTTCTTACCTCCTAGAGTTGACATAAAACGTAAACAGTTTTTAATATGCTTGTAGAAGAAATAGGAAGTTTTATTAGTGTCCACAGACTCTTCATGCGATGTGTTCTTCACATTCGTTGTTCTCCGCCTTCCTTAGTATCCTCCGAATCAACTGTGAAGAGGAATGGTAAGTTTTCAAGGATGGCTTTAATTTTTTATTTTTTTTGTAGGAGCCAGGAAGAGCGATGCTCTCAAAAATACCAAGCTTTGAAACGATTGAAGTATTTTAAAAAAGACATGGAAAGACTAAGACAGCTGGACATAAGAGCTGAAAGAGAACATGTTGAAGATGAAATAAAATGGTAAGGAGTCACAGAGACCCTCAGATGGTCATGGTCACAGAGCTGTCATTAGTAAAAAATAAAAATAAAAAATTCTCTTTCTACACGCAGATGTGGAATTGCAGAGTGCAAGCTGCATGGAACGTGTTTTTTGGCCTACCCTCTTTTGTTCTCCTTGCTAGTAAGCCTTCTGTCCTTCACATCTAGCAGTAATGAAAAGCCAATTTCTTATCTCAGGCCCAAAATGCAGGTGGCCCAGGAACTCATCAGTCATGAGTTAATGAATAAACCTAGTCTTGGCCTATATAGCAAAACTCTGGTTTTAGTTCTCCAACATATGTTCCAGCTGTCCACTAGATTTAAGTTCTGACATGTAAATAAGCCCTGAAACTGGAATGAATGTGTTTTTGCTTTTATATGCTCAGTTCTGCTACAAAAAGCCTTAACATGGACAGAGCTTCATGAGTATAAAGGAGACTTACACCAGTATAGTTTTTCACTTTTCCCCCATATGAGACTAGTACTATCAGCCAGCTATTCCTTCATATAAAAATCATACTTCCATAGTAAGGAGGCTTGTCTTCCTTAGACTATGCCAGCATAGTTAGATGAGGATACCTTTCTGTTGCCTGTCCTGCAAAGTGCTCATGAGAGAGGTATACGAAGAGTGAAATCTCTGACACAGCTGGTCAACCCCCTTGTGGAGACACTAGGTCATGACAGAGAAATTGCTTTCACCATAGCACTTAATTTCACTTACAACACGGCTGTTTTTTTCCCGTACTCTTGCAAACACTGCCTTGCTAGGAAAGCTGAATCGCAGTAGGAATGCTTTACTATGCTATGCTGTCAGTCTGGTTGTTTTCTCTCTCTCAAGAAGTGAGAAAAATAAAAATAAAATATGAACAGCGTGATATGAGCCTAGTGGCCCTAGCTTCCTTTCTCAAAGAAAATACCTTAATGCATTAATTGGTTATATAAGACCTGCTTGTGACACAGTTCTGGTAACTGGGATAGTAAAGAGTTGGCTAAACAGCCATACCAGCAGTATGCAACTGAGTATAGAAGTGGCTCTATTGAAGACAAGAAGCTATGTTTTCCTTTTTTACTGATTTAAGGAAGAAATTCCTCACCTCTCTCCTGCTGTACCAGTAACGTGCATCCTAAACTGTGGGGAGGCAGCACTTCCTGCTGGTGTGCTGCCAAATCCTCAGCCAGCAAACCCCAGTCATGCACGGTCTGGAAGGGCTTGGAACATCAGTCTTTAGGACTGTCAAAACAGCACTGCAGAATTTACACAGAACATTAAAAAAAAAATGGAAGTCTTTTCACAAGAGTTTTATTTTTATTGTAATGTGTAATTCTCCTTCTGGCTCTCTATACTCAGAATACAATGGTAAAGACTGTTACAGCATGCTCACATCAGTGAGATTTATGTCAGCACATAATGAAGAATGATGTTAACGGGGAGAAAAGGAAGAGTAAAGAAAATCAGAAAGTGTTTCAGAGAAGGCACTGATTGCATTAGAAAATCTGTAGAGGCTAAACATAAATGGGGAAAAGCTGAAGAGGACATATCTAGTAAAAATGGAAACATTGTTTTTTTATTATTATTTGCATTCATAACCAAGTTTGTCATTCAAAATTTAAACGAACGATGAAGAAGCATCTATTTTTATGCCCTGTAAAGGGAGGTAGTGCACAAGTTCTATTAAATAAAGCTCCTTTGCATTATTCAATGGGAATTACACTGCTATTGCATTCCACAAATAACCTTTTTTTTTTTTTAAGCCATGGAGGTGGCAAAGTGGCAGAAGTGTCAGGCAGACCTAGAGTTATCCATCAGATAAGCATTTGTTCCTAGGGCTTCTCTTTTACTGCTGTTCCTCTTTCTGCTAAAGGTTTCCTGTATTGCTGGCCAGACTCCCAGAGTCTGTGAAGAATGACCATTACGTGAAGAAAATCTTAAAGAAACTGGAAAAATTTGGCCTGACTCCTGATTTAAAAATTCATCATGACACCTTTCTTAAGGCTTTGACTAATCTACAGGTGTGGGAACTGTGTTCTCCAGAAATTGCTGCAGCTGTGGAGGTGAGGCAAGTCCAGTTCTTGATTCTCTGTATGATAAGGTTGAGGAAAGCAGACACCTAGGGGTGAAATTCATGCAGTGGAAAGTTACCAGATGAAATCATTTAGGATCTCATTATTGAAGATGGTACTATTCACCTTTTACAAGGCACATTGAACTCTGCAGGAGAAAGCTGTTATGACAAGCACTGGATTATTAATCAGTATAATTCTATTATTATGTCGTTGATTTATTTACTGCCACAGTGAAAGTGAAATCTGTCATAAATTGTTAAGATGCTCGACAAGAAACATTCACTTCTTGTGCCTTGAAGAGGCCTGTCATTCCCAGTAGTTATATCTATGAGCTATTACGCCACTGATTCAGGAATTCTGCAGATATCTTTGTTTTGCTTCAACAACATGTCAAAATAATCTGCTTCTCAAGATCTTAACTTGGGCTCAGCTCTTGTAGTTGTAGAAGCAATTTGCAGAAAGTAAAGACAGAAGAAAGAAACCAGAATACATTTAGAATGTATACTGCTACGTAGTCTAACCAGATCAAAAAAGGCAATGATGCCACCTTCTGTTTTTTGTTCTTATTACATTTCTTTCTTCTCATTTGCAAGACAACAGTAATCTCAGAGGGGCAGCAGGTTACAGTGTGTGTGCATCTTCATTTACTGAGTATACGATGCCTTACAAGAGCAAAGCACCCAATGTGTTGAGATCAGGCTACCTGCATTTTCTTGATGTTTTATGAAAATAGCCATTTTGTTTTGTGCGTATCTTGTCGCTAACCAGAGAGGCAGCCTTATCTTGATGCTCAATATGTGTCTCTGTTGCTTGTTTTTCTTTTTAGATTTATTTCTTTGCTTTTTCTTTCTGTTTCCTTTTCATTTGACCCTTCATGTTAGAGTAGTATTAATAGAGAAAAAGATATAAGCATTGCTGAATCTCCTATCTGCTTATTTATACATCTTTCAAAAATAGCCACTGAGGAGGGAAGACCTTGGTATTCCTTCTGACTGGAATAGATAGAGGAAACTGTAGCATTTTAGGAGCAAGAAGAGCATCAATGAATATAAACTAACACAGATTCCAGATGAAATTTTTATTTAACTCCAGTTTGCTTTAATGTATGTAGTGCTATGTCAGGCAGGAGACAGACATATGTTGAAAAACACAAGAATTGACTTTGAAGGATTCAGGTTATAAATGGCAAGGAAGATTGTAGAGTTTTGCTTTTAATTCATTTTAGAGCAAATCCAGCTGTTCTGAAAATTGCATTAAAATGTTTTGGTGATATAAAGCATTGTACTGTTTGCAGAAATCAGTATGTTTGTTCCATTGTCACAATGATCAATTTTTCCCACATGTTATGTCTTTCTCTTACATATAAAATCAAATGCTCAGGAAATAACCTTTTTCTGTTTCAGTTTGTACGTGAAAGTATTGTGCAGATGCCAGAAGAGGATTTCAGTGAGTGGTTTCAGACAAGAGTAGCCCCTCTCAGTGCACAGGCCTCTACCTTTTAATCAAATGGCCAGATGAGTGTGTTTTCCAGATACAACTGTCTGGATTCAAGCAGAAAACCTACTGTCTGTTGAGATTTGCCTCAAGGAAGGCTGGGGAACAAATTAACTTCAGGAAGTCCTATTGATCACTCTTGCACACCCTGTACAGTGCTCTGCTGGCCGAGGTCAGCCACAGAAAATAAAGGCTCAACACTGTTGCTCCTTCATGTGTGACGTCTTGGACTCACCACCAAACTTTAATCTCACCTAACTTTTTAGGATGAAGACTGAGTTCCTAATCACAGGCCAGGTGGCTTCTTCAAACACTTCTCCAACATTACCTACAGTATAGCAAGCATCTCCTCATTACAGATATACCAGTTGTCATATCTCAATAGCATTGTCTCTGATTGCTCTTCATTTTACCTACTATTTACAAAACATAACCCAAACGTAGGGAGGTTGTAAGCTTTAAGATGATTGGTTTTTGCTCAAATTATTTTCTGAAATCTGGATGTTTTATTTTTCCACTGAGTTTATTTTGTAGTTACTCTGTGATTATGGCTTAATTTCTTGCCTTATTAAAATCACTTGAAAAAACAGGCATCCTTAGGTGCATTTTCCAAGTTTTTACCTGACGATGTGCTTTCTGCTGATTACTTTAGCATATATTTTCCATTACTCTGCTGCATAAGACAGTAGAATGGCACCCCTGAACTCAGAGACAGTGATAATTCAGGAGCTCTGTGAATCTCTTTGGGCTTAACCATCTATTTTGTGGTGGGTCACAGTTGCTGGGTAATAGAATCAATGACCTTCTAAGTTGATGATCTTAATGAGCTGCCTACCTGGCTGTCAAAGCTTCCCGAAGGCCCATTTGCCAGAAAGGCTGTTAATCCTTCAGCTGCAATAAGGAAAAACGCTGCCAACTCAGGAGTCAGGTGAGTATAGTGACCACTGATGTGTAACATGTTATTGATTAACAACCTTATTTTGTTCCCTTCTTCAATCTCATAACAAGAGGTGAATGTTTTTCAAGGAAAAGAACCAAAACCACAATTTTCTTTTACTTACAGCCATCGTAAAAAGTGAGCCTTAAAAGTTTTGTTGTGCTTCCACTTTTCTTACTCTGTATGTGGTGGTGGTAGCCTAGCATTTTTACTGGTAGCAAAGCCATATATTTTCCTGTCTCAGATTTTCTTTCCCTCCTTCTTAAAATCCAATGGCAAACCTATCTCCAAATGCTGTAGGACAGATCTAGTGCCCAGTAAAATCAGTGTCAATGCTTCTACCAGATAAGCGGGATCAGGTCTCAGTCTGACCTGTCAGACCTCAGTTCTGAATGTTCACTGTGTGTTTTTTTCGTTTGTTTTTTTTTTTTTAAACAAAAACAACTTCCTTGCATGCCTCCATGGGTTTTGAGAACCTCTACATCTACTGCCCTTTTGAGATCATTTCACAGTGATCTGAGTTTCATTGTCTGTGCTGTTGTGTCACCCTGTGGTGACAGCTGATACTACATGCAAACAGAAAGAAATCTTTATTTAGCAGCTTGGAAGATTCTGGTTGATCTGTGTTTACACAAGGTGAAACCTTCACTTTAGCTATTCCTCTCTATATGGAAGATGCCAATGAAAAGGCTATGAGTTTTCCTCACATATAAGAAATGGTAATGGACTTGTCCTCAGCTGGAGAACATCAGCAATGCTGCTGAAATCAGCAGCTTATAAAAGCTGAGCATGTGACTTAATGTGTCTGCCTGCGTGTAAGAGGAGATGATTGTGCCAAATGTAATTAGGTAATGTCTGAGAAGTAATTTGAGCTCCAAAAGCAGGAAGCCAATCCTGAATGTTAGGAGTCTCTAATGTAGTTTTTGTAACATTATAAAATAATCTTGTACATGATTTAGTTTGACAATGGCTCTTCTCTCTCCTGTTGTCACCAGGTAATGGAAGGGACTCCTCCTCTAGAAAGTAGATCATCTTTTCTCCTCCTCTAGCACCATCCTAATGAAACATTTTCTGCTGCTTTTATCTTGAGGTGGGAAAGAGCTTCTCTGTAGAAAAATAGCAGCTTCCCTTTTCCTGCTTCCTGACAAACTTAGTTTCCTCATTACTGACTAGACAAGATCCTCAATCCTACACAAGTCTCTGTCTGCTTATTTAAAGGATTGAAATAATGCAAAGAGATTACTTCTCTGAACATCTCACAGTCACTCCTTCCGTGCACTCTTGCAAGGTAGGTTCAAAGTAACCCATTTAACACACTGGAGATGGCACACCAGGAGTCCAAGCCAAAGGTCAACAGTATGTGTATTAGAGCTGCTGGATTAGTGCTGCCTGCTCACCCTTCCTCCAATTCTGTTCTGGTCCTTTACAACTTCAGCAAATAGACTAGTCATTCACAAATGCCTTTAGCCCAAATGAACCATGCAAGCTTGGGTGGGCCGCTTACTTCATGCACTGGAGGGATGTTTGAGGGATTCAAGCAATGAACTCTCAGGCAGAGAATCTTGCTGTTTCCCACTGCCTGCTATGTTCTAAGTGTCATCCAAATCCCATCCTCCTCAGATTACACGAAATAAGAACATTTTCTGGGTCTTACTAGTAGCAAGGCAGAAAGTTATTGTTGTTTGAGAATTGCTTGGCTATTAGGCTGGCAAGTGGAAAACACAACAATTGGAGTAATTCTTCTTTCGCAGCTCACCCTTTCCTTCTGCTTCACAGTGGTTTTGAAATCGTCATCTTTGCTCTTTTTGTAGGAAAGATTTCACCATGGTAGAAAAGAAGCCAGCCATTCTTTTACATCAGCAGCAATACTCCCACTGTGTTTTACCTAGGACATAAAAAGCAGCATCTTATAAATAGGGATTATAAAATAAACATCTCTTTCTCAGAGATAGGCTGTTTTACCATAAATAAATGTCACAGTCATTGTAGGGGTGTTCAGAAACCAGTGTATGTCTTTCTAATTGGAATTCCAGCTTTATGTATCACCATTCTGTTCTGCTGTCTTGTAAATTAATGTCTTCGTGCCTGTGTGTTAAAGAGATGTAACTATATTTGGCCTCAGACATTAATAACAGCAATTCTTTTTGCTAAGTTTTAATAAATATCACTGTTGCGGTATTACAGAAGATAAAAGCTCAGGCTAACAAACCCCAGGATATTTGGGCCCAGATTTATCTTGTAATAAGGTCAGTGGAAAGATTCTGATTGACCTTGTTTGGTGTTGATTACTGTAAAATGAGAATGGCTTGTTTTGACAAGGGCAAAGGCTGATCTTAAAACCAGCAGCTCAATCTTTTATTCAAGGCACTGAGAGTCTGTAGCCATACTTTTTGTTATGCAGCAAGCCTACACAAAATAAAAAAGACACTTCCCAGTAGAAAAACTGGCAGACCACCAAAAGAAAGGGATCAAAGTGAATAAAAAGATGTGACAGAAGGAATGCAGCTAGGAAGGATTCTCAGATACCCCAACCTTAATTTTCTGTCTCTGGTGAGATTTCTTCTCACATGCCTAAAAACAGCTTCCAAAGAAGGACCAGTGCTGAACTCATACCAAAGGCAAGAGGTCATTGATCTGGACAAATCCTTTAGCTGTTCAGTGGCACTGAGGTTTCTGTACAGACCCATTCTTGCTGAAGTCCCCATCCTACTTCTCTGTCTACAGACTTCCAAACATTCTGCGTGTGCTAAAAGGCTCCGAGACACCTTCATAATGCATTTTACTGGAAGCCTTTAAGAGTACTGTCAAAGGCTGGTTTATAGAAAATAAAATCAGAGCTATTTTGAATCATCAGAGCAGAAATACACAAATGTATGTGTAGGTAGGACTGTTCTCCATCCAGAGCCTGGAGTTTGGTGAGTGGAAGTAAAGCTTAATCTTTCCTGCTTTGTCTGGAACTGAATTGCACCTTTGAAGGTAATAGTCATCCCTGATGTGGAGTCTGCTACTTTAGCCAGCCCATCAGGCCCATCACGTAGAGAACCTGGAAGAAAAGGTTTTGGAAGCAGACATTTTACCTTTCTGTTCTGCTACAACCAACAAGGGTTAGCATGGCTTGTTCTGTCTCACTCTTCATTTGTTCTGGGTAAGAAACACATTTCCTTCTGTTTTAAAATTTGCAGCTATGTATTTGGGGGTTGCTTTCCTTTACCAAAACCTTGGCTTCTTTGATTTAACTGACTACTGGCTGAAATAAATCAATGTCTAACCTCCTCAGTCCATAAACAGCTGATAGCAAGAAGCTGGAAGGATGTGCTGGGGCCTAAAGCACCCTGTGTGACTTGTTTCTTGTATTCTTCTTAATCATTTTTTTTTGTTCCATGTCAAAGATGGAACATAGATGGATTTTGATCTACCTGTTGCTTGTGTTTTATGACAATATTGGAGAAGGGAAAAGTTGAGCCTGTTGGGTGAAGGTCCAGCATAGCAGTGTCACTGCAGCACGTTTCAAGTTGTATTTGTCTATTTACCAGGGTAACAGTAAGCAGGAAGGATGTTCATTCAGAAGACCTTTCAACAGTGAGAAGAGGGGAATGCTCTTTTGCTGCTGTGCAGGGAAACAGCAGCATTTCTCGCATTAATCTAGCTACTGAGTTCCATGTTTTGAGGAAGACACCACAGCTGGCAGTGACGCTTACTCTTCAAGGTAAGTGGTCTTTTCCATACTAAAGGACAGTTTTAGGGAATAAAAGTCAGATTCTAAATTATTCTGCAGTTGAGCAAAAGGGAAATAAAAGGCATATTCCACTAGGAAAGAAAGAATATCACAAGAATCTCTGCACAAACCAGAGCAAGCTCAAAGGTAACTCTTTCTCATGAGAATATGAATTCCAAAGGAGCTGCATGCTATAGCTGCGCAAATCTCCTGCAGGTTTTGGTCTGGTTACTGCAGCATCCGCACACAATTACATTATTTTCAATGGTATCAGTCCTGATTAACAACAGTTAACGATGTCAGTTTTCAGGATTCCAATGTTCCATTGTTGAACTGGACTTCTGCAGTGCAGGTTGCAAGAATACGAATAAAATTCTGAAGGAGGGAAAGGCTGAGAGTTTTTTCTTTGTTGACGTTTCTTTCCTTTTTTCTGACAAAGGATTGTTCATTTTCTGTATGATCTATATAGTTTTTTATTAGGGTGGCTGTGCTTTAGTACATTGCATTGTAAATTGCACCTAACTATATATGACGGATTTAGTCATTGTACTATAAATTGTAGTGGATTTTTAAAAGAACCCATTGTAGTTGACAAATGTGGCATTTAATTTATTTCCAGTGCCAGATTACTGTAACAGTCATTGAAACATTGTCTTATGTAGATAATTTATTAGAATGTTTCCCAGAATGTTCTAACAAATATTTGCCTTTAACAGGCTATTTCCTACCTATGGTTCTTTAAACCATATTTACGAAGTAGGTCAGGTTGCAGCTAAGGGAAATACGTATGGTCTATAATGGAAACTCCACACAAAAAGTGTGGAGGAAAGATTACAATGCCCAACTGTTCCCATTTGTTGGAGGAAAAGAGGAACAACCGTGACCCATATAATCTAAGAGGCTGAGATAAAATTGACAAAAAGCAATCTTTTGCTTTTGAAAAAAAGAAAGAAAAAAAGACTTGATTACTGCAGGCTTGCAGTGCATCCTGCTACAACCTTGCAAAAAGAATTCAGAACACGAGGACATGAGGAAGGACAGAATATTGTTCAGCTTTCTGAGAAGCCCTCTCCAAATCCTTCAAGAGGACTACCAGATTTTTTCAAGCATGAAGTGTAAAGAGAAAACACTGTAATTTTTAAACAAAACAGTCACTTAGCATGAGAAGCTGCATGGGGATGAGCAATGGACAGTCAGACTCCTCCTTCACATGCTAGGAACATTAACTAGCCAGTCCTTCTCTACAGTTACAGCCCCCTCTACAGTCAAAGGGGATGAGAAGCCCTTCTCAAGGGTACCCACACAAGTTAGTGTAAGTACTCTGGATTCCAGTCACTTCTGGAGAAGCAGTTATGTCTCTTAGCTATGGAGGGGACTAAGAGAAATTACCTGAGTAGAGGCATACAGCTAAAGCTCGGTTTTCCAAGTACCCCTTCAAGGTGCATTCTGAAAGAGGCATCTTTTCTGAGATAGTATTGTACCAGGATTTTTGACAGCCATAGAGAATAGTGTGGCAATTCTGCCCCTAAATGGAGTATTTGCATATTTATCAATCTGATGTACTCCTGTCAACACAGTTGTTTTTATCAGTGCTGCAACTTGACTTTACATCACAGGACAAAAGTGAACACTGAGTTTATAAACTTGAACAGATTTTTTAAATAGTCATCCAATGTAATGTATAAATGAGGAAAAAGAATAATGTCCTGTTACCTGTACATCCAGGTTATTTCCTGGTGGGTTACATATCACATTGTCTTGCTTGCCATTTTTACCTGATAAATGATCTCTCAATGAGATTTGGGCTGTGTTCACCAGTGTGTTCTAGGACACTGCAATTTCATTGAAGTAAAGCTGCAGGGGTGTTGATCAGTCAGATCCAAATTAGATGACTGTTCTAATTACTCTATTTCTCCTTAATGAAAGGAGAGTACGTGTGTATATGTGTGAGAAAAGGAGAGATGGTCCTTTGGGATGCTACACAGCGGAAAAGTGCTAAATATATTAATAATTTATAGAACAATTAGTATTCAGCTTATTCCACAAGTTCAGATCTGAATCCAGATCCAGACTTTCCCTAATGGGTGCATTTAGCCTTTTGGTTCAACCCTACTCTATTTGTAGGTAATGTTACTGACCTAGTCCAGCCATAGAACAATATGCAGAGCCATGCCTGTGTCTTGCTCTTGTTTGTTCCTGTGTGAAGCTGGAGCTGATTCAGAGTAGTCTGTGAAAAGATTACAGACTCACTCTGTGGTGAGTGAGAACCAATTTAATTCATTGTCTGCATCAAATGCCTTAATTAACAGAATGAGATGAAACAATAATAAATAATCTTAAAACACTTTCATAAAAAGCTTTCAGAGAATTTATGAAAATTATTCAAAACAGCAATTTTCTGTTATTTGCTGAGTAAGAATTAGCAAATTACCATTGCCGTTTCTTTGATAACACAAATACCTCACAAATTTCAGAATTGCTTAAGTTCTGCTACAAACACTTATTAGCATGGTAATGGATTCAAAATGTGCTTTACAAGTGACTTATAAGCAAAATTCCTGGCTGGAATTTCTCTCCCCTAACTTTAATCATAATACACACAGACTCTCTTTGGGTGCTGCCTTCTCCATGGATTCTAAAAGAAGTCAGAGCTTTGATACTCAGCTTTGAGATGTTTAAAGTGAGGTAAGATAAATCCTGCCATTTCAGTGCTGCAAGGGGACTGCTACAACAGACTGTCTTGTCAGTCACAAGGAGAAAAACTTCCAAGAATATGAACTCATTTCCAGGAAAATGGAACAGTGAGATAAAATAAGGACTTCTCACAGCACAACACAGGTCACCCACAGCACTGAGCAGATGCCCGTTGCTGTCTGAGCTGCATTAACAGATTCTTTGATGTTGATGTGTGATGAGATCAGGCAGGTCAGAAGCCAGGAAATGGAATAGAAGAAGGATAGATCATGACAAACATATAAAGACATCTTCACATGTGTTTAGGCGCTAGCAGGTTTGTACAGACAACTTATTTATTGGCTTCAAATTATGATAGTATTTCAGAAGTTTAACAATGAATGAAAAAAGTCTCAGACTGCAAAGGAAACTTTAGTTTTTATCTGGACATTTCCCTGATCACACATTAATTTACTATGAATAATTTACCAAAGCAACAGCCCATCAGGGATGTTTGATGTTTGCAAAGCCACAGCCTACTGTTACAATCCACAGTGAAAAGTAAGAGCATATCGTTGCAAGGGTAAAATAGCAAAGTTATGTTTAAGCTAAGAAAAGCATTTCTCTCATGATACCTATTAGAACATCAGCAGAAACTAGTCCCAGTGGTAGAATAATGCATCAGCCCCTCAGGCACTGCTGACTCAGTAACACCCACAAAAATACATTAGCAAAAAAAGTCCTGATCACGTTTTTAAGGAAGGGAACATGCACACTTCCAGCTAGTACACTTTATGCTATTTAATATGACACATATTAAACCTTGCTCACTTCAAAAGCAGAAAAGATGAGACATGCCCCCATTGTGACCTAACTGGTTATATACTAGAAGAAATAATGACAGTGATAGGAACGGACTTAGGGAAAGGTCTGAATTAATTCTTGAAGTGCAGGGTAATGCAAATATGTGCAAGTTGGCCAAAAATAAAGCAAGTTGGTTTTTGGCGTTCGATTCCTGAATGTTCTCATTTATTTATGACAAAGAGTTAAAGGGCAGATATACCTCTTGACTCAACACCTTTTGCCATGCACAGATGTTGACTCTTTCTGTTTCTCATGGAAAATAAGTAATTTTCAGACAACTTGTCTCTATCTTCTTTATAAGCCCACCCACTACTGTGGTAATGAGAAATCACCATCAAAATTATTCTTGTAACATCTTGACTACAGTATTCAGTTAAATAATACAGCAGTTCTCTGTCTAAGGAAAAGTATAACTGTGTGAATATTTAATATGTGTGAAAACCAATGAACTCAACCTATCTGATTCAACATCATAAATTAATAACACCCTTGCTAGGCTCCCACTGAATCAATGGGAATGTGAGGGCCCTCAAGCAAGCTTAGTTTCAGTCTCCTGGATAAAGGGTTATTAGTTTGTCATTATCCCGCACGCTACACTCTCTTAAAAACCTTCAGTTTCTCTTTTTTTTTCTAAGAGCAGTTGGAAAAGGGCAATGTGCTCATCTTTGCCATCGTGAGTGTAGATAGCATGATCTGAAATGAGGTGCTGGGCCCTCACCAGCTCTGCTGCCGTAGGGATTGAGTGTGCCGTGTAAGGTCAGTTTGATGTTACATCGCCATGCTGTTCCAGAAAGAACTACATTGCTAGAAATACCTCCTTTAACTTACGCTGAGCTGGGGAAGCCCAGCTTATCTGACCAGCCTCTCAGGCCAGTACAACATCTCACCTGGTCCTTCTGGCCTGACTTCAGATGTCAAGTGCACTTGAGAAGAGTTCATCGTGATTTGCAAAGTCTCTACTCCCTTAATGCTGTGGAGAACCAATGAGGAAGCTCCTTGTATCATGTTGTCTGGACATATACATGAGCCCCAAACAACCTCTGAGCATTAAATTCTTATTTTTGATCTTTCTCTGGACTTTGACTTGTGCGTGCAGACATTACAACTTCTTTTCAGAACAACTGTGAGCCATGAGCATGCTTTTGAGGAGAGCTCTACCAGTCAGCAATACAGCAAAGCATGGTGGAGAGATCATATTCTGTGTTATGACAAATCCTGCTGTCAATATATAGCACCATCCAAAATCAGGGGAAGAAGACCTTTAACAAAAAATCTTGAAACTGCATGTCTGTAGCCCATCTGCTTTGCCCATCATGATAAGCAATTTATCCAACATGTTGCCTTACTCATATCACTGGGAATATCTCTGCTCTGTGCAGAGTGATCAGACAGAAAATTATGTTTCTTTTTCAAGACTCAGCTTCAAGTGCAAGGCTGCAAGCAAGTATATTGGGTGCTCTGACTCATTCTCTTGGAGGGCTGTTTTTATGATTCCTTTCCACAGAGCTACACCTTAAAACTCTCAGTTAATGCTTTTAAAGAATTTTCACAGCTTTCTGCTGAGCTACCTCAGCACCTCTTCTCTCTGAGGTAAGAACCTTTCCCAGGTTCTTGGGAATATAACCACCCTCCATCACTGCACTATGTGAAACCAAGCTATTGGCTGAATATCTCCTTTTTTTTCTTTATCTCAGTAAGTGGCTACAAGTCAGTACTATTTAAAATTTAAGCCATCTAGTCCTAGCGTGATATATTTCTTGGATTTCAACCCATCTTCTACGTAAAACAAACCACTAAATTCAGCTACACTAACTGCTTTATGACAGAACCTTTGTCTCACAAACCTCTTAATGAGCTCTCATTATCACAAATTGCCCCTGAATATCTTATAACATCTTTCATAGCTACATGCATCTCACCACTTCCTGTCTCTTGCTTCCTTTCCAATCCATTAGCATGCCTTAGCAGCATCATTTGCACAATTAGACTTTGCTGTTCCTAGAAATGCACAAAGAATCCTGGCTTCTACTTTTAGGTCTGCATCTTTGAGAGACCTGGGAAGGGATTCACATAGTCCAGCTTAACAGAGCCCATATTGCTCCTGTAGTTCATGCTCCACAGTGGAAGATTGTTAACCTGCTGTGGCTGGTAATTCCACCGTTCTCTGAATCACCTTCTCTGAGGTTCCCCATAAAGGCACTTAAACTAAATGTCTGACATTAGATAGTAAGAATATATATCCCATCTTCATACCCCAGTTGCAAGACTCCCTGGTCTCTGCACACAACTTTGCCTTCTCTTTAGAGTGGATTTGCACACAGCTTTTTGTTGTGCTTGTTTATGTTCAATGCTAATGGCTCAACTTGTCCCACATAAATGAGATGTTTACATTCACATGCCTGATAGTAGATTCTTATCTACCTGTGAGCATTTCAACTAAAACCAGACAAACTTAAACTCATTACGCCATTGCAGTGTTTCCCAGAAAATGTTTTCATGGATTAAAGGCTTGTGTGGCCCTGAAAGATGCTGGTCACTTGCAGAAGGTAAGTCCATGGTCTCCATCCCTACTGAAATCAATTCTAAAAGTAATTGTGCAATGTGATGCAAACTCTATTTTCTGAGCTTGTCTTGTGTATGTTTAAAGTCTGCTGAGAACAGGGGAGAATCAAAGATTTTACAGCTACAAAGAGCCTGTGCTCTTTACACTAATGGGTAAATTGGCAAGCAGCTTTAACTTTGGTATTTCTTACTGTTTCCTAAAGATACAGAATCTTTTCTTTCAACATCTTGATAGATCAGTAAATTCTCATTCCATGTGATATTCCAGGGATGCAGCCTGAGAGGTGATTAATGTCTATGGAAGTAAAAATACTGCACTTACATAGGTCTTTACTATGTTGTCTGTGTTATATCTTGTAGGATGACATACGTGAACAGGAAACACAGCGCGCATTCAAGTCAATTGCAAAACTCCCAATGATAAAGGTAGCTCCTTCACAAAGCTCTAAGCATACTTTACTGTTTGCTGTAACTTGAATTAATGAAATACTTCCAGGAGGAGCCAGACACAGTGCAAATGTTCAACTCCAACCTTCATCTGCCCAAAAGTCCCTCCGTTTGGCTGAATCTCCATGCAGGTATAAAGTTCTTTTTTTTTTTTATGGTACATGGCATGATCAGAGCCCGTTCCTTTCTGGACGCTGGCTGTTTTCCTTTTCTTCATCAGCTTCAAAGCCATAATAGAAGCAGATCTTTATATGTTTGATTTGTGTTTGGTTTTGGCTGATTGATTTCCATGCTCCCCCTCAAGCTTTCCCCAGAGTGGATTTCACCTTACAGGTGTAATGTTTAGTAGGGATTGAACCACTTGGTAGAAATTGGCCAAAATACTCTGAGCTTGAGCCACCAAACTTTTTAAGTAGGCTATTTTCAGCCAAACTTTAATATTTTTGCTAAGTTTAGCAAGTCACTTGGGTTAGATAACAAATTCCCATCAATTCCCCATTCATTTGATCAAAGGACAATGCCTTTGCAGACTTTATGCCACTTGCTGATGGAGTTCACTGACACCAGAAACGAGAATCTGAGAAGATAGCGAAGTTCTCCCCGGGGATAACACAGAGTTAAAGTCTTTTAACTGTACTGGTTAAAGTTTCAGAAAAACGGGGGAGCAGCCAAGGGTCATGTGGCTCTGGGCCCTGCTGTGCCAGCAGCAGCAGCATGTCCTGGGGGACGTTTTGAAGAGTGGGACAGCGACAGCTCGGGACCCCTCGCCGTGCCTCTAGCCATCCACAGCCGGACCACGGTGCCACTCTCGACGGCTTGGTTTTGTACGTATTCCCTCCTTGAATTTGCTGTGTTAAAACATTTGGCAGGAGAGGAGGTGTCTGCGGGCTGCCCCCCCGTACACACCCCACCCCCCCCCCCCCCGCAGGCGCCGCACCGCACCGGGCGGCTCCCTTGGCTCGGTGCCGCCGTGGGTGCCGCCTGCCCGGTGCGCGGCGCTGGGCTTTCCGAGCCGCCCGCCCGCCGCGCCGCAGCCTCATGTCCGCTCTCCCCGCAGGCACCGACATCAAGAGGGCTCTGGAGAACAGCCCCGAGACCAACATCGAGGATGAGCTCCCCGACGGACCGCCGCAGCCGCGGCCCAAGAACTACCTGCTCCTCAGCATCCTCGCTTGTTTCTGCCCCGCCTATCCCGTCAACATCGTAGCCTTTGTTTTTGCCGTCATGGTGAGTTGCAGACCGGCCCGAGAACGCGATTCTCCCCCCGGGTTGGGGTTCAGTGTATGTGGCAGGCGACCCCCAGCTGTCTGCTCCCGCATGGAGCCGGTCAGGCTTGGGCTCTCCCTGTCGGGAGCTGCAGGAGCAGAGTGGGGCTGGAGGAGCTATCTGGATAAAGAGCATCCAACTGCTTCTGTAAGCACTTGTCCCCAGTATGTGGACGAAGTTCGGTGAGGTAGAGAGCATGAGAAAGGGCTCAATCAGGGGGTCCATACAGCTATCCCAGCAGGTATCAGCTCAAAAAATTATCAGACATAAAACGCAGAGGGAAAGGCAGTTCAAGTCAAGTTTTCAACGTCAGGCTATGTGAGGGAGGGAAGTTTATCCCAGTTAATGAGATTTGTTGCATCAACTAACTTGCACGCTGAATTGGACATACAAAGTATGTGGAAAAGCAGCTGGGGAGCAGAAATTAGATTTGCAAAGGAGTGGATGTGTTTTCTGCTTCAACTAACCAAATTTGATAGTGTGTTTATTATTTTTTCAGTGAATAAGCCCTTTAGCATGATGGTGATTTTATTTGCAAGAAAAGTAGACAAACCAATGATGGTTTTAGGTTGTTGGCAAAAACCCTTATAAAATAGGTACCAAGTATGCTGAGAGAACAGGCTTATTCCTATGTAATTCATTCACATAGTCCTAAATAATGCAGTAGTCCTGTTAAAGTTAAAAGGACTGTTAGAACAGAATTTTTTTCTCTCGGTTAAAAGTTGCACAGTCAGGTCCAGACTTTTCTAATAGGATATATGATCAGTGTAATCAGTAATACTGCAATGTATTTCTGTTGTTTAGGAGCTGAAAAGGGTTTAAAACATGTTGTGTATTTTCATCCTTTTCTCTGACAGACAGGCTGAAAAGGTAAGCAAAAATATAGCTGTTTCTTTTTGCAGTTAGCTATTACAATAATTATTTATATCCAAAATATACACAAACATAATCTTTTAAAACTAGTAAGATTGATTAGTAATCACACCTTGATACTAGGATACATGCTTAAAAAAAAATTACTTAAAGAAGCCATTCCCAAACCATCTTCACAACCATTTTTGTCCAGAAAAGAAAAGTATTAGCTGTCATTTTATTTTTTTCAATTTGTTTGTTTTCTTTGTTACTAATTATGCAATATGCTCTTTTCCTTGATTTGAAAAGATCAAATCTACTGGTTTTGGTACCCAGCAACCTTTCTTTCAGTGGACACTTAGGGCACTATATAAAGTAATGAGCTGACAATCTGGGGCTGTGGGCATCTGTTCACTATGACAGTACTTTCACCAAAGCACTGGCGTTTCACAGAAGTTAACTGTAAAGGACAGAACCTGGCCTCTAAAGATTTTTGCACCCCATATGGAGAAATGTCTACCCACGCCCTAGTTGAAGTTTGTGTAGGCTTCTGGAGTCAGGCTTAAGTAACTGTCTCCATGGGATATATAGAAACCAGGGTGGGAAGAGCACTTCCTGAATGCTAAACAGCCTGTGCAGGTCACAGCTGCCCATTCCCTTAAAGGGAGGAAACCAAAACTAAACCAGTAACCTCCACTGTGTGTGATTGTCTTCTGTGTGTGATTGTCTTTCAACATTATTCATACCTAAAATCTCAACTTTTCCATGAAGATAATATGTCCAAACTTATTTTCCACAGCCCTATTCCCCTGCCTTTTGGAGCTGCGACTTGTAACTGCTCCATTCACCACTACTCCTGGTTCTCCATTTTAACTTGTGCTGCTTTCATCTCTATTTCTGCTGGGACCTACATCCTCCCTCTCTCTCAGTGTATTTCCTAGAGTTGCTAAGGGTTAATGCTGAGGTACAAGCGTGGGTTTTCTTCTTTTCTTGTAGAAGATACCTTTGCAGTCTGCACAGGTTGCCTAAGACCTTGTGTTAGAAGAGATGCAGACCTACAAAAGCAGAATTCTCTATAATAATTTCCACTGCCTAGAATGAATCTGAAAGGAAAAGTCGTGTTGGCTTCCAGAGGGGCATGGTTCAGCACCCTGTTTGTCTGTGTGTGTCATGTCCTCTTTAAGTGTTCTCAATTCAGACAATGAAAATAGCATTCACGCTAAAAGTAGAGTCTGGGCTCTAACACACCCCCAAATTAAATGACAGATTTGTCTTCAGTCTCTTCTGTTGCCCCGCTTACAGCTCTGGCACTGGTTTCATCGCTCCTTTCTCACCTGTGAGAACACAAATCTTACCATTCTAGATCTATCTCCTTGACTTTATTTTTGGAGTCAACTTCTCCCAGGTCCTCCCTATTGTGATAATAAACTTCTTGTTCCTTACCCATTTTGTGAAATCTATTTCTCATGACAGAATTAAGAGGATAGCCAATGAAATGGGTGGCTAATGGCCTCAGTGCGTTGATATTTTGGCATTTCAAGAGCTGCTCCCTCAAACTAGGTCCTGGTCACTTGTGGGTGTAAGGTTTGCTTAGCAGCTTTAGCAAATGAAGATCTGTTTTCCTCAGCATCCTGCTTAGGGCTCCTGGCTGTAGGACTGCTGTTCTCTTCAGTGCTCTTCTGCCTTTCCAACCAGATGCTGTTAGTTCTCCTGCTTCCTGTTGCTTCCAACAGCTGTGTTGTATTGCTGTACTATCAGTAGGCTTACTCAACCCCAGAGGTGCCTAGCTCAGACGTTCCCTGTTCTTTCTCACATAGGTGAGACCACAGGCATCAAGACAGGAGGGTGAAGTGCAGGTGCCAGGTCAGGAGGCTCGTGTGACAGAAGAGACTTCTCTGACATGGGTCTGTGGCTAGGCAGGGTGCCACTGAGCTTTTTGATTCCTTATCTGCAGTGGTGTCTTTCCCCCTACCATGAACTCAAACAATACTTAGTTGGCGGTGGAATACCAGCTGTATCTGAGGATTGGTTCAGGTGAACTTGTATCTGACACATGGAATCAAAGCTAAGTGGTGGTTGTGGAACAGGATGAAAAAATGAATCATGTGGATATCTCTAATACCATCACTGAGGTCTCATAGTTGAATGAACCTTGTTGGCCTTTCTCAGTACTGCACCTCCAGTTACCTTTATTTCAAAGATTTGTGTGGCAGACTGGTCATCTAACTCCATGTGGCTTTTCTAAGTAGCTTATAGGTACATGGATGCGTAACACCATATGGAACATTATGTACTTAAGTCAGTAATATTAAACAAGACTTGACAGCTGTTCTTAAGCATGTTCACACAGCCCTCATCTCTGCAAACTGGTTATGCCTTTCCTCTGCAAGGATACTTTCAACCTGTCCCCAGAGTTGCAGAGGTACAACATCTGCATACGGCTATACAGCCTGAAAAACTAACTCTCCTTTCATTGTGTCCTGTTCATCACATGCCTGCTTCATTTCTCGAAAAGCAGAGATCAAGCCTGGTTCTGAGTTGTTCCCCAGGTCCCTCTTTTTGCTCCTTCCCCGTTTGTTGTTCACAGTGAGGAGTCATACTGAGCCAGCACATCTCGTTCTTCCTTTGGTCTGAGTTAGAGAGAGTATCTCATTTCCAGGCACAGCCAAATAAGGTTTGTTGAAGCCTGGCTCATCCAAAGCATAGCAAATGTTGATCAGAGCACCCCAGTCTGTTCTGCCCAGATTTGTAAAAGATGTGGAAGAAGATTTCTGTAGTAATTTAGTACTCTTTCTGCTTTTGCCATAAATGGTCTTCTGGGGGTGTGGAACAGAAAATGTATGTTAAAAGGGATTAATAGTCTGTAGCTAATTCAACATATTTCTGTTCATATGAGGTTAAGTTGGTTCATTGTTGAACTGAGAATATCGTTTGTAAATAGATGTGTGTGAACCTGGTGAAGTCATTAAGATTGCTCCAGTAAATAAGCAGCTGCAGAACTGTGGCTTTAATTTAGTTTTTGGCTTCACAGAGAATGAGGTAGCAGAAACTTGAGAAATCATATGGTATTAGGCTGAAAATGGCTGAAATTCGTTGTAGAAGTTAGACCAAATGTTGCACGCAGATGCTGTATTCTGCATATATTGCATAGCCACTGGAAATAATGTAACATTTAAAGCTTTAACAGTTAATGTTGTCTACCACGTTGAAAACTGAAAGCTAGATCCATGGGCTCTTTGAAATACATGGAAACAAGTCAATTTCAAAGAGCTTTACATCAGACCCCAACCACTCCCCAAACCTCTTATTTTTTTCTTGAATGCTGTCTAAATTGCACCATTTCATTTAAGCCTCTTAATAAAAAAGCTTTTGTCTCCTTCCTGTCTCACCCAAACCCTCTTCTTTATCATTAATGCTATTTTCCTCCTCTTCATTGTGGATTTGTATAAAAATGACAGTACTTATTAAAGTGCACAGGGTGAATTATTTATGTGGTACCTGCAGGAATTGCATGGACATTCTCCAGGCTTCCTCAATACATTAGCAAAATGCTCCCGAACTGCAAGTTTATTGCTCTCACGTGTTGTTTACAACTCTGTCCCTGCTTTGAGACCTCATGGGGATCTGAGCTTAGAGTGTTTGCAGGACCACTGTCTAGATGTCATGGAAAGCTTGTCCGTTTGTGGGCAAGGGGAGCAAAGTAGGGGCTGGGGTGTCAGTGATGTTTTTGCAATATTTCTCCCTGTAGCCTCAGTCACATTCATATATAGCTATATATATATATACCTATAGCTGCTGGCAGAGACAGGAGAAGTCAGCCTGCTCAAGACGAAGCCGGGCCATTTTTCTTTTATTGACCGTCCTGAAAGTTTTTTTCTGGAGAAAAAAAAATAAGAAAGGTTTTGTCCTGTAGACAGGCCTGTTGAGAACAGGGGTGTAACAGGTGAGAGGAACTGTGCCAGCCAGCTCTTGTAACAGGAGGCTGCACTGGTGGAGAATCAGGGGTGACTGTGCCTCAGTACAGCCACTGTTTTTCTGCCTGAATGATCAGGTGTAGCTAGGCTAATACTCTAAGGAAACAAGGCTTGGGCGGTCATCCTATTTGTTTGTGTCTGTCTCTCAACTCCATCTCTTCTCACTTTCCCCATTATATATCCTTTAAGTCCACTATCCAACCTCAACAAAATCTGACAGCAAAGCAGAGGTATTAGAGATATTCTTTAGAGAATTGTAACAGAGAAATGTTTAGGCATGTAGGCTGCCAGGAAGAGATGTATCAGTGCTCTCTTTAAGGGCAAAAACGCATCAGCAGGTCAGCCTTTCTTAGACACAAGAGAATATGTACCTGTACTTATCCTTGAGATGCAATTCTAGGAATATAGGCTTCAGTGCTCTGGGACTGCCTTGGCACGAGTGATCTTACTGCAGTGCTAACAGCAAGAATGCATCTAGCCCATTAACTTCTGTGTACACTAATTGACAGAACATACACAGATAATGTCCCTAATTATTTTTCCGCTTGGCAAAAAGGCTCTTCTTGGTATCCCATGAAGTCTAAGTATACTTTAGCAGTCAAAGTGCTCTTCTTTGAAAAGCAACAAAGCTATCTAGTGAGGTGTTTTCGTTTTTCCAAGCTTGCCATAGCCGTTCATGGTCATACATCTCTGGACATAGAATAGTATAGGAAGGTGAATAGCATTAAAAGAAGATGAAATTCAGCATTAAGGCTAAACTGAAAAGAAGCACAGATTTCTGAAAGCATATAGCATAGTCGTCATGTAACTAAATGATGTTCCTTGTGTCATTTTGAGGAAAATCTCAGCAACTCTTGATACCTTACTGTGGTAGTGTTTATGACCTGAGTGAAAACCCATGGAAGCTAATAAATCAACCTGTCAAATCTTCCATTTGGATCAGACTGTGGGATTTCCTGTTTGTACAGTGGTAACCCAAGTCTCGTTAGGAACAACACTAGGGCTTCCTAAGTTTGAGATGGTTACATTTCCACGCAGTGGCAGAAGTATGCTAACTTGGTGTGCTTGATGTGGGAGAGGTGCATGACGCTGAAGCTGTCCTGTAGCCAACATGGTTAGGCTCCTACAGTGGATATCATTGGCAACATCACCTTTAAAATCCCATGTACTTTGGAGAGACTAATTTTCACGAGAAGGAAATCACTGAATGCCTTTGGTCCTTTGCCCTTGTTCTCATCAGACCTTTCAAATGAGCTTTACTCTGAAGGATCTCAGCCAAATTCTTAAAGAAATAAATGATGGCAAAGTATTAGAAGTAATTTCCTCTCTGCAGAGCAGCTCTACTTTCTTTTGGTTTAGTTCAACTGCTGTAAAATGATTTGTCTGAATAATCTCAGATTAGATTTAAAACCTCTCTAGCTATAAAGTGTGTGTGACAGTGAAGGCACTTCTATCGCCATAGCAGGGCTAGAATTTGGCTTTTATTGGGGGGGAAAATGACCCATATAGGGGGCATATTGCTGCTCTAACTTTGTGTCGTTATCACCAGTGTTCATTCATTTTCTGCTCTCAAGTCTCAGATCTGGTGAATTAATTGTTGTCCTACCTTTGCTACAAAAAATGATTCATAAACAAAACACTTTAATAACAGAAGCTGGCAGTACCTCATGCAGTCATTTTCTAAAGAAAACTTGTATTACTTAGTCCAAAGAAGAGTTCATTTGATCAGGTCCCCATATCCCCCCACTTCCACCCCCCACCTTTTGGGGATACTTCCTGGAATAAGATGCTAAAGAACAGGTCATGACTAATCTGATTCCCTGAGGAAATATACTGAGATAGTTCAATAGTGCAGTCTGATAAAGAAATCTGGACTCAGTGTCATGGCTTATGAATTCAAACTCTCCTGATCTTTTAAAATAAATTCTTAGCAATAACACCCTTTTTAAAAACTCTTGGATAGCATCTTATTCTTGGGAAATGGTTACTACAAACTCTCTTAGATTCATATACTGGAATATTTCAGTGTCTGCTGGATCTTCTATTTTAAAAATATTTCCTGGTTAAAAAAAAAAAAAATCAGTTCAGAAAACCCTACAGTCTGTCTCACGAAAGACTAGAAGATCGGAGTGGTCTTATCACACCTTGCAATCTTTACATGTGATGAACTGAAAGCATCTGCCACATCATGGGTGGATAGAGATAAACTTAGGCTCTTGAGAAAATATCTGTATTTCTTATGTACACCTCTGAATGTACATGATAAGAATTATCAGCAAGTTCCAAAAATGCAAAGGGACAGAATTTCTAGCCTGTGAAGATGGCACTCAGATGTGTTGTTCGGATGATATAGTTTTCTTCATTTTGTTTTATCCATCACCTGCAAACTACCTATTGCTTTGAAATTAAAACATTGGAAAAACAGAAATTTAGTAAGCCTACTTGAACCAGTTTTACTGAGGCTTTCTGTTAAAAATGCAGCTTATTTATACTCATTTACATGCTTATGGTTCTGCAGAGGGTAAGAGTTTATTTCATTGCTGGTGAAGTGGCCAACTTCTGTTCAGCTGTATACACTTAACAGTTCACATATATTACAGAAATATTTTCAGAGATAAAAACCAGTGATTTATGCAAGTGGGTGGATTAGCGCTGATATGATAGCTCTTATGCTGGTGTGTGCAAGAGAACTAATCATATGAGTATAGCTTCACTACTGAAATAAAACACATCTAGGTACAATGAAATCTACTGAAAATGAGTGGAGCAGATAGCTGGACTCCCTGGTTACCTTGGACTGTTATCAATGGAAATTTATTTTTACAAAGCAAATAATCATTTTCTGAAGTTCTTTCTACAGTGTCAACGTGCATAGAACTTATCATTAGTTTAAAGCAGTTACATTGGTTTGTGTGCAGATTTCTGTGTTGTTTTTTTTTTTAATCACAAACTCTCTGTTTCTCTTCTACAGGCTTTAAACAGTTATAATCAAGGAGATATAGAAGGGTCAAAAAGACTGGGTCGAAATGCACTCTGGGTTGCTGTTGCATCCATTATCATCGGCCTTGTCATCATTGGAATCTACTGTGTAGTTCATTTCACAACGGTAAGCAAAATACTATCAGTTCCAATGCAAACAGTTCTTCTCTGTGCAAGGGCTTCAGAGTAAGAAACTAAAGACTGTCAGAGTCTGACTCCGTTAAGGACGCGTACAGGATTTCCAAAAGATCAATTTTTGCTCTTTCTTATTTTGCAATTTAGAAAACGCTATTTTCTGTGGTTAAATACAGAAGATTGTGTTAGCAGCAGTGGAATTTCTGGAAATTCTTGCAGCTCCCATAGATTTTTTTAAATTTAGGCCAGTTGCTTTTTTTTTTCTTGCCCCTCAGTTTCTCCATCTGCAAGACCAAGTGCATAGAGATCCCTAGATTCCAAGCAATGGAGCCCAGAGGTGCTAATTTTCAGTCTCCTAATCTGTCCAACGTTTCTTTTTTTTAGCTTTGTAAGAAGAAGACAGTCAATTACTATTTTACCGTTTGATATTATGGTGGTCATAACTTTAGCAAAAGTGACCACAAATTTAATTTTTACTTGGCTTGCTGTGGGTGAAAGTTGTTCACTCTCAGTGCATTGTAACTAACCTTCATGCATATATCTGGAATGATAGTGGTGAAACTCAACAAATAAATCTCAGTGTTTATGCAGATGGATTGCAAGCTTATTAGCAAAACAGGACAAAAGTAATTAGGGCATCAATATCCTTTGTTAAGGTTGTGCAACGTACATTGCACATACTCTGTGCAACAATATGTCTTCTTAGTAATGAGCACTCTCCGATAAAATAGCTAATTTACATCAATTTATTGGTGGCTGTTTAGGCTGGCAAACCTTTTTTCCCTAACCCTTCCAATGCACATGTTCAAACTTATGTATAAACTATAAATAGAGATTGCCTCAGTCACCACTGAAATGCAGACGTATCTAGGGAGTGGAATGAAGTAGCTGGTTAAACATGTGCAACATTTTCAGACACAAACTTGAAGTATGAGCTGTAGGGAAGTTAGTGGTACTGGGGTCCATTTCTGTAGGATATTAGTGGGTGGTGCCACAGAGTCAGAAGCTTACTGTATCATTCAGTAGTTTCCCTTGCGTTTTGCAAGCAGGGATCTCTTTTCAGTACAGCTTGTGTTTGGTTTGTTCAGCCCTCACAAATTTAAAACCAAGTCACTTCAGGCTGGGAGTGCCAAGTTTTGTAACTGACGGCAGCAGTAAATTCCGCTGTTCACTTCTACTACCTTACTCATCATTTTTCAGACAACGATAGCAGCCCAGACCTTTTTTTTTTTTTTTTTTTTTTTTTTTTAAGTAGGAGGAGAGAAAGGCAGTATGAGCAGTGGTAGAAAACACTGACTTGAAGCATTCACATTAACTAGGGCACAAATACCTATATTTAATTGCTGTCAATATTTCACTTTCCCTACAGTGAGACCCTGTGTGCTGAATGTGAATGCTTCTTTGTGCCTACTGCCAGATATTAGAAGTAGTTGGCACTTTATGCCTAGGTACAATTTATAAGTATTTCTATCCTACCCTCAAGGAAGTAAGCAGCAGTAAATCAGTATAATACATCTTCATTGCTATGCTTCTTAAGTTTTGTCTTTTCAGGATTTTTTTTTAATTTTAAAGAAAAATACCTGCATTAGATAGAAGCATTGTCAGGGACCTGGGAACCCTCAGCATACTGCTGGGGTATTACTTTCTGTATTCAGTGAATAGTTTCCATAGGGGTCTCAATGCCAAATGGTACCTTCAGTTTTGTAAGGGCTCGAGGGGCAGGTTTAGCAGATTCACCCTGCTCTATGGCCTTCCAGAGAGCTGCTCCTTCCTACCTGCTTGATGTTCCTCCATTACTTATTATAATTTCTTGTAAGACAGCAAGATTAGACATGCATGTTGCTGCAGTTCACTTGGACTGTTCTGGCCAAATCTGTTGCTTGTGAACTGCGGAACGAATAGGAAGGAACACGATACAGTTAAGTTGTGGTGCCCATAACTCATTACTGCAGTAGCTTGTCGTTGTCGGTGACACTCAGATCGCATGCGAAGGAGAGTGAGCTGGAGTAGACTGACCTCAAAGCTCTCTGTCTGGGATCTGGTGGATGAGATCACGGACCTGTGTCTCATAACCATTCACAGACTACAGGAACACCCAAAAGGCTGTTTTGTATCTGACTGAAATAAGATCAGAAGGGACTGGTAGACTCAGGAGGAGGAAGATCCTTTCACTTTTCAGAAAGGTCCTACCTTGTGAGCCCTGAGTGTCCTTGCATGCCTTGCTTGGTTTACTGACTTACACAGGAAGAACAGCAGGAGACACCTACGTCTGCATGGAAGAAACAGCACTGGCTTTTTGTTTTGAAGATCTACTCAGTGCTAAGCCAGCTCCAGGCTTGTACTGCTGCCTTGGAGAGCCTCATTTGTCTTTAACACTAGCATGTTATCTATGGCAAACTTATATTAAGGTATATATATACATATAGGGATATAGCCTGGAACAGGGCCCACCCAACGCTTGGAAATCACCTACTTTCGGCAGTCTTAACCCTGAAAGTAGACAAGGGAAAGCCATCACTTGCATCACTGCAGTTAGCAGCCCAGTGATAAAACTCATCTGTTTTGATCAATGTAAACTGGCATGTTCCTTGCTACGTGGAGGAATCACCAAGTGTTAAGCTGCAGCCTGTGCTGAATGGGGCTGTCACCCATTCCACACTAGGCCCAATTTCTTGTTATGCCATTCTTTAACTTTTAATGTCTCCTATCCACTTCTCCTGCACACTTGCCTTGCCAGTCCATTGCACTGAATTACACTTTTACTGCTTGCTCAGATGACCTTAAAACAGTATTTGTGTCACCACTGAGTCTAGCCGTGCGTATGTGCTCATAGGCATGTTGTCTGTCAAGAACTGCAGTAAGAGAAGAGCCGTATTTATCTTCCATGAGGAGACATCACTGTGAACTGAAACAGTGCAGAGAGCTGTGTGCCGCAGCCTGCGTGTGACCTTAGTCTGCTGTGATATGCCTGGTTCGAGAGTAAATGGCAAGATACCTAATGGCAGGTGACACTGAGCTGTGTATCACAGTCTGAATTTTGCCTCTAGTCCTGATGTTTTTGACTCAAAAAAGATGTGGTAGACAAAAATAATGATGGAGAATGGCTGAAAGGTATGAAAAAAACTCTGTTGTGGAAAGATAAAATAAACACAGTCTCTTTGGCTTGGGAAATCTGGTAGTCGAAGACAGGTAGTTAAAGGCAGTGAAAGGAGGTAAACAAAGAGTGAATATTTGATGTCTCTTCTGAATGAGGTCAAGAGATATCAGAGGAAAGCAGTTTTAAACGAGATGGAGGTACTTTTCCACAATGCAGCTGTGGAACTTATTTCTGCCCTTTGCAATGGATACCAACTTTCATTTGAAAGAGTAACCAGAGAAGTTACAAAAGAAAGCTTACATGCAAAGATGCAGCTATTATTTCAGGCTCAGAGAGTTTCTAAGCTGCAGATTGCCAGAGTAGGAAGGCAATAAAGGGAGAAATGTCACCCTGGATTTAGTCTTCTCTTACACAGTCCCTGTAGGCATCTGCAACATGTCACTGTCAGAGACAGGATGCTGCAGAGGTGGCTGTTTGCTCCAACCCAGTACCATCCTTTTTATATTCTTTCATGAAGCCTGTTAGCAGCCTTTCCACTGACTTGAATGGATTTGGAGTAGGTCTTCCTGTTTCTTGCTAAGTATTTTGGTCAGTGAAGGCTGATAATTTCATCAGTGAGCATTCTCCAGTAATTGAAGATCTGTGTTTTCAGATCAGTCTCCAGATTTTTGGACCAGTCTCCAAATTATGTTCTGTTTTACTTTTTGATAACACAAGACGCTTGGTGTCTTTGGATTTTACTTGAGTCTCACTAGCAGGATACAGGAAAACATAATCCTGGGCTAGGACCTCCTTAGTTAAGGAAGACTTAGGTATCCCAAACCCTGTTTGTAGCTGGATTGCAACATGCTATTATACTTCCTGCTTGTATTCTTGTATTTTTACTCCATTACCAGTCTTGCTGCTTAGTAGTCTGAAACAATACACAGCTTCTTATAGCACATGCTTTTAGGCTTTCTAGTGTCTGGATGATGCTTGAGATCAGGGCAAAACTAGAGGTCGCATGAGTTTTGCTTCCCAGATGAGCAACAAAGCACATATCATCGGAAGCACGTGCCTTTTGTGCTGCTCTCCAGTGGTTCTCTGCAGTCTAGGCAAGTGGGAGTGAATCAGTTGAAAATGTGGAGATCTAGTAAGAGGTTTTGGAGTGCGGTAAATATACAAGCTTTTCTGCATAGCTCTGTCTGAGATAAGGGACTGTTCTGGTATGAGGAAGGGTATCCAAAGCGCTGAAGGAAAGAAATGCAAGAAACTCCTGCCAATGGACCAGAGTCCAAGACTTTTTCATTCACATCAGGAGCCCTTTGTCTTTATCTTGAACTCCGGGGATACATGCAGGGTGGCGTTACCTTCTGGTAAGAGCCCGGGTGAGAAGGGTAGTCATGTTCCGTGACTTCAGAATTTCATGCAAACCATTATGATATTTTAATGTTTGTGTAGGGGAGTGTGAACTTCTGACCCCTTCTGTAATCTCACTTGAGCTAGAACTTCACCCCAAGGAAGGCACAGAAATACCACCTGTCAGCATGGCTTTGAAAAGCACAGAGGCAGTCAGGCTGTTCAGAAAACACTAGCTCATAATGCTTCATGATCAGAATTGCCTTAAATCAAGCATATTTGCATATGTAGCATTGGTAATTAATGGTAGAGGGAAACGGAGTAAGCATTTAGACTTTGCACCAGGGACAGATGTATACTTATATTCTTCCTACTAACTTAAATAGTTCTTAAAGAGAAAAAAACATGCAAAATTATTTTCAACATCTCTGCTTTCCCCTTTCTGAGGCTCTCAAACACCTTTCTACCATTTTACTGAGTGACTCTCTTTCACAGACAGAATAAATGGAGGGCCAGCAAGATCACAGGAATTATACAGCCAGCCTCCAGATCTTTACATTGCCCATTCTGCTTTCTGTACCTTTTCATAGCAAAGATTCAAGGAAGCCTACCTGTCTTTGGCTGCAAGGATTGACGTGCCAGTAACTGAGCACAAGATCTGAAGTCAGGGTATTCCTATTGTCTTTTATCCCCATTAATTTTTGGTGTCCACCTAACTAGTGAGCTCACGCTGCTGCTTTTTCTATTTGTAAGGGCACTAACCAATTCTCTCCTTCATCACCTGCCTTTTTACTGGATTTGTAAAAACATAAGAGCTTAAAGTCCACTACCACTACTACTACAACTGAAGTCTGATACTACTGTCAAGCATGTCCAGTGAGCTCAAAAGCTGGGTAGTGGGCAGAGACACACTTGTAGAGGTACAGAGGCAATGTGATTGCTTTAGCCTCATTCCTTTAGCAAACCACATTTAAAAATCTGGTCAAGCTTTTCTTTATCTGTGTATGGAGATAATGTTCCCACAATAGATTCTGCCCATTGGAGTCCTCAGTAGTGTCCAAGACACAATCAGCAAATGAGTTAATGTTATCTACCCCATATATTTACTGGTTAGTGCCCAATGTATTGGGTCCCCTTTTAAGGAGCTACTAAGAAGTAGCTGCTTGATGGAAAAGATATGTCAGGACTCCAGTAGAGAGCCCATAATCCAGAGACAAGTCAGTGAGATCAGTACAACCATGGCTAATGTCTGAAAGCTACCCACAATAAAAGAATTTGAGGGAACTTCCCAGATCTTCCCTCTCCTAACACAGACGCGCAAGAGAAGAGGTATCCCAGTCTTTTTAAAAACTGTCATGTATTGCTGTTGTATTTACCAAGTTGTCTACTACTGAAAGTATTGTTCCTGCCTGACTGTTTTATGTACCGCTTTAAGGAAGCAGAGATGCTCTTGCCCTTATGAAAGTATGGCAAATAAGAGACCATTTCCTGGCAATGAAAAATCTTAACTTGCATTGATTCAGGTAACCCAGTTTAAAAATTCAGTTCAAATTGACAGATGACTGGTGCCATTAGAAGCTTAGTGCTTTGATTCAAAACTGTATTGAACCACTAATCTAGAGGGCTGTTTGTTAAGAGAACAAGTGCCACTAAATAATGTATCCATTAGCTCTGTAGAATTAATAATTTAAACTCACAAGGCAAACTCTGTCTCTTCCTTCTTTAAAAATACATATTTTTTGTGTCCTTGCAGCATGCTATCTGAAGACCAGGACTGCACTTGGAGTATATCACCGTGTAAATCTCAGGAGGGGAAAAGTAAGAAGAAGAGAAGGAACCCCTTCTTTCCAGACTGTTAGATTTGACCCTACAAGTCTGCAGAGGCATGTTGCTGGTGGATGAAATGATAGCCCAGTTAGTTAATCAGCATGACGTGACCAGGTTTTCAAAATTATTTATTTATAATGAATCTCAGTATAAAGCAGCATTTTCTCTTTTACCCTAATATATAATGTGATTTGCCCTAACAACTCCTTTTTTTTTTTTTTTTCGTTTACATGGAATAATGTATGCTGGGTCCATGATGTTCCCTGGCTGAGCCTACCCAAAGCCGACTTATCCAGACTGTTTGTAGTGTGCAATGTAAGATCTGATACACAGCCCACTGAAGCCAGTAGAAATCATGTCACTTCCAGTGGGTTTTGGATCAGGCCATTAAGGATTTTTTTATTCCTGTAAAATAGTCTCAATATAGCATAATCGTAACAATGGGTTTGTGATTTTATCCTGCTATGTGGTTTTATAATGCTGTGGGTGTACTCTGACTCAGTGGCTGCTTTCTTCTGTCACCCTCAGCTTTTAGGTCTTTCCATTGGACTTTTCACCGTCTGGGACCGATTTCAATCACCTAATTATTAGAAGACTCTTTTGTTCCATAGCATCCATATTTTTATTAATGATTTCTTCTTGTTTTGTTGTCTTTCATTGTTGAACTCCCTTGACTTAGCTCCAGTCCTGCATTAGAGTTGCATTGATCATATTTTCCTCTTTAAACTTCGTGTAAGAAGTTTCTCTTTTTTTAATCTCACAAATGATCTTTTTAAATAGATGTTCTTCTTCATCTCTTTGTTATTGTTCCTCTAGCAAGTCACATACTTTCATCGTGTTCTGCTTTGTTCATGTCTTTTTTTGTTTAGTTCATCCTCTCGTCTTGCAATGAATAGTCTATATATCAATGCAGTTAGACATGGACAGACTTTTCTACGCTTACTGACATTATGTAGACTCTTGCTGATCCTGAGTTATTTCTCAGTGAACAGCCTTAGATTACAGAATTGATGGCCTCTAAATTACGGCAGTTTCTAGACACTTTATGAAAATTTAGCATGGGACAACTGTTTTTTATTAGCTGAAAATTGTTTGTACATGTTTGTTTTGTAACACCAGTATTCCATTTTCAAAGGAGTAAACTCTGTGAGCATTAACACAGATGACTACATCCTCAGTGGTGGTTGTTCCATTTGCTTTAATTGTTACTACATCTTCAAGCAAGCTATGCCAACTTACACAACTCTCCTTGCAGTAATGTAGATCTGGATCGACTGGATCTGGATCCAGAAATGCATGGGAGTTTTACAGGTGCATGTGAGCAATGCATCATGCCTGGCAGAAGTACACCTATTGCCAAAAAAAAAATAATAAAAAAAAAATCTCCCAGAAATCTGTACCTGTTAAAGCATATGCCTGGAAGTAGCATGTATTTTTGTGCCTTGGTATTATACTTTTAATGTGCTTTTTCACTTTTCTTTCTGCCAGATTCTGTTTTTCATTAAAGTCAGTGATACACAGCCTATCCTTAATTGCTCCAGTATAAAACTTCACTCACATCAGTGAAATCAGTTGATTTCTTCAGCATTTACACTGATCTAATTTGTCAATGTGAGAATCTTGCCACTGATTTTGAGGATCCCAAGAATTGGCTGTCCTGTGAACTTCTCTGTTTTTTGAATACTATTTCAACGGTCTGATATGTCTTGTGGGACTTCTAGTAGCTTGCCTTATTATCAAATATGATAGAACTGTCATTGAGAAGTGGAATAAAATTACTTTTAATTCACATCCATTCTGGTATGTGGGAAGTTCTTTCCTAACTTTTGTTGCCTCTCCTATTTTAAAGAGTAATTTCCCTGTCTCAAACCTATTGGACAATTTCAGAATGAAATCAGTGACGACAAAAACAGGACTTCTGACCTACGTGATACTGTTTAACCAGCCTGTACTGCAGCTAATACATGCAGAAGTTTTAGAGATAAGGTAGCACTCAAAATATCAGCAGTACAGGCTCCATGCTTCATTTTCAAAATACCATCCACAGAAAGAGTCTTGAGGCCTTTTCAAAGTGGACATTCAGGGGTTTCTTTAGGGCCTTGGTCAAATGAGTTCACTAAAGGAGGTCATGCAACAGGTAACAGAGGTCAGAGGCCCACTACCTTGCATTGCTGGCATCAAAGCAAACACCCCTGCATTGCTGTAGTAAAACTTTTGTACATCAGCGTACTAAAAATCAAAGCGTGCATAAAAAGTTTCAGCCTTAAACATTAAATTCCTGCACTGTAAACTAAACCAACACTAGAGGGGTGATGGGGAGAAAGAATTTCAAAGTTATTTGAGCATTAGAGGGTAGGGATACGTGACTTGAGGTATTTTTTCAAAGTTCCTAACAAGAATTTAGATCAATAGGAGTTAGACAGCTGCCTTGTTCAGATGCTTTTGAAAACCATACCAGAAATCTAACTTGCATCTTGGTGCTCATAAATATCTTTGAAGTCTCACTCTTAATAGAAGTGAGAATTGAGTCATTGTATCTTCAGTACTTCTGAAGGGAAATGTTGCTACCTTACAGTGCTATTGATTGGTATAAAAATAAAAGCTTTATATTAAACCACTTAATGTGACAGATAGGGGAAAATGTAGTGATTCCTCTAATGTCCTTTAGTGTGTCTATGCCATAGGAAATCTTATTTTTGCTTTACTAATGTATTGGTGTCAGTTCTCTTCATTTATTTATGCTTCTATACATTTTCAACCGTGTTTGAGAAATGCAGTCGAACACAGGTCCTTCTCCAGCTTCACCTCACTTGTGCTGGAAACAAATGTGGTCCTTGTACAACCAAATCATTCTGTGATAGACCCAAAGTGAGGTATCCAATGTTTCGATAAAGAAAGAAGAAGAGCAAATGACATTTTACTGCCTAAATCAGCAAGACCCCTGGGTGACAGCAGTAGTTATGGAGGGCAAAATGCAGTTGTTCAGCTGAGGAATTAGTGCCTGCTTTACATTTTGAGGGCCGTACAAAAAAAATTCAGTATCTTTGATAGGCACTGGAAATTACTTTTCCTTCATCACCATCCCTCTAGGTTTGGATTTGACCCATTACCATTATACGTTGCACCTGCCAAGGTTGATGAAGAAGAAGAAAAAAAAAAAAAGGTCTCATGTATGCTCTGAATTATGCTAATTCATGAAATAGAGGGGGAAAAAACAGTAAAATGTATTTCAACTCAATGTCTGTGCCCTGGGGAAAAGAACAGTCTTCCTTTCACAAATCTGCTCCAGGCTTCCATTTTTTTCTGCAGTCTTCCTGCATGCTGAAGGCACGACTAATGTCTGAAGTCCAGCTCTCTTTTCTTTCCTGCATGTATTACAGGCAGAGACAGATGGAAACTTGAAATTGCTGGCCTCAGCTTCTGGATCAGATTAGCATCTTTCGCTTCTTACAGGGCAGCTGCATTCTGCAAAACAGCAGTGTGTATGTATCTTGATATGTAACCCTAGAACAGGGCTTCTAAATATAAGAGGAGTTTCTTTGCTGCTGTATGAAGGGGGCCAGCCAGCCAGCCAGCATGTGGTGTATGTTTCATCAGATTGCACAGCAAAAAAAAAAAAAAAATCACATCAAGAGGAGAATATGAAACTCTTAGGGTGCCTCCCTGCAAGCACACCCAGGAGTCCACATCTTGTGACTTGAAGATCAGCACTGGCTCCTCAATTTATGTGGTTGTAGCTACAATTCATGAACACTGTGCCTCAGGTGTCCAGAAGCTGTTGCCTCTGTACCCATATCTACGGATATGTGCTCACAGTATGAACCGTGTTCTGCCTCTCAGCCTGGAGACAGGTTGTATCTGACTGCTACCACAGTGTCTGTCACTCTCAAAATCAGCCCAGATACCTCTGCTGGGACAGCGTGTGCACATCTCTCTGTAGGCTCGTTTCCCTGTCTGGACACTGTCTTTGTCTGTCAGTTATTTAAGATGGATTTTATTCCTGATTTGCATCAGTAGGGAAAAGACTGTGTCATTTTCCAAGTTATTTTGTATTTTGTGTGCACTGTGTATGCATATATAAACAAGAGGATACATTTGAAGTACTGGGTGTCACAAAGTAAGTGAGATTTAAATACAAAAAAAAAGTCACTGGGCTGATTTGGGGCCAACGTGGTGCCACATCCTGGTAACCTGACAGCTATTCAGGGGCCTTTATAGAATGTTGTTTCATGGAGGGAAGGGTCCATATCATCAAATCTTCACTCCTGATGATGGGGTAACTAAGAGGAAGCTGAATAGACGTGGGGCCTGCACTGCCTTTGGAGAAGATACCTCCAGGCAAAGTCACATGGGGAAGGGCAGTGCAGGACAGTCTGTGTGGCGTCTGCCTAACCTACAGCTCTTCTGAGACTGAGCCCTGAGTCTTTCATAGGCAGTACCTTCAGGCTGAAACACTATTTGAAAGTTGGCTTTCTGTTACTATCCTCCTATCTCCTACCTCATTTGTAACTAGTAGGTCTCTGAAGGTGTGCATTGCTGTGTTGGAGTAGAGGAGTTGAGATGGGATGCAGTGGTCTGTCTACGAGTGATTTTTTATGTGCACTCATGATTTTCCGTTTCCCAAGCACAACGGCATGTTCTGCACGCACAGCAACGGCATGCGCTCCTGAAATGTGAGTGAGCCTTTAAGGAGGCCGCCCGACTTCCTCTGCATCACTCCCTGGCAACCTGGCGAAATGGGCTAAATTCAGAAGTGACCTAAATGGAGGAGGGCGGTAGGAGACGGATCACTCAGCCACTATAAAGGTGTAAGAACAAACTTGGGAGCCCAGGGTAAGAAGGAAGATTATAATAAGAATTTTAATGGGGAGGTTTCTGCAGTTTAATTTTTCCTGTCTTGAGCTCCAGGGTAAGTTCTGCTGCTGCTACCAACTAACTCACTTGTCTCTATGGCACAAAAGCTAAGAGAAGCACTTGCTCATACATCCTTTTTAATGCAGTCTGTGTCATGTCTGAATTTGATCTACCAGCTCATGACTGAGGGATAGCTCTTCTGTTTTTGTCATATCAAGCTGCAGAGCTGAGTGAGCTTCCACTTAGCTTGCTGCTATGTCTCTTTGGCTAAATAAGCTTGTGTCATGTCAAGGAAAAAGAACTTTGCCAGATACCAACAGATTCATCAGGACTTTAAACTGCACAGTTGGAGACTTTTGGCCATTGCACTTTTTTCAACGCACACTCTGGGGTAAGAGAAGGGGACACTTCACTGAAATTAAAGGATGCACAGCAGCTTGAGGGGTAGCGGTCAGCTGTAGCAGCCTCATGCACTTATATCTCAACCAGTGTGTGATGGGGGCTTACTTGCCTTTTGATTTTAACTAACTCCAGGAGATAACCCAAACAGGGAAACTGGGATTTTGACCTAGAGCACATGCTGGTGAGTTCTATCCCTTCCCCAGGGCTAGCACTGGAGTTCAGCTTTGACTTTTTGTGCCTACAAGTCTACAAGGCTATTGTCTCCACCCCATTTAATCAAAGATAAATGTACCCATAATACAGTTCTCTCCTGACATCATTTCCATTCTTTTTTGGCCCTTAGTTTCTTCAAAAATGAGTTATCTGATGAAGACAGATGATAAGTTACAGCTTCAGAGGGTAGAGTGACTCAGTGGTAAAGGTGACACTTCACTTGACTCCTCAGCCAGTGCTGCACGGAAAGTGCTCTGTCATGACTGTTAGAACTTTGACAAAGTCTGCTGAGTCTCATAATTTTATGAGCCAACAACTAAAATCCCTTAAAATTAATTTCTGTATAGGATGCTCTGTGTGAGTTTTAATAGGCCAGGCCTAGTTCATATTTATTAAAGAAGGTCAATGTGAGTAAGGAAAGAAGGAGCTGACCATTCTGTGTGGCTAGTGATATGATAAATAACACAGAGACCACCTAACTCCTAATATCCTGCAGGTGTTTTACAAGCATCTCCCGTTAGAACCGCACATTGCCATATGCAGTGGTATAGGACAGTCATGACACCTCAGAAAGCATTCATTGTTTTATGGGGTCATGGAAAATCTGAAAGTGAGCTGAGCTCTTTTTTTTTTCCAAGTGAATTTCTTATTTAAAATTATTAAGTTACATTTTCCCCTGATTTTTTTTTATTACCTTGAAGCTGTCATTTGCAATTTAAACTCTCGTTGTGATTCACCGTGCAATTTCTATAATACCACTCTTTTCCTGAGCAGACAACCATAAATCTTAGGGTATTCAAATTGTCATTGTGATCAATAATACCAAAGTAATTTTGTATTTGTTTTGTGTGATGTCTAAATTTAATGTTTACTTAAGATGAGTACTCGTTTCCTGGAAATGTGGGTAGTTAACACAAGCTGGGTCCTGAATTTGCCAGAACAAAATAATTTTCAGTTCTTTATTTGTATTTAACTATAAGATTTTGCAGTAGTCATTCAGCCTAGCGTCATCTCCATTTGCCTGATGGAAAGCTAATAGCTAAAGGCAAAAGTGATTAAGAGTCTTCTTGAAAGTTATGCTCACAGTTAGTGTTAGAGGCAAGAAAGGTTTTTTTGTCTGATTCTTCTCAGTGAAAGTCCTTCGTCTCGAAAATATGTCAGTTTAGAAGACCAAAGTTTGTTAGTTGTCAACAGTTGTCATAGTAAATGATTTCAGTAGCAAGTGACACCTCTGACATTCTCACTAGGGAAGTTAACCAGAAACCTCATTTGTGATGTAGGAAATACAGAAGTCTTGATGGAAGAATGTGAACCCGTTCCCCATCTGGCAGTAACAAGAGGAAAGTTAAGACAGGTATGTAAAGGGGCACGAGTAGAAAAGGTGTTTCCTAGTTTTCCTTTGGGATGTGGAGACAGACATGTCCTGGATGAAGTGGAAGAAGGGGAGTTTTTATGCCCTTCAGGTTGCAGAGCATGGAAGGAGGCAAAAAATCACAGTTGCTATTAAGGGGAGGAGCAAAACTCCCGTGTTCCAGAAAATCAGTGGGCAGATGATCTTTGCCAGGCCATCGTGGCATGTCTTCAGCTAATCTCTCGCTTCCCACATCTCCTTTATGAACAGCTGTAAGGGAATTGGGCTCCCACTCAAGCTGACAGGTGAAAACAATACTCCAGTGCTTATGAGGACCATACATACAGACATGCACATGAGGAGGTGGGGTGATGATTTACTGGGCAGCCACCCATGTAAGACTCATTGTTCGTGGTATAAAGACAGACAGCCCTCATAAGTCATGGGGACCAGGCACAACAAAAAGTTACAGGCTGATTCCTCCAGGACTGTGCTGCTCCCACCTGTCCCAGCTGTGGCAGTGAGGGAGGACAATCAGTTGGAGAAAGCAGTCATGGGGTAAGAGGGAGGAGAAGGCAGCAACATTGAAGCCCAGTTATCAAGAGGCTGAGAAGCCTGTGCCCATTGCCTCTGTCCTGTCCACAGTAACTCCCAAAGGTTTGGCATGTAGCACCCCGTGAGGTGGTGCCTCACTGTGTAGGGAGGAACCACGACATTTTAATACCAAAACTTTAAATTGAGTGATGCTTGGGCCTACCATAAACCACTTAATGACAGCCTCATGAGCTATTAGCAGTCCCTATCCAGAGTTCATTACTGGTCTGTGCTCATTACACATAACAAAAGCCATTGCAAAGCAGAGAATGGGCCCTAACGGGAATGTACCTCTGTGTGCAACGAGTATGGCTGGATATTGTGTGGGTCATCGCGATGGTCCCACTGGCAAGTGAGGGCAGGACAAAGCAGCGTGTGTTGTATCTCCAGCCTGCACCGCAGCCAGCTCTGCAGACATAACCAGCACAGGCAGAGGCATGTGTGTTAGTGCTGGCCGAAAAAGAACTGGGGAAACAAAACAATCAGGTTTGTAGATGATGAATTTAAGAGTGCTAAGCTGTGTTAAATATCAAAATAACAGCAGCTGCATTTTATAGCAGTGTAACCGTTCTGCAGGAGCTGGGCAAGAGCTGCCCACACACATTCCCCTCTCAGCCCCTCTGACAGGCCGTCCCGTGCCGGGGTATTCCACCCATGAATGACAAATTAGCAGCAGCTGGTCCTCAAAACATGCTGCAGGAGCCAGCACTCAGGGCAGCACACGGTGAATCCGTCTGTCCCGGCAGAATTCTTCCCACCACACAACAGCATGCCACGAAGATACGCTCTGATTTGGTAGCAAACCTTCTGTCTGTTTGCAGGTTGCATCGACTGGGTAAGGAAAAACAAACCAAAAACCAAAAAAAAACAAACAGCACCACCAACAAAAGCAATTCCCTTGTGACAAGAACCTGGGAACTCACAGCCCTCACAGCTTCGTGCCTGTCAAAAAAGTAGAAGAAAGACAGCGGCAGCAGATGGAGAGCCAAGGGTAAAGGAGATAGTGCAATTGGAAATGCTTAGAGAAGTACATTAGAGAAATACACATGTATAATTTAATTTGGGGAACATTTATTAGTTCAGGACCTTCTCTGTGGGAAGCAGAGCCGGGTGCTATTGGTTTATGCTCCCTCAGTTGCGTTCACACAGCCGGCTCTCGCTCCGGATTCACCAGGAGCAGCAGCGCCTTTCCCCTAGGGCCCAGGGGCTCGCTGCCCCCGGCTCTCTAAAACCCCGTGGTGGAGACTGGGGGGGGGGGAAATAGCCCCAAGAGGCCGGCGAGGAGCCAGGAGCTGGCGCTGGCAGCCCGGGGCAGGGGCCTGCAGGGCCCGGCAGCTCCGCGGGGCGGCAGCGGGGACGCGGAAGCGGAAGCGAGGGCGGCGGGGCCGGGGCCGGGACCGGGACCGGGACCGGGAGGGCGGTGGGTGCAGGGGGCTTCTGTGGGGGCCGGGGGGACCCTGCCGCTTGTCTCAGGGGGCGTGGGGGGGTCCCGGGCAGGGGCAGCCCCCCCCCCCCCCGGCGCCGTTGAAGGAGCAGCGGCGTGCGCCCTGCCGCACGGGGCCGTTGCCGTGGTCACGCTCCCCCGTGTTTTTTTTTACCGCTCCAGATGAATTCTTTGCTGTTTTGTTTGCTTCTCCAGGTCCGGCACGCCGAGACTGGTTTCAGGGTGGGACTGAGCTGAGATCTCTGCAGGTAAAAGTCAGGCACCCTCCGAAATGGGAGGCTACGGGGGCAGTGGCCTGTGTACGTACATGCATCGTGCACAAGGCCCTGTTTGCATGGTTCCACGTGGCCCCCTGGGACATCTCCAAGTTACTGCCCTGCAGCCATCTGTAACCTCTCAGTAGGATGGGCTATGTGCATGCAGGAGGCAGAGAGCACCCACTGTCACCCCTCACCCTGCTGGGGGGCTGCACAGGCTCCAGAGCCGGAGGGTTTGGGCTCCGGAGCTGGAGAGTTCGGGCTCTGGAGCAGGAGGGTTTGGGCTGTGGAGCTGGAGGGTTTGTCGTGCTGCCCGTGCTGCAGGCCCTGGTTGCCCCAGACAAGAGTGGAGACTGGAGGCAGCCTCATCAGTGGGGCCATGCCGGCTGTGCTTTCTGAGCCCCAGTCAGCTGCTGTAGCGATCCTTCAGCAGGTCGCCACCAGAGCTAACTTGTTATTTTCTACTGAAGTCACATTTTTAACAGGCTGCTTTTGAAGCGCTCTGACAGTTAAGTTCTGCTGATGTTTTGACTGATGTAGTAGAACATTGTATGTATGGGTGTTTCAAAAGACAGAACAAGCACTCAGCTTGCGAAGGCAGAATATGAGTGCTGCAGTGACAGATACCTGTCTGCTGAGCTTTTAGAGTGGCCAAGTCTTGCAGGGATATTAGGATATTGAATTGTAACACAGTTCAAGGGTAGTTAAAAGTCGTCATTTACTGTCAGTGTTCTGAGATGCTAGTACATTGGATTAATAGAGGTTCTTACACTTCAGCTCAGAACCCAGGACTACTGATGATCCTGCTTTCCTGCCTAATGGTGTTCTGGCTTCAAAAGTACATATGCCAATCTGGCTTTTTCTGCTGTTTTAGGCCCTTAAAAATGGGGAACACAAGCAGCGAGCGAGCTGGACTGGAGCGTCATGGGCATAAAGCCTCCCGAGGTGACAACTCAGGAGGAGCCATCAGTACGAAAGAGGGTGATAGACCAAAAATCTTAATGGATAGTCCTGAAGACGCAGACTTGTTCCATTCAGAGGAAATGAAGGTATGGCTGGTTCTTGCCTTCTGACATTACTGGCTTGGGCACCCTGTCCAGCTGTAATGCCACACAGTTGTTAGCAACCTACAGTTATTCTGTAACCGAATTTACACACAAAATTGACTGCTTCCCTTGTTTCCCACACTAAGGAAAGATATACCATTGATATTCAAACAGATAAAATGTGTAATGTCTTGTTTTTCAGCAAGTATTAATTGTAAAAAAAAAAAAAACTGTCTCAGCTTTTGCCCGGCTAACTACAGTGACCCATATTCCTTCAAATCCTTAATGCTCTTGCAGTCACCCACAATGTTTAATATATTATTTTCCATATTAAAAGATCTGTTAACTGCTTTTTTGCTCATTATTAGGTGACTGGTAGAAACTTTTTGCTGTGCAACGTGTTTCATGAGAATATCTAACAATAAATTACACTGTTAGATTTTTACTGTTGTACAAAGCTATATCCTGTAAACAACTTGTAACCTTTCTGGATCCAACTACAAATTTTGTGCCTACCACATTTGTGCAATCTAAATACTTAAGTGTATTTCTTCTTAACTATCTTTCTTTTATCTCTCTTTTTAACCTAAGTTAGGCTTCAGGGAGGGGGGTTATTTTGCCTTCCACTCTTTCTGTAAATTTGGAAAGCTTTAACAGCTTTGCAAAATCCTTGCAAATGTACAGTATCTAGAAATGCCCACTTTCTAATGTTCTTCTGACAAAAACTACATATAGACTTATACCTTAGAGAATCATGCCTAAGTGCAAAAATATGTATAGTGAAATATCAGCTGTCGAAGGCTGCCAAGAAGGAATTCATATTGATTAAAATGTTGTGCTTGTAGGCTCCACTGGAGAAAGAGGAATTCCTAGCTTGGCAACAAGATCTGGAAGTGAGCGATAAAACCCCTACTCAAGCTCGACCAACAGTCTTTCGCTGGACTGGAGGAGGGAAAGAAGTTTATTTATCTGGGTCCTTCAACAACTGGAGTAAAATTCCTTTGACAAGGAGGTAATAAGCTTCTTTGATCAATGATATTCCCTGTGGACTGGGAATGCTTGGAGAAGTGAGAAAGATAGTCAGCTGATAGACTGGTATAGCACTTGGATATGGATCAGTATAGTGCTTACCACTTTGCTGCTTCTCTCCTGAAGCTTTTGGCAAGAATCTGAGTTTCTCTTCATTTTTTAACTTTTGGATGGCTGGGAATGACAGTTGGGTTGTGTGTCAATTTTAAGGAGAGGTTTGTTCTCCATTTGCTATGTTTGAATGACCCAAAACAGTTCTTGCTGCGCAGAGTCTGCTGTCTGGGATGGACTTGGGGTATGTAAAACAAGGCTTCTTTTAAGCATAGTGTCTCTCATGGCACATATACTTTCTTGTCATATGATTGGTTTTTGTCCAGCTTTGTGATAGTTTGCTCTTCTGCCATTTTCTGGAGTTTCTCATCGCAGTGGGTGTCTGCTTGCATTGTAATTGTTGCAGAAGTGTCTTAATCTCTTAGGAAACTTGAGGGAGGAGCATGGTAGCCTGATGAAATAAATGGTATTGGATGGAAAAAAAGGGTACTGTAGCAGTATTGCAGTCATTCTCTAAGTAGAAAGCCTAGGAGATGGGAAA